>NW_026972149.1:10000000-11200000 GCF_036711695.1 Zophobas morio
TAAATTTTTATTCGAATTAACCCGTGAGAAATTATCAATTTTTAATAACGCTCGAGAATTCTTTTAAATATTCATCTCATCGATTGAAAAAAGCTTGAACCGTCTACTTTAACCCGCCAATTATAACTTCCCTAATAAAGCAAAACGCATGCCAGAGCAAAAGTTGTTAACTTTTTGTAACTAGATAGTAGAAATGGTGTCATTGTTACAAAGCGTAACTTAAAACAACTTCATTCAGAAAATAAGATAAATAATAAAAAAAAGAAAATATTCAGCGAAGTCTTTGTGCACTTGATGCTCCGCAGAACTTCCTCTACTGCAGCAATCTTGGATAATTATTATCACGAAGAAATACTATTTATTGTTTACAAGATACAAACTTAATTTCTTGGTAAACAGAAAAACATGCCTTTAAGACAACAAATGGTAACAATATCAACGATTAAAATGAATTTTAGATTCCTCGACGTTAGAGAGAGATAACTAATGTTTTAGTACCTTAACCTAACTTTTAAGTGTTTGTTGCGTTATAGATAGGCAACCAATAATTCAGGTCGAATAATAAAGGCTCCGAGTTGTATAAATATTTTAACATTGTCAATTTATTGAATAAACACTTTCGTTGGGAAAATTTTGAAAAACAAATGTCACGCTTAAATAAATCATAATGAATTAAATTAGCTCCCACTTTAAAAGTAAACTAAGAGCCCCAATTTTGGTTTGGGTATTAATAAAATCCTGTAAAGCTTGCGACTCGGGCATAACCGAATCGAGTATTATTCAAACTGTTCCTAACGTAAGTCCAACTCAATTTACGGTTGTCAAAGTGCACAAATCCATTTGTTAATTCAATTACTTCCTTGAGAGTATAAAGTGTATACCTGCAGATACTTCAAAGATACTCGATGTTATTTAATAACGACAGAAAAATGTAGTCGTAGCGGTATTCGTCTGAGATGTTATATCGAGTGTAAATTAAAAGCATATTTCTTGTTAAAAGTTTGTATGTCTTAATGAACGTGTATTTTTGTGAAGATGAAACGAAGTCTGCAGTTTTCCGACAGTAATTCCCATTCAAAATTGTTAAAAGGTTAATTGATTCGGGCAGAGCAAATAAGTTTGCTTTAAGGACTCATAATTTCCGAATGGGTGGACATAATTTGTTAAAGGCGGTTCCACCATCTGGGTGGGCTATGAAACAAAAATTTCGAAAAGATGTAATTACTTAAGCGACTTATCAAAATTTCGCTGATGGTATTAACGAAATTGTTGCGATTATTTTTGTAGTGTGTCGTCACACAGAAACCATTTTTTGTTTTCAACAGTGGCGTCTCGTGGGAGTGACGAGTTCGGATTAGTGCGTTCCATTGTAATAGAATCTTTTGTTCTACGAAAGTGGACACAAAGAGTTAGCCTGTTTAATGCCACCTGCGTATTTTAGAATTTTCGGTCTGTCGTTCATCAATTACAACAATTGTGTGCGGAGAATAGGTACTTCATTAGTTTGTAGCTTATTATATGGTTACATCAAGTCGAGAACAATTGAGCTTTCCGGTGCTTTGTTTATTGCAAGCGCGTCTTAACTACGTTAATTTGATAATTGCCTTAATAAAATTCCGTCAAATTTCTTGAATGGACGAAATAAATGTATCGTGGTTTTGAATACAAATATACCTATAATGTGGACCGTAAATGATGGCGAACTGTTTCAGGTACCGGAAAATTCAAATACGGTCCGGGCACTCAACAAAATTACAAGTATTCAGTAAACGTAAGGTCGTTCTTTAACGGCACGAGCAAGAATGAGTCAAGCTTGCATGTAGAAGGGACGGTGACTCTGAATTTCCTAACACCTTGCGACGGACTCTTGACCCTATCGGATCTTAAATTAAGTGAAAACCCTTCTGAGGACGGTCAGGAAACTTTACCGCACGCTAATAGTCAAGAATTTTCTGATATGATAAGCGAATTCTCTCTAAGATTTGCATTTAATGATGGGATTATCTCGGAGATATGTCCAAACGAAGAAGAAAAAAATTGGGTTTTAAATTTCAAGAGGGGCATCTTATCTCTGCTCCATAATACGATGAAGAGGTTCGATCTGGACCACTCCACCACTGAAGAGGACGTTAGAGGACAATGCCCGACGCTGTATTACGTTCAAGGAGCCAAGGAAACCAGTCTCATTTTGCATAAAACCAAAGATCTAAATGCCTGCGAGAATCGAGCCAAACTTAACTCCATGGTGCAATCCGTCCCCTACAACTTCCGACCGGTAAGTTCCGGATGATCCACCTTTAGATAAAAGATATTAACTCTCGACGCGCACCTTGCCCCTACTTTTCATTCGAATTAACTTTATTTAAATAAACTATCTTGAGAAAACGTTACCCTCGATTGGAGCAGCTGCCACTTTTGTTTTATTCGCTTCGAAAGCGTATCCGTGGTCTGCCTAAACAAAAATATATTTGATTCTTGTTCGAAGCGAGCTAGTCAAGTGTCGGTTTTTGAGATGGAATTTGCGGTATAATGCGTCCATTCCTGCTGCGTGATGACGAGAGTTATACGGTGATTGTTTCAGGAATTGCAGGAAGGGAAGAATTTGCTGAAGTCGTCGAGTAGATGCGAAATGTCGATCGATCACAACATCTACAACGAAATCACATGCGAGGAGACTCACGTTTTACAGCCATTTTCTAATCAGGACGCAGGTGCCACCACCATTGTAGTGCAGAGATTGATTCTACAGGGTGAAAATGTCGAAACACTGGGAGAACAATTGGAGATATCGAGAAGGACTTCCTTGCTTTTCGACCACGTCCCTTCCCCTAAACGTACACACGGAGAGCTAAGAGCATCCAGAGATTTGATCAAGAAAATGTGCAAGCAGAGTACAGATGACGTTCAAATAGAGTTCTCGGATTTATTCACTAAATTTATTCAAACCTTGCGGCTTCTTTCCTATCCTTCACTCTCGATTCTGTACAGACACGCCAGCACGACCTGCCCTACGGGAAAGTATGTTTGTTCTTCTCCTAATTATGAAGCTAAATCCGTTTCGTTTGCACAACTACCACAACAAGTCGCATTCGTTCCTCAGAGACCCGACAGAACTGAAAGGACAAAGACGTTTTCCCTTGCGACTTGGTTTAAGCCGCGTACACACCTGACTGCGAACGTTGCGCGAACACAAACACGTCATTTCGGTCAAGCGTGTGCGGGGCTTTAGTAAACGAAAACGTCAGTCATTTTGTCGAAGCAAAAAGTTACTCAAGGTTTTTTTGTTGTTCGTAGGAAACATATGCTGGATGCGTTGCCGTACGTCAACACTGCCGGCTCCGTCGGTCTCATGACAGACATAATGTCGAAAGGAGGAGTTCCGGAAAATATAGCTAAAGAGTGGATGATGTCGATAGCGTTCATTTCGAGGCCCGACGAAAACATGATGAGAGCCGTGGCTGAACTACTTCAAAAAAAACCGTTCGACGTAAACGTAGCCTTCAGCGTTACGGCGTTAACACACACGTATTGTTCGGCGCATTCGGACTGCATACAGAACGAATCGGTAGGGACGATTTTAAACCATATAGAAAATCTGATTGTGAGTGTTTACCGATGGAAACCATTCAATAGAGAGTCGCAGGACAAAGTATGTAAAAGTATGAAAAAGTTGTGGGACGGGGATAAATTTGGTTATTTTGTAGATTATAGTGGCGCTAAAGTCTTTAGGGAATATAGGAGTGGTGACAGATAGCATCAAACGTTATTTAGTCAGTATTATCGAGGATAGTCAAATTGATGCAGCAATTCGCGTGGCTGCCGTGGAAGCTTATCGTCGTTTACCGTGTACGGAATCCCGCGACTACTTTGAAAGTTTATTTAGGAATCAAGACGAAAACGTTGAAGTGCGTATCGCCTCGTATCTCCAAATAATGCGGTGTCCTAATTATTTGATGATACGCACGGTTAAGCATAGTTTGGAAAACGAAGACGTGAACCAAGGTGATGTGGAAGATTATTCGGCTAATTCTGTTTAAATAATGTATATTTCTTACAGTCGGTTCGTTTGTTTGGAGTCATTTAAATAATTTGATGAAATCCTCCATTCCCAGCAGAGTGGAAATACAGGGTCTACTTTCCGATCTAAATTTGGTTAAGAAATTCAGTAGTGATGTGAGGAAATTCTCGCATCATCGTGAAGGTTCCGTATTTTTCGAGGAGTATAATGTTGGAGCTAATTACGATGGTAATGTAATTTTCTCCCCGTCTTCTTATGTCCCCAAAACGGCGATGCTGAATTTGACGGTGGATCTTTTCGGGCAGTCGATAAATTTAATGGAGGTTTGTGCTATAATTGGGGTCGATCCGGGTGATTTTTCAATTTGCTCCAGGTGTACGGACGACTTGAGGGTTTCGAGCATTATTTGGAGTCAATGTTCGGACCTAAAGGACCATTAAACTCTGAGAAACTGAAAGAGAAGATCTCAAAAGTACGTTTCAGTAGAAGTGCGTCGGAAAATGAAGTCTTGAAATCCGAGATCGATAGATTACCGAACGTTATGGAAAACTCGTCGGGCGAACCGAAGGTATGTGCCTCGGTCGGCATCTGTGCCGTATACTCTTTAATGATTATTGTTACAACAGGTGTCTTTAGGCCTTAAAGTTTTCGGCAACGAGTTGAAGTACGCCACGTTCGACGGAGACGAGGAGATAAAGGCGGCCCTGCGAACCCTCAACCCTGTAGATCACTTAAAGCGAATTCTCTCTGGGAAAGTAAGTATTTAGCGGTTCGGTTCAAGCAACCCGGCCACGACAGCTCATTTAATTACTTTCATTACAGGAAATCAATTACAACAAAGCGGCAATGTTTCTGGATAGTAACTACGTTGTGCCTAGTGGGGCCGGATTGCCCATATCCCTGAACGCCCTAGGGACGGCCTCGATAAACCTGAAATTATTTGGTTCTTTGCATGCTCCCAATTTTATCGAAACCAAAGAGTTAGACCTCAAAGTCGATATTAGGCCGAGTATATCTCTCGATTTAACAGGTGTTATGTCGGTAGACGCCTTTTACGCCACTACCGGCATTAAACTGAAATCAAGCATGTACACTTCGAGCGCAATCGAGGGCGATATAAAAATACGGGGTTTTAAACTTGTCAACGTTAAATTCAGCATCCCACGTCAAACTTCCGAAATATTTGGAGCCAAGTAAGCGAAATCGTCCTACCTCCGAAAAACCCCACTAAATAAAATTTTGCAGATACGAACTTATAGTGATGAAACGTAATGTCGAACAATTGCAGAGTGGTCTTTCGAAGCATCGCGTTTCGAAATCGATCTGTTCATGGCCAGCTGTAGACAAGACTGTCGGTCTTAAGCTCTGCGGAGAATATCATTTTATAAACGTGACTAAAATAAATAAAGCACCCTACTTTGTTTTAGCGGGTCCTTCTGGATTTAGATTGTTTCTTGAAAAATCTGATCCGACCGCTAAAATTTATTTATTTGAATACAAATGGACCGACAAAAAAGATTTAAGCGTTGTTTCCCTGACCTTCGATACTCCGGGCTCTTCCGTGGGCCGACTTTTCTCCGCTAATTTCACAGTCGACAGGCAAAGCCAAAATCTTACTCTCTTCCTGCAATCTACGGCTGGAACCGTGCTGGCGAGAGGCAAATATAAAAACACAGACAGCGAAAAGTATCTCCAATTGGTCCTCACCATCAACGACAAAAAGCATTTTGACTTGGAACTCTCCCTGATTCGGCGAGACAGCAGGCACGGATTTATCTACCGCCCTAAAATATATTTGGGCATCAACGGCGAAAGGGTGCTCGAACTGCAAGGTCAGATATTAATTCTTTTTTTCTTCCATTTTTTTTTCTTTTAAACACCATAAAACTTAGAGCAGTCGCCGCTTTATTAAATCTTAGCTGCACAAACATTTATAACGTTGTTTAAACATCGTGCCTCATTTTGTCTGTAAATAATTCTCGAGTCGCGCTAATTCTAAGCAAATATCTGCTTGCTTCCACTTTTTGCGATTATGAACTTTTAATACCGTTCACGATTTACAACGTGGTCGTTATTTATGCAACAACAGGACCGATTCATCATTATCTCAGCCCGAAAAGTTGGAAGTTTCGTCGACAAAAAATGTCCGCCGCTTTGATTCGATTAAACTACTCGATAAATAAAATCGAATAAAGGGTGTGCATTTTGCGCGAGACACTCGATATGTTCAAGTTTTTAACTCGATTAATTTCAGGAACATTAAAGTTGGTTAGTAAGAGGGGAACGTCGCAATACGACGTAGACCTGAAATTTCAAACCAAGCGTTTGTCCTCGAAGCTGTTTGGTTATATATCAAAAACGGAAGCGTCGGTGGCTGCAAATTTGAAGTTAGATTACAAATTCGCTAAGACAAAAGAACAGCGAGTTATGTTTGCTTTCTCGTTGGCTGATCGATCCCCGAAAAACCTAGTCGATATTAGAGGGACTTGCAGCCTCTTTAGCACGTCTTATCCGAACTTTAATTTCGACGCAAACTTTAAACTTCAGGTATGTTCGTTCGTTATGCGTCTCGAACCGAATCGAGTGTTTCATTTTTAGAAAGGCGGCGGTCACGTCGAGTCGAAATTTGACTTGACTTCGTGCCCATTAGAGAAAAACCATCCGGAGGCCGAGTTACATAAATTGAAGTTGGAGTGGTTGTTTTCTTATAAATCATTACTTGACAGCACTCGAACTTTCAACACGATTTTGTCCGTTAGCAAACAATCAACCGGTTTAAACTTGAAAGGAGAGTTCACCGTCGAAGTAAAGAATCCGAACGTCGACGTTCTCATGGTCATTAAATATGGGAACGATAAGGAGGTTTCGGTGGCCGTGTTTTGGTCGCATCCCCGAACGCAGTTGGAGCATATGGAAGGGCGAATTAATATAACGGTTCCATCATTTACTCCGATGATCTTGGAGGGAAAGTTGCAGGAAAAAGTCGCTTCCCAGTATATTGTAAGTTTTCACATTAATTATTTTTGTGTCTCGAAAAGAAGACTTCAGTGCGAAAGTTTCTGATATAAGTAAAGTAGAACGTCCCAAGGGAGCAAGTAATAGATCGTTTGTTCGAGTTGGTTGCTAGTTAGGATATGATACGATTTAAAACGCCGCCTTTGCTAATGGACTGGCACATTACGCATTATCGTTTTTGATAATTTCGCTTTTAGGTGGATGTACGAGGAACGTGGTTCAGCGGCCACAACGCCTCGGCCAGTGGCATCTACCAAGTTAAAACTACGCCCAATTCGTCCAATCGTCAATTGAAACTGATCCTCCGATCTCCCGCTTTTAAAGATATAACCTTAAACCTGCAATTCAACCGCGACAACGACAAACTTGAGATCGATTTTAAGGTAAGAGAGTTACTTAAACGATCGACTGACTGTCACCTGCACATATTAATTACGCCTGACGTTTTCTCATTATTTAACTGTCTAAAAAGTCACGTTCTAACAAAGACAAAGCAAGTGTTTCTGTACTTAACGGAGATTATTTGGGACATGTTCCAGGCAGATCATGACACAAATAATTACTGTCTCTACCTCAAACATACCGTTGTCTCACCTCAAGAAACTACAACCCAGGTCGAACTGAAATACAAAGCCCAGCGCTACTCAATGCTGAGCTCTGTTTACTTTGGGGATCATCGGCGAGTTTCTCTTGAATTCCACATTGACCAGTAAGTTTGCATTAATTCACCCATAACACGCTTTATAATCAATACCACCTTTATACTCACCAGGCTCCGAGACATACATTTTGCAGTTTGGGAACATAATAAGGAAACGTACAAAGCTGCTGGGCTCGAATTGAAGTGGGACGCTAACCGCGACAACAACCAAAAACTTGTGGTTTCCGGTAACTTCACTAAGCTTGCGTCTTTCAATTATAAAGGAAATCTTCTTATATCTTATCCCGGGAGGACTATCCTTGCTAATTTTGATTTCCTCCTCGAAAGTGAGAAAACACTCTAATTCACCTTCCGTTTCTCTTCTATTTATTCTATTATTAGGTGGCCATTTCAACACCCTCGTTCGATTATCCTGGGCCGATCAACAGTCATTTGCAGTTAAACTTCAGGTTGATTACAATACGGACCGCCAAACATATATCGTGATTAATTCTCAGATCGTTACCCCTTTTGACGGATGGCAAAAAACCACGATTAATGGAGGGTAATAACTTTTAGCTTCACCACTACCCGCTACTAAAAACATCAACATTTTAGCTATCACCACAACCGCAACATGTATCGCATTAACGGCAGTATATATTGGAAACACGACGAGAACGTCACTTTAGATTTATTTGAGGATTATTCAATAAGTGACGCGGCGTTTGAATGCAAACTGAAAACTTCCCTAACAAGCACTCTTAAACACATACCGACTCTCAGCGCCTACGTCAGTCACAACCAAGATACCTCCAAACTGGACACCACCCTTAGACTAATGGTAACCCCGTTTTGACTTTTCGTCGTCACTCGCGTACACACTCGCTATATTTTCAGTATTCTCCAGAACACGTGATCGATATCCAAAGTAACTGGAAAGTAGAAAAGAACCACAACTACACGAATCTTCTAATGGGTGCGGTAACTGCAACCACCCCGTTCGACGCCTGTCGCAGGAGTCATCTCATCAGTAAAATGTATTACACAAAAACTAAGCATCTGAGAGGCGTCGCCACTCTCGACTTAGACCATAAAAAGTTCACGGCGAGTTTCGAAGGTGAACGTCGTTTGTTTTCCCGTTATCGTTATCGTTATAGTCGAACGTTTCCGTTATAGGTAATCTGCGCAAATTAACGAATAGCATGTTTGTGTGCAACGTGACGACGCCGATCGAAAAATACAAAACCATGGTGGGTCGTTTTGGTCTTTCCGAAGAACGACGTCACTTGGTGGCCCAAATCGCCTATCCCTCGGGTACATTAGGAGTGGAGATTCTTTTAGAAATGGAAGATATAACAAATTTCGACGTCAAATTGAGCCTGGGTACCCCGATCTCGTTCTTGCGCGAAATTTTCGTCGTGGGGAAACTGAAGCCGCACGAGGTGACTTGTGCAGTCGATGTTCGTTCGATGCAACTAATTTCAATTTGATCTTTTAGGCTGATTTCCGAGCACGTTGGAACTCGTTTATGTTAGGATTTACTGGTGTTTGGCGTTATGTAAATGTCATAGACTTCGAATACTCATACAAGATTTACACTCCCATCGAAGGTTTTGAAGAAAACGGTATCGTCTCTAAACTCATATTCAAAGAAGGCTTAGACTTTGAAGTTTCCATCAAGCTATCCCAGTATAAGGTTTGTATATGTGTTACGGAATACCAATCTTTCATCTATAGAGCGACAGGATTTATAATTCACCTAGATTGAGTAATGCTCGGATATCCGTGCTGTTTTGAGAAGCATCCATTCGCAAAGTTTGCCGGTGTCGCTTATCGATCGACCGCGTTTAAAGTGAAAGCTGCAATCTGAGTCCGAGATCTTGGCCTGCCAAAGCCGCTATTTTACTGCCGAATGCCGCCGTCGAAGTCACGTGTAATACATCTCATTACGGCTATCGCTACGATCTGGCACATCTTTACGCACCCTCTGTCTATTCAGACCACCTAATAAGCAAATACCGATTTATCACCCGCCTTTACTTCTGGCGTTCCGTCCCGGATCATAATCGGAGTCATTAAATTAATTGTTATTAGTAGAAAAGTGCGCGTTACGAATTAACGATAATGGCTATTCGTTCGCACCGACTGTTATGTATTTTCAGTTAGGAGTGGCTGTTCTCTGCATACCTAAACCGAAATTGCTGAAAGAGATGGGAATCAGGACGCACGATATTTATGGAAGAATGTTAGAAGGTCGTAGCTGGTCAGAACACAAAAATGAAGAAGATCAGGAAGAGGACGAGGAGGAGGAGGATAGTCTTAATTGGACTGGTAGCATCAAAATCGATGCCATTATTTATCCGACCATGGAAGGAACGCTGGATATTGATCAAGAAGGACCAGTGTACATTCTGGATGCCACATTATCCCTCCCAGCTGGTAACGCTACAGTCAACGACGTGTTTGAATTTATTGTAAATACTTGGCCACACCATTAGCCTGTAATTAATCCTTCACATTTTAGGACGTAATGACAATGAAAAATGATCTCAGAATAACAACACCGTACGATACTTTCAAATTCATTACGTCCTCTTACAATCTCCAGATAATTCCGGGACATAAATACGACTTGGGTCTAGGTCTGGATTATCAAAACCGCACTCGTTGGATTAGAGTAATGATTAAGGAATTTCCAATTGGACTCGTTTAAATTCGCCATTTTTCAGACCGGTGTCTTAGCATCGTACGCCATTAACGTGGGAGAAGCCGAAGAAGAAAGATATAATACAACTCTCCAAATATACACTCCTCTGGAAAACCTTCCTCAGCTGTTAGTCCGGGCCACTCACGAGACAGAGACTAACATATACCGGACCAATTTATCAGTGACTACAAATAGCAGCGATATATCAGTGACTACCAAAGCAGAGGTAAACATGTGAAGTCTCAACAAAAGACATGATTTTCAATTCGAATCTGGACACGTCAATTTAAACTTCTCTAACTGCACTGAGGTCTCTACGAAGTGTACTTTCTCGTGAGCTCGCTATACAAGTCTCGAAACGTGTGCAGCGTTGGCGCTGGCCATTCTCGAACAGAAACAATTCACTCGCTAGGTCTATTTCGCAACTTGATATGCCCAAGTTATTTAGATGTATGCGCACATATTTACATAGCTTATGTGGGTTCACCGCAACCGTGATCGCGATCATGATACCGGGATCGAATCTTACACCCTCGCGGTTAGTCATCATCGGAGCTCACTGAAACTACACTGGACAGCCCTTAAGAGCATCGGAGTAATTGCAACCTCCATTAAGTCCCTGTACCAAATCGAGCGCAATTTTAGGTGTTTAATGGCTTATTCAATGCAGCCGTTTCGCTCGAGGCCATAACTCCGACGTTCGAAATCCCGCCGACGGATATAGTTTTTACGAAGAAGACGGTACAAGACGACCACTCGATCGAAACGAGAATTAAAATCGAGAGAGTTCTCAAAAACGAGGTAGGTTAACGAGAGAAGCGCCCTTTCTCTGTTTGTCGCGAAATACGCGACAATCGTCCGCCCGAGTCACGGACGTGAGCTCGGGGGACGCGTCGCCGTTTCTAGACTCGGCCGGTTTTAGGTCTGTTTTAAAGCGAACTGGATGTACAAGTCCTTAAACCATTTCTACGCAATAACCGCTCTGGAAACGCCCTATCAAGGAATGGAAAATTCGCAAACCGGAATAAAGGTTCATGTAACCGAGAAAGAAATGGATAGTTGGTCATTGGTAAAAGTGCACCCGTTGGAGATCGAAGTGAATTCGACGTTCAGGACGAACGTTTTCCGAGCAACGTCGAATATTAATTTCAACGGGAAAAAGTAATTACTGCGATATTTGGTCGGTTCGTTGTTATTAAAGAATGTTGCATTTAAAGGTTTCCGATAACGTTGTCGGCTCACGTTTCGCAAAGTTCGCCGAAATCGAAGAGTATTTATGGAAATTTGTATTTGAAAAATAAGGAATTTAGAATTAACGGTCATGCGAATATGTTAGGAAAAGTCCCCGTAGACGCCCAAATCAAGTTGACTCCCCAAGATGGTAGCGATCCGCTGAATTTCGAATACAAATTGGAGGGCAAAGAGGATGGGAGTTATATATTGACTGGTAGTGCGCAACATTCAGACAAATTCACTAGATTTGAGGCGAATCTTATGACAAGGCATAAATTAAACTGGCAGCTAGATTTACAAGTACGAGTCGTCGTCTGTCGTTGAACAAAAATGACATTTTAACGTTTCTGTGTTTTAGGTAGACACATCCCATCAGGTGTATAACAAGTTCGCGGTGCAAGCGAATGCAACATCGACCCGAGCTGGTACTAGCATTTCAATAGCAGCTCGAACTCCCATTCCGAAGCTCGAGAATCCAAAGTTAGGGGCTTCTGTTGTGTAAGTTGCCTGCTTTATGCAATCGACTGTTTCGCCGCTTTGAAAGACATTATCAAATCCGCTTAATTTATTATAATTTTACCTCACGAGAATTTATTCCTGAGATAGCGTTTAATTGAAAAATCGATGCTACACAAATATGTTTTCTTATAATGTTGCAGCTTACGTCAGAATCGTGTAAAATATATGATGGCTTGCGGTAGTATCGCTCGTACCCTCGTGCGTGGTGATAAAATGGGGGGTGCTCTAAGCCGAAACATCCACTCGTAACATATAACCTCACAATTTGTCGCATACGGTAAAAAGATGATTGATTTAAACAATCCCCAACGCCCGGAGCCTGGAAACTACAGCACGCTCACTTTTCATCGCTTTCTACCGTACGCCACTCCGCGTCGAACGACAAAGCGCATAAAGATACGGCACATGTAAAATATTAACTGCAAACCTTTTCTCCTCTTTCCGGCTCCCGTCGTTTTTATGAACCCCTAATTAATTCTCTATAACGTCCCGAAAACTATTTTCTTTACCTTCATAAAACACATGAGCTAAATAAAATCTCCAACGCTTCTGGGAGAAAGAAAGCGTTCGTCCGCGATAAAGAACGGGGCATGAGTCGAGAGAACGGACCTCGACTTTCCATAACGTTCCCCAATTTCGAACGCATGCACTTGTCTATCCCTCCCCGAGGAGTGATT
Source organism: Zophobas morio (assembly GCF_036711695.1). Lineage (NCBI taxonomy): Eukaryota > Metazoa > Arthropoda > Insecta > Coleoptera > Tenebrionidae > Zophobas > Zophobas morio. The sequence goes on from NW_026972149.1 coordinate 10,012,813, forward strand.
TAAGAATTAACCACATAGTACAAGACTCAAGTTGCGACTAACTGAAAACTGAAATCATGCCCCTGGAACTAAACACGCATGGGAATCGCAACCCGAGTCACAAACTGGGTCAAGATTTTAATTTAGCTCCGTTTTTAACAACGACGAAGCGAACCTTAATTCTAATAAGTGTAGGTGTTTATTTGTAGACAACCGCAAACAAACTTCACCGTAGCTTAATCTTGTCTTTAATCTACTTTTTTCCTCTTGTTCTTCCTGTCCTTTCAGAAATTGAAAATAATTATTATCAGCTGAATTTTTCACGCTTGCGCTAAAACTTTAATATATCAATTCAAATGTGGCACGGAACGCACGGTTTTGATAAAATTGATTCTGTATCTTCCATTTATTATTCCCTCTAAATATTCGCGACGATCCTACGAAAACTGTGGAACTTTCAACAAGGCCTCTAATGGCTGATGCTTGTTTATAGTCGGTATGACTCAGCGTTTTCAATGCAGACCCTCCCCCCCACCCTCGCGGGTATTGCCTTCTTTCCTCGTCATTTTCACTTGAATTTTCCCTTCACGCGGACTTATCAACCTTTTTTAACCCAATCATCGTGGAAAATTAGTCTCAAACCGGACCGCACAAATTTAATATATTATCTCATTTAATCCCCTCTCTCGCATGTGCAAACACAACGAGAAAAGTCTGCAAGCAAATGACAAATCCATTGTAGTAAACGTTCTAAACGCCAACTATTTACTTTACGCATTTTTCGAGGAGATTTGTAAACCCGGCCAACATTTGCATAACTATGCGTTGGCGATAGAATTAAATGCCTCCAATACTTCAGCCTTAACTCAGTGACATTGTTAAAATTGTGTTGGCGTACGTTACCTACCAGCAGGTGCAAAAAGAGACATTTATTACCGCTGATTTACTACAACGTATCGTAAAACCAGCGTCTCTCGCTATAACAAATCAGCAGCAACTGATGAACGGAAGCGAATTCGCTTGTCTCTTCAAATTTAAATTCTTAAGCTCTGCACTAGCAGCGCACCGGTATTCTAAAGCGAAATTACTGCATTAAAAAAAAATTCAATATGTTGACGATCCGACTACTGCCGCTGTCGTTGGCGATCGATCCGTTAAAATAACGAAAGCAAAATTATTACACATACATCTTCTTAAATTAAGCACAATTCCCTTGCATAATTGCATATCTCGGTTTTGCATTTTTATGGATTCCCCAACATATGTCATCCGAACCCAATTACGCAACGAATGTCCATCTCACTCCGATGGTCCGTCAAGCGAAAACGGTCAAAGGTACGGCAACACGACGCCGTTTATTCTACGGAGCATAGCGTCGTGACCACATGGGACAAAACCCGGGCCGATTCGTTAAATGTGGAAGTCACACACGTTGACATAACCGTAAGAGAGAGAAACGTAGAGGGCAATAACATTTGCGGTACATAATTTTAAAGCAGCACGACAAATTTTCAGATAGCGTTTATTTTTTACGCTTTAACGCTTTACTACGATTTAAATAATCACGGAACGTCGAGTCCTTTTGAAACGTCGAAAATCCCTTTCGAGGTTCGAATTATCGGTATTTTGATTATTGGTGTTGGTCTTTTAGGGCTTCCGGTCAGCAGCGTAACGGACGAGCGTATTTCGAAGTGGCGGAATCCAAGGGAGATATTCAGGTTGACTGGGTTTTGTTATTTTTGGAAAATATGTGTGTGAAAGCTGTGGGAAATTATCAAAATCGACAATATAAAAGTCAGTCTCGAGTGGAAGGGTTTTACATTAATCCGAATCAGTCGTTTGAATTTATTAAAGCAGGAGGGGATGTAAATGTGGACACGTTGTGGTCGTACGTATTGATTAATTTGTAACATTTTGGTTAAATTTCAAGAGTTGATTGTAGAGCTGGTTCTAATGTAACCTTATCTCTGCCGAATTACCAGAACATGAATTTGGAAGCTCATGTGAAGCCCCCTTCACCCATTAAAGAAGTTTATAGTTTGGCAGGCAAGTTGCGTTACGATAAGGATTTGAGAACCGTTGAATATTTAGGTAAATATAGTACAGCCAATTCAAAGAAGACGTACGGATCTTGGGGAAACGTAAGTTCAGATAGAGAAGATAATAAGTTTGATTGAGATAGCTTCGGTATTCAGGTCTCGTTAGCTGATAAGACACGCATGGGAGGAAATGTAGAATTGGAGTGGAATAACAAACGTATTAACAATTACCTGGACTTGTGGAGGTCTCAAAATACTTGGAACGTTGTATACAAACTCCGGACTCCCAAGTTTGACGATAAAGAGACTCTTGTTACAGAAATGAGCTATAGAAGCTCCGATGCATACCATAACATCACGTAAGGGCGAATCCGATGTACACTGGTAATTACAAACTGCTAAATCGATGATTTTCTCAGGTGCGAAGCGTTTTACCCCGAAAATCGCTCATTTGCATTCGCTCGAGTCGATTACAAGGGACTAGACAATATGAACGGAACGTTAAATGTGACGATTCCGTTCAGAAACGTTAGTTACGTTGGAGCCCGTTTTAACACAAAAACTAATGCGTAAGTAATTGTTGTTTGTGGTTAGAATGTTCAAGATGAGATGGAAGTCGTATTTCTCTACGAAGTTCGTTTCCTTCGCTGCCGCCCGTTGTTGCCTTGCACACTAACAACTAACGGTAAATTATAGCTATTTTGCCTTTGTTTCAGACGTTTGTATAATCGACATTTAGAAGTATCCTGGCCTAATGATAACGCAATTTTGGACTGTCAGTGTGTTAGGGAAACTCAGCGTTCGGTGTTGAAAAGTAATACAACAGGTGTACTGGTAATTGAAGTGCCGCTGACGACTAGGCACATAGCCAACATTCAATTTAACTACGAGGTGAGTCCTGACTACAGTTTCACTGAAGGGAGAGAAGACCTCCCTAACTTCCGCTAATACAATTATAGTCATCTGGTGCAAACCTTTTTTCTCATCCCATTTCTGCACTATCCCGACCGACTTGCAAGCGAAGAGGCCATTCATTCATTCATTTGTAGAAAAGGCGATCACAATGACTCGAAATCTAAAAGCGCGACAAAAAGTATTAGCAGCCCGTCCATCGATTGTGTTTGCCGCTCGAAAAACTTTTTTGTAATTATTGCGTCGAACAACTGCGAGTAAACTTATCAACCGAATTGGAGTATTAAAAAGAGAACAGTCGACGGACGCGGTCCGAATCGGACGTACGTTATCGAAATTCTGTTCGAGCAGAATCGACTAATCTTATTCTATCGAGCACGACGATGTCGTGATGCCACGGGAGAAAACCTGTAGTGATTGGTAGAGAGTTTGAGAAAGAGAGAGAGAAAGAGTAGGCGTGCCTGAGGTTGATAAATAACCCGTTACTCAGGAGAAAGTCAAAAAGTCGCGTTGCGATCGCGTTTTCGGCTTTGAAGCGGCGCGCGTCTGTTTTAGGTATAACGAAGAGGAAAAGTTAGTGTGATAAGTTCCGAGTCTGAACTGATTGTGGCGCGTTATAGCGATTTGGGTTGAGTTAGGCCGTGTGCGAGCAAGGGAGCTGTAATTTTCCAATTTAGAACTGTCTTTTTTTATCAAAGTTATTGTTCTGTTCTATTCTCAATGGTGTTTCAGGAAAGGCCTCGACTGAGCACGGGCCATGCTACGGTCGACTATAACGGAAACAAAGTCCTGGAAGGCAAGTATAATTGCCAGTCGGAGTCACGGGCGGGCTTCGATAAGGATAGGATCCACGTGGAGGTGCAGAACAAGTTGGTCCCCGTCGGGGCAGACTATGTTCACGGATACGAATACGGGGCGCCGAGGGACGGCTCCAACGCTCCGACTGTGGTGGGTGCATCAAATAAATCAGCGACTCCTATAAAATCCAGCGTAATCTATAGCCGCCCGGCGCTGTTTCCCTACCTACCATACAGTCCTTACCCCCGACCCCATTTTGTACTCCAAACCACAATGCGGCCTTCTTTATCTCTTTTGCTGACCGCCATTGGTTTCATTATTCCGCGTTCTGTGCGCGTATTTCAAACCCTCCGAAATATCTGGAGCTCGAATCGGAAGTGTTGATAAAACGCAAATCTTAACTACCGAGCGAAATTGTTCTTGTCGTAATCAACAGTTGTTGTTGAAGTGGTAGTCTTAATCGATTCGTAATTGAAACTGGCGACTTGATCTGGTTTCCGCGGTTGCAGTTATTTATGAACGTTTTTCGCGTTGCTGACGAGTTTGATAGTTTTATCTCCATCACTCAATATGGCTATATATCTATCTCAGTGCATACACGAACCGCTATTGATTTAAACTTTGGTATATATCCCGAGTGATGAATGTGAGCCGTGCTGGGCTATCCATTCGCCCGTTTGAAACATGAGCCAGCCGAGAAAAACAAACGGTCGCCGGACACAACTCATAAGCACGCTCTAGCTTGTGGCAGATTGCGATTTCTCCCTAATCCACCGGGATGTGAATTATCACCAATTTAAACTTTTAGAACCGACAAATGTTTTTCATAGTACTGTTACCCTCCACGAAATTAAGTCGATAGCTTTTTCCTCGTCATCGCCCCTTCTAGAAACGTCCACACCTATGAATGGCATCGCGATATCTAACAATACGATAAAGGCGATGAACTTCGCCACAAATTTTAGCACGACCCATTCAAACCGAACTGCTAACTTGTAACCACTAACACTTTATCGTTACAGACAACGTGTTCAGCGGAGACCCCTCAAACTATCCTATTCTACAACTAAATTCAATGACTACACGCGACTACCTTGTCATCAGACTAACTTTCGTCTGTGCGTTCATCCTCACGCGCTAAATTGCACGAACCAGAGATAGCCCTTAATTTAACCACCGAGACTGACCGCACCACCGGTCCGATGTTATTAAGCAAATTTTTGTTCGTTCAGGTGACGCGTCTTTCTATCGATATTTTATCAACATCGAAGTTCGCGTTGAATTCTTCATTTTATTGTCGTTTGGTGTATGTGTAAAATTTTGATGAAAAATGCCATACAAAAATGCCGGAATTTCACGTTTTCCGGTGTCAGAAACAATGGTTTCGATCGTTGCTACGACGATCGCGGAAGAGTCGATCATAGTATATGTACACTTGTACAGTTATAAACGACATCACTGTGTTTTTAAAATTGCGAAAAAGTGAAAAATTATTGCTGTCCCGGTAAGTGCTCACAAACAAATGTATATTTGGTGTAATTATGATTTCCTCGTTTTATGACTATTTTGACGGTGAAACGGCTAGTCGAGTTCGTTGTAGTTTACGCGCCGTTTTTGGCAAATGTCCATCTAGACGTGCTCGCAGCTATGTGCCTGACTGCGCCCATTCGAGCCCGTTTAAAAGTAATAAAAGGGTAATTTTTGCAGGATACAAAACATTTACATCTTTATCACTTAAAAAATCTGACAAAATTCAACATAACCGGCGAAATGAGCGTGCGAACGAGTTCAACTGGCCGACAGATAGCATTTTCAGCTACCCATTCAAACCGAACAGTTAAGTTGTGGACGGGCTATCACGTGTTAGAGCAACAATTCAAGCAGCACTCGCGTCTCGAATTGAGTCCTTCTACTTGGATTGAATACCATCTCGATCTGTTCAACAGAACTGTGGTAATAAATGTCATAAAGCACTCATTCATTCAAAACCTATCACAAGATCGAAATATCTCTTTCATATAGAGCGAAGCGTTCGAATCTCAGCAAGTACAGATAGACGTTGCCTATCCTCGCAGGAACTTCACGGCAAAGGGTGTCTATAACATAAGTGACTTGTCAATGTCTACCGATGTGTCTCTTACTTGGGACAAGGATAAGAAAACGTTGCAAGCGGGACTTGATTGGAAACGTGCTGCTTTGCATCGCGACGAAATTCTACTCGAAATCAAACACCCCTCGTTTCAAAAGGTAGGTATATTAAACCATCTGAGCGCTCCGACTTAACGGACCCTTTCAGGACGTCACCTTTTTTGGAGAGTACGAATCCGACGACAAAAAACTATTGGACACCCAATTAACTGTTGATTATTCGGTAAATCCTTCACAAAGGCTAGTAGTCGGAGCCAGGGTTGACGATAGCTCTCGACCGTCCACTATATACAACTATACTTACAAAGTCTGGGCGCTGCATGACGCTACTAACCTTAATTTAAATACACATGGAGGTTTTTACTGGAATCCCTACGGGTACAGCACTGGTCATTATACCGACTACAAGCGATCCTATCTGCCTTTACAAACAGCGGAAGCATTGGCTCGTGTAGATTTAACCCGAAACGAATTAGAACTAAAGGTTCGTAACAATATTTTCTGGTTGACATCACGTATTAGCTTAAGAGATTTTTTAAAAATAATACATGCACGCTTCAAGTTATTTGACAGCCGCGTCACGTTGAAGATATTTCATGATTTTAGAAAAAAGCGGGCCAGGAATTGTCGTATCTGTGGACAAGGTACGGGGGAGCGTTCCCTACTTACACGGCAAACATATCAGCAAGCCACGAGATGAACAATGCCTCAGGAGAGTTTTACCTCAATTTCGAAGAAAAGTTGGTTCAACTCGACTTTAACATGACTACAGGTATGAATAATTCGCAAAAATAGTAAAGTTTTGTAAAAGACACTCCCTCCGGCGTTCTGTCACTCCGAATAATTTTACTTTGTTCACTTCAGATGGTAGTCAGAGCCTTCATGTGTACGGTGTGATTCCCGACGCTAGAAGCGCCATGTTTGATATCTGGCGTGATTACGAGGACATTAGGGTCTCGGACGTTGCGTATTATCTACGTTTGAATCATTCCAGACTTATCATGTCGAGTTTGCTGTGGAGGCCGGACCTGAAACAGGATATACAGGTAATACGCACAGGTGTAATACAGCACGCGTAATTGTTTATTTTGTGATTATTGCAGAACGGTATACGATCTGCTGTTAAGCAATTATACAGCGACGTGTTGGAGGGAATTAATAATACCAAACAATACGTCAGAGCTGAAACTACTGACGCGCTCCGAGGCATATGGGACGACGCGAAACCTTCGATAGATCTGTTTTTGCAGGACTTGAAACATTTGAGAGTGATCGAACAGGATTTTGAAGAGTTTAAAACGTTCTTAAACCGCTCCTACTACGCCAACGAATTTTACATTCGAGACATAGTCAATATTTCTATGCTCATGTTCGACGAATTAGCGCTCAAATCTCACTTCGAATCTCTACCGGCGATAGTGTCGGAAGTCTGGCAAATCATGGGATCGTCGGGGTCCAAAATCAAGACGAGCATACTCTGGGTAATCGAAAAGGTAACAAACCAACTATATCAACACTACTCGTACTCACACTACTATATTAACATATGTCTAGTATTTCTAAAACGTCTAGCATTACCTCCAAGGAGAAGATTCTATTTCGCGTACCTTAATCTCGACAAGCCGGACTATTTGTGCGGCACAAATGAATTTAGTGTTTCTTCATTGTAGCGAACGCGGTCCTCCGCGTCCAAGATTTACGAGAGGACGCGAACACCGCGAGCATTTCGGTTATTAAACGTTATGAAGTCAGTTTCCTTTGAAATTGTTTTGCTCGGTATTAAACAACAAAAATCGCGTCCGTCCATTTGGCCGTTCCTATAAATAGCGACATAAAAACACTTTCGAATAAGCAAACGCGTTTAACATTTTCCCCAACTTTATTTCATTTCCTTTTCGTAACTGCAGAGTTCGTATAACTAAACAAGTAAATGCATTGTCGAAATGGTCTGTATTTATCAACTCCAACACCAGAGGAGTGTAAGTAATTTCATTTGGGCGAAACTTCAACAACCGCAAAAACTCTAGCAATAATAAAGTAATCGCGTGATCTGACGAGTGGATGATTTAAATGTGTTCGAGCAAAAAGATGGTAAAGACATAGTTTGAAAGCAAATCCTGAGGAATATCGAGTTCTTTTCTTAGCCGGCGCTACTAACCTTAATTTGATGTTTCGTACGATGAAAGCTGCTCTGTTGCAGTTTTCATAAGCATCACAAAATACTGTCGAGACGTTTCAACTTAATAACCGCATTAAAGTATTACCTGAGGAAGCCGACTCTAACGTAATCCCTTTAAATATTAACGAATATTTTATTTTAATTTATTTTAGCTGTTATGGCGTTAACGCCGTTGTCTGTTGATGAACACTGTCAATTTGATTGATCGTTATTTTGACTTCAGATTAAAACGTACTACAAAAATACGGTGGATTTCATTCACGGTTTAGTGGACGGTGACCCGATAGAGCACCTATCTGACGCTTTTAAAAATATTGTGGAACAATACGACGCTTTCATTAAAGATTTACACGTTGCTTTTATTCAATACATGGAACGATTATGGGCTCAAACATACGCTTTGATCGTCAGCAACTGGTATAAAACACTAGCAGCAGTCGAGCCGACCTTTATAAAACTCGTCCACTATTTGGAATCGATTGTGTGGAACACTGGTCGCGATTTTTTGGATTTCTTGTACATCCGGAAGAGCGAAATAATAGAATCTCCTTATTTCGCAAAATTCACGAACTTCACCCACGATATGGATAAATTCTATAAAGACATCACCGGAAATAACACAATAGCCAGTATCGTCAAGTACACGAAGATAGCTTGGAACTTTTTGAAAGAAAAGTATTTGAATACGGTGCCTTTTGGCAAGGAGTTGCAAGAGGTGGTTCTAGAAATCGTCGCCGAAATAAACGAACTGCGAAATTTGCCTTCGTTCCAATACTTAGAAATGAAATATGATGAGCTGTATGCTAATGCGAAATGGCTGTCCGATTATTTCGACATGGAAGTTAGATTGCAACGCTTCATGGCCCTCTTACGACAGAAACTGATGGATATGTCGCAGACGGCACTAGAAGCCGAAAACAGGCAAGTAAAAGGACAATTTTACTTTATAAAGCAAGTGCTTACAATGTTCATGTAAAATTCAGGTACCGCGTGGCGAAAACGAAATTTATTTTCGAACCATCCGACGGAATCATGTTGCTCGAACAAAAATTGCCCATGTCGTGGCATGCTTTCAACGAAACTCCTAAATTTCAAGTAAGATTCGATTTATACCGCACGTTTTCGTTTTAATGAACTTTTCTCGCCAGGAAATCCCCGAATTTCAGACTGTTTATACCATCCAGAAATATCTGACGAGCGCTCGCATCTCTTTCTGGGACTTTTATTACGATTACAAGCCTTACACCGAACTTTCAGGTTGGCTACCGCCCTTTAAAGGTCAGTCATCATCAAATTGGGTAAACGTGTCCAATACAAAACCTTTCATTTGTAGCGCAAGCGTTGTTGGTCGGATCAAGATATTATGTGACTTTCGATAGGAGATATTACGATTTCCGCGGAAGCTGCTCGTATCTTTTAGCGACAGATTATGTCGATCGCAATTTCTCGGTCGTTGTTTCGTACGATAACAACGCTAAAACACACGAACTGTTACTTCTGATCAATAACACCGTTGTCCATGTTAACGTTTTCGCAAATGTAGGTGAACGAAACGGTTACCCGAGTTAACCCGACTGACCCCTCTGATTTTAGACTGTCAAAGTTGGCGATAATGGAATAAGCTTGCCGGCACAAATTGACGACACATTTCTGTACCTCGAGAACGACATCTTCACGGCAGTGAGCCAAACTGGTTTTACTCTTGAATGTAACATGAAATTCGATCTTTGCGTATTCGAGGTGGCGGGTAAGTTCAAGCGAGATTACCACTCGACAAAATTGACTTACAATACTTTCTCAGGATGGTACTTTGGGAAGACGGCGGGTCTCTGGGGTACTATAAACAACGAACCGTCCGATGATTTCTTGACTTCGCAAAAAGTAAAAGCTAAACCGACCGATTTACGTTTGTTTACTGACAGCTGGGCTCTTAATAACTGCACGAGCAACTTGAATAACCATGTCGGGACTAGACCGAACCGTCGCATAGAAAGCTTGTGCAAAGAGTTCTTCCTTAGTAAACTGTCGTCGTTGACTACGTGCTTCGCGAAAGTCCCCAAAGATCCCTTCTTGAAGATGTGTCTTAATTACACCACCGAGAAAGAAGCGTGTTCGGCGGCGCTGGCTTATATTAGCGTATGTTCTTATTCCAACACGCCTCTTCGGATACCTGACGTCTGCGTGAAATGCTCTGCCCCGAATGGAACCCTTTTAGACGAAGGTGAGTTTATCCAGCTGAATCCTCCCGATCTGCCGCAAAGTGCCGATGTTGTCTTCATCGTCGAAGCCAAAGCTTGCAATAAGGATTTAAGAGCGAGAAAAAATATGGACTCGGTTATTGAAGCGCTACACAAGGAGCTAACCGAACAACGTTTGAAGAACAACCGATACTCGGTTGTGTTGTTCGGCGGCAACGGCGTCTATGACGAACCTCGAAGTCTGGTGGTCCATAACCGAGTCTTCGCGGACTGGCAACAAATAGTGCCCTATTTCGACTCAATCCCGGCCGGTAAGTAAAATTTTATAACGCCGAATAGATTTAAATTTAACTCGGGAAAATGTAGAGTCTGTATTATGTTCGGAGAGCGGCTCTAAATGATATGTCGTTTGGTTTTAGGTGACGGAAATTCGGATATTTTCGGAGCCATAACGTTCGCGATGGAATTGTTGTTTAGGCCCGGCGTATCAAAGAACTTCGTCCTGATCCCATGCTCGGAATGCAAAGACTATAATATGAAGGTAAGAACAACAAGAAAGCGAATCGATAATAAGAGCCAATTTGGAGATCGGACAGAGGCTGCTGCATATCGCAGCGAGTGCATCCGACCAATTTTTAAAATTGTGAATAGGTCGCGTACGTGTCGCGTGCAGAACCATGAGGTCAAGTCGATGCAATGGAAGTGGTTCGGTGGAAGAGTCCACTAAATCTGCCCCGACCACACTGGCCTTAATCCAAATCGCTGGCTCGAGACAAGACAGAGGGGTATAACACTGAGTTATTTTGTAATTGCTTTTCAGCTCGACTATGCCATCGTACACCAGTTGCTGTTAGAGAGCGACGTCACTCTGCACATATTAATGAACGAAGAATTTTCACTACCGAAGATGCGGGATAACAAAATTCCTTTCGGTAAGTATTTTTGTTCGCTATCTTAAACGACTCCGTGTTCGGGGAAAGTTAATTTGGATCGCCGAAGCTTTGAATTTAAATAGCCGACAAATCGTAATTCGAACTTCCCTAAATATATGATGCCGCGTACAACGATCTAGGGTGCCACTTGCATCCTACTGTAAATATTTACTAGCCGAGCGCTGATTTATTCAAACACCAGCGGGAAGCAAATGCGATAATCATTTTGGATTTATAGAAATTGTACAGCGAAAACGTTTTACTCGCAGAAGCCATTTTATTGTTATTACTGTCGGTGCAACTATTTGACCTGTGTCGACTGAAAATGTTGCACTGACATAAGTCGAACGTCACACCTTGCGAAACGTGACAACCTGAACTGCTCCATAATATATTCTCCGTGTATTTTATTATTCATTTTGAGGCCAATAGTTCATGTTCCAATGTAAATGTACGCTACCGTTTCAATAGTTTGTTGAAAAGGACCGTAATCGTCGTCATTACTTGTTTCAATAAAGGTACTGAATAAGGGTATTAAATTACCATTACAGAGCTTTAACATGCTTCACTAGATCCTCCTATCTTGATTCAGCTATCACAATATGAGATTAACACATGCATGTTTTTCTTCGCTAAAACTCAACAAGTGTAAAATCGTTTCATTGTTCTATAAATGAAGTTGTAATCTGCGAGTCTTTTGTAAAACTTTACGTTACGTATTTTACAAGCAAGCTTACAAATAGAGTGAGCTACAAAACAAACTACTTCTACTGATGACATAACATTAGTTTTACTGTGCATTTTACTTAATTTGTCGTCAGAAACATCTGTATACAACGTTTACATGTTTCGCCCACTTCTTGAAAACCCTAACCAAACTGATACATCACACACATGACATACGCACTACAACAGAAAAAATAACATTTGTTAGATAAGCTGATATTTCTAAATGTATCCTGGCGTCGTTTGTTAAATTCTGTTGTTCATTTATATAAAAAATTAATAACACAAAAATATCATCATTCTTTGTAAAAATCAAAAGTTCAAGATTTAAAACAGATTTACAAAATGCATTAAAAAAAATCTGGGACGGCAAACAGACAGACAGACAGACAGACGAAGACATAACAATGATTCTCGAGGGTCCAGGAGGTTCTAATTTGTGTCCAGTCGTAATCGTCGCTACCACAACAATTTATTTATGTATTTTTTCAGCCTGTCTAAATCAAAACACGTTTTACTGAGCAGTAATTGATTTAATAATCATGCTGAACATTGTTTTGACCGGTTTAGTTTTCAATAACGATCATAATAATAATAACTCGTGCCAAATATTGCCGCGACGTTGACTTTCTGAACTTTCACTCTTAATTAATTTCTTACGAGAATTTATCTAACATTTTGAAATTAAAAATCTTGTTCAATTTTTTCCAACTATGTGACCGAAGTACTTGTTTGAAGTTACTACAATATGCAAGTTAAGTTATTTAAACTTTACCCTGCCATAATTCATTCAAAAAAGTTAACCGCCGTACTAATTTGGATGTAAAAATGCTTAGGGCCTTTGGCGTGGAGCTCTCGATGTAGCAACTTAAAACACCGCCTTGCTTTAGGTCTTATAAAAATCATACCGTACTGTTTATGTTACGAGGTTTTCTATTATTCATAGGAAAAAAGCGCGATGGTGAAGTTTATAAAAACCTCGGGTCCGTCGTTTTTTAACTTCTAAGTTGAACAGTCAGTCCAAGCGTGTTAGCTCTACATGACGGACACAATTACCGGACAAAAAATTAAAAAGAAAACTTTCATCGAAACTGTTTAATTATAATAATTTATTCATTCCAACTGACTGTTGTAGAACTTTCGTGACATAATAGGTGTGTACTTTTAAAAACACACAAAACAATATGTACACATGTTAATGTAAATAAATCCGGTAGTTATGCATATTTATCAAGCGACGTCGCTAGAAATAAAAATTCTGTTCGTATTTTTTCACTGAAGTCTTTTTTAAAAACCAAGTCAGAAAGATGTATTCACGCATTTTGGTCAAACTTTATTTCAACTGTACTTGAAAAATATGTTTGTATAATGTTGTTAGAATTTGATAGTCTCCTTCAGACCGTTCGCGTACTTGAAACACGTAATTAGTAGAGCCATCAACATCGTTAAAGAATAGAATAAACAGTAACTGTTTTAAAGTAGCGCCCTGCGCTACACCGCTGGCACCGTCTGAACCAGACGGGAAAACCACAATACTCTAGAGGGATGTGGTGAAAATGAGAAGAAATAAAATTTCAGTTTAATGGATTTAAGGTTGAAAATTTAGGTTAGCCGAAGTGCAGTTACAAATTGGCTTTGGTAGCAATGCGGTGCATTAAAAGTGTGATTTTTGCTAGACATGATGTGTCCCCTGGAGTTATAAAATGCCGGTTGTGCTCGCAGAGATTTAATCTCGCCGTATGTGGCTCTGATTTTCCAGATAGAGTAAACAAATAGCAATCTCCAGTAATACACACTTTTCGTGCACGTGCTGCGCTATTCGCATTACAAAATGTGACCCCACGGTGTCTTTGCAATGGCCCAGCGGCGAACAATTCGTGTATCTTGGAAATTCATTGTGTATCTCATAGTATCACACATATATGCGTGCCCTAAGACTAAGCGACTCGACGCAGGCTTGCTCTGAAGCCGTTAATCTATTGTTGTGTAGTCTGTGTGTAAATGGAAAATAATAGAATCCGCGACGTTATTAATAAATTTGCATATGAAATAATTTGGTGTAGTGCATGTTGTGCGCGTTTGAATGTATTACGCGCCGTTAAATACCCAGTCTTTCGAGGTTCCTCTGCAAAAAATTAATTTTATCTTCATACCAGTAACTGGAACCACATTTGCGCATTTTTAACAATCCAGTTGCATTATGCATGCGGACTCAGTCGGTAAATCTCGGAAACGAGCGTGGAAGAATTGCGGCTTGCACTCGTAGCTGACGATGGGATTATACAAGTGCGGATTAGAATTTTTGTAGATAATAATTGATAAAGTAACTTGACTAATTAATTAGTATCTGAATTTCGAGCAAACTTTGCTTGTTGTAGCTGGTGAACGGAATAGGTAAGCGTCTGCTATCTGATAGAACCGCATAAACTCGATAACTAGGCGTCTCTCCGACGTACACTATAATTTCGGACGGCTATACGTAATGTATGCCGCACACCGGTGCATCCAAGCGTCATTCGCCCGTTATTACAAATGTTGACTTTAACCACAATAGTTAATATATTCATTCGTAGAGCATAATGTCGAAACCCGCAGGTTGGGGCACTCGACCGAGATGGTTCAACCATATGAATTTCAAGACACCGAAAAGCAATTTTTACAATCGAATCAATGCAGACGCCAAACAGTATACCACCGGGAGGTTTATCTGGGATGAACGCGATCGTCAAATATTCCCCTGAGTCAAAATCTAGAGTAAAATTTTGTGTCTTCTGTACCTGACAAGCGCAAAGTTTGACATATTTAACGCGTTATATATATATGTATACGAAAATTTTGCTTCTAGAAATATCATAAACTCAAAACATGTTCTTCACCTAGCGTTGTTTAACATATACTTCAACTGGGTGCCCAGAAACTACGAAAAAATTTTAGTAATCTGAAAAATTGAGTTTTTATGTAAAAATCCACAAAAAAATCTGGGAGATAGATTTCGATGAGCTGAATCGAAAAACATATCGAGTTACAAGTTTCGAACCAAATTTGAAAGTGCAGATCGAAAATTCCATTATCATGGTTGCATTTTTGTTAAAGAATTGTTTTACACAACTTAGGAAAAACTGATTATCACAAAATTATGAAAAAATTTTGTTTCTGCCGGAATGATACGTCTACCACGAAAAACAATCTTAAGTCGATTCGATTGTTTTCTTAATTTCCGGAAAAGAGTCAAAATTGTTGCCTAAAAAAATCAGTGAGATAAATTTCGATGGCTCAATCGATAAACATGGCGTGTTGGTGGTCTCGGACCAAGATTGCAGGCGAGCATCGAAAACCCCCAGAGCAATTACTTATTTAAAAAATCCCAAGTGGCATTAAACGACAGAATTTTACACGTTTCAAATATTTTTACTATATTTTCTGCAGTTTCAGCTACTTTTTAGGTGAAATTGATTGTTTTTTATGTAGTTATGATCTACGTTTTCCAACTTGATTAAAATAAAAAACATTTTTGTTAATTATCTTTCTCATATGTTACATTTTAATTGAACTATAGCAACATTAAGTCAGTTGTCTTGAGAAGTCTTTTTCGTCTACGTAAATCCGCTGGCCGAATGTAGTCTGCGTCCGTTTTCTCAAATCTTACACAAGAAGCGTTAATTTGATGAAATAAAAACAAATCGTTAAGACAGTCTTAGCAGCTGAAGATTGCTTTCTCATTCGTCACTCTTATGAACGAGGAAATTTATATTTCGTCTCCGACATTCTTTCATTGAGAGAAATAATACGTTATTACTTTTAAAAGAGAATCATGGAGCGAAGCGAGTTTTTTCATATTACTTCGTATAACAAATCCATAATTTGTTCCGAGATATTTTCAGCATGCAAAGTGAGTATTTATATTGCTTCTAAAAATGTTTAAGAAACGGCAATTTATAGGTCAAAAAATGTATGCGAAAAAAAAATGGCAACGTCAGAAGCGGTAGGGCAGAATAAAGATTCTGCAACAATGCGCTCGTAACATCTTGAAATAATACGAGTAAAACATCACTAGGAAACAAAGTCTACCTTGAATGGAAAAAATGCTGAAACTTGTCGAATTTGGAACTGTTCCAATCCAACTGTCAGTTTCAATCGCGCTCTTGATAATTGATAAAGATAGACGCAAAGAAATGTCGAAAAGCTGAGCATCGTGAAAGGTGTTTCCAGTGATCCGGAATATTGCAAGGTTTTTATCGTTAGTTCGACGTGATTGTTTAAATTTATGTACAACGTTGTCATTTAGTACGAAATAAAGTAGCGTTTGCAGTGAATAGGGCAGGGTTTCGTGGAAATGATGGAACAGGCTCAGCTGTTGTCACTGTAATAATAATGAACTTACTCACACGAGATTGTCGGAATTCCGTTAATATTCCGTTACAAAGCACATCAGGAAAAGGATTTAATGACCATTGCATAAAACACGAAACATGAAAGTGGCCGGCTGTGCCTACCGAGACTATCGGCTAACGAAATAAAATTCGGATGGTTTGGTTGTCGGTCGACGTGTTGCTGGCAATGACGTCAATTTGGAATGACCCTTTTCTTGTTTTCACATAACGGTCGTTTGGTTTTGTTTTAATGTTTGAACGATGAGATCGATGCTGAGGGTAAATTTTTGTTTCAGGGATCGGCGCGACGACTGCATATACGAAAAAGGATATTCGCGGTCTTATAGGCGACGCGGCTTTACGGAAGCAAGTCAGCCTTCCGAAATCTACTCTGGGCTATTGCGCGCCTCTGGCGTTAGAAACTAATGGTAAGTCTGTCTCTCTCGGCTGAATATATCCGATGCCATGGCACATGTAGTCCGAAATGGGCCATTCTCTCGGCGCGCCGCCGGTCAGGATCCAAGATAAACCTGATGTTCGCTGGCTACCGCCGTCACCCGTCTCCCATAGTCCCATATTCGCAGGACTCACAACGGGTTCTCGATTCGGGGGCTTCGATAGACGCACGCAACGTTTAATGGATATCTGAAGAAAACCGACGCTTTCCTCCTTTATTTTGAAAGCTCCTCGCACTTTAAATGTTTGCTCTCGACTGATCCTAATATTTACTAGTTCACAAATTCCGACCGTCTGATCGTGCACCCACATCACGCTTTATGAATACTAGCTTGTCTCTGGCGTCATATGTAAATTACCGTTCATTACGCCACGGTTCTATTAAATTAATCGCTTTATATCGATAATTCTCTGGATATAAAGCATTTACGAAGCCGGAAGAGGTCCTTTGTTTGGCGGGGTGTCGACGACGTATCTATTCTCGATTCGTGGCAAGCACTCAGCCGTCGTGCCCTACGGTTAAGGTTTCGATCTATCCGATCGCAATCTGAATCGGAATCCAAATGTATGTCCTCACCTGACCACCATCTATACATCTTACTGAGTGATAGATTGATGTATCGACCATCGTCTGCCGGCTAACTAGTTCTGGTACGTTACAGAGACCGTTTTCGCCGGCAAAAACCTCCAGCCGAACAAGAAAGCCATCGAGAAATTCTAGCTCTAGGTGCAAATGTAATCCGTAATTTTTGTTCTATAGACACTTCGCAGAAATCTTAACCAAACCGGCAACTCGGTAGAAATCACACATAAAAGTATTTAAAACCAACTTACCAGTATACGAAAACTAGATTCGACATACCCACGTCTATATGAACAAAAGACCTGCCGCATACTCACCGTATCATCCGAACCCTCGCAAACTACTCATCTTGTACTGAAACGTGCAGTCGAAAATTACCATTCTAACTAAATCGTTAATTAAAAACAGCAAACACGCAAAATTTAGTTACGCCATAATCCGTCAAAGATTTTAATTAAGAAAGAGTTTACAACTTACGGAAATTCATGCAACTAAGTTAAACGTGAATAAGTGAATTTCCTAGAATCTTGACACAAATTATCAGATTAATGGACGCGCATTTGTATATAAAAAAGCATGAGGGTGATCGGGCGGTCGAATTTTGTGTATAATGAATGGCGTTAAATAAATGAAAATATAATTAATAGTTCTGGCGTGTTTCAGGGACCATTTTCTGTGGCAAAAACTTGGAGTCGGACAAGAAAGGCAACGTCAAGAAATTCGCGACCGTGTTTGCGAAGCGAGTCGCCGCCTCGGCGAGACCCACTAGGTGCGTCGAGTGCGAATGCTCAGCTTTCGATAACGGGGTGTCTTCGATGGACTGCTACTCGTGCACTTACCCGACCAGGAGCAACATCGATTACGTACGTACCTACACACCGTTGATATACCTATTAAATCGTCGCCTTCAACCGCACGCGCTGCGTTTTGTAATCCTTCAGTCCAACAAATGGTACTTCTCCCGAACGGGATTGCCACTAAGTTGCCCGTTGCTACTTCTCATGTCTCACGCCCACTCTCAATTCAATCCAGAATTTATATCCTCACAAAATTTATACGACACTTCGTTGTCGACCCTTTTTCAAACTATTCATTTTCTACTTTATACTGTTCACTTTGCTTCAATCTTTCTCGAAAAAAACCCTCTTTAAAAATTATTAATTTTTTCGTAACGTTTTCAGATGTTCGATGAAGATCTAGCGCTTATGACGATGCAACCGGGCGACGATTTGCCGTCGATGGAAGCGCGATGATCGAAACCCCGAGATTTCTGTCTGCGAGCTTACTTATTTATATGTATGACGTAAACATATTTATAGTTTTTCAGCAAAATTTGTTACAGTGTAAATAGTAATAAAAACGATCTTAAATCGACGACATCTTTACTTCATGCACCTTAATGCCCTAAGTCTTTCCTAAGATAGCGATTGTTTAAGCTGACATTGATGTACGAGAATAATTTAGGTGATGTATAATATAATAAATAATAAAGGTTGTCAGTTCGGATATTAAGTAGGGTCGGTTTATGGGACTTGTACATGAGCTTAGTCACTGCGCCACCGGAATCCTGAACTAGTCCCACACACGCGTTCACTATTTATGAAGAGTATTTGTGTAGAGTTTCTAATTATGCACAATCTTCATTAAACACATATTTGTGATGCCAGGAGGAATATTCCGGAGCTTCAGCACATTTACTGACTTTCAATAATTACTCGGAACTCGGCACGCTCATAAGTGAGAGAGTGTCCTCCCCGCTTCACAGTAACGCCTTTTTTTTCTCCCCGATTACAATTGTTGAGTCTCTATTCGTCACAAAATTCCTTCTCCGTTTTATTAAATATTTAACCCCGGAATGGCGGAATCGACTCAGCAAAAATAAAAATAAGCGTCGCGATTAAGAAAAAGTGCAATAACGCCAACTCTCAATCCGACGAAAGTATTTTGCGGAGAAATCGTAGTCATTAAAGGTTTGAAATCTAAAATGTATTACGATTGACTTTTATTATTCAACGCAATTCAATTTCGTCCGTGTTCGTGAAGAAGTTCCGATGGGGAAAAACACGAAAGCCTTTGGATCCTATCTTGCTAGTTTAAGTACAAACAACGGAAGTTGAAGTTTGCATTAATGATCCAATTGTTTATTTTTCCAAGATGACATTTTGAAAAATTGGAACATTAGTATTCAAGTGAAGGCAGCCAGACAAACCTCGGAAAGAGGTTGAAAGTCAACCCTCGCGGGACCAGAGAGAACAATCTTTCGCATGACAACCAGCTTGAGTTTGCAGCAACCGTCGCCTCGCTCAAGGAGGTTCAATTCTCGTCACCTAGAAATTGAAACTAAAATACATAATAAAACTACCTGCACGGTGTTTTAAATTCCGGTGAAAGCGTCGCCGCTCTCGATTATAATTTATGTTTCCGTGTAGTGCAACAGAGGCTTTATGCGAGAAGATGGTGTACGCGAACTTGAGGAGTAAAGTAGTGATTTATTCGCACCAGGTATGAGAGGACAAGCTTATCTTTTGAATGATGGTCCTTGTTAAAAATCCGTAGCCTATTAGGATGTCGGTGGGGAGTACGCTGGCAGAAATACGGCTGCCCCGAACGCTGCCCCCCCGTCGGCCGTCCCGTAGCGATGCTCCGCTCCCTTGCTCCGTTTTCGACCTGGCGCGTGACAGAAGAGTTCAATCGTATTTGTGCAAGTACTGGAATGCGAAAGGTTGCACCCAGAAAACCAAATTGGACGAATTATGCTTCTAAAGAAAAATCGTCTCGTCCGCATCCCAATTGTCGAAAAATCAAAAATGGTCCAAAGGACATCATTCTATTCTCAACACTATTATTATTATTATTATTATTATTACAAACACACATGAAAATAATTTTGGTAAATAACAAAAAAGTGAGATCAAAGTGAGCTGGTATTAATTACGTAATTGTGTCAGCCGTGGGTTCGCGGCTTTCCTATACGTAATAAGCATAATACTGTCATGGACAAAAAAACGTCGAAATTAATACCTTCCCGTTGAGGGTTTTTTCGCATTAAATGAACACGAAAATAATTTTGTTATAGTACTAAAACTAAAGCACAGAAGAAAAAATCTGGCCCGTAAGATGCATTATGCGATGACAGTTGCGATGTGCGATTGCGATTCGCTATCGCAACTACTAACATCGCAACTTCCATGGCAACAGGGACTTGCGATATCGCAAATCCAACTTGAAATTGGCCCATTAGTCTAGACTTTTAGGGAAAGATTTAAGTTTGTAAGTTTTCGCAGTTTTATGAGACATTATTTAAAAAGACATTTAAGCTATTAGGGTAAATTAGGTACTTTTTTTTTAAATTGAAATAAAAAAATGAAGACAAAAAATTTAAAATTGTGTTTTAAAAGGTGACCGGGTAAATAATTATCTGCCCGCATGAGTGAGAACTCGCCCAGAAATTTCCGGAGCTACGACGGTAGAGTCTGGTCAGTCGCTGAGAGAGCGTTTGTAGTCGTGTGATTAACCTGACGATCCCGGAACTATTCAACCGGGTACGTTCAAAACACAAATGTAATCCGTTTTCTATGGGTGATTTGTGTTTTTCAGACACAAAAAAATCTTAAACAAATTAGCCGACTAAACTGTATGTAGTTATCTAAAGTACAAAATTGTTATAAACGTTGGACAAATTTTGTTTCAGAATAAATGAATAAAAAAAATTTCTATTTTACGCATTTTGACAGTACTTGTTTTAAGTTCAATTAGTAGGTCTGTGCAAACACGTGTCTGCAAAACTCATGAAAACGGTTGTCGCTGATCGATTTTAATTCAGCAAAAGCTGAAAAATTATTTTCTTTTCATTAGGAGAAATTGCAATTAAGTCAAGTTATTTTTTTATTATTTTCTTTCAATATTTAAATTATGTTGACTTAAAACTTTGAAAAATCCAGGAGCGAAACAAAAAATATCGACTTCTTGAATGTTTGTACAAATTTGTTAGTTAAATTACGCGGGAGACAAAAATATTCTTTTTATGTATAATTAAAATAAACAAAAATTGAAATATGTTAATATGGAAAGTTTACAGGTCAAAAAGTTGCAATTTCGTGTCCACCAATCAGGTGCATCGGTTTAGTTCCTCCCTCGGTATTCTGAAACTGGCCGTTTCACGACAACACCGAACGTCGCTCTGACCGATTTAGTCAACGTAGATTTGATAGAATTCTCATTTGACGCAGAAATATCCTGAGCGAGCGAGCGAGCGATTTTTCCAAGTGTTGTATAGGCACAAGTTATTTTAGCACTTTTGGTATAAAACAATCATGTCTTATCGGGTGATCGAATTTTGCATATGAGTGAAGTATAATTAGCAGTAAACGTAAAAAATAACGACAGCGTTATAGATTTCGTTTTGATATTCGAAATAAAATGCAGTTGGCGTTATACAGGAGAATTAAAACGTGTAATGAAGGAACGCATGCAGTGATCAGGTAGGTAGCAGTAGTGTATATAGTAGGTCGTTAGTTCTTTATGGTCGGTACATCAGGTGAGACATTTAACTCTCACGAGTTGTAGCAATTTAACAATCTATTGTACCGGAACGATATGCCCTCTAGCTAACTAAACCATAATGTTAAAACACCCCAATTGATTCAATTTTCCCCGAGAGGGTCGGAATAAAAATGTTTTCGATCCCCTCTCTTCTCGAGCTCTATTTCTTCTTCTCTAGGCATGGCACAGCAGAAACACGGATGAGCAAGTTGGGAGCTATTATTGGGTAGGTCGTTAACATAAATCATTTTGAAACAATAGTGTGAAAAAATCTCTCGCAGAAGATGTTCGATTTTTGGCGGGCGAATAATCGCCGGTGTAGTTGGCGAGCTGGTAATTTATAGCCGGATTCTGGATAATAGCGGAGGCATGTGGGCCTCGTCCAAGTTTTGAGCTCGGTGCAGTGGATTTTCTGGAACATGGCGACGTGCGAACACCTGGGGGTTAGTTATGGGGGCGATTGCCGATCTCGCTTACAAGTTGAAAATCGGTGCCGAAACACGGATTCGTTTACGCAAAAGATCCGCGGGGCACGAGCTGGTGGCGGCGAGGGTGCGCGAAACCGCGCGTCTTAGGGCGCACGCCTGCGACCGTGAGGAGGGAGAATGAGTCGGGGGCGGCAAAGCCGCCGGCTATGTGATTTAGTTTCTACCCTCTCCACGCGATGTCCGCACAACTGGCGTTCGCTTATAATAAAGGGAAACGTCAGTACACTTGCACACGCGACTCGATGCCCAAGGAAGCGCGATATCCCGCTCTTGGTTAACTCGGACGAGGATGTGCTTCGGTTCTCGGTGCTTCTACTTCTGAGATGTGACTGTGCAATTGAGATGATGATGGCATGTGCGACTTGGCTGTACTGCTAATTCGGTGCAGTCGGCACTATGTGGACGTTTTTCTGCTACTTCACGGTCCTCGCAGCGTGGATCTTCGCGTACGAAAAGCGCATCTTCGGTAAGGCAGCACAGCACGCTCAGCACGACTCTCCCTTCTTTGTCTCAAATCCACACGTGATTTCCGCCACCGACTAATTGCTGTATTATGAATCAGCCGAGTGTCTCTCTGTTTTGGTGTCGCGTCTCGCATGAACGCAATCAACAAAGTAATCGTGCATGATGAACCCCGGAGTGTTGCCGCCGAAATAAATATCCTTGCATGCGATGATTATTGCAGAAGCCGGCTTTCTGCAATAATCCGGAATCCGGAATCCGGACCTCGCGGATGTGACACTGATTTCAATAACCGAATGGGGAAGATTCATACACATAAATCAGCTATTACCGTCGAGATAAAAGCGCTAAGTTATCGCGCCTAAAAATAGAGAATCGTCGGATAACCCAACTTTATCTTTATGACATTGTCGCGTCTAGTGTCAGTAGTAACGCCGTTTCCTACTCAGACTCGTTTAATAGCTTTTTAATGATAATGTATCGCCGAAATTAATCGCCGATTCCATATCATGCAATTCGGACGAACCCCCAAACCAATTACCTTGATTAAGGGACCGCACTTGGAACACATAAAAAACAAACAAATCTCTTGATCCCGTATACTAAGGACATAAAACTAAATTTCCGACTGATGCTATACAGCGGATACGGGAGAATAATTTGCCGAATCAACACATTTCCATCGATATCCATTAAGACTTAATGAAATTGAAACAGATTTGTGTCACGTGTATATCACCAGAATTGACAAGATATTAAACATGGCCTTGTCATACGTCGTTTTTTACACACGCGTGCTCTCGTAAGATATCTCAAAAAAAAAAATCAAATATGCATCACACATGCCATTTGACGGGATTATCGTATAAATTGTGTTACATTTAATACGCCGAGATTTCGCAACGAAAAGAGAAAAACTTTTTTATTTTTATTTATAGACTTTAAATCCACTCTTTATCCAATCAAAATTCTAAAGGGGGAAACCGCGCAACACTTAAATATCCAACCGTTCTACCTGGTTTTTATCCCAAACATAAAACAAAATGCCACCATCTTCATTTAAGTCTAGCACAGAAAAGCATGCCTGTTAAAATTGCCCTTTACGTTTATGGCCTTATTATTTTTAACAAACCACTCGGAAGCTGTAAATTACCTAAAATATTTTGGCGCTTCCACTGCCCTCCGAAAATCTGCCTTCCTCTTCCGAAACAAATCACTGTTTACATACAAGAAGAACCACTTTTTCAATTTGAATTTTATTTTCTACGCGGACAACGAGGGAGAAGATTAGAAGCTTGAGAACGATACGTTAACGTCGTCGAAAAAATAACTACTTTCATTAAATTTATGCGAAAAGGATAAAAGTTTGAAAAATTCGACGCACGTATGACGCTGCCATATTTCCGAACAACAACAAAAATTATTTATGAACGAAGATGGCGAATAAATGGGAAGGTAAAAAAATCCTTCTTTGAAGAAAGTTCGACTATGCTAAAGGGTATAATAGAAGTAAGTATTGAAGGGCGCGCGTTACATGTAGCACGAATAAAAGTTTGGAAGTTTTAAAGCGACGCCTCGACGGTGGGATAATTAGAAGTGGGTTGGTGCTAAAAGAACACGGATCGGTTAGATTTGGGTAAACAAACGTAGTTCTTGGGGAATAGGGTAATTATTTGTAAAGTGAGTATGAATGCGGCATTTTCAAGAATTATGCTTAGGAAATAACATCGAAACTGCTGTGGTAGCAACATATATTACGGAGACAAATGGGTGCAGAACGAGAACTAAGTGAAACAGTGGACTGAAATAGGTGAGAGCCGAGAAATGTGTGGAATTAGCCTCGAATATAGCCAATGAAAAGAGGATCCAACCGCGCCAAAAACTTACAACAGCCGTCGGATCTCAAATAAATATACCTCACACTTGGATGCACCATTTCTTACCCTCTGTTTAATACCACTTTCTCATCTTTTTATCCCGGCTTGATAACAGATAACTTACTACTAAGAACACCACGGGGAGACTCTCTTCTAACTCGCTCGTTTTCTCCAAACTTTATTATATAATTATACTCTCTTTATGTATAATAATATTATCTACACAATCAATTACATTGTTTTCTGACAAAGCAAAGAGCCTTTCATCCCTCTGCACAATGCCGATGCGTAATAATGCATGGGCCATATCCTCTTAACGTTAAATATTTCCGTTGAACAAAGAAACACACTTAAATTAATACTCCCCAGCGACTTTCATAAAAATCACCTAAAACAATTAATGTTTACTTTCTTCTCATTTTATATGCTCGTTGTACATACCTCCCGGTGTAGGTATAATTTAACGCGTGTCGTTTAATTTCAACCGGTTACAACAAACAAATCATCCGTTCATACTTTAAGTAAATTGAAGATTCCTCCTATCCTGCAGGGCGCTAAAGAATTTTTAATCTGTCCCTGGCTGAGCTTGATCGATAGGTCATTTGACTGTTAGAAACCTCACCGCTCTAACAATAAACGAATTATTGATGAGCAAAGGCACTGTGGCCGTCTGCCTCCCCGCACGATGATATTAACATATAGCAGCTACACTTCCTAATGACGAATAACTGTATCAATATCGTCGATATTAAACGCAACGAATCGCAGTGAAAAAAATCGCCCCCATTTGTTACAATTATATTCCAAATAAAAAAGGTTGTGGCAAAAATCACCGCGGAACCAGAATGTAAATTAGCGAGAAAAAGGGTCGAGATAATACGATAATATTTAGCACAAAATGAGATGTCATTATATCGTATTCCGCAAATATTGCGTGGTTTTTACAACACAACATTGATTTTCCCGAAATTCTTTCTTTGCTTTGTAGAACTGGACTCGAAGTTCTCTCAATTGGAAAATCTGCCTACCACCACCACTGACTACGACAAAGACTTAAGAAAATCGACCAAAACGTATTATCCACAAAGATACGAGGGTGGCACCCTAAACGTATTCCCTTAAAATCCAGGACATTTTTCTGTCTTCATCTGTATTTACTTGTCAGAGCACTCCCTTCATAATTTGAGCATTCTAAAACTTTTCCTTCGTAAATATTAAATATCGAACGACCGTAAAAAATTTTTGACAACAGGAAATGATTTCCAACAAGTTTACGAAAGGATGTCGACACTTTATGACGATAGTGCGTCATCACTCATCATATTATGGTAGATAAAGGTCCTACGGCTGTTGGCGCTGGAGACCATGGAGCGGATGGAAAAGAAATATGTCACAACATGGAGACCGAAATTGTTAACATGAATCATTAGAAGAGTGCAAGATTTAGGACAAAAACTCTCTCCGGAAGACTTCCCGAACTTACGGTAATGAAAAATGCATTAATATAAGGGGATATGTTCAAGAACGAGACGGAAGTTATCTCTCATGATTAAATAAATAATAAATTATGGCCTGACCCTAGCTATTACTGAAATTGCACCACCGAAAAAATGCGAGTGCTTTAATCAAATATTTTCGAATGATTCCGCTCGAGGCTTAAGAAACTTAAAGATTTAGTAAGAATTACAATTTCCTTGTATTTACATTTAAATGGAGAAATTTCGATGCGCCTTTCTCGATACAAAAATTGGGAGTAAAATCGATGAATAACTGCCATTTGGCAAATGAAATTTTTCTTATGAAAATTAGTCATCGCGTCTATTCTTTCGAAAGCGCTGTCTCGCATTTCGTGTGTGAGAAAATTTTTCTCGAGGCCATTACGAAAAGAAGATTTAATTTTTAGGCTCTCTTTCTGAGCGGCTGATGCGATTTGTAATGAACGTTACATGTTTCGTTTCAACAACAAAAAGAAAATCCGTTAATTAATGACGAGATATCATGCATGAAACGTGGAAAATCTCCTCAGCATGGAAAAAAATGTCGCCATCAAGTTTTTTTTTTCTCTTTCATGAAAGACCGCGCGCTTTGGGAGACGAAGTATATTATATTTTGCTGCCTAATAGGCCATCCATCACTAGTCAACAAACTTATGATCAATGTGATGAGATTTTCGTTGTAACAGAAACAATATCTGGGACACTAAAGTGACATCCCTTTTGGTGAGATAACGAATCCTACCCGACGGTAAATGTTAGCCCTCCTGTTCAAACTTGGTGGTTGACTTTATATTTACAAAAAATTGGTTTCGTTTCACAATAGACTCCGAGAAAACGTGGAAGTTGTTTGATGAAACTTCTCCTTTATTTTAACGAGCTACAAACGAAAATTATTTCGAATGATAAATTTCCGAAAATATTTTCGAAAGTTAAGCCAATTACTTGCTTTTAGTGTCGAAGGAAGTAAAAGTTATCGAGATGGGTATTTTATTAAACTTTCTGAGGGTTTATGATTAGATTTGGAATTAAATAACCGATCCCCTTGCATAGAAGGGCCGTAAAATTTCAAGTGTATAAGTACTTCGTTCGTTTTGTTGTACTTTGTACAAGTTCATCGTGGTGGAAGCTTATTAGAAATAATTTTGTGGAACCTTGGCCACAAAGGCGTTATGCAAATGAGACTCTGTGCACTCGAGAATGAATAATGATAAAATCGTATTCTATTAGGATTGGGTAAGTATACTTTGTTAAGGAAGGCCGTTAGAACTTTCAACAGGTGAAAGATATCGCCGACTGAGAAAGAAAAAAAAAACAATGTGAATATTGTTAAATATGCATGAGACGAAAGGGTATTATTGCAGACGCGGTGTATCAAAGCTCAAAAAACAGTTCACTGTGTAACAAGAGGAATGTACAATCTGTAAATTTAGTAGTTAAGTTTGGAAAACTCCCTTAAGTATCCGGGGTCTACGGAGAGAACTGATAGGATCAGAGAGAAGGCTTCTTGCTTAGAATTTTATTTTGTGAGGAATCTTGAGAATTTATTTGCATAACGTTTTATAAATAAAGAACGCGAGTCAGATGATTGATTTTTAATAGGTTGCTCGGGGACGCCGCATTTCGGAGGCGTAAAAGGCAATTTTGACCTCTGAGATGTTGGGTGCAAATTTCAGCTTTTCTCAAAAACGTCATTTAAAGTCTATTACGAGCTCGATCAATATTAGGTAACGCAAATATGACGCTTCTGACATTTTTATTACTTTTCATATAGACATAAGTATGAGTATTGCAAACATTTGCAACACTCATATCACGGTTTGCGCAATAAACATTGTTTGATTAAATAATTAACAACAACAAAAAACTACCCCTTGCAAGTATCTCAGTACTTCTATTTAGGTCTAGAATAGAAAATTTCAATTGCATTAGCAACACTACAAAAGTAGTGTAATAAAATGTTCATAAACTTTAAATTTTGGAAAAATTTTGCGAAATCTCAAGATTCGCTTTTTTAATGTCCAAAAGAAAACGACTTTTATATTTCCCCGAAGGTGAATAGAGCACCATATTCTGTTACGTAGGCCCCACTGAACTGGAGCTGGTGATACATAGGTAGTGGCAAATTCTATGCAAGGAACTGTGAGATGGTACCACCACAGATGAAGTCCGTAGAAATTCAATTTTACAAAAAATATTGTATGATCCGACTACGTAAATTATCATTTCGACCTGTAGATCAAGAAAAGAAACGGACCCAAAGCAGACCCCTAGGGTACTACTTAACTACTAACTGCTTAAAAAACAGTGATAGATCTATTAGGGTGGTACGTGATCAAAGTCTGTGTTGATGAAAGAAGTTCGGTGACAGAACACCCCTCTAGAAATCCAAATTGAGAATTGTGACAGAAGCTGTGACAATATATTGAAGTGTCCATTTCAAATAAGTTAGTAGTTAGTCAATACTGTGGTCGCGGTATGTGTTCGTGTCCCGTAGGGTTTATTTGGAGCGAACAATCTTCACTTATTGGTCTTTGCAAATAACAATCGCGATTTTTCGCGAGATAGCCAAGAAAGTTGTGGAATTTATGAATGACGTAAGAATCATATCGCATGTGCATTACAAACTGTGCAGTTCACTGTGTTATTTGTTGTGTTTTGCAGACGTAACGAACTTGCCTGTCCAAAGTATCATCATCAAATCTGGAGACAACAAATCTCTTGCTTGTCCTGGAGTAAATGAACACTCTCTAGTGTTAGCCTTAGAATGGCTCTCCTTAAGTCACCACGTCAAGCTGGTGGAGTTCATGAGTGATTCCACCACGGTCTGGGATAATCAGCATCGCATCACACTTCTTCAGGATACCTTCGGATTAAGTTTCCACCCCGCAATTGCCGAGGACAGTGGTGACTATGTTTGCTTAGTTAATAGCAGACCCAAGCCCGACGGAATCGTTCGTCTCATCGTTCAAGGTATGAATCTCGTAAAAACTTACTCGACAAAATTCTTCCACCCAATCACGGAACCCTCCCAATTATATGTCCGTCTCTAAATGGGCTTAACTTTAATTATTTAACAAATCTCGGTTAAGAGGACCTCGTTCTGCCACATCTGCTTGTTTGCTCACAAACTGCGGTTTACTCTCATTACTGTTATCGCAAACTGTACAGATAATGTTGCATAAGATGGGAAAATCTGCCCAATTTTAAGAACTTTTTCTCCGGAGAGGGTGCGCCGTAAAAACTTCACAATGAGAAGCAATGTATTATTTCCTTTTTTAACTCTTTAAATCGACTCGGAGCCGACGAAAGTTTAACGACCTTATAAATCATCCCTCTGGATTTAACATTACACGTTTCTTTTGCAATATTGACTTTTCCGGCACGGGAACTTGAGAAAAATTCATCAAATTTTCATCTCCACACAGAAGCAGTATTAAGAATAATGGGCATTAATGGTCAAGCGAGCTAAACCGGATTCTGACCCTCCTACACATTTGACGAAAAAAATCAAAACTATTCTATGTACCTTGTTCTAACTGCACCAACAAAATCACTAATTAAGTAACTCTTTGCTATTTTATGGCGCAAATTTAACAACTAACTCGTCAAAGTACATCGACAGAAGCATTATCCATAACCATTACATGCACTTAACATTTTTTTTGTGTGTTGTTCCAGTCAAAGTTATGTAACATTTTCAGAATTCGAATCAGTTTCACTTTAAAAAATTACCATTTTTCATATATACCTACATCGCGACTCGCGATTTAAGGATCTGGAACTTCTCTCTCGAATTAGCCCGTGCTACGCTGAATTTGTCATCGCTCGGAATGGCTTCAAATGGAAAAACAGGTACAAGACCATTAAAGAAGTCATTATCTTCCTCGTATATGCTGTTTCACGTGATTTCGTACTCTGAATACGGAACACGTGCAGAAATACGTGCACAGGAGTAAACGACCAGATACTTGAAAATGTCACGTTAAGAGAACACTTTATCACTTCATTTTTCTACATATAGTTAGAGTTTTTCTAATTTAGAAGTCAGATTGCTGTTTGTTTATATTTAGTAGGGAGAAAAGAGCGGGAGCGAGAGAGCAAGACAGAGAAAGAGCGAGTGGGAGGATCAGAAACATATAAAAGAGGAAAGGCTGTAAGTGGGATGGGATAAGTTACTAAAAAACGTCATAAACGTATCTCTCAAAACATAAAATAGTTAAAAATCGGGCGAAGTTTTAATGCGTCTTCCCTGTACGGGACCGTCGAAAAAATTTACGCTTTTAATTCGAATTCCGTAATGGGAAAGCTGTTAGGATTTTCTCTTAATTAGTTTTAGCAGTAACACATCACGCTACTGACATGTGTACTTTATAATTACACAGCTTTAATTAATTCACTCGCGCACCATCGAACTTAATCATTTTATTTCGGAAGCCGCACTGAAACTGCATCGGTATTTAATGGAAAGGCAAATAAAAAAGGCAAAGTTAAAACCAATTTGGTTCCTACCTTTGTGTATACACAAAACTTTAAAATTTGTTCCGCTAAAATCTCGATTCTAAACAGCACTACACCTGATTCGTTAATGGAAATATAATACCATCCAAGCAATTTTAAATAACGCTGAAAACAATTAATTTTATACAGAGAGGCAGTGTATTTTTCCTAGGGCAACTGTTATTTTAAGTAAAAACACACAGTTTTTGCGAACAATGTTTGCAGGTTGAGTGTATTGATTGCAGTGGGTACTCGTGTGACCATCTAATTAAGGCTAATTTGTGCTGTGATCAATCAGAAAACACGAAATATGTCATTTTCATTGCTTCATTCAACGAATAATGTAAAAAGCGATTGCAGAAGTGCACCCGTTCAGCAAAACCCATAGTGATAACTAAAGAGGGGTACACTAAAGTTAATTGTAGGGATTTGTGCAATTTTATTAGTGCAAGTTTTATTCAATTCTTTTCTCGACCTTTCATGACCCGTAGAATACGAAGAAATAAGCCTGCTGTTTTCGTCTGTCTATCAGTCCATCTGTCTGTCTATCGTCCCGGATTTTTATTAGACAGATAATCTCTGAAAGTATTGGGCCGATTGTGTATTAGGAATATCATGTAGATGGTAAAACGCTAACCAAAACTTGCCTAATTATCCCCACCAATAATGTGATGACGTCACTTCAAAATTGCTCATAGTAAATGGGTTTTAAATTGTATGAAATAACATAGTCCTGCACATGTAGTTTATGAGTGCATTGAGTGTTTACCCGAAATGTCCAGATTTTTGAAAAAAAAATCAAAATTATAAAACAGCATTTTGCAATTTAATTTTGAATCTGCAAAACCGAATGATTTTAAATCTTGCAGATGTTTTACAGTTATAATAAGCATGATAAATTTGTAATCAAAATATATTGACTTATCCCTTCCAAAAAATTGATGACGTTAGCTCAAAGGTTTGCCGAATAAATCCTATTTAAAATGTACAAAATATGATGAGTCTGTACTTGTGATTTATCATTCCATTAATATTTTTTGGATTTGTATATACAGAGTGACTCAAAAAAAAATAATGAATGCGTGAATTTATTTTATTGCTTTAATCAAGAATTGCAAAACTGAATACTTTGAAATCTTGTAGACGTTTTAAGGTCATTGTAAACATGGTAAATTGTTAACCAAAATAAGTCTGTTTATTTCCCCCAAAAATTTGATGACGTTATCTCAAAATTTTGCCGAATAAATTCTACCCAAAATGTGCCAAATATGATGAGTTTTTACTTGTTTATTATAGCATTCATATTTTTTATTGATCAAATTAAGAACGGGTGACCCCATTTTCCCCAAAAATGTGAAAATACAAACATCTTTATTTAATAAGAATTATAATAATGATATTAAGAAAATTTTTCGATTGCAGCTTACTAGTTAATTGTTTTGATCCGAACTCATTCAAATCAAACTAATTTCAACGTGACGTTCTTCCGATATATAAACATAAACACTTGTTTTTCTTATCGAGGTTACCTAAGTAATGGAATCCTTTAAGCAATTTGTTATTTTCAAATTTTCTCGATATTTCATAACCCCTAGACAAGGCCGTAGCTAGGGGGAGGCTAGGGGATGCTCCCCTAGATCTAGAGAAGTTATAATTAACCAAATGTGAATTACAGCATCCAAAAACCGAAAAAATGTGTTTTATTCAATAAACGTAAGTCAGAGCAATAAAAAAATCTGGACCGTCGGCATTGTCATCCAGTTATTCCAGTTCGTGGAAAACATGTTTTAGTTTAGTTTGTGTTTCACCGTCACGTCTACAGATTGATAAATGTTATGGCTATTTGTCTTAAATTACAAGAACTGCACAGGGTGTTCCTTTTATCTGTTCACGCCTGGCAATTTTTGCATATGCAACATATTATACACCCCAGAGACGACTTCGTCCACTTTAATTTTTTTTTAATAAGCAGTCATAGCAATCACAAAAAAAATGACAAAAATGTCAATGCCAAATAATGACAAAATTAAACAATGAATACTCAATTTGTTTTAAAATGCCCCGCTACAAACATGTAATACGAAAAAAGACATAATAGGCATGCAGTCGTCACGATTCCGAAAGCAAGGGAAGTACTGTCTAAACTCTTTAGACCAATTTTTTGTGTTTGCATTCAGTATTCTTTAAATTATTGATACAATTTTTAACAACAAAAAATTCGAGTTAATAATAAGGTCACGACTGCAGGATTTATACACTTCATACGTAGCATCAACGAATAACCCACGATCCTGTTGTCTTTTTTATCTCGCCCTTGTTTCTTATCTCTTCGCTTACTCGCTTGTCTAGATTGCCCATTGATTATCTCCTCAAGAGCGTTTCCAGATTAGGAGACAAAAAATAAAGCCGCATGAAATTCTTTTGAGGAAATTTAGTTTTGAATTGAATATTGGTTCAATCGCTCGATCGAAATTAGCTTTAATAAACCTCACTTCGGTTAGAATAAATAAAACTAATGTGACTAATTAAAAAATGTACTGAATTAAATTACGGGCGTCAGTTTAAATAAAGAGCACCTGAATTTGGAAAATAATTCAAACTGCTGCCATACCAATCAATTTGCGGTTGTCGATCGTTTAAAAATTCATGCTAAAATCTCTACGTTCGAATTCGAATTATGTTGTACAATAAAAACGTTATCAAAGTGAACTATGTTTGACGATTTGTCAAAAATGAAAGTGAGGTTAGGGTTAGCAGTGATATTTCTAATAACTACTCTTTTAATTACGTCCGCTGTGACGTGAATTGATTTTATTGCAAGAGGTCGTTGAAAATGCCCGCATGATATAAAATTAAGGGTAGGAGTGGTTCAAATGGCAATAATTTATCACTTAAATTTTGTTAATGACTGACAATTACATGTGTTAATTCACAGAGTTTTTCCGGCTGTAACTGCTTCGATTACAAGAGGGCGATAGAATTAGTTTGAATAATTGTCTTAATAACTACCTCGATAAAAAAACGTACTATGTATTTACGTGTTGTCTAATAACAACATACTGGTTTATTTCCATTTATGCATACGAAACAAAATGTAAACCTGCGCGTCAAAACAGCATAAAGAAGTCATTAGAACATCAAAGTTATTAATGTCCAAATTTTAACCCTCCGTAACAGACATTCACGTTCCAAATGATTGCTTGTTAAGTTTGCCCATTTATGTACTTTAATAAGTGCAAAATTGTAACTTTGGAGTATCATTCTGATTTATCTTTTCTTTGTTGAAGTAGGTCGATCTAAATTCGTATCATTATTTATGCAAAACAAAACTTCCGTTTTAATACGTGGATTAAACACTCGCTTTATTTTTGCTACTTAACCGAAAATTCGTGGCGGTTAAATATAAAACAATTACCACGGAAAACCATGGCCTACGTTAGAAAAACAACCACCGGCTATTACGGTGTATTATTTGCTCAATTTGAGTGACAATGAATAATAAACCGTTTACTTTGACTATATTTTCAAATTTGTTTATGTCCTGAATTTATACGACAAAAATATTTTTTAAACTACGGGCCCTTAATTGAGCCAGGATAAAACACCGACGTTAATAACAATAACAACTAAGTTAATTATATCACAGCTTTATCCTGTACATGTAGGCCACGCGTGTTGATTAAAATAATTGTTCATGACCCGTGGTCGATAATATGGGCACCCGTAGGGGTGTACATACGGTTTATCTTTCATGGAGGACGAAACAAAGAAACACCACTGAAAGATTAATTGCTAAAAGCACACACCACCCAACCATTTCGACAATTTTCACTGCTGGAAATCCATACCCGAAAGATTTTCCACGCCTTCGGCGGTTTTACGAACTCGGGAGGATTGAACGTATCGTGAAAAGTAAAAAACCTGTATTAAAACTGCCGTCATTTTTAAATCTTTGTCAAATATTCCTTTTAAATCTTTATTAGTCCAAAATACGGTTAAACTAGGAGGGTCTATAGTGTGACAAGTATTTTTAATAATACACTAATGTAGCGTCAATGGTTTAGGTCTCTTTTATTCAGCCGGGTGTGCCGTTAATAAAGCAGCTCTTTGAATGTATGATTCCTGTTGATTCATGATTGTTAATTACTAGATTGTATGCGTATATATAATTACTCATTTAGTGTAAAATCCTCTCTTTTGGATAATATATTACAAATAGTTGTAGCATAGTTAAGTACCAACATTATACGGATGTTCTATAAATAAAACGAAAAAAAAAACAACTTGAGAAGACATATTATAGTCCATTTACCGAACAGACGGAGTAATCACGTGCCTCATAAAGTGAGCGTCCACGCTTACGCGACATTTACAACTCCATCTGTTCGGTAAACGCAGTAACCTGAGGCAGCTTCGTACGATCCAACCGTCCAGCGTCAAATTCATCAAGACAGGATTCTTGATTTTCCACGAGTACTGGCAAACCTGGTCCGTTCTGTTAGACGTCAAAGTAGACTTATTTGCGTGAAAGTTAGTGCATTCGCGTCAACTACCCCATAAGGATGCCTTTAAAACATTACACTCTCGTCTCTCAGAGTCGAAGTCTTCTGCGGTAAGACTAATACAAACCCTTCGAGGCTAGTTTGTCCAGTTTGGCCACAGGTCTCAACGCAGGTTCCCATGCGTCCCGCGTATCTGATACTACGCTGAAGGGTTTTACGCTTACGTAACGCCTCTTCGGACTTTCGTGGTTGCACCTCGGCAGACGTATAGCAAATTACACCCTTTTCTCTCGGTCTGGCTCCATGAACCCGTCGCGTTCTCACCCCATTGGGTTAGCTGCATCAGATAAGATAACGCTGCTTTCACCGTCGGGGTTGGGCCAGCATAACGTTTTTCTAGAGAGATTCCGGTATCAAGCAGGTAACCCAGGGTGGGTACCCGCGAGCGTTTTACTCCCCGAAGGTTAAGCTTCTTTGGACACAAGTGTCTGCTTTGGTCTCCGAAGCTCGAAGGGTGAGACTATTTCCGGTCTTTCTAGGGCTTCAACTGTTCCATGGACCGGGTACCAGTTCGGTGACTCTACACTCAGTCCCGGTCATTTCAAAATCAGTAAAATGTGGTTATAAATTTTCTGTCTTGAAGTTCACGAATTGCGATCTCTCGTCGACCCAGTCTGTCTGAGTCTGGAAGTGAACTCCAATTCGATAAAATTCCTTAATGAGAGTGAAAATTGGACACCCGTTCTTTTATTAACCTAAACGATCTTTTTAGTTGTGCTTTCAGGTAACGTGGACGCCATAAAAAGATTGCGAAGTTCTAACACGGTATAATCACGTGACTAACTTAAATGTTCGGATAACTCTTTATTGTATCTAATTTTTTTGTCAATAATTCACCAAATGTTAATTAAGTCCATTTGATACTATTATAATGTAGGGACTGATTAATCGTCACTTGCTCAGTCCAATTGCTTCGGAAAAAATTAAGGGATAACAATAATTCGTTAAGTTTCCAAAAAGTGGCCTCAGCGCGCGCTCCGGCTTCGTTTTAATCCGGAGAAAAATAAAAGCAATTTTCCATGCAATTTCTTCACGCCTATTATCCGTGGGTTACAGTTTCATACAGCGGAATTGCTCGTTGTCATCCTTTTTATGTGTGCAAACGATAGTCCTTCTTTGTGAACAATTCAATTTTGCTAGAAAATGTGTATACAAAGCTCGTTTATTAAAGATTTTTCGGGAAGCGAAAGATGTGTATTATTGGATGCTTGTCAGTATTCGGATGCAAATCGTGACATTAACCGCGAGTTCGAGATAAGAAAGATCGAATTGGGTAGGAGCAATAATATTAAATAATTGATAAGATCGAGCTGTATAACATGAAAAAAATGGCTTTTCAGAACCTGAAAAAGTTATATGCTGGCAGCAATCTTCTTTCTTTCGTTTTATCTTGGCTGCTAAAAAAAGCGTCTATTAATATTCATGGGTTAAATCGGCGACATGAAAGCCGCTATGAATTAAATTGAGCGGGTGAGTTTGGAAAGAAACACCCTCTATATCCCAATGATTTTATTGTGAAAGTTGTGTGAACGGTATTGATTGGATGTTGCGGTAAAATGTAGATTGTCTTGGCGGTTTTCTAATAGTTTATTGGAAGGGCGAGTTAAATGAGCGATTGTTAGTGCTGAATATGTTTAATTTAAATTAAATGACTTGGTAGAAACTTCTAGGAAAGAAAAATTTGGGGGAAACCGAAACCAAAAATTCTGATTATCGATGGAATACAGAGAGACGGCACTCGCGTGGATAGATGTTAGGCTAACAATGCTAGTAGAGATCCTCTCAACTCCAAGATGCATGTCACATTGAAATTTTTCCTGGTCTCAGGATTGTTAAATTTATTAGAGTAGAGGCGGCACGCTTCTGTTTACCGTTTGATGACCTTTAAGCTTCGACTGAGAGTCTCTAATTCGTGGTTTTGCTACACGATTTTCAACTACTTACCGGCACGTTTGACGCGTAATAACATAAAGGAAAATATAAAAGTGGAAACGTATCTTGGATGGATGATAATAAAACAATATGTAAAAAGTTGAAGAGAGGGATGGAAAACGTGACACGTAAAACAAGAATAGCAACTGGAAAAAGAGTCACCGAGTGAAAAAGCTATTGGATTAAAATGGATGAAATATGTGAATGGAAGACATAAGGCGCTTAGACGGCATAAAAACGAGGCTAATTAATTTTTCAAAGAAGAAAAAAGTTACTTTGATAGAATTATTGTCAAAGTTGTGTGAGGAGATTAGTTGGATGTTGCGGTAAAACGTAGAGTGTCTTGGCGGTTTTCTAATAGTTTATGATGGGGTGAGTTAAATGAGCGATTGTCGGCGCTGAATATGTTTAATGTAAATGAAACGTTTGCGTCGGGTGAAACAATATAAGTGGATGGGTGCGTAGCAACGTGCGAGAAGCGCGTTTTACGCGTTGGTAATTTTGATTTAGCAATTTTCCGAATCGAATTTGTCGGGTGCACTAGGAAAAGGCGCTTTGCAAGGCAAAACAGTGATAATAATAAAGCATGGTGCAAAATATACGAGTATTAGCAGGTCCCCTTTGTCTTTCCGGAAAATGCGAAGCAAGAGCAAAAGCTCGCAGGGTCCGTTTAAACGAGTGGGTTTTGTTCATCGCACCACCTTTATGTATCATTAAAAACGCCATTGAAATTCTAGAACCGTATACACACGATTCTATAACCCTTTTGTGTTTACTTTTAATCCGGGAATCGGATTAGCGACTATGCAGCATATAGATATTTGCCGATATCCGGAAACGATCGAGTTAAACGCACCTATTTCCCGGAAACTGCGCCCCATTGTTCTTTGATTTCGTTTAAATGCATGAAACATGAAATGAGGTGTTAAGCCCTGGAGATTTAACTACGCAGACAGTCGTTACGCAAAGAGGACGAGCGACCGTTTAAGCCGGTCTCCGGTCGCCGCCGCCGCCGCCGCCGGTCGCTCCTTCCGGTAAACTGCAAGTGTTAACCGAATCGATTCCGGTGCGCTATCGCTAGTCGTTCCTACGTTCCAACGTTCCGTTCTTTCGCGAGCCGCCGCTGGTCTCATCCTCGCGTGCCGTTGCCGATAATTACACTGTTTAACTAAATGGAAAAACGCAAATTGTTTCCCGCAGAATAAACCGGCTTAGTGGAGGTGGCGAGCTATCGAGGTGACGACCGTCAGAGCCGGATTAAGACCACTCCAATTTTTTAGAGCCCCGCAACATTTCCTCAAGTCAAAATGAACTCCAATTTTTCAGAGAATATACCACTAGGCTTCTTAACCGAGACACCCAAAGTTAAGCATCTACCACAATGATGAAATCATCCCTCCGTCTAATAGTCTTAAATCTGTTCCTCTTTATGTAGCTAACATAAATCAATGTTCTTTTTTTTAGAATAGTAAGTGTTGATTCTATCCTGAAATCTCCAGTCTGTACTAGAAATTTAAAAATTTAACAAAATCTGTTGTTCATTCTATGAGTTCCGTCCGCCGTTATACTATGTCCTCCTTTTCCAAGCGACGCTCGATTATTAACAAGTGTCTGCACTATGTCAATGATAACTCAACTGTGCGTCAATTAATAGCTCCAAAACAACACACAAGAGATTTCACTGAATCTATTGTTGATTAGATAAATGTCATAAATAACGTAGTGTTTGAGATCCAATCTCAAGCAAATTATGTAGACAAATATTCATATTTTTCTCTAAATGTCCGTTATTGTTGCAAAAAATTTAACATTTTGAACGTTCGTTAAAAAATGTATAATTAACAGGTAAACATGTACGCTCAATTAATCAAATAACAAATTACAGAAGGAAAAGCAAATACAATTTAAAACTGAAATCAACCGTTCGCGTCTGCAAAATGCACGATCTAAAAACCTTGTAGTTTCCGCTTATAGCGCTTAAAGACGTTCTGAGACCGTTTGCATACAAATAAATGGAATTGGTGACGTAACGCGACAAAAACGAGCTCGCTTTCTGATTTTTCAGCTCGAAATAATAAACACTCGCCGGAAAAATAGGAAGCTTAACTCAAACATTTAAGACAAAATTATAACAGCCAACGCCAACGCGGACTTGTTTATTGATAAAATTTCATCGAAATTCACTTAAAAAAATCTCATAATATGTAAATGCTACACAATATAATCAAATAATTTATTCTCGCTCGTAGAAGTAGCGCAAGAACCAGCGTTAACACCATAGTTTGGCCGTAAAATGAATGATGTAACTTCATTCTTTTGAAATGTGGTGTGGCTCGTAGAAAATCCGGCTCTGGCGCCCATCCACCGCCGTCACCTCCGAATAATTCTCCAACATCTTTTATTTCCTCGGCGAAATCGCTACAAAACCGCTCCACTCTGCACCAACTTGCCGCTTAATAACGGATCTCAAAACTCACGAAACAGAATTACACAAACCAACTACAACTGTGAACACCGTTTAACTACTATGTACGCAGTTATCACTGAGTGACTCAGTTAATTTCGTCGACGTGAGACGACCCTGCTGGTGGATGACACAAATTTTCATCATCCTTATCATTCCGACGCTAGAAACCGCGAAATATGCGCCTACACACCTTTTAGGGGATATTTCACGAGTTTATTATGTGTGTTTCTTGTGCGTTATATATTTTTTTAGTCGCCTGGATAGGAGACATGTTTATACACGCCCTCTTGTCATTTTTTATTAATGAAATTTAAAATATCGCTAAGTATATTGCAATGTTCTTTTTCCAACTCGAGTGCCTTTTTACGTTTTAGTGCGACATAATTAGTTACTTTAATTTTTAATATATCTGCAGTGAATTAGCCCGAGTGAGTAATTTTAATGAACGTAAATTGATACGTTTTAAAGGTAATCTGAATAATAATTGCAGAAGATTATTTCAGTACGTTGAAACGAAATGTAATTACAATTGTAAATCTACAGTTTTATCTATAATTATTTTAATGTGCCATATTGCACGAAAACACTAAATATATACAGTTAATATAATATAAATGTGCTAAATAATTCCGTAATAATAAACACCTGGAATGAACAATATTGCAGTTAATACTTTATGATTTGAGTGGGGTAACAGCTTTACATAAAAAATAAATAAACAGGATATATTTGTTTTAATTATTACTTTTCATATATAACAATGATTGGTAAATGATGACAAAAAATCAAGATTGGACGTTCAAATCAATTTTAATACATGTTGGTGTGAGGGCACTACAATACTCCCCACCAAAAAGTAAAAATTTTAAAGTTGTGTCCACATTTTACAAACGTTTTCTAATATCTCTTTCGAGGTCCATATTATGTAATGTGTTATGAAATTTGGCTCATGATAATATTTGTTAAAGTATAAAATGCTCGAGTGGCAAGCATATAACATCAATTGTCACCTATTTTGGTGTGTACAGGACCGTATTGTCGCGAGAGTAATTCCCAAATGTACTTATTCTTGTTATTGTATTGAGAAAAATTGTAGAACATATATAGGACGAGTCCTACAGTGCATTCCTAAGATTCCGTTTTTCTGGCAGCCCTGCGTTTCCTTCTGTTGCTCCATCCTGTACATTTTATTGGTTTATGGCTCTTCCGCACAAAAAGCCGGCATATGGCGAAATCGCTTGATATAATGTGACCGTTCTTTTTGGGTATATAAGAGCCCTCGTGTTTTTGTAGTAAAAGAGTGTTTTTCTTTGTAGATGTGCCGGATGCGCCGGGTAGGCCTCTCATCGTCAGCTTCACGTCTAGATCGGTCAACCTCTCTTGGGCTCCCTCGCAAGACACGCATCATAGTCCGGTCACTCACTACATCATCCACACTCGGTAAGTAGCGGCCCGTACCCATCCCCTAAATTTGAAAAATGTCAAGGCCATCGCTCCCACCGCTGATATATAACCGATAATAATCGCCATCCTCACCACCCTCATCACCTGTCAAAGCTCGCTGTGAGTTGTAAAAGCATTTCATTTTCATGAAAACACAAACGTACCCCAGTGTCACTGTGGTTTACTTTCGTACCAGGATTATGACGAATGCTTGTCGTTAGTCAAAATATTTAATCATTCGGCTGTGCTCTGCAAACTTAATTGTCATCGCGTTTCATACAATTTTACAAAGAAACGGCAGCTTTGCGATTCGTCAAAAATGAATACGATGGAAATGATACGTCGAAATCGCTATCAAGGAGTGGTTGTTAATTATGGCAATGATTATTGCAGAAGTGTAGTTGGATTTATAGACATTTTTAAAAAACTGTTAGCTTGCTACGAACCTGGGAAATGGATTGATTTCAACGAGCACAATGCAAACATTTCCATTAAAACACGTCTGTTGTTTATTTCACCTATTCACAAATACTTCACTTTTGTACTTTTAGCGTCACATTTTAATTTCATGAAAAAATTGATTGTAATATTTGTAAAATTCCACGCGAGCTTTGACATGAATAATTAAATAATTATTGTGCACAGTAACAATAAAAATTTTTGAAAACCATCAACAACAGTGGTTGTTTTTTTCAGTGCGCTGAGTTCCAAGCCTCTAATAATGTAAATAAAATTACATCGGAAAAACGTTACATTGCCCAATGTAAGCTTTATAAGAAATCGATTTTCCAACATTCTATGCAATCTCAATATCAGATTCCAGTAAGTGTAATATTTTCATGGTAGAATAAAAGAATTTCAAGCATTTATGTCAACACAGATAGAGTCAAATTGATATCTAACAAAATCTCTTATACAAGCCTTAACGAGTCTAGTGGTATGACGGTATTCCTTTTGTATATTATCCTCAGTAAACAAATTTTAAAGGCACGTTGACTTCTCTGTCGAATAACGTTTTTATTATAACTTTTTACAAATGTAAAAGTGTTTAATGAAGTTTGCAACTATCGCGACATTAAATGCTCAGTTCCAAAACAGATTAATCAAATAGCCACTACCACACTCCCCACCTAAAAGTAAAAATTTTAACTTTCTGTTTTGCCTTTATCACAACTACTAAAAAACACGTTTCTACAGCACGTCGTACATGTTCTAATTTACCCAAATGTGAAATATTTGTATTTTTACAATCGCTGCAAAATTTGCCCATTATTTATTTTTAACACTTCCTTTGTTTCAACGCTTTACTTTACTCTAGACTCTGAACAACGTTTTCTCTTAAAAACAAGCAAAGCTTTTAAAACTATTTCTACTAGTTCATGTCTTTTGTTTCGTGTATTCCTGTTTACTTTATTTAGCGCACAATGGGATTACTTCATTGGCAAGCATAAACAATCTGAAAGCGCAAATGCATTAGCTTTACCTCAACGCAAACCAAAAAAATCAGATAATGAAATATAGCACAGCTTATTTTTTTCAAAGACCCGAAAATAAAATCACATTTGTATGTCACATCTGCACCGAATCCGTAAAATAAGTGTCGAGGTGCCGCTTGGTATACAGACGTTCAAAGAGAAAATATAATCTCCAAAGCTAATATAAAATAACACATATAAACGTCTGTCGTTGAATACAAATCCCCTTTGAAGTTATCAAGAATATTATAAACCAATTGCTCTAGTTGAATCAATTGCTAACGTAAAATATAACTTCGTGTTATTGGAAGTTGGCAAAAGAAGCAGAAATGAGGGTGAAATTGAAAATACTGAATCCTGTCCTGGGATTTGAATGGCAGCTACTTCGTGTAGATATCGTTAAAAGTTTGTGATTTTTACGTCGGATACCAACATGAATCGGTCTTTACCGACAAAAATAAATTAGAAACAACCGCAATGTGCACGTTACCTATAAAAATTTGTGGAGAAATTTTACGCCCAAAATCTAATTGTCAAATTGTTAATAATTTAAGCAATCACGACTTATCGCCATCGCATCGCACCTGATCCTCATTAATTTTTCCGGCTTGGAATTTTAGCCAAATTTCAGCGTTCGCTTGTTCCCAATTTTTTCGTTTACATAGAGCCATTTAACTTAAAAGTTTATCCAGTCCTGTGCAAACTAAACGCCATCGAAAAATTACGGCGGCAACATTATTATTGCAGTTCTTGTTTGAGCTATGCTTCAAACGTCACTTTTTAAAAATCATGTAATGGCCTTGTATTTTTAAAATTAAATTAAAACGTACAATTTTACGCTCACAGATTACGTGAAAGATACCTGAAAAAATAATTACTAAAACCGCGGAGTTTATGATTTTACAGATTAATTTGCATGTCACATGTTAATTACTTACATGTGTGTATGTGTGTACATATGAAAGGGTCAGACTAGACCATTTGCTCAAATTAAGAGTTAAAAATGGGAACAACGTCATAATTTACAGACAAAATTTTAAAAACACGGACTGATTTCTGTGATATGCCTACGCCCCCTATGTAATCCAGTCTCATCTATTTTCCTTTGCCCGATTTGCATCAACTTTTATGGAAATAAATAAAGTGTATCAGATACATCTGATGTATTTTTACCATTTCGGAAGTTGGCATAAAAATGATTTAAATTTTACGTTTATTGTCCCGAGAGGACACGGCAGTCATGAAAACGCTATTTATACACTAACAAAAAATTTCTTGTTAATCGGTGATCGTTTCATGCGTTATTGGCATTTACACCCACAGCATTTAACCACGTAAAAATAACGATTTTCCAATGTATTTCGTAAATGCAAGCTACATTAATCATATTGTCATTTAAACATACTACTTTAGACGTGACGTCAATATCGGTCGAAAAGGGCGATTTTTTTCCTAGCGCGATAAACGTCCACAGGTCGTTCATCAATATTATCTACATTTTGTCAACGCGAATAATAACAGCGAATTTAATTTAAAAAGCGGTTTGATATTTATTTAAATATATTTGAAAGCAATTTTAATACAAATATTTAATGGGGCACCACAACACTCCCTACTAAAAAGTAAAAATTCTCAATTTGTGGCGATATTTTTGACACGCTTGTTTTCGTAGCGCATAACCCGGGGTGTTTCATGATACTCGGCTCAGCATAATCGCAGGAAAATATCTAGGCGGTGAAGTCTGGGGATTATGTATGCGTCGCATTAGCATTTTTCAGTTCGCGTTTAAAGAGTTTCAATTAGGGGTTGACAGTGATTTGTCGGTTGTTTCTGGAATATGCAAAATGTTAATCTGTCGTGATCAGAGAGCATACATATTTATGTATTTGCCCTTCAGAATGTGAAGTTATTATTAATGCCTTATTGCCGGAAGGGAGAAGGCCCCTGGGAGTCCCCATGCGTCATATCGACGACATATAGTAAATACGTTTGATTTGACAGAGGGAGAAATGCACGCACCCA
Organism: Zophobas morio; assembly: GCF_036711695.1. Lineage (NCBI taxonomy): Eukaryota > Metazoa > Arthropoda > Insecta > Coleoptera > Tenebrionidae > Zophobas > Zophobas morio. The sequence goes on from NW_026972149.1 coordinate 10,057,396, forward strand.
CAACAGTTTTACGGAGTTTAGCCGCTTTGGTGGAGAAATTACATTAACTGGGCGTTGTCACAACTCGCCTTGTGGGTGTGAATAATGCGAATGAAAAATTATTGATATTATTTTAATAGCGTGAGCAGCGAGCGTTTGACAAAATGTTAATGACGACTTAGAAGCACTTATTTGTGTCTGAGACAAATTACATATCACCATATTGTAAGGAAAATGTAACATGATAAATTATTGAAAGAAAGAAATCTGAGGCTGTTCCATCGACCTTTTCTATTGGGGCGCTATGCACGGCTGCTCTTATAAAGAACATTTACTTTCAGTTCGGTTGTAGTACGTCGAAATAAAAATTTAAGCTCGAATTTCCATTCACTTTTAACAATTCAACCAGAGAATTTTTATCACATGCAGATTCGCTTAAAAGCGCATTCCGAATAGCCCACGTCGTGACGGAAAAAAGAAGAAATAAGAGGCACAGGTGATGGACGAGAAAAGAATGACCAAAATCATGGACTATTACATGGAATTGTGTTGTGAAACAAACAAATTACAAACTTCTTTCTCATCCACTTTCTTTATTGTGTTTGATCTGGGAGAAACGGCTGCATTGTTTAAACGACACATGGCCAAGATTACTCAAACTTTCGGCCGACGCGGCTCAAAATTGAGTCACTCGTCAATCAAACAAACAACAAAATTACTAGTATTTCTCACAACATAAAAAAATCCCGTTAACACAAACAGTGAAAACCTTTCTAAAATTGTGTATGTATTGATATTTGGCGATCTGTAATTGTCTGGAAGAACCTACAGAATTTCGGACGGTTACTATTCTTGGATTCATTGAATCTTGTAATTTCAATTTACTGCAAAACAAAAAATGTTATTTCGAAACCGCAAAGTTCTGTCGTCAAAGTAATTTACAAAATCGCTAATTAAGGTAATTAAACTTCGTTTAACCTCATTGAATATTCCCTCTAATACAAAAATAATGAAACCGCCAAGAAACGCTAAATTTTCTGTTTACCTGGAAGTTTCACGTCTTGATAGTCTGGAAATGCATATTTAAGCTCTATCTGTTAACAAAACTTCCTGGAGTCTTTTTCGTGCGTACATTATACATAAATTTGTCAAATCATGAATTCATTAAGTACAATCGAATGAACCCGTTCACTCTGCGAAAAACATTACAAGATTTCGCATTATTAAACATTAACTACTGGATTTATGTTTCCTGTATCGAGCATAAAACGGAATTATACGGCCGTAATTGTGACTCGTAAAATTCTTTCACTGGTTTCGTGCCAGCCTACAAATATGTAGATTTCAATTAAAAAATTATATACATGGAAAAACAATAACCGCCATTTATTAATACTAAACGAAATTTCAAATATTTAATTAAACATAACGTTTAATTTGGATTTATTTTTATTTAATTAGAGCTGTAAATTATTGTTCACGTACCTATCATTTATGGAAATATATATTTCAAAAGCAAACCATTCTAAAACAAAATGTACACAATAACGTCCAATACATTAAAAAAAAAGATCATAAAATTCTCGGCGCAAAATACTCACTCTTTTCATTCGTACCTAAACACTTAATTACCCTTACAACCGCAACCGTTTTAACATTTGATTTAATTTAAAGCCGCGATGTTACAAAAAGGAAAAAGATAGATAATCCATTTCTACCTTGCAAAGTGGGTATCAATTGATTTTAACGTCATTTGGTGTGATACTTTTCCGCGTGATTAGATTTTGATGTGTTAGGGCTCGAGTTCTTTGTATCTTGGCCTCGAATATAATAGACAAAGGGCTTGCCAAAAGCCCTAAATGAAATTCAAATCTGGTTTCATCTCACACTTTGGCTCATGTAATGGAATTGTTACTTTCTTGCCGCGATAAAAATTGAATTAAATCGACCTCTGCTATAAATTATTTCCTTTTAACGATCCCAAAACAATTACTTTTCTTGTGCGGTACTGACAACTTTAAAGGGAACTGTCTGCGCTTACTCTATTTTAATTCAATAGGATGTAAACGCTGATGTTGCCGGTCATCCATCAACGACACCACGAGAAAGAGAGCGGAATCTAGCTTCTCTTTTTAATTCGTGAGTAAAGTTATCACCCAAAATACGTTGCATACATTATAATACCTTTTACTAGAAATTTATACGGAACATCACAACACAAGTAAAAATAGGAATCCCATTCTTAACTGTCTAACTAAAGTTGATCGAACTAGTATCTGTAAATATGTAGCAGCGATAAAAATGTACTCGATAATGGTTCAACTTTTACGTATGAAATTTTACTTGTTTGTAATTTTAAACTTTAAAGTAAACAACACGAGTAGCTGCTAGTGTCAATATTGTTACCTGACTGCAACTCATATCCATAAAAGCAATGAATCGATGTATTTATTTTTGCCGGATATTGTGAAAACGTTTTTACAATATTGTCATCATCTCATAAAAAAATATATAAATTCTTTGTTAATTTCTGTGCAAAGCCTCAACATCACCCACCTTGTGAATTTAGCAGTGTAAATGACAACTAATTACGACATAATTATTTAATACTAGATGATAATAATTAAATGAAATTGCGAATGTTAAGCAGGTGTCATCTAGCGACATGAAGTTCCACAACTTTAGCAACCTTCGGGCGTTTATCCCGGCACTAATAGAATTTTCTCTTTTACACCTTCTGCAGAAGTTTCTATTACAATGACACTAGTTTCCGTCCGCTTAATAAAATTTAGTTCACACTAGAAACTTTATTACACGTTCGAATTTATTTAATTAGGGATCTCCCCGGTCTGGACCAATAATTCGACAACTAAAATCAAATACCGTTGCTAAAAAAAAAAGAACAATGCTGAAATTTTCACGATTCGCTTTATTTTAAATGCTAATTTTTTAATCAATATTTAGATGTAGCGTTGATTCGATCATTTAAATTTTAATTATATCTAAATTTGCTTTTCCGTAACAACCGTCGATTTTTGCTCTTTTATTAACACAGCGGTAATGAGTCTTGCTAGATTTGTTAAGATCTTCAGTTAAATTTTAGTTTATAGTTACACCTCAAGTTACGAACCTTCATTAAATTTATCCCTGCTGAAGTTAGCAAGCATTTCTGAGTAGCAACCTCTGTTGTTAAGCACGTAAAATACGATTTAACTTGGAAGTGGTATAGAGACGAGGTTCACAGTTTTACAGGATGCAAATGTCTCCAACTTATTATTAACTCATTACTAGGGAAATTGCGAGTAATTTTTAAATTACGATTATAATCTGAGAAACTGTCTCGCCCAAAGAGAATTTTGTTTATCATCACTAAATTAAAAGCTAAGAATATTTTAGTCAGTTCGTCTCAATACTCCCCACCAAAAAGTAAAATTCGAATTGTTTGAACCTTGTTATCGACTCAACCTATTTTAGTAATGTTTTGTTTTACTAGCTTTTAGAAGTTAAATTTAATTTCAAATTTTAAAGGTAAACAGGATGAGTTTTAGTTTGCACTATTAGTAATTTTAGCTGAGTGCAATATATAGCCACAAAAGCATCAATTCGTAGCAAAGCTTTCTCCGTCGAGCACTGTATGTAAAGCGATCCAGATCGCATTTAGAACCTGGAGATATGGAATTTGATTTCTAAAAAGTTTATATTCCTAGAGTTACATGTTGCACACTTTAAAGTGTTTTTGTTCTAATTTACTGTCTTCGTATTATGCCCAAGGACCGAAGACGGGTTGTTAAGAATTTCTCAGCTGTTCTAATAATTGTGCCTAAGTTATAAACATTGTTTCTGTTATGTCGCAATAAGAGTGTATTATTACCATTATTTGATTGCTACGGTTTCGACAACAACGAAATGATAAATACATAGACAAACAACAATGCTAAACTTAGACAGAGAACGGTTTTTATGTTGTGAGAATAAAACGGTCCTGCAAATGGCACTGATTCAATTTATGGAGAGAGTTTCAAAGATAGAAAATGCCGAGGTTGGAAGCATGATTATATGAACAGTAAAATTAAAGCATGCATTTATGGTTTTGCGTGGAAACTATTCAAATAATGTTCATTGTGCGGTTCATTAGTCGATAAAGTTTTGCGTTTTTATTAAGCTGCCGTTAAATTTAATTACGTGGTTTAGTGCTGCGTTTATGTATAGGCAAAGGGTGTTTTTAATAATTCCAGGAAACTGTTGGTAAAGGATGTAGGTGGTATGCGCCTTTGTGTAGTGTATTATATTTTTACAAAAGACGACGAAAGTAATCCGTTATTTAAAGTTCGGTTGTCATGGTGTTCTGTGAGGATAACGTTTTGAAAGTGTTCTTTGCAAGGATAATGGGGTAGATTTTATAATGCTGAGAAAATCCAATATTACCAAGAGTCTAACCCCATTATTTATAACAAAAAACACTGCGTCAATATTTCATGTCGTTTGTTGTTGTTTTACGGTTAGTTCGGTATGAGGTAATCTTTAAAATGAAAGGGTAAATGACTAACTGCTGCTCGTAAGTCTAAAGAAACAAAGGGTTTAAGGTGCACGTAAATATTTGCATTGTCCGAGAAATTTAGTTGTTGTGTCAAGTATAGTAAGAGGTTTTTATTTACTTTGTTAGTTTAGGGGTACACTGAAGCGTCCCTGTATTTCGAATGGTTTGTTGTTTATGCTCTCTACTCAAACAAACAATACTCTGCGGTATTCTAGGTTTTAAACACAAAGCTCTCCAATAGCATTACGTAGTTCAATAGCATATACGAGATAGTTTAAATGCTCATGAATCGCGATGCATTTAGAACGTCGTAAATTTAATTTTTCCATTCACCCGCTCGTGAGCTTATTGTCTTTTTATTGATTTATCATGTGAGAACTTTTTACAAAATACGAATCTTCAATCGAATAAAGCTTCATCTACACCAACAAATCTACTCGTAATTTCAAATGAAATCCTTTATCTTTTATGACTGACTTTCAGAATGTAATAAAATCAGTTACAGTCCCACTTCTAACTTTTGGATCCGGAAAAAGCTTTCAGTGCAAAATTATAAATTGATGTTATCCCGCGTCAATAACGTTTGGATTTTATTCTGTGGCTCTCGCAATTGCACTATATCTTCCGCTGCGATCCCCCTGATTGTTCTACCAACGTCTCTCCTTCCTTTTTCTTTAATCGCCACTTCCGTCCGTGTAAACCTCCATAATTATAAGTGTTATCTCATACGCGACACAACCCTACTTATGATAATCGATAATATTTCACTCATCAGGAAAATCCTCCTACAATCAACAAAAAGCGCAAGGCCTCAGAGCTAGGCCAAGTTTATCCACTTGAAAATCCTCAAATATCCATACCCCATCATCCACGGACGCCCGCAGAAAGCTTACGCAAGATTTACCGATACACACATTTCGTCAAATAGAATAACAACAAAGACTTTCTGACTTAATTCTGTTGGACTTGGCAACTCCTTTTTCCTTCCACATAAAATCCCCACTTTTAAAACAAAAAACAACTCCCACATAACCACCACCGTTTTATTTCCTCCAATAATAATTCGACGTGACCGCCACAACACTCCCCACCCAAAAGTAAAAATAAATTTTTCATATTTACGAATATAAAATTGTGATGTCAAATAACATCGATAAAATTGTACAGGATGTTTCCAAAACATGGCAACAACTAGGTGGAAAAAAATTAAAAAAATAATTAGTCTATTTTTGCCGAACTATATTACTCTTTTGGTATTTTGTTTTGCAGTTTCGAAGAAATAAAAATCTGTTACTATTTTGTCTTTCCGAAGAAATTAAAAATCTTAGAAATGCAAAATAAACGTCAGTTAAAATTTTAACGCGAAAATCTTATTCTAGTTTCCTGTTTCCATTTGTTTTAAAGCTAAATGAACGCACGGAAATGGCTCTTTATAATCCCATCATAAAAACGATGATCGCTTCTGGCGATTGCTCTTCTTTAATTAATTTTGTTCTAAAAGTCGGTGACTACACTCAATTTTTTCATCTTGAAAATGTTCGGCGCTGTTTATCCAGAATGGGAGCGAAATACGTCGGATTCCAGGTAGAACAACGAAACTATAAGAAACAAAGCTGGAAATAATTCTTTGTTTTAAGACCATAAGGTAACTTTCATAAAAGTTAGTTTCCATTTATTTTGTACAGCTTATACGGCGGCCAAACTTTATCGGAAGGAAATTTGCGACAAATTCAGACGGAAAAATCCAGACTCTCTGGTTTTATTAAAGATGCTATTCTCTTTCATCACGACGAACAGAATAAGATAACAAGTCGAACTGTGCAGAAAGCGTTAAATGAGCATTTTGGTGGGCGTTTGAGTATGTAGCGTCAATGAGCAAAAACAAAGACATTTTTACTTTTTGCGGGGGAGTATTGTGGTGACCCATTCAGAATTATAATAAATATATATTTAACGACAACGGAATTATTTTTAAATCCATGCTGTTTCAGTCAGCTTAAAGTTGTAGTTACAGTGGATAAAAGGATATATCTCTCGACACCTAAACTAACTTTATATCTGTTGATCTATAAAAACTTCTATTACGTCCGGAACAATTACTGCGAGCTGAGTTGCAAAACCGCTGTTTTAGAACCATGACATTAAAACCGCCAATTCTGATTCCTTTCATGTTACAGTGACACACAGCGGGATGCTTAATAGAGTTAAAGTTACTCCGATGTCTGACAAATCGTTGTTGATTAAAACTGTACGATTTGACTTTATGGTGATAAATCAAGAAACGAACGATTGAATGGGTGGGGTTTTATATGGAAGCGGAGAGAGAAATAATTAATATCAAATAAAATGTTTAGAGGATGAGCGAGTAGGACAACGGAAATTACATTATATAATGAATTTGGGTGAACGAAATTTATTAATGTTTCAGTCGTGCATAGCCAGATTCCTATATTATTATCAAATGTTAAAGCAAACCGTTTATTTAATTAAACAAAATCGAGCGAATCGATCGGTTCAAATACGACCTATATTAAAGATTTTGTGAAATATTATACAGAATTGTTCATTTTGGAAAAAAATTTCGACAATGCGTAATAGTTGACAATGAGCAGGAAACGAAATAGGAATGAATTGGTAACGATGATGTTGTTGCCAGTACTGGCAAATCGGGAGTAGTAGAGATAACGTCCAACGAGTAGTTCCTTCAATACGAAGGGCACTAGAACTTGCCTAACGGCACATTCGTTCTACTGGGAATTCCCAATAAAACTTGGCAAAACTGAACGTCCAAATCACTGCAATCGACGCATATATTTCAAAATCTCCCTTTGTTTCAGCGATATGTGTGCTGATATATTTCAATTTCGTTTTAGCTCCTGGAAAGAAATCGGGAATCTGCCAAAATAAAACTTTTATAAACTTCACCCCATCTGTCATAAATTCGATTCGATGCTTATGCAGTTATTGAGTCGACATAACCCTGTTTAATAACTAAAAATCATTTCCAATATCAACAAGCAATAAAAAAATTTCACATTAACGCAGATGGTTTCTGTTTAACATTAATTTATTTCATAAACATCCCAAACTTGATGATTTAGCATTAAACACACAAATCCATTCATCAGAATGGCCTCCAGCTCTTCTGAGTTGAGCGCCAACATCCATTTCTAAGCTCTTTATTTGCTAATTTGCGAAGATTTATTGTTTAATTTTATCAGTGCTCTCACTGCTCTTCACAATTTTGGATTTGAAATATTAAATATTTAGTTCAGATACTTGTTGCCTTCTTTATACGCGCAAGCTTTGATCTACCACTTCGTCTTCACCGTATGTTTATTAACTCAGAATTACATTAAGTCGTTGCTTTAAATACACTTAACTATTAAGCCACTGTATTACAAACACTTCGTAAAAGTTACTGCCAATTAATTTAAAATTACGCAAGGCTATGCCAGTTTAATAAGCAACATCAGATAATATAATAACTTTAATTTGCTTTCGCTTGTAAGGAAAATTTATGAAAGTTTAAATAAACCAGAACCAAACGTTGAATTTACAATAGTTTGATAAGACGAAATCGAATTTATTCAAAGTGAAGATGTACCGCGATATCCCGAAGCAAACGAAACAAGAACTGTGCTTATAATAACACGCAGAAAAAGAACACAACAAAAGTCGCCCAATAAAAAAATACATCAACTTACTTTTTTCGATGTTCTAGAGGACAACGAACCGATTTTCTTTTCTCAAACTTCTCTCCACTTTTTCCGATACAACGACGAGATTCTTCTGGTTAAGAACTGTGAATCTGAAACGAAATTTTTTGTCACAGAAGTGCCATCAAGTTGCTGCTTGTCTGATTATTGTTATGATTATCACAAATTACCAATATAAAGAGAATGGGGGAAAACTCCATCTACGCTTTATGTTTTCAGTAAATACCGACCAAATACGCGGACGAAAAGTTATAGAAATACATTAAAAAAAAATGAACACGCCGCTTAAAAAATGCACCAAAGGACCGTCCCATCAGGCAGCGTTAAATTAATTTTTAAAGTAATAAATGTGATTTTAACTAAGCCCTTTTGCCCCAAAATAAGTTAATAATTCAGTTAAATTCACCGTGCAAATAAGTGGACGGATTAAGTTATTATTTTCAATTTTCGTTGCCTCTAGCATAAATGTCAGGACGTAAAATTTGAAGTTAGAGTAAGCTCTGCGTGGGTATTTTAAACAGCAACTGCAACGCGCTTGCTATTACTCTTTGATTTTTCAGAAAAACTTGAAGTAGTTTTAAGTAGTTCGTCACAGTACTCCCCACCAAACAAAAAAAAATCTACGATGCTTGTTGTACTTTTAAAAATTAAATCTGTCTTATGTACGTTTTTTCTTATAAAAGATCCGAATTGTATTTGGTGCTATTAATAATAGTCAAACGATAGCAGCTTAGTGGAGAAATTTAACTTGAACTAAATGAAGCGAAGCAAGAGAATTTGTTTCCTATTAACGCTGTCTGAAAAACGCGAGAAAAATGCAGTGAATGTCCTCCCATCGCGTTAAAAAGAAAGAAATTAATTCCGCAATTAATAGCTAGTTTTGTGAATAATGTGAGCTCTCTTTTGTCGGTTTATTCGACACCGTTTAACTTCCTATCCAAAATGAAGTAAGTAGCAAACAAAGCTTTGCTCTTTTTCGGCAACACCGGTGCCGCGTGTTGTTATAAAGTTGTTCATTTCTCTGGCGGAAGTTTTCTGTTAAAAAATCTGAGATCAAAAAGTTCTGTTTTGTTTGAAGATTTAGCTTCCAATTTAAATGAGTCTCAAATTCGATGCAGCGAATTTTAAAAATCGACCTAAACGGATCGCGGAACCAAATTTAAATGCGGATTTGAGCTGGTCGTGGATTAGGACATGTATGAGGCCAGATCAGGAGTGCACCTTTCTGTCTCGAATCTTTAGGAAAGTTTGTCTCACGAGGTGGAACGGATTATCGTGAATTGAGGGGTGGTGGCGCTAAGCATGACAAATACTTCGTAGAAGGGGCACGCTCTAGTAAAGTTGAAACGTAAATAAAAGGGGCTCTTGTAAAGAGTGAGGTTAGGTGTGTTATTAATTCAGCTGTCCGAATATGTGTAGCTGTGGCCATTGTGAAATTCTTTGGGCCTCGGCGCTACTCACCCCAACATTTAAATTAATCACAGTCGATTTTTCACTTGCCGGCGAATATCAGGAATGTTAGAGGTACGACGCGATTTAGATGTTATAATAATTTCAGCTCGGCCACCACAACATTCCCCACCAGGAAGTAAAAATATTCCCTGTTCGCTCTAAGTTTTTATTACGAATATATTACAGAACGTGTTTTTAAACACGTAAAATATGGTACAGCAGCATTTCAAAATAGTATAAACAATATTTTACGCTCTACATTAATCCTCGCATTTCGTGGTGAAACTAGTTTGCAATTAAAAATTTATTCTTCAATTAGTTTTCTAGAGTATGAAGATGAGTTGATGAGCGGAACTATACAGTTAATAATAGATTGATGTTTGCGGAGATTAGGTGAACGTTATTTCTGTGATTAGGACAACAGATAAGACTGATTTAGTGAAGGTGAGTGTGTAGGGAGCTTTAGAAATGTGTAGATCGACGAGGTTTAAATTAAGTAGACATAACCTGGAACATATTGGTGTGTCGCTTGTGTAGCATATTGGACCTTGTCTTTATGTCAAAACGTCTGAAGCAAGCTGTAGAGAGAAAAGACGATTGGGGGTTCTGATCCAAATCCCTCGAATACAAGACGCAGGGTTTCTTCGTCACAATATCGTATAACATCGCCGGTTTTAATTCTTATTAATTGCGTTGGCGTACGAACATCGTTGAGTGTTCTCAGTAAAGCGCGAGGTTTCTGTTTACACCGTGCGCTTTTTGGGCCATTTATCAGATTAAAGCTGATAAGTTTCCCGAACAGGTGCATGGGCTGAAACTTTTGAATCCAGAAGTTCTGTTTGATTAAATGCTTTTTGTTCGGACTAATCCGGCTGTTTTATTAAGTTTCACTTATTTTAAACGAAAGAGGACGGTGAGCTGCTATAATCTGGCGATTCGTCTCGAAATTGCGTCCTGCCCGTCCAGCTTAAGTAAGGCCGACGAAATCTTAGGTATCTTGACGATAAGGGTTAGAGCGGAAGTGGGTTTAAAGTCGAGCTGTCCGGCACAGCTGAGCTATTTTAATAAACTCACAAATCACCGATATACGCCGATATTGGAAATAAATACCGAGCAAGTAAACAAAAAGCTGGTCCCATCCTGCCGCGAGATCGATTTCGAATCGGCCGAACCACCCCGTTCGAATTGATATCCCATTTATTGAAATAAGAATACCACCCCGTTGCAGGATTCATCATTTCTCATCGACTGACATTGCGGCATTGCCATTAACGAACCCGACTCCTCTAATTCACTTTTCCCTATTAGATCCACCCTGTCAAATCCTTTTTAATTAAAATTTCTTTCTTCCCAACAAGATTGCACTTCCTAACATTATAAAACAACTGCAATTACAATTTCGTCAAATAAGATGCCATCACGTTGAGCTGTCTTCCCTCATAATTAATATTTTCGCCACCATGCTTCACAACAAAAGATCGCTTTCTCATTACAAAAATTACCTCACAGTCACGTCACAAACAAACGCAAAAATTACAACAGCTGCACTAATTTCCCTCAGAAAACAAGCCTATTTTTAAAAGAGCGCAAATTTCTCTAATAACTCGATCGTTTATCTCGGCGCTCATCGAATTCGTCCGTAATTATCTCAAATACCTCATTATAATCTTCTGCGTTCTAAATACTTAAAAACTTTCGAAGGTTCTTCAACGAACTTCGCCAAGAACTGTAGTAGTTACCGCTGCAAATACCAAAAAGAAATTCTAAAATTACCGTCTTCCGCTAGAGAGTGAAACCTCTTCACTGACCCCACGGCTCAAGTTTTTCTTTTCTGCCGGCTTCATTTTATATGCCAACAACCAATTACGAAGAGATTTTGCATTCTACAAATTTTAATTGTCTACATCAGCGGTACTTTTTAAGTTATATTTTTATTTATATCGCCGAAAAGTTTTAGACTCCGAAGTAAGAGCCGAGAATTCGGAGAGAATTTTAAGTAACATTAAAAAAACAAAGATCGTGGATCTTTGTGAAGGGTTATTACATATCCGACGCTATGAAAAATAATATAAAAATAATTCGTCGTTCTGTGTCTAGAATTGACGCTCATAAAATTTTGAGGTTGGCCACCACAACACTCCCCCCCAAAAAGTAAAAATAACCTAATTAATTAAAAGACACGCCATCATTTACGGAACGCAGCTTTCGGCGGTGAAAACATTAAGAAGATTAGAGATATTTTTCGAGAAAAAACAACACCATCGAAACAATTACTACTTTATTGTGAAGTGGTGTGTCTGCCGTTAATGGCAATTTTGCCACGAAAAGATACGTGGTAGTAAAAATTAAAATGTTGCAATCCACCTTGATGCGGATTTAATGCGGTTGTGGTGATAACGTTCTGAAATCGGTTAAAACGAAGTAAAAGCAAAGACATAAAATTTTAATATACCTGAATGCTTGAAAGTGAAGTGCAATAAAATAAATAAAACGATTTTGAGAATGGTTGGGCACATTCGTTTTATACTAAACATGAAGTTAGGAAATATTTGTTCAAGTTACATTAAATTTTATAGAGATTGCGGAAGTTTAAGGAGTAAAATTCTGAAACAATTTCAATCTAGTAAATTGAAGAAAACAGAAACTGGGTTAGGCGAAAATCCTCGATTATTTATGATTTTATTATGACGTATAAAACGTGTGTCCAAATGAAGCATAATTCATAAATTTGAGCTTGATTATAAAATTAGGAGGCCAATAAGAGTCGGCCTTTCTTTGGTGTTAATGTAGTAAGCAGTTCATTTATCAAGGCTATATTACAGCTTGATATTGAGAAGGGATTTATAGTAGCACACCAAACGATAAAGTTACTGTACCAGGGAATTAAATTTTATTGGTCCATTCAAAACTCCATTTGCTGCTATCCTCGGAGTCATTTATAGTTTAGAAATAAAACGGCAATTACAAAAAGAAGCTGAAATAAAACAATATCCTTTAATTAAGTTAATAAGGGATTTTAATAAAGCCGGTTGTGTAAAATCTGGCTTAAAATCGATGAGCCCAAAAAACGACACTTAACTTCAATTAACGTATGCAAAGATGAGATAAGTTTAAACGAGTAAAGCAACTTATATGACAGAGGCAAAGCAAGAAGCAAGCGGTAACCCGAACATACACCCTTGGGCACAATTCCGCTGGAATTTCCTCGTTAAATAACGCATTTGTGCGTTATATGCTTTAAACTTGCTTACTTAGAGACGATCCTTTAAAAATTCAGGTCATTTCTCGATGACAACGCTCAAATATGTTCGGTTTCGACTATTTCAAGATAAAACAGTTCGATCGGCAAACCCGCGGAAATTCAATTACGAGACAAACTGCTTACTTACTAACCGAATTAATTTCGTTACTAGTTTAAACAAAATACATTTACGTTATTAACTTCTCGACTTTTTGACTTACTCGCTAATTTTTACTTTCGAACTCGCTACGAAGTTAAATGATAATTCATTTTGCGGCCATCTCCGATATTACGACGGCATAAGCAGAAAATACGATGAGTGGTCGGAGAATAATCAGTTGATATAATTCTTGCTTCTGTTCTGCAGAACCTATAATGAATTACGCTTCTCTTCAGCTTTTGGAATTCTACTAGAAAAGTTTTTCTGTTAGTGGCTAGCCGACAGGGAACCGACAGGAATTCCTCAGCTTATTTTTTTTGTTTGAAAACTTCAACTGGGAATACACCGAACGCCAAATTTAGAAAAATGAAGATAACGCAATAATACCGACAATTTCATCAAAATTTCCAACATATTTATCCAGTCACGAATTATTCATAACGTAAAAATTACCTTCGGTAATGAATGCGTAAACAATGTTTATTTTAAAGTACAGTATTACCTAGAAATAGCTCTATAGCAAATTGAAGATTAGATTAGTAGTCTTTTAAACGCGACTCACTCACCGAACACGCAATCCACGAGTAATAATCTTTTATGATTAATTCGTCAAAACCCCGATATTATTTAAAAATTAGCACGAAATGAAAAATACCACATAATTGCCAGTAAATGTACACCTGCAGTTGAAATTGCTCGATTCCTTCATACACAACGCGCTGCAACCGACAGAGAAACCTACTTAAATATGTATTAGATTCTCTTTAGCAGTAAATCAACCGTAGCGAAAAAGGTGACGTTCGTCATAACAACTTGCCGAATTCATCATCCATTTCACTTTCGTACATATCTGCTTTATACTGTGTGTTATCTAAATCAGTTCGATTACTCGACAAACAGAGCTTCTCTAAGTTTATTTACAATAACAGGTCAAATTCATACTAAAGTAAATAGTGTCGCTACGCATGGGAAAACATCCACGATGATCCGTGACACGAAAACACCATTAAATTATTATGTGCGTGCAGTACAATAATCAAACTTCTTTGAGTAATACGTGCCTAGGGTCTATTTTTCTTTAAAATTTTGAGACTGGTCATCACAACACTCCCCACTAAAAAGTAAAAATGTTAACATAATTGATTAAAAACGCGGTACGATATTTAGACTAGTGTAGCCGCCCTTTGGGAAAACTTTTCCAGACATAGAGGGAAAAAAAATCACCAATGCCTAATTATTATTTTGCTGGTCTAATAGTTATTTGTGTTCGTCGGGAAACCTGATTTGTGTTCTTCGAGGTGGTTCGATAATACGGTTACGAAGCGAATTATCGTATAGATCTATCAAAGTAATAATTTACCGAATCGAATGACGTACTTGAACATAATTTCAATAATTTTGACAATAGCATATTTTTATAATGTTAAAACAAAAACAGCAAACAGACAGTGAATAACGGTAGTTAGAAATATCGTCTCTAAAGACATAGCAACAATCAGTTTGATGACATCATTATTACTTTTTCAATGAATAAAATGATAATGATTCGTGCACATCAACAAGTCAATACTGGATTGAAAATATGAAAGTACACGTAATAGAATTAATTATTGACCGGCTAAAGTTATATGTGGTTTATACTATTGGTTGAAAAAATGGAACATCTGGATATAGCTTGAAAGCAATTTAAAACGTCCTTGCTTAACACCAAGTAGTCAATCTTTTCTATTTATGGAAGTTTAAATTATTAATCGCTTGCAGTTTATAAATCAATCACCCTTCGATATGATCGAAGGAAGCGTTATTATTGTAGAACACTCAGTAATTTGAGGCCGGCTTTTGTGATTTTTGAACCGGCGATGATTGCAAATTTGCGCGGACGAACCATGTCGTTAATGAAAAAGGTTTAATAGATAAAGCAAGCGAAAAAGTGTTTGAGGAAAATTCGTCGCCGTAACGTGGCGGTTTAATTAGTAAATGATTTAGGTGATTTATTCATTTTTGGTTAGTTGGTGGTGAAAATTCAAACAAAGGTAAAATTTTGGCGTGCGTGGGGCGTGAGAATGCCCATGGTAGGTTTAATGGTCCTGCATTGTTTGAGCGACAATATATTCAAATGATTTGTTCGATAACACGTCAGGGTCGACGTGTTGATTACACCTGTTGGCTTTTAACATAATATTTAAGGCATTACTATGACAGTTTTAATTTATGTCAACACAGGATCGTTAAAAGTGGGTGCCGCTTTTGCGAACGCGCCGAATAATTAATTGTTTTGTCAGCACGTGTTTGAATATTTGACATCAGCGAGCGTCATATGAATCCAAGAAAAATAAATTATAAATAAGATCGGGGATGATTGATCCTGTTTCGGGTCAGATTTGAAATGTCGCATAAAATTGTCATTGATTTGAATAAAAAGGAATGATGGGAATGTTTTTTGCATCGTTTTTTGTTTCCTTCGTATAATATTTCGGCGATTCTTTATGCCGCTGTTTAAATTTACCGATATTTAAGGGTATCGAAATACGCTTATTACGTTTCGGCATCGTGGTCTTCAGGATTTGCGGATTTGACGGTAACTATTGAAAAGGCGCGGTACAAAACAAAGATAAATATTGGTATATTATACGAACGACTGAGCGACCGAAAAAGCTTTTACGTTTCTTTGTGAATTTTAAACAGGTATAGTCCGCAATCTGAAAGTATGTGTATAGAGGAAGATCCCAGTTTCTAGATAAAATGTAAATTTAATTAATCCAAATAAAGCCCACGATTCATTCGTTATTTGGGCCGATGCGATATTCGGCGGTCGCATTTGAAATCTGAAAATGTGTTTTATCGGCGACAAAACGTTTATTTCTTAACTCGAGCTCGCTGTTTTCAGTTATTGTGATTAAAACAGGAAATGATCGCGAACAAGTCCTCGGAGACTGGCAGTCGTGTGCGCGTTTATTTTGGATTTCGCTCGGGATTACGCACACTTTTACCCCGAATTACCCTCTCGCATTACACGCTGATTTTTTACCTTCTCTCGAATTTAATATCATCTCGTCGTCATGTACTCTATTAAAAATATCTCCGGTATTAGCGGAAACGTTTTACACAAATTAGCGAACACTCAAAGAGGAAAAAAAAAAGTAATGACGCAATTTCACGACGAGATTAAAATAATTTCGAAATCAGAGAGATAAAACCAAATAAAAGCAGAACTGTGTCCATTTTACGTGCAAAACGATTTTCGGAATTTCGAAGTTGAAAATTAAAAAAAAAAATACAAATGCTACACATTGCTAATTCAGTTTTGTCGTTTTTAGTTAATTCGAAAAAATATACACATGCATATTCATAGATATCGTAAACCGTAAATAAAAATATTGAAGAAAATTGGAGTCGCTTAGAGAGAGACAAGTGCAACGAATGAGAGGCACGAGAAGAAAAAGTTCAAAATTGCATAAACGTGCTCAAAACTCTTGGGAACTTTTTGGAAAGTTGCTAATAAATCGCAAAAATTAAATTGGCTTTTAAATGAAATAATGTCTTTATGATCTGTACGGCTGGTCCGGTTTGCCGCTTTCGAAACCCACCGAATAAAATTTATCAAATAAAATTAAATATTCAGCATATAGAATTGGGTTTGGGAGCGGGTTGTTTGATTTTTTCTCCGTTTGGTTTCCATCGTCCGAATAAACATTTCTGGTGTAGTTTTCGGGGGAGATTATCCGTGGAAACAGTTCTAAATAAGAAAGTTAAATGGTCGTTATTGGTCGGAGGCACAAAATTGGATGAATCGAGGGTGAGATTTCTGGCTGATGCAATTACCCTGGATGAGGGATGTTTAAAAATGTCGATTACACGGCGGATTGGTGTGCCGATTTTGATGGGGCGAAGCATCAAAACAGTCCGTGCGGCAGAAATATGTTGGCGGAAGCCGGTTTAATTGGAATGTGTCAAAGTTGGAAAAAGAGATCGAGTTTTGTTTCTGCGAGGAGCGTAAACCGGGGCTTTGCATATGAATTCGTCTCGAGCCGAACGCGATTTAGTTAAAAATTTATACGGTAATAAACGTGTGCAATCGAGGAATTTTCAAGCACGTGCGGATTCGAGTTAAAAAGTGTTTCCGGCAAGAATCTCGATGTTTCGGCAAAGTGTTTATGATGTGCTATCGGCCGTTTGCAGGGGGCGGTTTAGTTAATTGCAAATATTGGCGATTGGTTTTCGGCGCACGTTTAAGAGATTTCATTTCCAGTTCCGGGAACGATATTCAAGGCACGGAAGACCGACATTCGTCCTTGTTCGCTCACAAATGTCCAGTTATAAGCGATTGCCTTTAAAAGGAACTAAAGTTGGCTCTTCCTGCGAGGCGCTAGCTCGAACCCTAATTCTAAAGAAAAACGAAGACAAAGTAAAGCTTCGTCTAAACAAAAACACAGTTGGTGTTTATGTAAGGCGGGGCCCTGTTTGCGCTCCCCCATAAAGACTCCTCGCCCTCCCGTCCGGGAAAAGTGGTCAGAACAATTATGCTTCGGCTTGTTTTTCCTTTCTCCAGATTCAGACAAGAGTGTGTGCGAACTGTGGGAGTTCTCGAAATGCTTCTATCGCTCCAGTCAATCGTGCTCTTAACTTGGACGGCTCGTAAAGGCCATAACCAGTTTACTGCTACCCTGTTCACCAAATCCACTTTTTCCATGCATATTCATTTTATTTTCGACGCACTACGTTCGCTCGAACGTAAACTTATTCTTTATTGAAACCGTCGCTCCATAAACACCGCAAAATTTACGTTACACGGGATGAATTAAGACCGACGTACTTTTAATACCAAATATTTTCATACTTTATATATTTTTTACCGAATATTTACTCACTTTTTATCAACTCTCCTCCTAATTTACGGACATTCCTTTAAATTCACATTGTTAATTTACTCACCCTCTCGGCAATCCATCCCGCCATCTGCACGCACTTGACGAACGAATAAGAAACGAACAATTAATCACACACTCTTTATCCAAACTGACTAATTACCTTTCTCGCACCACCGCAACGCCACTACTCGTCTCCCGCTCGATCTCCAAGTGCGCCAACTTTTTTACCAGTACTCCCAATGTACAAGCTAACTTAACAAAAAAATAACCAACTTCACACCAACCCAATACCATCAACTTTGCAACGTCCTGCAATGTCTAATGAATCAATTTAAAAAAAAAATCAGACAAAGATTTATTAATGACCACACAGTACTCCAGAGTGTTTCACAAAAATTAAAAATAAGAACGTGAACGGTTACTTATTTTCTTTAAGAAATATTGCAACAATTACAAAATGCCGTTTACAGCCTGAATATTACTATCCATTTCTCTCATCGCGTGTATTTTTCTTTGTTAACAAAATAAAAGACGTAAATATCGAAGAATGATGTTCTTATTAGAATTGATGAAGCGAACAATTCCGACTCGACATAAATGCGAATCGTTATAACTTGTATGAAATATTGATGGAATATGTCCATTTGGTTAGATCTTTATAAATGTTTACTTCAGTTTATGTTACAGCAAATTATGTTCTAATTACAAACCAAGCGAATGTTTATTGAGACACATTGTCGGCGAGCACGTCATAAATTAATTAAACAACATTTATAACGTTTTCATTTTTATCTAACTACGTTTTATAAGTAATTTCTTTTAAAATATGCATATTATAAATGAGTAAACAAATAACGCATTCAATACAAATAAAAAAAATATTTACTCAGAAACCACTCATTCATTTAAACATTCATTCAAACATTGCATTAATGCTGACGCGGAACTTCTTCACATGACAACAAGTCAAAGTAAAAAGCGTATCAACATTAAAACGTTACTCGTATACGTTGGTGTGAAACGACACGGGTTATTTGACAAAAGTGGGTTTGTTGGTGCCTCCAGAAAACTCCAGGCGCCTGCCGTGACATTAATAGCACGTGAAAATTAAAACAAATTTATTCGAAAAGATCAAAGTTGTTTTAACATCAAACCATTTATATCTTGTTTACACAAGATCTGCATGTTTTGAAAAACTAAACGCGGGCAAAAAACAAATTTAGTGTTCGTTTAAAATTGCGTTTTTGTTTACATAAAAATTTAAATGAATAAAGCCCGAAAATGTTCACAATGTGTGGTAAGCTCAATCAGCGAATAAATAATAAATAGCTTGAGCAATTGGTAAAAAGTGTTTCCAAACGTAATCAATTTACACTTTAATAAACAATTTTAATCATTTCGATTATTACCGACTGATATGAACTTTGTTGCATAATAATTCCAGGAAATTAAGTTACATATAGTGAACAATAGCAACGAGCAATGAGTAATAATTAAATAAAATGATCGAGCAAAGTGTAGAGTTAACGATGTGTAGAATGGCATTATTTGCATTGCTTCGTCGACTGTAATAAAATTATCACTTTTGAACGGTTAGTGAGTGATCCCGGCGCCTCCGCCATTTCGCGAGTATCAGAATAAAAATTTCACGACCATTTGGCGGAAAATTAGTTATATTTTATATTATATATGAATATTAAATTAAGCGCAAATACAATTTCTTACAAAAGAACGGTGTTTGATCTTCCACTTTTGACTGTTTAATAACTTTCCCTCCTCCGTCATTTTGACGACCATGTGTTTGGAACATGTTAAAAATTAGTTATAATACCTCGCCTTATGTTATTTATCTTCTTCGGTGTACAAATAAAATTGTTTGCGTTGCTCGGTCGAGCGTGATAGAAATTCCACTTTTAAGTCTTTTAGTGATCCCGACGCCTCCACCATTTCAGCACAATTTGCTTTGAACATTGGAAATAAAAATTAATTATTTTTATAAAATACGTTGTTTGTTCCACAGATGGTTTAGACACTGCTTTACCATGGTTCCTTTAATAAAATCAAATAAAAGTTTTTCAAAGTTAAAAGCCGTATGGACTGATCAGTGACCCGTGTAATAATTGTGTGTTAAAGTGCGTCAAAAACATTTCATGAATATGTGAAATTCATATGAAAATTTCTTAATAAAGAAAGCTTTTGATTTAGATTACGTTCGTGAAACACAAACAAGCTGAATTTGTTTTCGTATTAAGGACTTTTAATTATATATGAAAACATGTAGAGAACAAAAACACTCGCGTCCGTACGTTTAAATCCGTCTAATAAATATTAAGGTGTACGAGCAAAACAGATTCCAATCCAAGAGCTTAAAAGATTTATTGGAGAAAAGTCTTCGTTGAAAAGTTTTTGTAATGCGCACATGCATAATGTATGCATGTAAAAGAAAATTAGAAATAGTAGGAAACTTTTGCACTTCGTACATAAGTAGATACATTCACGTACTTTTTTCGAATGCGGTACGTTCTCCATGATTCCTTTTTATTTACATACTGTTGAGACTACTTGTGAAAACACTTAGATGCACTATGGGAGGTCTTTTATTCCATCCCAAGAGCTGAACTCCCCTGTGTTATATACAGCAATTCAATATAATGTCTTTGTAGTGGCTGCTTTTGATTTATTTTGTGTGCTACCGGTCCCCTAAAAATTCAGTTAATTCAAGTAAATCCTTCTGACTATATTTTCGACAAAAGCGAACCGGGTTTTCGACCCAACGTATGATTTCGGCACAAATCTACTTCATCAAATAACCGAATTAACCCTTGATGCTAAAAAAGCCACAAATTAAATATTAATCCAGTAATGTATCAGATACCGTTTGATAAATGACACAAATATCAAGAGAAAGAGATTACATAATCAAATTAAGTGCTTTCGATACCATTATCTGCCAGGATACACAATTCAATTATAATCGCATCACTAATATTATTTTATTTTCTTCTTACTACCAAGATTAATGCTCGGCAAATTTTTAAAATATATTAGCGCGTAAAAGCAGTACGACGTAATTATGAGTTATTACCTTACGTTAAATATTCGTATAACTAAAATTCAGTTTCTTATTGCAGCGCGCCTTTTAATATCCATAAATTAATCTCCATCTAACAACGTAATCTTACAACCGACACAATATGGCTTTTTAAAATAAAATGCAACTTTATATTCACCAGAGAACAAAAGCTCAGAACTAGTGTATGCTTCAGTTAAAAAAAAGGTGATTGTTTTTATTTACAGTATACAATTTTTGGATTACAGGTTAAGAACGTGTATCTCTTCATCAAAAAAAAATTGTCGCTATTGTTAATTAGTGCTGACTAGCAATCATTTACAATTTTGTCAATGATGCCCATTTCAAATGAAGCGTCAATAACTAAAACCAACAAAAATAGCCAGCTGTGAAATATCTCGTGCAGCTTGCTTGAATTTGTTCGTTAATATTCGCCATGACAGTTCTGAATTCATCGAACGTACAGCCGGTAAATGGCGTTTTTTTTTGTTGTCTTGGAGCAACTAAAGAAAATAATGAAACTATTGTCGGCGCTACAGTTTCCTTCCAATAAATTTGAGCATAGGCAACTGACGTTTTAATTAAAAACCTAAAACTCATCAATCATAGTATTTAATTAAAATAACTTTCGGCCATATTTTATTTAATCAACTTTATTGTCATTTATTCTATGTATGTTCAAAGCTTATACCCTTTATAACAAGTTCTGTTCATATTCATATTGCCTCGAAAGCGACGCGGAATGCGATGCTGAAATATTGTGAATATTTGAAGCCCTGTCATTAAAAAAATATATATCACAGGCATCGATCGCATCGCCTCCGATATTAGCCCATTTTAAATACAAAGCGAGCGAAAATAATAATTCTCCGCCTTTGATGATATCAGTAATCTACAAAGAGGGATGACAGGTATCATTTACACACTTTTTTATGGAATGATTTCGCAAAAAAACGCTGCATTTCTGGGAAATAACGACTGCCAATATAAAAGTAGAATGTATTTTACAAAGCGCCGAACGCTGAAATGATCACACGTAACAACCCGTGTTAATTAATATAGCACACCGAAATAAAAATGCACAAGTCATATATACGATATTTTTAATTAAATTCAACAATAAAATGTCGTAGGTAAGCGAAGTAAACTTTTTTAATTAACATACTTAAAAAGGTCGCATATTCTACGTTTCGTCTTTATTGTTAAAATTATTCAAATTCCGCGTCTTAATGCGAACTTTTTTTTTTCTCAGACAGTCGAGTTCGCTGACAGAAATACACCTGGTGAGTTTTTTACGTCTATGGTTGCTAGGCGAAAAATAAATACACAAACATGCCTAAAAGCACACAGGGAAGTAGACATAGGTTCAAACAAAGCACGAAACTCGGTAGAGAGGAAATCTAAACGATGAAAATTTTAACTCTTCCTAATAACTTTCCTACCGAGAAAATTAGTAATGACGTGATTTTTATTTATTTAAACTTTCATCTAGTATGGCGAGAACTTTCCAAATGAAATAAATTATTCAATGTTAATAGCCTTGTGCATTTCAAAGCAACCTGTGTGGAATTCAATACAAATACAAACTATTGTTTAATTTTACAATTAAATGATCGTGGATTCCATTCGGTGTTCTACGCAGGAAAAATGTGGTTTGTTAGGAGTTTATCAAAACCTGTGAAAACATAAGCTCCGAAATCTAAAATATTCATCAGAGAGTAGTAACAAATAATTGATTAGCACCTCCTAGAATAACAGTGTACATATTTCATGATTTAGTGGTAACACTTCTACTAACATAACACTAATATACTAGTCCCTACTAGAGCCGGCAAATTGTTGTAATCCTCAAATATTCATCAAACTACACATCCTACACAGTCAGTTTAATAGTAGGGATAAGGGCATAGGCGAATTAAAATCGCACGTCTCAAAAGTGTGGAATCCAGATTAGAATTCGGGAACCATAAAACAAGCAGTGTTTGCTCCTAGCTTATGACGGAACTGTTTCGTTACAAAGTGAATCTGAGTAGTTTATAATCAAATATTAACTTAACTGTCATTTGTGATGGGCTAACTTTGGTTAAATATGATGATAAAATACTTCTGTACCTTTGGTTGAGCAAAACTATGAAAAAAATGTATACAAGTTTTTTTATTTATGTCCTTGACAAGCTGTAAATGTGAAAGGTGTTTCTCGATTCTCCCGCGAATAAAAACTTTTAGAGGAAATATAGGAAACGAAATAGACCGCGTGCTTTGTCCGTGTATTCGATCAAAAAGTCTCATCTTTGAACTACTTAAAACTTCAATAAGTTTGTGACTGGTCATTTTATCTCGTAGGGAAGTCAGATGAAATCGGTACTTTTAAAAATATCGTCGATATTTTTAAGTCGTCCGGAGAGTTTAGCAAGTCGATGATTAAATATCTTGGTGTTTTTATTTTGGAGCAGCGGTGGAATGGATTGTGTATAAAGTGGTGGGTCTATTGACCTTTGTAGAAAAGAGGGTGACTATACGGCAGGCGGAAATGTTTGACTTTGCATAGAACAAATTAGGGAGTTTGAAAGAGTTGTAAATTCCTTGATTCGGGTCCATTGAATGTAAAAAGTTTTTTGCCGTCGTAAAGCGTACGGCCGGTTTGTTTTGTAATAGTAATAACTCGACTTTAATTAAGTTATAAATATTAATAAAGCTAGTAAAGAATATGACAGTGCGGAAGTTTAATACTCTCTATCGGTGCTAATTAGCTTTCAGAGTCGGCCGTCGTCTTTGTATTCGTCGACAACACCGTATAGTATCTACATTGTGTTGTAGGTCACTCCCAGATTTGATTTGCAGGCTACGTTACACACTGATGAGTGCTAAATAGGATCAAATAATTGGCGACCCGCTGGAGGATATTGTGCGCTTTGTATCTAACAATATGTGTTTTAGCAGAATGTTTTTCGGTTGCCTTCGTCTTTAATTGGCATAATACATCGACGCAAAGAAACAGAACAGACGAGAGCGTGATTTTTCGCCAAGATAAATCATCTGTAACGAAGCGAGGCATTTATAAGCTAAAGGGATCCTTGTATTAAAACCTGAATTAAAAACTTGATTTAATTTGAAGCTGAACCTTATCGATTTTCCGGAAAGGGGCGACGGTGGTTCCGCATTACCATTTGCTTCCTAATTAAGTTAGTTAGGAAGTTTTCAAAATATACATTTAATATTTTGTCTCCATATATTCCCCAGATATAGTGTCGGGAACTATTTGGGAAGTTTTTATTAACTTTTCCGAGCGTTCGCTTTGAGGAGTTAAGAAAGAGAGGGTGAGGCGACGCTTGTTACCATTCACTCGACGCCCTCAGGTTCGGCTGGTATCGTTTATCGACGCCCTCGTATTAATTAAAACTTGATAAACATATTTTCATCGTATGCATGGATTATAATTGATGGCTGGGATAGGTTAGGCTCGTTTGCTCCTCTGTAGAACGGAATACCGCCCGAAGCTTTCGATTATACCTTGCCAATATTCAAGTGTTAACGACAGCTTGCTTCGAACAACCACTCTTGAAAAATCAGCACGATTCCGACGCTATTCGTCATCGATTACGACACTAAAACACCCTATTTATCGACGGATGTATCAAACGACCTATCAATTTGCTTTATTTCCTGAATACTCTCGTCTTCCACAACTCAACTTAAACTTAAATTACTCCACTTTTAAACAAGTTATGTTACAGCTTATCCTCTTGTGACATTCATTCAAAATCTAATAATAACTTCGGCTAACTCCTCTTCCTAAATACTTTGTAATTGATGACTCAATCTCTTCTTCATACTCTACAATACCACAGCCAATTTACATTTAAGGTTGCACCTACACAAATTAGTATTTTTAATCATCATTCTGCGTCCGACGCGTCCCACACTCACCGGCCAATAATACCAGAAATAATAATCTAGACGCTTAATCCCATATTGTTTTAGCTACCGTGAAAACAACGTCTCATAAATAACAATAAAATGTGCTTCCAACTAGCGAAAATCCGTCCTTGTTAGATATTATCGGATGAAAAGAGTAAACAAATGTGGCGACGTTCCTAAATTTTATACTATAACCAGATATACCGTCTAATTTAACTCCTATTAGGGTAAGAGTATTTACAGTGCTACATTGTACACTTTCCAAGAATGATAACGGATAATCAGGTTTATGTTATACAAGATTTATTATGCTACAGTAAAACAGTCCAAGGCACTTTCACCCACAGCACTCCGCTAATAAAACAGCCATCACAAGACGCAGATAAACTAATAGAGAATCATATAACGCACTTAAGCTCGATTCGGAAGCCAGCAAAACTCACAGTTTTTCTACATCGCTCGACCCCCATAAATTACTAATCACAAATGTTTTCTTTGTGTTCACAATTATTGACGCGGCGTGTGCTTAATAAGACTCATTATCGTTCAAAGACACGGCTACCATTAACACAGATTAATGAAATCTGCTATATATACACTTGCAAAAACTTTTATCAGGCTTCTGCGCAGCTGCTAATCTCCGGTCTTTGATGGAGTTAACACGCGTCCTAATTCCCTCACTATTTGATGTTCTATTTTTCTTCCCCAGTAAAGTCTAGGAGGTAAAATACCGACAAGAGTATTACAAATAACGAAGTTATGTAGTGGATCCTAAAAAAGGAGTTCCACGGTGTGCAGTTCGATATACCACACGTAAACGGCAGACACTGTCAGAAATCATCCGTTGACGTGCACCAGCCACAGTCATATAAACGCAGTATTATGCACTGTCCAGAAAAGCAAAAAATCACGTTTTCCGAAACGTGCGGCAGTTGATCGATTCGGTTTATTTATAATATATTTTCGTCAGCAGCAAATTTCAAACGAATGCAAGTTTGACGACGAAAATATACGCAATAAAATTTACAAGTCGACGTTTCACTTTAAATGGACACTCTGGATGACTTCACGTCTAGAATGAACGAAAGTATAAAATGACAACAAACGTGTTGAAATACATAACAAACGGCGGTATTTAGAGTGGAAACGATAGCTGTTTTTCCTAAAAACTCAATCTGATAATCATGTTTGAACGAGTTATTATCCGTGGCGTTCTTCGTCAGTTCACATAATCCCCACGCAACGTTTGAACGTGTTTAAACATATTTCGATACGTATATCTTTATCGTTGCATTAAAATAATTTTCAAATTTGATTCTAAGTATATTTAGCACGCGGGATAAAAATAAATTCAATTTATTATGTTTACAGTGGATTTTCCTCAATTAAAAAAATCGCGATTTCATAAAAGAGTTACCCAAATACGAACTTCAAAGCCGTATTTGTGGTTGTCGCTGCAAAAGTAATTGGGTAAATTCATACGCATCGGCAAAGTCAACCAAAAAAGATAAATATTGACAGTAAATTTCATTTTGGGTGCATTTTTTCGGCAAAATGCTTGGAATGCTGCCCTATCAGCGGCAAATACCGCTACATTATAAAAACCGTCGTAGCGGCTTTTGCAAAAAACATGTTTTACACAACGTCGATACTGTTTGTAAAATAAGAGTTGTCCGGGTCAAGCTTTCGAGTACTTTTTTTTCCTGATGGATTAATTTGGTGTCCACTGCAGATTTCATAAACTTGAATGACGCATTTCCTAAAAAATTAACGCCGTGTTTTTAAGCAGTGGTGGAAATTATTCTCGGCTTTTAGAATCGGCGGTAGATTACGTTTAATTTTTCTCACAACATTTCCTCTTTTTGCTTCGCTATGAGTCGATTGCATGCTCTGGAAACAACACCATATTCTTTATTACTTTTGAGTTTAATGCAGTGAGCACTTGTATTGATCACTGTCTTTTTTTTTCCCGAGATGTTATATGGTGTAGTTCGTACTCGAAAAGTCGGTTGAGCACGCATGCAGCCGAGGATAATAATTCTATAGTGTGACAAACGTGTAAATTCCGGCTCTGTTAACTCCGCAGTTTATAATTGGCTTTTTTGTCCGAGTTTGTGAAACTAATTTACATCAAATTGCTGTCACAAACTTTTTAGTGGATAAACAATTACGTGTTTATGCTTTTTGTTACAATGTAGTTATCTGATGTTGAACGATAACACACACTGGAATCACGTCTTTAATCAATTTATTCAGCATTAAACAGAATGAAAATGCAGCTAAATTCACCAATCTATTTACATTTTTCATTCTGACTGCTGTTTTTAAATTGGTAATACTTTTACACGGCTGTACCGTTTCCGGGAAAAACCGAGTAGGTAGAAACGGAATAATTTCGTTTGAAAATCGAGTTGCCGTAAAAGTGTCATTAAAAATACATGATAAAACGACTCAAGTGACTTATTAAGTTGTACAAATATTTTTGCCATTTCCATACATCCATATTTATATCTTCGACGTGAAACATCAAATTAAATCATCAACCCCAAAAACGGAGGGCTTTTTAAAGCTGCACCCTTCACTATTAGTTCAATCTTCTGTATCTTCGTAGCCTCCAGTCAGCTCTCAAATTATCGGATGGTGCCCTTGGGCATACGCGTTGTTATAACCACACGCGGGGATTACAAACATCTAAAGGGAAATATTTTTACGCGCTTCCTGTGACAGCGGAAAAACTCGGAAGTACTGTAACAAATTAAGCGCAAATCAATCAAACACATCCAGGATATTTTTTGCATGCCACGTACTGCGTACAATCGCACAAACAGAAAATACTTCGCCAAATTAATTAATTTTTAAGTCTAATTGCTATAAATTATAAATCCTACCCAAAAACTGCCCCACGATGTGCTGAAATATTTATATTTATGAATACAATCTTGACGGTTCTAATTAGATCCGTGAGTGATGAGGCAAAAAACCACGTATGGAGCCTGTACATAAGCTTTTTTTAATGACGTGATTCCCTGGAAAAATATTTCCTCTAATTGGCTTTATTCGAATTATTCTTTTCGTTTTTGTAAGGCAAATGCGATGTTCAAGTCAAATTCTCATAAGAATGGGATTAGAAATGCCGTAGCGTGCCGCTTATCAAAAAGAAGATATCTATACACGGCACAAAAAACATAATCTTTTATTCGTCTCTGATTATTGGACGTTGATATCTATCATTCGTAGCACTGTTGCGTTCTTGTCATTTATTTTACGACTCTTCGTTAATTCGTCAACTCGTATTGTTGGAAAGGAAGTATTCATTACAGACAACAAAAAAATTAAATGATGTGGAAACTACACGTCTAATTAGCGTAAACGGCATCAATTGCTCGAATGATGGATGGTCGGAATAAAAAAAATTGCTTCATCGTTTATCAACTCAATTTGATTTGCACAATTTATTTAGACTCTTTTGACGGGAATTTTTTATTCGAAATATTTACCGATGAATTATGGATTATAGTCGGGATATTTCATTCTGCAATGTTTGGGGTCAATTGAACAGGATTGTGGTTTATCTGTGACGATAATTTTCGAATGACACGAAATGCAATGCAAAATTTAAATCACGTCAACAAGACAAATCAAAAAGGAAAAAGCTCTCTAGTTTAAATATTCTTTATGGGTTCACATTACATAACTCTTGTTACATAGTTTGCGATCAAAAGGTTTCGATCTACGAGTTTTAATTCTGACGCTTTTCGTATTTTCTTTCACTACTATTTACAGACGGTATATTTATTATTATGAATTCTAAAAAACTACATCGAAAAGCGTCTAGTGAGAAATTGCTTACAATCAAGTTTTACTTACGATTTTACGCATTTAAGCGCAATGAAACTGAAACAATCTCGTTCACGCTTTGCGGCACTATTAATATATCCTTGTTATTTAATAGATACATGCATTTGTATTTATTATAGAACGGAGCTAATTGCGGTGTACCATTAAAACACATTTAAATCTTTACAATTAATGAATGTTTTGATTTATGTTTAAGTTCATAAATAAATATGCGTGACGGTGGTTTTGATGGTATTATAAATTTTCATTTCAACTGGACTATTTTTATGGAGTTTGTGGATAACTTTGAAAATTAGGATGCCTCAAGCCTTGACGAAAAATTTTGTCAGGTTTGAGATAAATGAAATTGTCACGACTGGGGCACTAATATATGGAAAAAGCGTCTTTACGTTAATTAAATTTCTAATAAGGTCGTTCGGTAAACAGGGATTTTCACGAGGGATAATCGCTGATGAATTTTTTGGTTTATGAATGGCAAATAACGAGAATTCATAAAGTAAAATAAACATAATCGATATATTTGAACCGCCATTGTTTGATAAACACATTTTAACTTCCATTTTGATTTACATATTTGCGTTAATACTGTTATGCAGCGTTTCACTTTATGAAAATCCAATTTAATAATAAGCGCAAAGAAGGATAGTCTAAGCGAAATGTACGAGAGTACTTTAAATGATTTCATTAGTTTGTTATTCGATAAAGTGCTTGTGAGAAATTTGGTAAGTGCCTCCGTAGATGAGGCAGAGTTAAATAATGCATAAATGATTAAATATTACTTATTAAGTGAATAAGGCAATAAACTCGAGCTTTCAGAAGCGTTGCATTATTAACACATTGCGTTATTTTAATGCTAGAAAATGTTGAGCAATGTCACGAAAAGACAGGGCCTGAAGTTAACCTTTCGCATAAAGTTTCGAATTCGAGTGAAATTAGTCGACGATATTAATGAATATCCAGAGGGTTATTAGAAGAGTTGAAATTAGTCCTAAAGTGTCAAAGAATTGAACTAATTTTAATCGACGCTCTGCGATTTTACACTTAGAATGTAATGAAACACATCGTTAAAAGATAGCTTGCATTTCTCTCCGATATCTCAAACCGAGCACGACAGTTTTACTATTATGTAACCGCCACTCTGCTCTAGTCTATTTTATCTTAGCCATGCAGTTTTCCATACAGCCCCGATCGGATCTACGCTATACCTGCAAATTATAAAGGGACATGCAAGCATGCTTTTACAATGTTATTATGATAAACATCTGAACATGGTTCGCATTAGTTTGATCGATTTCAATAATTTACATATTACCGAGTTTATTTTATTCACTATCTGTTTGAGTTACATTTCCATATGGAAATTTAATTACATTTAATGACCTGGCGTTGAAACACTTGTTTTGTGTCGGTCCGACATGGCGCAATATCGCCATTAATGCTCAACCACCTCCAGGCTGACGCTGACGCACACCCTCTTTCATCTTGATCCACATTCCTTCGCCCGAGCTTATAAACCACTAATACCCAACTCAATTTTTTAAATTTCGTTTAAAACCTTCCACAAGAACAGCAATTAATTAACCCCTCTTGTCATTAATGCAACATGTTGTTTAGTGAAACTTCCTCCATAACTTTATGCAAATAATTTTAAGTACAAACCTCCTGCAAATCTCTACATGTGTACGTCTGTTCGACGCTTTTAATCAAAACAACGCATCTCCTAGTCCATAATTATATTAACCCCACTCATCAAAATGAAAAAAAAAAAACTCTATGCCCGTCGCGAATAAAATATCAGCGCGGTTCTATCGAGAAAATTTGCGACCAACTACGCACTCATTATTTTCAAGTCCTTATTTCCACTACAAAATAATTTTTTTCGAGTATCATCACATTCAGCCAAAAATACAAATAATAATAACAATGTATGAGTCTAGTGCATGCAATTTCAAATTCAACCATTCTACAGTCGTTCAATTAAAAGTACATCGTTTAGCTTAATTAATGTTTAGTTTAAATGAGCCGCCAAATAATGCAACATCTGATTAAATTTAAAACCTTTAAAATCAACAGCGTTGACAGAAGAATATCGTTTCAAGGAAAATTAGTATAAACTTATCAAAAGTTGCGTGCGAAAAATGAAATTTTATGTACATTTAATTTTCGCGTTAATTGGAGAAAGATGAATATGCATAGCATAATACTGTATGTATAACAATAACTTCTATGTCAATATTTTAACAGCTATGCTAATCTCCAAAATTGCATTAACATTAAAATTTAGTTTATGCTGAAATCGTCTCACGCTGCACGATGCATCTGACGCACCTACAGCACAGTGCATCATCATTCATTAATACATTTTGCGTATCCCAAAATGTCAAATATATGTGTTGCATATTTATCACAAAGCCACGTGAGAGGTGAAATACATTTGTTCTCGTGGCCCGTAATTCAGCCGCTGCACGACGCAATTTCACCTGAATCAATCTTAGTGAAACAATAATTATTTCCAGCGAAAAAGATGTCAATAAATTATGATGAATAACTAATAACCCTAATTAAGCGCCTAGTAAAAAATTCATACTTTGACGGCTATCAAATAATTTAAATTCTATTAGTATTCCGACGGTGAGCTTACAAGACAATCATCAACCATTGTATTTAATTAATGAAATTTTATTGTTATTGCTATACATTATTCATAACCGCACGTGCTGTTGAATAATTGTTCCAGACACGATGGATTTCTCGACCATGTGCCATCCATTTCGGCCTTTGTACGAGGCATGGGTTTAGCATACCTTAATTAAATTTCGGAAAGAAAGCGATCTTAATCAAAATTTGACGACTGCGAACTCCGACATGGGCACATTTGTTCCACCCACGCATCGAGCGTCTTCCGCGCGACGGTCACGAACTTCGCTCGCCCCATGCGGCTCGTGTAACATCCTGAGATTGAATAACGTTAGACTGTACATCGTAATTACCTTATTACAATTATATACGGTAATGCGCATATTACAAGACGCTGTGTAATGAATAGCAATAGGAAATAGGGTGTCGCGGAACTATTATTTGAGGTGTGGTCAACGAATCGCGCAATATTGATTATTTTCTCGGTGCATGCAATTTTATAGAACAAATGTCTGGGTTATGGCAAGTAAAATAAAAGTTGCATCGTTTCATGATTCATTCGTCTGCTAAAGTACTTTTTGCTTTATAGATACGAAATATGTGTTTTTTTTTTGTGTAGATTACATGTAATACGTGTGTCCATTTGGGTACGTGTTTAGCTAAAACGCCACTTAATTTAGTTATTATGAATAATACATATTTGTTGGCCTTGCAAGTAGCCCCGCTTTTTCAGCGGCCGGGGAAGGTTTGAGCAAAGTCGTTAAGTATCTTACAACTTGATCTTTTATTGCGGTTCTCAAACCAGTTTATGAGTTACACGTTCAACTTTTTTATAACTAGGTTAAAACCAGTTATGAATTTAGAGATTTGCGTTGTCGGGTGAGATGAATCAATATTTGAAAACGCATTTTGGTGTAACACATTAAAGAAAGTTTTTGGACAGACGTTGATATTGGTGCTAACCATTAATAAATGTAAAGCAGCACTTAACCGAATTGAAAGTACACACGGAGCGTTGGTACGGGATGTGTCGGTGAAATGCTTAGTTGTCTGAATGTTTCGGTTGATGACTTAAATATTTGCTTAACGTGGTGGTATCGACATGTCGTTAAAAGTAATGGTCGTATATAAAGTGCTTGTTATACAATGTCATAGTTTATTAATGCTCGGCAAACTTTTCGTTAATGAACTCATCTAGACAGTGGCGAAGGAATTTAAGTCACTGATGTGCTTTGCTTAATTGCGTTAGAATAAATAGAGTGAACATATTTACAAAATGCTAATTATAATCACAATCAGGGAAGTCGCTCGTAAACCAAGTTAGTTGACTGAGAACAAACCTAGCAGCACCGATGTAATAAGTGTCTCAAAGGATTTGTTAAGCGAAACTAGTAACGTTTGGTGAAATTCCGTCGATCTAAACTCAATTTTCATTTCAGTAATTTCCGTGTTAATTTGGTCACGTAGAGGCCCAAAGAAACGTGTAGAGAAGGCAGAAGGAGACAAAGAGCGTTATATTGTAATATGTGTGTTGTTTAATTTCGCCATAATATGTAAAGAGTTGTTCATTTCTCCAGTCTAGTAGACCGTCTTGGAACGGGGCCATAGTACTTAACAAACTTTATATACTCACTAGTAAAGCGAATATGACAACAGTTGCAATATGCCGCTTTTAAAAACGTACTTAATGAAACTCGAGAGAAACACAAGCTTAACAAAATACGAATCCGCCTCGACATAAATTATGAATTTTAACGTTCAGTTGAGCTTCAACGATACCACCTCTTCTATCATATTAAAGCACTGATGGG
This sequence comes from Zophobas morio, assembly GCF_036711695.1. Lineage (NCBI taxonomy): Eukaryota > Metazoa > Arthropoda > Insecta > Coleoptera > Tenebrionidae > Zophobas > Zophobas morio. Next base: position 10,090,646 of record NW_026972149.1, read on the forward strand.
TACGTAATGTTGAACGCCTGTTTCATTCCGCAACACACAACGCTACCACAAATCGCATTCAAATTGCCAATTCTCACATGAATTTTAGGATGCCGTTCAGCCGTTTAGCCATTTTATAAACAAACAAACAAAAGACACAAATCAAAAACACTCGCCGAATTTGTTTTCCATATCCAATTGATCTATTTAAGCTTTCCACTCTTTTTCCCTCTTACAAACGGATAATTCCGCACTCTGCGTCCACCCAAAGGCAAATCACTGTTGACATTCGGCCCACACGTTTCTACCTTGAATGTCAAAACGTACAAAGGCCCAAATACAAAACGACATTTCTGCCGTTCGACGTGTTTTACACTTCGCTTTGCCCTGACTGATCGCGAACAATAACAAATATGTTCAACATTTCATAACAATCGCCATCCAGACATCCGCCATTCCTCAACATTCGCACCGAACAACCGTTCTGACAGCGACGTATTAATAAATACAATTCATGCAATTCCACATAATTTCGCCCTGTCATGTCGCACTCGCATGTTCTCTTTTCGTCAAAACATTTAAAACGCATTAATTGAAGCTTTAATTACAGAGAACTCCTACAACTTATGATATCATCTTCCTCAGGCGCAGTGTTCAAGGACGAAATTTAAGTTTGCGAACAATAATTAATTCTACACTTTTGAGAATTCTCCGTCGAAGCAAAAAATTTATTTTTCAATTTCTTAGTACACAAGATGTTCTTAGTTGTATTGTGCTAACAAGATGCTGTAGACATCATCATAAAACTCAGTTTTTTCTAAATCAAGCTGATCCGACGACACACAAAACATCTCTTTTATAATGCTTCACAGATAGGCACTTTTCGATCGTCGTGGTTAGAAATTTGATAAATACTGCTTAACTTTGCTAAGAACAAACTTGTAAACTATAAGCAGTCGGCGTATGCAAATTTTCTAATGTTTATCTTTACTATAAAGATACAAGCGCTAACTACTTTCACAGCAACAACTTTAATACCCTCTAATGCTCTTCCGTTATTATCTACAACTTCTTGAACGTACTTTTGAGTAAGCGTCTCTTACCGTGTTGACTACGCTACGTATAGTAAAAAGCAAGGCTTAATATCCGCGTAAATGTGCGTATGATAATCCCGTCGTTGACCGCAAAGCAACTCCGTATTACTCTGTCGTGTAAACAGGTAAGTTCGAGCAGGCTGTTACGCACCACACATATACCCAATTCCGGTGTTTATAAAGGGTTGAGTATTATACGTAAGTCATCTCTGAAGCACTTAACTTAAGACAGTCTACAGTCGACATGTAGTTACCTTGCGTTCCCTCTTCTGGCGAAGTTATCCAATTTCCACACCAATTTCTCTGACATAAGCCTTTGATATATTTCGCTCAGGATGTCTTTAATTGAATCGTACAGCTGTCAAGATAAATTTTGATATTCTACACATCGCACGAAGAAAATCTCTTGTATATCTAGCTTTTAAAATGTAATCATTCTGACAAGAAAATCCAAAATAATCGAGTAAAAGGTAAAACGATTGAGGATGTGACGGACTAAGCCATAAAATAACGTATTTCTAATTAAAAGCTTTCAGAAGTGTATTTGGAAAGAATCCACTTAGTCTTTGATATGGATAAAATAATTCATAACCTTTTATCCTAATAACTAACTTAACAAAGAGGGATATTAAACATCAAAGAACACAGACTGTATGTATCCGCGTCGAACAGATCCAAAGCCTAATGAAAGGAGCGTTGTGTATTAATCTATCACCGCAAAATCTATAGACCGAAATTAAAAAAGGAAATGTGCGATGGGGCACGTACATTTGTAACATCACGATTCAAATCTTACTCACAAATTAAAACCGAGCCATGATGCGCCTCCTGAATACTGAATATGTCTTATAATGATTTTACACAGTTGACTTTTCATCACTCAATATGTAAATTTCTAGTTCTCCACATCCTAGAAGTGTGTGGTGTGAGGGCTGAAATATCTTCAGACCAATTTCAAGGCACGCGGCATTACTCCAATGACACAATTTCTATGCACAACTTCCGTAAAAGCATCTTTATCATAGGATGAGAATTTTGCAAATTATATTTTGAAAGCTTCTAATTTCAATATTTTATAAAATAAATGAGCTTACGCTTTTATTACACTCTCAGATTCTTTAATAAATTATCTTTTTAAATTTTCCAAATTGCCATAAAATAGTTGCAACTTAGAAATATAGACGAGACGCATTTTTCATTCTTATATCTGACTCGAACATTAAGATTTAAGACAGATGATACTTTTACTTCCCTTAAGGAAACGCTCCCTCCAGTAGAGATTGATATCGTTACATAAAACAAGACATCTCGGCATTGATGTCTTCATTTATAAGAGATATCGATTAACGTTATGTGCGTAATAACCCAAAAAATAACAAACGCTGCATGATTTTTGTTAACTCCATCAGAACATTATTTAGACTTGATTACATCAGCAATATAGGAAATGACGAAACTCTCTCATTTTTACGACCGTTTTACACACCTGCTAAGCCGGTTTCACAGGGCTTTACTTGTCCGTCTTAAAAAGTAAACGGTTACATTTTTTTTATTAAGATTTCGCGACAAAAACTACATTACTCTGACCGGTTTACTCTTTCGTGAAACTGGTTTTCCGTTGCGAGGGTGTTACGTGAAACCGGTTTTGTAAAAACTCGTTCGACTAGGAACCGGTTTTTCGTTTTGAAAGTTCTATATTGGCAAACTAAGTAAGCGCATCAGCGTAACGTATTATTTGTCTTGTAATTACATTCAGCGAAATTATTTACATTTACATGTAACCCCAACATTACTCATATATTTGCATACATAATATCAAATTAAATTCCCTTAGCGGAACCTTATAAATTGAAAGCTGCAAACTAAGTTACTCTGTGATCTATGCGCAGATTTGACTATTAGATTTGCTTCCCAAGATGGAGGTTCTTAAAAAGCGCTAATAGACGTCGCGTCATTTCGCAAGCGTTAAATATATCGTTAATTAAACGTTTGTTTTGTCAATAAATAGTAGCGGCGGTGCGCATTTAGATTCACCATCCAATTAATAAATTAATCTGTTAGTGTTACGTGAGGTAAATTAAATGCAAAATGAGGTTTATATCACTGCAACTGCTCCAAGATGTGTCGGTAAATCTTGCATGCTGTTGACTGACCTTAAAACAAGGAACAGAAATTTCTGCGGTTTAATTATTCAGGATTAATTTCGGTTTTAACAAATTCAAGTAAATGGCGATAATTTTCGACTAAAGAAAATTAGTTTATGCAAAATCCATTTCCGTCCAGCAATGCTATGTGTCGGGTACAATTCCATGCACAACGCTTTGCATACAAAATGAAATCTTACATGTGTACATATATTTTCCTAGACTAGGATAATGCACAACTTTGCTTGTAGTTCCATGTACAGATACAGAATGAAATACGTTCGTCGAGCCTTGTAAATAATTGTATAATTAATCTTGACGAATTTAATTCAAGGCTGCCTCCTTTTTTATCTCTCGCATTTGCTTTCGTGCGACACATATTTTAGGCGCAGACGAGCTAAAACATACTCTTGCGTATATGGTTTTAGGCTTCTCGGCTGCACCGCAAATAATTCGCGAAAGTCTAGTTTCTAGTTATGAATTCGAATAAGCTTTCACATTTCGTATGTATGCAATTTAAGATTCAGACCGAAAATTAAGTATTCACAAGTTTACAAATTTTGATAGAGGTAAATCTGAGAATTAATCTACGCAAGGCGCTTATATTGCATCAGGCTTTACCGCACGTCAAAGACAAACATATTTCAATGTCTTCAGACGAAATGCAAACTTTTGTGGAGACCCGCTCAAACGAGCCTTAGTCTATTGAAGTCTGCTTTATTAAAATCCTCAGTCAAAATCAATTGCATCAAATTTAACTCAATTGGGCATTTCTACCTAGAAAATCGTAATCTCGCAACTAAACGTAATTCATTTTCCGCTGGTATTTATATTATTCGAATTGCGTACTGACATTGATCCTATATTTTTGAATTGGATTTAATTAGGCTTATCCACTCTCACAAGTTTTAAATTGTCTTTTCCCATTTAAATGTAAATTGGGTTGTCAATGGTATTCATATTGGACTTGACAGCTAAAATTAACTGTGTTTTATTAGATCCTACAAGTTTCACATTTTTCAAAGTGGAACTGAATTTTATTCATGGTTCATCTTAATGCATATTATTGAATGCATTTGTCAAATACGATCACAACCCGAATTTGTTTCTGCGCGTTTTGTCACAGTCCGGTTTTGACATAAAATTCCACCGATCAATAATAGTCTACGGTATCGATCAACTGTTTTAATTAGTTATTCCCGAAAAGCGATGAAGGCGTTTATGTTTTGGTAAATTTTATGTCTGTGGCAGGCGCAGCATTAACATGTACCTAACAGCACTCAAGTTTCTTCGAATGCTGTACATCGTGTAATCTGCCGAAGTCCATCGATAACATTTGTGGAAATTTTATGTGACCAGTAATATCTCTGAACTGCAAAAATACTCCCTCGAGGTCTGCGTGAGAAATTTGAATATTTCAAACGAGCCTCTGGATATATGGTGAAATGTACAACAATGTTTATGTTTATGTTTATGTGTATTCTTACCATGAAACTCATAAGTGATTAGCATATATTAATTTACATTACAAAATTATGAAAGTTGTGTTAGTTTGAGGGCTTTAGTTGATTGTGGTTGATGGAGAATCCTATTAAAATTTATCGGCAATTATGCAGTGACGAAGAAACCAATTCGACTACCGAGAAGATAATTTCAAATTAATGTGTCGAACGTTGCATAATTAATCCTGCATCAATCGAGCGAAACAAGGCTTATTATTATCCACTCGATTGCTGTAAATTTAATAAAATTAGAGCAAGAGAAAGCACTGAATTTTTTAAAACACACGTAAGGTAGCTTTTTTCAGATTGTCCTGTTTTATTGGGGGCGCATTCAACTTTATTTCAGTGGAATAAAAGACAGGACTTTTATTCGAATATGACGTACGGCAATAATAAAAAAAGTCAAGAGATATCAATATTTGCACAAAACCTTTCATTTCACAATATCAGCAGGCTGCTGACAAAAAATACCATCCTTCAATCCTTTGTTGCAGGATGTTATTTATACACTTCTTTCACGAAAATAATCAATAACCAAACTAACACAATTAAATCCGTTACAAAGAAACGAAGATATGAGAAGTTCGAGTGCCGATTTCAATAACCCAGACGGTTTTTAAACGCAAAACACAACTCAGGTTTGCAGCGATCATTCTAACTAAAGGATGATCCTTCGCGTGTTTGCGGCGTATTTCGCGGGCTTTATTACTTTAGTATCAACGAAAAACCAAGTGAATTAACAAAAACGAAACCAGACTTGGCGTACACGGCTAATAAAAATAAAAATATAAATTAAATCTGCATTAAATCTACTCAACAGTGTTTCCCGCTTTCAAAACAAATATTTATTCAAAGCCACTTTAATTAATAAATTCCAATACTCTTGTTCCTTTATCGACTCCTGCAGGCACGATATATTATTAACTCTGTTTTGCAGAAACGGCGATTTTATGAAAAATATTTAATTACGTGCTCCGCAAAATTATACCAGCCCGCATCATACGGTGCCAAATCGCAGAAAGCGTCTCCTCTGTATAATATCAACAGCACAAAATACGCGAAAGTTATCTTAGCCGCGAATATAAAGCGCTACAGAGGATAAGAACACTTAAATATACTTAATACATAATGGAAAAAATCTCGAGTAAATATATTTAAGCAGCTACAAAAACGTCTCATAATTGTCAAGAGCAGACTATATTGTCTCATTCGTCTGTTTGCAAACCACTATAAACAGTAAACGATGTTTTATTAAACGACCAAAGAAGCGTTGTTCCCACAGTTCGAATAGTAGTTTTGGGGACGTCTGCAAAGTTACGCTAGTTACAGTTATAATCGCGAAAATACCACCATAAAAGGGTTTTAAATGAAAATCCAATATTTGTCACGTTCACAACTTGTTTTGCATATTTTATACTTTTAAATTTGAATTTGGGACATTATCTGCGAAAATACCGACCATTAATTTTTTTCTTAATTTACGATGGGAAACGTGACGGTTTAACGTCGTTTATGTATGTTTTTCATTATTTAATTGTAACCGTTTCCATAATTGGACCATATTATGCACCGACATTTTGCTTGAGGAATCGATAACAAGCGCTGTCATCGCGCGTTAATTTCGTCAACAATAATTTCGACAAAAAATCAATAATCGAAATGCAGTTATACATTCAGCAAATGATACATTACAAATACTTCGCAGCCAGCAGTTTTGTTAATTGTTATCAAACTCATTTTACCGTATACCGTGCTCGTTATATAAATTTTCCAGGCTGAAGACCCGATTTTTCCATGTTGTCTCGGTCGTTGTAATATGGCACATGTAATGATGTCGGAAATATTTGCTGAAGGAGCGTTATTAAAAAATAAATTGCACTGCAAAAGCAGCGATAATAACGTAAATAAATATATTATAAAAGCATAAACGTCATGTCACAATTTCGACTTTAATTTACGATGACATTAAGGAGACTGGAAAAAACGTAAAGTGCCCATTTCAACGTTTCTACTGTAATAAAGAGCTTGATTGGATCAAAACTTCCTATGCTGCTGGTTCATGAAAACCGTATTGGCTTATAATGACTCATCTCCAGGGTGAGGCGAAAAAATTCGTTATGCAAACATGGAAAACTGTCCTTTATTAGCTGTTGCATAAATAATAACCAATGCAGAATCTTATAAAACATGACAAAGTCACAACTGCTCATGTTTTTCGATTCGATAGTAGCGCAAGTAAAACCCTTCCACTTGTCAGCAGCTTTGCTTCGGCACGGCGAGGGTTCATGATGAGATCTTGAAACTACTTCAACGCAGACGGTTTAAAAAGATGATTTCAGTCTATACATTTACGTAAGGAGTATGAAAAACAGTGGCAGTATCGTTTCGCCGCAAATCTTCATTAAAAAACGAATAAAAAGGGTTATTTGTTGCGAGCTAGGTAGTACGTCTTCTTTTCCTTTAATGCCTCAACAACCCTTAAGCTTTCAGTCCTCCCCACGCATTTACATTTACTGCCATTCTTTTTATATTGATCCTAACGTTATCGTCCACTGTATGTCTAAATTTTTCTTTATTTTTATTTTCACCAGACCGAAGTACGAGCATTTCCGGACCGATAAACGTAAGGAGATGTGACTTATATCATTCCGTTTCTAATTTATTGCATTCTGAACTAAAAGGTAAAACGTAGATCCACCCACAAATTACTTCTAAACTACAATTATCGGTCGACAAATATTTACGTTGAAAGCTCGCATTTGAAAAATGGTCCTCGGAAATTCTATGTATGGCAGGCAGACGATACTTCTCTTAATTATCATCTTTTCAGGAAGAGTTAAAAACACATCAAGAACGGATATAACTACATATATTATGCGGTATAGATAAAACGGAGAAAGAGATCCAGTTGAAATGTCAAATTCAAAACAAAACCGAAGCGACCGTTAAAATTTTCACCAGTCCACTCTAAACGTCATCCGGTTTTAGCTGTCAGATGTCACTCAAACACAGCATAATTAAGCACTTAATTATAAAACCTGAAAAAAAATCGTTCCAGTTGCAAAACTAGTAGTATTACAAGTCGACTATGATCGATGCATACCAGAACCGTCAAATTTATGGCCCCCTACTGAAAAAAATATTTATCCAAGCCAAACCCACTTTCATGGAATAAATTGACATGCATTCTAGACCTATTGTTTCTTAAAATGTAAACACGGTTTTCGAGTAAATTGTATGGAGCTTCTTGTTTTCTTTTAAACGTTTTTCCGTGTTTTGCTTTTTCGACTTGAAGGGTAATGATGAATATAACATCTACCTCATTCAGTTTTCTCCGTGAATAAAACACGCACCCCTATTGCTTCAGTTGTCATTGATGTAGATGTCGACGATACTCAGCTTCGAATATTGTTCGAAAAACCCTTGTAAAATCGACGTTATATATATTTTTTCTCATATGGTTAAGCCGATTTTATTGTCATCAATTGCATCAATATATTTACGATTTTGTGAAGTCAAAAATGAAAAAACACGAATAACTCGTTTCGTATCATAGCCAAATTTAACACTTCACTAGATAACACTACTAAAACGGGCTCTCTAAAAAAGTTTCGCAATGAAAAATTAAAAAAAAATCGATTTTAAAATACTGTTTTAAAAATTAAACCCCACTGTGCCGAAAAGATTAATTCTAAAACAAAATAAATGTTCTGGAGTATTTTTAACTAAAAGCTTTTTTTATGCATTCCGACCCGTTAAATTTATTTTTGGCGTTTCGAACAATTTTTAACTCCGACTCGTTCAAGTCACGTCGTTTTACAAACTGAGTTGTAAAAATTTATGTATTCGTCTATTCAAAAGTGGTGGAGGCGCCGGGACAATCCCCACTTAATTCTATCCAATCATAGAACAGATCGCTTCAGATCTTTTGAAAAAACTTACCATCATACATTTCTGTTTAAAAAATTTTTTCATGAACGTTAATTTTTATCCTTTTTATGCAAATGCAATCGAATATCCACAAGCGTTATTTGTGCAGAACGCGCAAAATTTTACTAAAATCGATCGACTGAAACGGCACTAATGAATGTATTATACGCGAGCTAAACATACAGAAAAATACCGCAAATCGGCCCTTCCAATCAGAAGATGCACCATTAAATGCATATTGTTAACATATATTTATGCCCTCGGGTTATAAATAACATAAAAACAATCACAAAAAAATTGACGCTTTATTTAAACGTTGGTTATATTTATACCTATGCGAAATTCGCTTGAGGATCTTCTTTAAAATTTTCATAGAGTGAAAATTATTTCCCGGCAAATAATTAAAACGCTAATGCACAGTCATTTAATAATTAAATCCTAAAAGAATGTAAAATTCATCCCGTGAAAAGGGTAAAATCCGATTTTTATTTCCCAAGCAGAAAAAACAAAACGAAACATTCTATCAGATAATAAATATCGAACTCTCAAAATTGATACAATAATTAATCTCACCGGCGATAGGACACGATTGGAAGGGTGCGCTCGAGCGGCTTCGCTTTCGGTATTGTTTTAAAAATTTCAAAAATTAGTTAAACGGGAATAAAGCTAGAACCGTAACAAAGGGAAAAATGCATTGGGTTTAAAAAGAAGTGAAGTTTCTCTTGAGGAAAAGTAAGTAACCGGAATGTTAAAATATAGGCAAACAAGTCGAAAGCGCGAACAGTCGGCGTTTAATTACACCGAAATGGGTGTATTGAGACTGTACTAATTATTATTGAAATGTTGGATGTAATTAAAATGAAACAAAGTAGCGTGGTGTGGAACCGATTTAAAAAGGCTCAATGGTCCGGTTTACGCTGCACAAAATAATTTATTTAGCTTTACATAAATTTAAATAGTCTTTGACAATGAAAATGATTTAGGGTATTGTAAAGGGCAATTAATTTAAAATTCTACGTATTGTTCACAAAATCATACTTGTCAAAGTCTGATTTAGCTTCATAATGATTGATTATTGCAAGTTTGGCAAAACTGAATACCCTCTAGTAACTCGCTTGATTATAGATAATCAGCGCTATCGTTTGCCTGTTATGAGGCAATTTATTATCGAACCACTCTCACTTGATCAAGAATTGTTCCTATTATTTATACTTCGTACCTCAACTTTGAATCAACTGCGCTTCATGATTCTATTCATGCGATTTTAGCGTAATAACTTACGATTAGTTGCTACTCGCTCCTCTAACAAAATGTTATGAAACAATGATTATCTCATTGTTACTCGTGGGCTTAATAACGGCAACACAAACTATTATTTACGTTTAACCTTGAAAAACACCCAAATTCTACACCAACCTTGAAAAACAGCAACTTTCTACTCACCACTAACAAAACGCCACAAAATCCTCTTACTGCAGTAAATGAATAGTAACCCAGAATCCACCTATTCGTTTTATATTATCCCATAAAATAACACAGGAAGGATCTCAGATACCTGATGCAACTTTATTTAAATAAGAAAATCTAAAAGATCTAGATTCTGACTGGAATATATTCCTCAAGCACACACAAGACTTTTGAGTAAGGGATAGAAGAGCAAACATTCAACTACGCTATTGCGAATTTGCTAGATCCCAAACTAGGAGCAGTATTTTATTTGAACCAGCACGACCTAACTATTGGCACGTTAAACTAAAAAAACTTCCTAGTATTACACTAATAATGAGCTTTTAATGATTCGAGCATTTTCGCACGATCCCAACATCATTAGCAACCAGAGTGCGACGACTTACAATTTTACAACGTTTAATCCAAAATCGTTTAAACCACTTTAACGTTTCGTTCTTTGTTTCGATTTGTGCCGTCTGGCTACCCTCGGTCATTTTATGACACATTCATCAATGTCCACTTGTCACGTTACCCCACTGACTCCTTCGGGCTATCATATTGACATTATTCATCATTCGACGGCAAAAATGTTAAAGAGAACTGAACAAAACAATAATCCTGGATAGGTTCGTCCCAAATAAATCATCCAAACACCTGTTCTTGCAGCTTGCGATTTTTAATATAATTTTACGTAACGCTTTCGCTAATTCGACTGCGTCACGTACAGTCGACCAGTTTGTAATTACGAAGGATTTTTATGTGTTATCCTGATGCGAAAGTAACGTTTGGTGGATCTAATAAACCACAGGGTTGTGGTGTGAGATGCATTTCGTAGTACTAGATAATTCGTAACATAACAAGGAATCTATTTCGGATTGAGCTCAAATTTAAAATAACTTCCACATATTTGGGATTGTACGAAGGAGCAATTTCGAGCTAACTATGTTAACATTGTTATCTTTTATAACGGGATATAAATACATAACCCGAAATCTAAATTGTACATTCACAAGCTATTATTTGTCGACACGAGGTACTCAATTATTTACTCGTAATTTCATGACATAAAATGTTATTAAAGCATATTTTACCGTGAGGAGTAGTTCATACACTATTATCCGCAGTGAGGAGACAATAATTTAAAGTAATATTACGGAATTTATCAATAATTCACCAAGTTTCCAACGAACATTGCCATTCACAAAAAAGACTCGTGTGTAGATACTACACTATATTTCACTGAAACGCATTTTTTGTCAATTTATGTAAACTCGGCGGATGTTCGATTCTCGTTTTATGCAAATTAGACCAACGTTAATACCATCGTATCTATACCAAATGGAACTCGCCGACTTCATTTCCTAATTTAAAGGTATATTAGTGGGATACTTTTCATATTATTTGCCAACGTTCGATGATGTTACTACTGCTCATAATAACAACTCCCTTTGTGAAAGTCCAGTTTTTAACGGCACACTACTGTGATTATCGAACATCAAAAACCGATATTTCAAATTACCTTGTCTGCACTATACTCGTAATCATAAAAAAATCGTTTAAACCGTTTAAAAAATAATCACCGACAAGGCCTCAATAAAATCTCTTTTATCAATCCTGAAAAAAAACGGATTAGAATGTCTGACCCAATTCAATTAAATTTTTCAACAAATCACTTTTTACACTAGACTGAACACTCGAAAATGCTGACTTGTCTATAGGACGAGGTTCACATTAATAGTAGCGATGTTAATTGGGAGGCTGGTTAATGACAATTTCATTAGGCGTACAAAAAAACAACCAGCAAAAAGTGCTTTACGTAAAAGGAATTGTAAATCTTTTATCTACTATTAGATATTATTAGCGTTGACCTTGAAGAACGCCCTAATTTCTACTAAAACCTTGAAAAACAACCATCTTTCTACCACAAGCTAGGTAAAAAAATACGTTTTTTCTCTAGTTGCTTTGAGAAGTAGCATTCCATTAAAACAATTTACTGGTAAAAAGCCTTTCCAAGTTTAAAAATTCGTTCCAGGACATATAGATAGTAGGTCCCTCAGAATCGTGACAGTGGATAAATCTCTGCAACGTCTTAACGATACATTATAGAACAAGTAAGTGAATATCAGTTTAAAGCAATATGTGACATAAATAATGCAACACGTGACGTCGTACGTTACCGAATAGCAGAGCTGTTTGATTCACTTTAGGCACCTCAGTCTGTATTACCGAAATACGAGATGGAGGACACCGGAAATAACCCAGGAAACGTCTGTGATTGCCGTCAAAACAGTTTATATGTTAGACACACCTGGAGAGGAAGGAAACACAGGGAGCAGGGAACATTTTTTTAATAAAACGTTCTCTTCACTTGGTTAACACAAAATGAACGTATGGCGAAATAATATTTTTCTATTACGGACGAGTTGTTTGTGAGAACCCTTCAACAAGTTTTACTTAATTCGTTCAACTTCGTTAGCAGTGAGAATAATTATTAAACAAAACATTTGCACTTAAAACTAAGTCGAGCTTAGAGTGCTACTGTTTTATTAACGAATTAAGACGTGTAATGAAAACTGTGGCTTTTAATTTTGCTACAAATTTACGAGATGGTTCGTATGAGAAAAGATCTTAAATCATAAGAACTTTCTCAATATTTCAGTTCGAACTCGTACGACACAACCGAGTATTTAAAAGTAGTTTCGCTTAACGCAAAGGATAAATGAATCCAATTACTAAATGTTTTATGTGGAAACTACAAGAAAACCGTAGCTACAAACATCCAACTTTGCGAAAAAATGCAAGTGTAATTATTGGAAATTTCAATACCGGTTTAACGGCCTTCACTTGAACCGGTTTATTCCTAAGAGATAATGTTTTTCATAAAGTACTTGAACTTCAAAGTTAGTCTATGCATTATAAATGCTTGACATCTCCTAACAAATTGCTTTTATAGTGAAAACTTATATTGAAATTGATGTTTCCAAAGCTGAATTGACTTTCACAAACAATTAACAACCCGACAAAATCGCTGGAATCTCATCATGATTGCCGAACGGGTCGGTTATACTCTGCCAGTGAATATATCATCCATACACCAACTGGAATATTTCACTCGTGAAATATGCCGTGCTCGAAAAATACTACCGCCATTACTGCCGCAATTAAAACCAACGACTAGAAATATTCTTCGACGACTTGTGCAAGGCGTGCACTTCACAAACATTATCTTCGCTAACATAACTGTTTTTACACGCTTGCGTAGTCCTGGCATTTAAGAATCACTTTTTATTATGACGTCATCAACTTTTTGCGGGGATAAATATATTCCTATCATCTTTATAGGTTAGTTTTGTAAATGGCCACGAAACGAAACGTCGAGCAGGAACCGGTCGATAAAATAGTCTGATCGCTAATGGACTATAATATTATTATTGCAAAATGCTGCTGGTTAGCAAATTATGCCAGCTACAACTGGATTTGAGCTGTCAACGAAATTGAGCGTCTGCAAATCAAACAAAATACGTTTGCCTTGAAATTGAATATAGAGGCGGGTATGTGAACAGAAAGGAATCAATAATTCCATATTAATAAATAGCACTTATTGGCTGATTTTTACATTTTGTGAAAGTCCACGTATCCGTTCACGATTCACACTTCGGTACCAGTGAATGCGATGAAGATAAAATTAAATTTTGGAGATCGAATATAACGATATTAAAATGGAACGTAGTCCCGTTCACGTATAAAATCGGTCTGTTAGGTAAATAGTAATTATTTAAGATTAAATAAACGAAATATTGAAACGAATGTAATTTTCCCACAAAGGAAAAATGCGCATATGATGCTTTTGATCCCAAAACACGTAAACATAATATTGAGGATTTCGTTCTACATAAAAAAGATATTTAACAATAAAAGCATAAGTTAGGAAAAGATATTGGAAAACTGTTTAGAAGCTGGAAGAGATCTTTTATTACTTTAACTGTATCATTTTTTTATATTTAACTGACGATAAAAATCGTAAGAAGTTCGTAAGGATCATAAAATACAGGGAAATGGGCAACATTTTTTACTGATCGTTTTAGAGTTTTACACACTGTGAGAATCTTTCAGGAAGTGCTCCAGATTTTAACGGAAAACAAAATACTCCGCTTCGTTATTTAATGAAAGTGGATTATTGAACGGTGTCTCTTTCGTCGAACAAATTCGCGACTCGACAATATTCTTCTTAATTACAAACGTCAAATGCTTTTTAATTAACGGACATTTTTACATATTTCATGCGCATTAATAACAATTCAAATTACTTCTCTGCTGGCTTTTACCGCCGTCCACGTAACCGAATTCACCGCGCGTAACAAAGGGGACAATAAACACACACACATTTTTCCAAAACTTTCTCGAACCGCTATATTCGAATAACAATGCACTAAATCACAACAAAAATCTTCCTGTCATAATAAAAATCAAAACGCTAACCGCAAAATTATGTTACGAAACCTTATAATGACATTATGACGTTCATCACTAACACAAATCATCGAACTGCTGACTTATCCACCGAAAGCGAGCTAGCTCATTTATCGTGGCATATTGTTAATTGGCGATTCTGGTTTAATGACATTTTCATTGGTTAGTCAATAAACCTGTAATGTAGAAAACACAGCAAGTGAAAAGCGCGTAATTCATACCGGCCGAAAAAACAATTTAATTTAAAAATTTTTCACCAACACAAACGTTAACACATTGTTATAATCCGACTTGACAGCACACGCAGGAATTTACACAACAATTTTTCCAAAAAATCACATGACCCGTCGATGACCTCGAAAATGTCCGCATTTCTACCAAAACCTTGAAAAATTCCTTCGTTTCTACTAAAATGTCAAAACGTGACGGATTTCTACCAAACTAGATTGAAACAAAGTAATCGAGTATTTTATTCGTGTAATTGAAAACCTGCAAATGAATCAATTTTTGAAGAGTTTGAAAATTCGGAGAAATATTCTTAGGGTTGTCGTGCACAAGTTTAAAAGTGTATCTGCGAACTTTTTGTGCGGTTAAGTGGAGTATATTTAGCGGTGTATAAAAAAAGTAAAGAGCATCCGGAATGTAAAGCACCTGAAATTTATAACTGTCGAGAAAAATCACATAAATTAAAACGTAATGCTAGTAAACAGCGAGCGTAAATTATGAACGAAATAAAATATCTTTTAGGGTAAAAAGTTCTGAAATTAAAGAACAAATTAGGCAAATAATGCTGGCGTATTTATATCTTTGAGAGCGATTATAAAATGTAAACTCGGGTCTACTGGCAACAAGATATAATTAATTAGGAATTCATTAAGAATAAATAACGCATTTAAAGTTGTATTATTCTGCCTAATTGTATAGGGAGGACGTATCTACCTACTGAAATAAGCTACCAGGCAGAAACAAGACAATTAAATATCTAGAGATAATGTAGCACATTAAGACGTTTTTGTGGGTCGCTGTTGGTTACGGTGGTGTTACAAATGAATGCTTCAACATTTAGTGAGATGTTTTGTTAGAGCTTTGGGACGGCGATTAACAAATCTTATGCTACTCAGCTCCTACCAATTTCCACGACAATCACAAAACCAGAAAACCATCAAACGAAAAATTCGCAAAAACCCAACTTCATTTACCGAAACTAAAACAATTCAATTCAGAGAGTCACGACTAGATGATCGTTAGGAAGCAATGAACAACTATAGAGACGTCATAAAATTAAGACGTCGCGACGCTAAAACTCTTTTTTCAAAGCGCTCTGCTCGAGAATTTAATAACAAACCGACAAACAACCAATAGAATGTTTTTGCTTTTTTTCAATGAAGCGTTTTATTAACCCTTTCATCTATGATTATTTTTTTGTCGTTTAATTATCGCATTTCACTTTCATCCGTTAAGACTGGACCGGACAGGCTATTTTCAAAAAAAAGGAAAATAATTAAAAAGGTTTCCTTTGACCTCTTTGACAATTTTGTCTTTACGATCGTCCAAATCTGGCATTGAAATTAAACACAAAGCTAAATCAAATTGCAAACGTTGTATCTTTGTAGTCCAGGTGTAAATTGTTAAAGCGACATTGACACCAACAATGTAATCATTATACTCCCAATTAAAACACTGTTTCGATTGAAATATCGCTCGCAGTCCCCCGTTTAATAAACGTTACAGCGATAAGTTCCACTTTGATCTTCAGTAATAATTGTTTGCGACACCGATTGACGTCAAATGAAACTGAAATCAAATTCCAATTTATGTTAAAATAACCCTTATGGCGTTTCAATGTAACTTACTAGCAGCTGAGACAACAAACTATTTGTAAACGAATTTATTAATTTCAAAACTCGATCACGTCAAACAAAAGCGGACAATGACAAAGGCATTCACAACACAAATCACTGAAATAAAGGTAGTCGGCGAACATTCGAATGTTCTATACATATTACACTTTTCATAAAAGTCGGCAATATTAGGACACAATAAAAGATCGCCCCCTTTCCGACAAAACAATAATAAATAGCAAATCACGAGAATCAATAACCGTTTGACTGAAGTTGCCGCGAGAACTTTGATTGTAAAGCAAATTTTATACAAATTTTGCAACGTTTTAGATCATTAACCTTATATTGTTCTAATCAATCGATCAAATCTGAATTAGTATTCGCATAAACGCGCGGATTACGATTACACAACAAACTTGAATGCAAAATTAATCTAGTTGTTGTCGACCTTGAAAAACGACCCTATTTCTACCAAAACCTTAAAATATGACCACACCAAAGTATAAATGCAATAAAAGATTCCCCTTTGTCAATAAAATCACACTAAATAGGGAATTATCGAAATCGATAAAAATTCAAGTAAAGTTACCACGGAAACTTGATTGCTGCGAACGATAAGCAAAATTTTTGCAAATTTTGCACCGTATTGGATCATCAATCTGCCTTACGCTACATTAACCATATTTGCTACACATACGACATCGGGAATTCCACCGGTAAATCAGGTACAGACAATTTATGACTGAAATGGTACTTCCCATCATGATTGCGTATTTTGTTCAGTCTACATGTTCAACCAGACATAAAATATAACAGCGGCGTCTGAAAAATAACTCAAAAGCAACCGCCCGAGTCTCTGAAGCATTTCACACGTTTCGAAAATTTTCAGCTAGTGCTATATTTTGTCGAGTCATGTTTGAATTTTCAATTTATTTTCGTTGTGGTTGATTTGGCGCCTAACGAATTTTTTAGCGATTGCCACTTTTGTCTCCCCTAATATCTGCTATTAGCGATGGGAAAATGTGCAAGAGTGTTATTTAATCACTATAAAACAGAATTTGAATAGGCCGGAGAAAATGGGAGAGCAGAGGGCGCTTCGTGGAGCAATAAGTATTGAGAGATGATGAAACCGGCAAATAAAAGCTCATGTTAGCAGAAAAAGCTTTTTAATTTCGCAACTGTTAAAAGTTTTGGTTCGGCGGATGTCAAGAAAGTTGCTCTGAATGGCGATTTCGGTTATCTGATAAAAAGTGTGCCGCTAGGATAGCGGTGTTTTATTTTGTTTAAGTTTTAGACAAAAGCTGCTTTTATGGAGTGGGGAACAGTGAGAAATTTAAATAGTTGAGTGGAGCTGAAGCGATAGCAGACGGGCTAATCAGCTTTGCGAAAAATTAAAAGATACTGTGTTGCCAGGACGTTTTTATGACAATGGATACGAAAACGTCAATATGGAATCATTCTCGAATGCCATTCTGACGTAATATTTCTATAGACAGTTCAAAATTTCACTCTATTCTTTTTCATAACTATAACTACTTAAAAATTGATTAATTTACACGTTATTTGTAACTGGCCTTGAAAAATAGCCGCATTTGTAATAAAATTAGCAACGAGAGAAAAAATTCCGCTGAAGTCAAAACTGTCTTGGAAGTTGTTCGGAGCTTTTTAATTTGGCGACTGTTACGAGTTTTGGTTCAGTGGATGTTAAGAGAGTTGGTTTGAATGGCGATTTGGGTTATCTGATAAAAGTATGCCGTTAGGAAGGCGGTATTTTATTTTAAGTTTTAAACAAAGGCCGCGTTTATGGAGTGAGAAGCAGTGTAGAAGCGTAACTTAAATAATTGAGTGAAGTTGAAATGATCTGGAGTTGTCAGCCCGAGTCTAATCAGCGATTCCGCTATACATGAAGAGTGAATTGAAGAAAGAAATTAAAAGTAGGGAAGGATTCGATTGTTTGTAGTGGTTTCTCGTTTAACAGTAGTCAAATAGGGAGTCATAAATTAGAGTTTGTTAGTAGGCAGATATTTGGAAATTCTCGCATAAATCCGTTACAGTCGGTGCACACCGACAATTCGCGTCCCTAGCCTATTCTGCAGAATATGTTTTATCGTTCTTTACACGATCTCGTTTTACTCCTCGTGTATTTAAAACATTTAATAATGACGTATAAAAATAAAGTGAAAACTTAATTACATTTCAGTTTTGTAGATACGCGTTTTTCTGGCGCTTTTGTTTGACAAACAACAATTATAAATTTAATTACGTATTTCGACAAATATCCAGTCTTAACTTTTTTCGGCTTGTTTACAATAATCTCAAAAGCTTGGCGCATTATTAAGACTTTAAGAGGCGTTACTGAAAAGTATAAAGCGAAAAACATTACCGGTTTTGAAAATTTTTATATTACTTTTACAGCCAAACAGAGTATGGCACACACCAATATAATTTCATTGCCAATAAAATATGACAGTAAAAAGTTGCATTGAAACGTCGACCCTCCAAACTGAGACATTTCACAGGCCACTAACTGTTTGTCGTTCGATGTGTTTGATCAAATCATTTTCATCGAGAAAAACTGATTTTGGGATTAACCTCATAACCGGTTCCGCGAAACGCGTAACCAGTTTACCATTAACTCCCACAGTATTCCCATAAATCGCGTTACCCTTAACCGGTTTGCAAAACAGGTTATAAAACAAATCTAAAATATTACGCCGCCACCTGCTACCCAACAAACGTCACACCTTCCATCATTTTTATCACAATAATAGGATGCAATAAAATGCGCACTCCTAGATGTTAAACCTGCCGTGTGGTTCCATTTAGTTATCCTTTTTTCGAATTACTCGACGATTGCATGTCATCCGCAATAAGATGCTGAAAGGTAAAATTAAAGTTTCAAGACTTTCAACCTAGGTTATTTATGCTCTACATCACAATTTCCCAACCACCAGCTAGTAGGCGGTAAATGATTAATGATTATAGATGAGGCGGGAGAGACTCAAATATACGTAAGCAAATTTCTATATAACTCGGAAAAATACCTACTCACTCTCCATTGTTCTACAACAGTGAACGGTACTTGAAAAGATATTTTTTAAGGACTGTATAAAAACATCGCACTTTATAAAAAATATACTCACATTACTTCGACCGGGGTTGCCATTATTCTACCCTGACTAACTTAAAAAGGTTGCGAACTCTTCGCTCCTGAAACAAAGAAAAAATAATCATTAATAATACGGGCGATGAATCCTTATCACTGCTGCAACCTTTAAGGAAACTACTACACCAACTGGGCCAACTTAATCGATATTTCCTTTAATTTAATGGTAATTAATGGTGTTTGCTATACATTTAACAAGATTTTCGAGCAATTAGAAATTCATGCAAGATCTTCATTAATATCGTCGAAGGCATGTAATCTCGGTCACCAACAAAGGATATAACTTTCTTGTTTTAACAATCTGAACCGAGGTATTTAATTATCATACAATTGTTACGTCCCTTTTATGTAACATTACTCAAATTCATCTCTTGTGCAAATAATTCCGAATAATTTACGATAAGTCTAGAAACAAACAAAACAGCCGTTATTACGACAATTTAAGCTTATCAAACGCGCTATTTTTTATAGCGTAAATTGACATTTTTATTAAATTCTGCACATCCGATCCGAAAATAGTAAAACGGCCAATTACAATAAAATATGACGCCCTCTCTTGATAACAAGGGACTTGGATTAACGACGCATTTGAATAACTACATTTCACAATGCAAGAATCCGCTGACCAATTCCAAAAACAAACATTTACGAGCAAATTTTATTGCCAATAAAAAAAGACGGCTCTATAGGGATGGATCTGAACACCTCGTGCACTCGCTTCTCGGTAGACACTTAGAAAATATTTTTAAGCTCCTCGATAGCGAGGAAAACTTTCAATATGTTACATTCACAAAATTTGAAACGACGACGTGAAAAACGAGTCGGATTTTGACGTAGCGCCACACGAGATACGTTTCCAAAATACACACTTTTACTTCGAAAACCAATAATAAATGTCAACGGTTCAATAATTTATTTTTTCTTGCAATCACCAATTTTTAAAAACCGATGACGATTTATTTGCATTTGTTTCAGTCGTTCAAAATAAACGCAAAAATCATGGTCCTATTTAACATTTATAGCGAGTTCCCGGGTCAAGAAAAGTCGAAAGTTCTTTGCTAACGTTAAACATTCAGGTGACTATCTAACACAAACTTTCCCGAATTTTAACCGATACTACTAAATCTTTAGGAAATTTCCTTCAAAGTACGTAGTTTTTTCTTCTAAGATAAATTATTCTTCCAGCGCTTTAGCAAAATTGCGTGGCAACGGGAATATTTATTTTATTCTTAGTTTACTTTCTTTGTTTTAACGACGACGAAAGAAAAGCGACCTTCTAAAATCCCGCATATCCTTCGATTCCTTTCGGGTGTCTTTACATCACGATGTTAAATATTAATTAAGTCAAACCATCCACTTAAGTTGATCACTTTTTGCCCATTAATTAATAACCCGCTTGTTGCAATAAATCTATTGTAGAAACACATTAAGCATTCTACACTAGAGTTACACTGTTAAATTATTCATCAATGAATCTATTTCCTCTTCAATATTATAGACTGCTGCTTGCGAGCGGAAATTCTGTTATAACTTTTTATAATCCGAACAGGATTAGTTTATTTCGATTTGACGTGGTCTCTCCCAACTGCTGAGAACTGAAATTAAAAACAATACCCTCAACTAAACTTTTTTTCATATGTCGACTAAATTTGCCGAATTGTTAATTAACAATGAGAAACTAATACACAGAGAACGATAAATCCTGAAACTAAATAGCGTTAACTTTGTATCCAGACATCAAACCCAACTAGAATTGGCCTGACTACAAAATCACAAATGCGCATCTGCTTATTACTCATCGCTGAAATTGATAAACGTCCACTTTCCATTCGGACCTTGAAAAACGCCCAATTTCTACTACAATCATAAAAAATAATCACACATATACTAACACAATATCAAAAATTTAGAGCCGCAAGCGTGCTACTCACTCCAAAACACCCGGTGTTTCACTCGTTTTTCTACACTGTCATTTTCTGTATTTGCGTACGGATATTGTTCCCATTTTACATAATGCATAAATTTTTTACACAAAACAGAGAGTACATTAAAATTCATCATCCAAATGAATCAATAAACAGGATCATTTTCCCTTTCAACCAGTTCTAAACTTCGTTGAAATCAAGTGAATAATCCCTAAAGACGATTAAATGAAAATAAAACCTGCTCGTAATTAACCTGCTCAAATTTTTTCAACCAAATCATTGAAAAATATGAGTGATTATTGCATTAAGCTCATTTATAAACCTTAGAGGAAACGGATTAAAAGATTTCCCACAAAGTTCCATCATATTCAATATTAATGGCGTGAATTTTTTATTTGTGATGGTAGTTTGTTGTGCGTAATTATTTCTCTTCAGACTCGAGTTTCAGATTTAGGTTTGCTACTGCAGGCCGTAGCGCTGAGAATATTGATTCGAACTGACAGTGTCATTATTTGTTGAGATAATTTATTGATTTAGAAAATATAAATCGCTCATCGAAGATTAAATAAAAATAAGTAGGAAGTTTGTGAAAAAGTTTTACTCGATTGGAATTGTCTATCTCTTTGTGTTGTAAGATTAGAGTTTCAATTATTAGCATATGGACCGATCAAAATGGAGGCAAGGAGGTCGAGTTCACTTAATCTCCTTTTGGTGAGATCTTTCTGCATCAGTCTAATTGTCTGTTAAGACTTGTACGGAATCAATCTTCTTTAGAGTAAAATACTATATTGTTCTCTCAAGTTTCCTGCAATAATTATTTCAAATGAGTTATTTCCAGTGCCGCGTATTCAATTTACAAATTTACGCACTTAACACTGCAAAATTGAATTGACATAGAAAGTTCCATGGCTGTTTTTCCCTCTCTCTGAATCCATGAATAAATATACCGCTACTTTGTTGCGGAAACTGCTTTACACTACCAACTTTTTACTTCGCATTGTTCTTCGAGTGCACGTAATAAGCTTATTTGTTTTATACTTAAGTGTTTTCACAATCTGCCCGTGACATTTCGTCCATAATATTTTTTACCTCGGGCTTTATCTAATTTCGTTATTCTCGAGTATTTCGACAAATAGGAGAAAAGGATAAAATCATGTTCGCCTTAACACTAAAGGAGTTATATTGACGTATTCAACTGAAAGGTTGAATATCCTTTAGCATAAGAGCGAAATCGTGCTACGTTTGTTACTTAATTTCGTAACTCAATTAGGGAACAGTCTATAAACCCACCGTCGACATAACAGACCTTCAGCGTTAGGTTACCCCATCTTGAAAGGAGCAGGTTTAGCAAAAGACCAATGGAAGACAAGTACTTTTCTGCTTTTATCGAGGCAGCGTTCGTATCACCATTTTTCCTTGTCGATTCATTTCCATTTCATTAGGAAACAAAAGAAAACAAACAATAAAAGTTGAAGAAATAAAACAAATTGTGCACTTTCCGGCACAAACTAACGGCGACTTTTTTGCCCTTCAAAACTCAATCTTTCAATTAAGCGGACTCCGTAATAAGACAACACTCGATTGACTCTACAGACTGCGATTATTCGAAACGTGTTACTCACAAAATCTCCTTTTTGTTGTTAAGTTGACCTTCAGAAATGTCCACATTTCTACTAAAACCTCGGAAGATAACGGCATTTCTACTAAAACGTCGAGAGATAGCAGCCTGTCTACTAAAAGTATTAAAATTTAACAAAAACGGTACAGAGAGCCTGAGGCATGTTCTGCAAATCTCTGCCGCTTTAATGGAGTTGATTGATTGACTGTAATTACTCGAAAGGTGTAAGCTTCGCATTCACCATAAAGTAAATTGTCTACGTCCAAAAATATTTACTCTCCCTGCTGTATGGTATCTAAACATCTAAAATCAATATGAGCCGAGATGGAGAGCTTATTCAGCTGAAAGTATCGCGGAGATCGCCATTGTCAAAATTTTGTATTCTGCGGAATTCTAGCGAGAGGAAATAATTATCTTGAGGATAAATATCATCCTAAATCTCTACCTTGTCAACTGTGTGGTATTAAGCAATGCTCGAGTAGGGGTTGATAGGGCTGTATCGTCTGGTTGGAGTGCCAACGTGGTTTTCAGCTTTAAGAATAATCGCCATGGAGATAACAAACAGTAGCAATAATAGGTAGCTTTGTAGTACGTTGCGTTTAATAGACTTCTCAAAGTTTCGAGACGAGTTTCCCTTTGTAATAAAAAAAAAACTCACCGGATTATATCGATCATTGCACTGATGTGTCAACAGAATCAAAGCTCCTTCATTAAATAATAACTTCCTTGTGAAAAAACTTCTTTGATTAAACCGCAACAAAAAAATCCGGCGATAATATATTTTTACACCCGGATATGGAGTCAATAGAGATTCATTCAACATTATTTTCAATAGATGCGATTGTTCTCAGATTTACTTTTCCACTGGATTTGAATTGTTACGCAGGCTCTTGCTTCCTCTCCCTCGAAGAATCTTTTCGCCAATTTCGACATCGATTTTTACTCTTTTTGCGTGTTACTCTGATAAATCACTACGAATTATAAAACACTCCACTTCTTTTACACCTGCAACCTGCAAAACAATCACCACGAACTAAACTACGGGAGCCCATTATTTTCGCGCCTAATTGTGAGCTTAAAGCGGGATGAAACAAAACTTTTTTTAATTTCACGATAACAGCAAGGCCGCTCCCCACAGACCTACAATTATTTTTTGACGCATTTTATTTATAATGCATCCAGAAAAAATTGAACAAACCCATTTTTAACCTCACGGGCGGCAAAGCTATTACACTGGGGCAAAATTTTTAAAGTAAATCTCACTAGTGTATATACATACAGCCCTGTTTCGCTAACCATAAATCCCTCAAAACAATTTAATTAATCGCTTTGAGGGTTTTGCAGGTAAAATACGTAGCGGCAATCGCGCTCAACCGTTTCTAATCTACCGCATATTAATAAAACGAGGACTGCGAAACTAACGTCGACACTTACGCAATAAAGACGCCACACTACATATATCATTATAAACGTACTTCGGCATCGCGGAAGTGATGCTCATTGCCGTCCGATCGCTAGCGCTATTGCACTCGTGGCCTACAATGCTTTAAAAATGAATTTTCTAGTATTAATAACTCATATTTCGAAGGTGTTTTCACTACAGGAATGTACACCTCGTTACGAGTTTTCTATTATTAAAGGAAAACGACTGAGTCGATAGAAAATAATCAATAGTGCTCGATTTTCCACGTATGAATGATTTCTGTAAACAGTTTTATTTATTGAAGACGAATTAAAGTTTTTCTTTCCGTTCAAACAAATTTGATTAAGTTATTCAAGCATTGCAATTGCTGTATTTACTTCAGCTGGTACGCCTTTGTGTCCACAGGAAACGAAGAACATTTCTTATGTTAATCAATAGTACGGTATTGATCAATTACATGAATAATAGCTCATGATGCTGTTTACATTCAAAATATCAAGAGGGTTAAACCACAAACGCACAACTCCTCTCCGTTTAATTTTTGTGTTAATATTCTGTTTCTTGTTTCAGGTAAGACATCGTAAATCATCGTTCTTCATGCTGTTGGCGCCGGATTAAGTGAGGTTTCTCTAATTTTTTGTTTTTCTTTTTTTTGATGTTGCTACAATCAGGAAGAGCTTGCTCTCCTGATACGTCACTTCCGTGCACCCAGCGGTTCATAATAAGTTGGTTTAAAGGAAGTTGAAAACTCTACCGCGAATACAAAATAAAGTAATAATTTTTTACTTGTCAGGTGTAAATTAAATTACGGAAGTTATACTAAAATGAGTTTTTGTTGATTTTTTTAAACGAGGGGTTCGCTCGCTTTGATCCGTTGGTGTTCAGTGATGTTGATGTGGCTAGATAATGTCATGCAAAGTAGAATATTCAGTCTAGTTCTAATACAATGGAGTCGGAAACCAATAGCTATTGTTAAGACGCGAATGGTCAACGACAATGTCAATGCTGTGGAATGGTCTGTTAGTACAATGGCCTGTTGCACCGTTGCGCCCGTGTCTAATTACGTTATGCAACACTAAAACTAAAATAATGGACATCAGTCCCAGGCAAGTTTACAGCATTTTAATTCAACACAAAAGTAAAAACTACGTGGACAATTTGAATTATGTTCCACAATATGACCATTCTACATTGTCAAATCCGTAAATCACCTAAAGCATAATTCACATTCAGCGTTCATAAAAACAGATAAAACGTGGCGAATACTGTAAAGTGAAAGAGAAGAATAAGAGGTTGCGCATTAATTGTTATGCCAGTACAGACTCTAATTAAATTCTTCCCATAGACAAAACTAAAAATGTAGACCGCTCAACCTTGAAAACTAGCGACATTTCTACTAAAGGTGCGCATCCATAACAAGAAGTGCATGCTGTTGAATAATTTAACGAATCTAATTGAGCGCGGTGTTCAACAATATCGCAGTTAGTGCGGTCATTAATTTAATTAGATTGTATTTTATTCAAAATTTGCAAGTAAGCGATATCGATCCCACGGATCGTACACATGTCTGAATAATTGAGCGTAATTCGTTAATCCGGTGCAGATTCTAATTTAAATTCTAACATAACAAAACACAAACCTCGTACAAAATTAAGAGTGTCAATCAGTTCGACCGCAAAATCTCTCGGTTGCCTATACAGCGATCGAGTGCATTTCCTTGTTGGAATCAACTCGTTGGCGATAAAATATAATCGAAATTTGGTTTAATTATTGTATCTAATGCAAGTTTGATGTAGAAAGATTGACGAGATAGAAAAATGGCGAAACAAACGTGCAAATTTAAAACACATATCACTTACTTGACGACCGAAAATATCGTTTGTTTCAAAATGGAGGGAAGCGAAGCAGCGGCAAAGTCGACATCTTTTATAATCCTCCACATTTTTCAACAACAGTTAAAGCGCACGGAATGCGAATCTAATTTTCGAGAACCGAGTATAGATAACAACTTGGCCATAATTGACTTGTGCATTTTAAATTATTTGTATCGATCAGATCGCACAAGATTGGCAGAATAAAACTTAAGTAATTTAACTTGCGAAAATAAAAAGCCCAATTCCAAGTTTCTCCAGACGATTCTTCTAATGACTGTTCATTTCGACTAAGAGAAATAGTTTTCTATTACAAAGATTGTGTTGAAAATGTGGACAGTTTGGCGCGTGATCTGGTCGATAAAGAGCACACGCGAAAATCCAGATAAAAAATATGTACAGCTATCTCTAACTAAAGAGCTGTGTATAAATTCAATTTGGTCCTGCCTGCAGAGCTCTGGCTGTTTCTGCCTTCATATTTCCTTTTATAACTATTGCGGCTGACTGCTGCACAAGCACATGACCGGTCCCCGTTTATGAACAAATTACAGCCGCCAGAAAACAAAAAAATATATACACAGCGCATACAAACTTGACAAAAATGTAAATGAATCTCACTGGAATATCTAGACAAACATCAACCTACACGTATTAACAAACAGATAAACACTTCAGATATAATAACAACAAAGCCATTAGGCATTTTGTCGTGAACTACCGAACTCGCATGCGAACAAATTAGTGATATCACTTTTAACAAACATAACAAAAACCTAGGCAAATAATAATAACGAAAGTTTACTTTGGTGAAATAGTGGGAATGCCTCCGTATAAAATTTGTTTCCATTATCATTAATAAGTTTAGATTAATTGTAGGCGGTTTCGATCAAATTTAAAACAAACAGAAGAGCACCTGCACGAAAAGATAACCTAGGGAAGAGCGATTGATGTATGTCGCAAGATGGCGCCACCCTCTGAGATTGTGTGCGCTCTGCGTATTATTCGTCCACGGTTAGATTTATTCAACAAGAAATAGCAAAAGAGTGTAAAATCAAAAGATACGGACTCTAAGCCGTAACATTATATCACGTTTGTTTGTACTGAGTCATGTGGTGGCTTTGCAACGTCATAGCAAACAGGCGTGATATGATCTTCCCTTCTGTCGAGTGGAACGCATAATATTTTTAAAATTACACCAGGATATAATTGATAACGTAATTTAATAATATCCACAGCAATTCTTGTGTATCTTTTTAATTATCTTGACGGGAAATTTGTAAGCAGGAAAAATGTAAATTCGCCTGTAAATAATGTCGCTGGAACTGAAATAGTGGAAGATGAATTCAGTAGAGTGTAAATAATGGGCGGCTTTCTCACTTAACACGGAGAAAGTAATTACTAATCTTTGTAAAATTTACCACCTGGAATGTAGATCGCGAAAAATGGCAAAAGCTTGATTGGATAGAGAGTTAATGAAGTATCCATAATTAGGAAAATATTCCCGTGATTGAATTTTGAACATGATAATTTCCTTCGAAAGATAAGCATTCAATATCGGCAAACGTTGGAGTTGAAAGGGGTAAGCTTCAGTAATTTAATGTAAAACAAAAGAACCTTTGAGAGAATTGTTATGCTTATCAGCTTAAAAAACTTGTTCTCGAGGAGTGCAAACTTTACCACCGCCCAGCCAACAAAGTTCTCTTTCTTCGGTGGTGCGTTAGAACAGTTGGGGATTGAATTTAAGTAGTACTTGTTTGGTACAGTGAGCGCAAGCATTCTTCGACGCCCGCAAATACCTCCTTCTAAAAGTCCATTTAACTGTTATAAAATGATTTCAAAAAGTTCCACGAAATTTCTCTAAATCAAGGGTAGTTGCAGCTGCGGACAATGATTAACACTTGCAAATAAATAGGTTACTTGCTATTCGTAAAGTTCACCACCTGGAACGCAAATCGTGAAAAGCGGTAGACGCTTCCTTGAAAAAAGCGTTAATTAAAAGTATTGATAATTAGGAAAATATGCCCGTAATTGAACATTTCCTTCGGACGATAAGCATTCGATATTGGCAAACGCTGGAATTGAAAGGGGTAAGCTGTAGTAATTTAATGCAAAACAAAAGAACCTTTGAGAGAATTGTTGTGCTTATCAGCTTAAAAAAGCTGTTCTCGAAAAGTGCAAACTTTACCTAAACAAAAACTAGATACATATCGGGAATAAAGCCTTTAAAACTTTGTGTTTCCTAAGCACTAAAATCACATCTGAACTTTTCTGCTGCATATCAAATGATTTTGTTTCACGTACAACTAGTTTTGCAATAAATATTGCGTCGGATATTGGATCACGGGTCTTACCCAAGGGTAACACTTTCATGCAATATAATATACTTTCCTTCAGAACTCAAAGAATAATAAATATTCAATCGCAATTCCACGGCGCAAATTACCCGAAACCCAGAAATATCTGACTGCGTTAATATCACGCTCCTCCAGGTGAACGAAGATTATTCGTGACGTACGTAAAAAATTACATAACATGGGACGTACGTTCCGGGCCTATTCGCTCCTACACGCTAAAATAAATTTTCCGCACAATCACAACTGATGCACCATTCGATATCTCTCAAAGCGTCATAAATCGTCTTTGTGCATACAACAATTTGAAACCTCAAACTCTAAAAATCGACAACAATGTAAGAGCTTTGAGAAATGGCTTGTATAAGTGCACTTAAGAAACAGACCTTTGAACTAAATTCACTTGGAAGTATGCGTGATGTGTTCCTGGGTGTAATTGGGGTGAATAACGGCGTTGGCTTATGTCAAAATTTATCCAGCGCATTGTAACGTATTGGTAGACGCATATCGCTCCGGACCTAATTAAGGCATACAAACCGCAGATTTGCGTGTTCTTAAATGTGCTGTTTTAATTATACTTTAATTTAACCATATTTGTTTACACGTGCTCGATAATGGCAGTTCAATTTACGACAGAAAAGTGATCAATAACCCCACGACACGCGGATCCGAATTCGGACATTTGTAAGGTATATTACCGACCTACATCCTCGTGTGACGACAACATGATATATAATCGCGGTCAAATTTGCAGAACATAACGCGACTAATGACGAAACACTCAAATAATATCTGAACAACTAATATTCGACTAACTCTATACCTGAACATCCGCATATGTAAATAGTAACCGTTAATTTGAACAACTTATTGTTGAAATACCTCGACATTAAACATTTTGGCGTTTCAGTATTGAATAATGGGCTATTCTTTCATGAATATCTACTAACTCCAAATACCAATGTTGATTTTTACCCTGCTGTCCTAAATTATTGATTGTACTATTCACCTTAGACATAAATGATTTCCTTAAATAGATTTTATTTTGTTGATTCGTTCCTGGACATCCACAGCTGACAACACCTCTGTAAAACCAACTTTACTAGACATGGATATCCTATTGACGTCACTTTTCTAGACGATTTAGACACGTAAAAATGAAATTTCAAACTGAGATAATGAGAATAACACCGTAATACGATTCCGACCGTTTTAACAATGTGAAGTTAAACGTTGAAACGTAATCGCCAAACTCTTAAAAAATAATTAATGTACTCTTTTGACTACTCAGTTGGATGAGCTTTTCACACCAATTTTTTTAAATATCTGACTTCGTATAACCGAATTAACACGTACAAGCTGTGAGCTTAACACATTTCAATAACAGGCTTACGGCTTATTCACATTTCGTAAGCACCAAATTCCTTGATGTAATGCCGCAATATAAGCAAACATTAAATTGTTGTGATGGCTGTCACTTTTTATATTGCCATAAAACGTTAAAATTACATAAAATCTAAAATAGATTTATACTTCGATTTGTCGTAAAGTCGCAGGAAAAGTGTGCATTAAATATTGATAACTACAAAGCAGCGACTTTGGCGAAATGTGTCGCTTTTGAGAGACATCCCTCCATGTAAAGATCCGATTTACACAAAGCTCCGTTTGTGGGAAAATTTACTCATTAAAAAGTGTTTTTTGCAGAATTATAGTCACTTAATTGTTAGTCGATTTTGTACTCTAAGGGGTACAAAAATAACCAATCGCTCGTTTCGCTCGCTTCATATAATTCTGGAAGTCGCTATCTATTTGACTTTCTTTCTAACTTAATTAATTATAAGTGCACTCTCAGCAACCAACCGATACACTTTTTATACAGTACGAAACAAAGGGTTTTTTTTATATAGAATCCGCTTCGACAAAAAAGTTTTTAATAAATTTTACGTCAAGTGCACAACTGAAAATAAAATTGCATGACCAATTTTTGTTTGTTTTTTCCTCGATATCTTTACCTAGAATGTAGAGGTTGTCCTTTTTAAATTAAATTTAACTACCACACACACACACACACACACACACACACACAAAGATAGCACAATATGATTCGCTATTGCATATAATAATGAGAATCGTGGTATTTTAGTATGAATGCGGGTTTTTAATATATTTTTTATTTGTCTATGCATTGTCAGGTTTATTGTACACACGAAACAAATTTTGTAAACATATGAATGTTTTGTGGATTTAGAGTTAATTGATCGGACATGATCGCATTCATTACCTCTGTTTGTTTATTTTAAATATCATTTTGCATTGTATATTATTTTTTTATTTAAAAAATGCAAATAATCTCTGACGTTTAAATGTTATCGGATTTTAACTTTAATTGTTGATTCATTTGAAATTAAAAACAAATTTTTCATTATATGTATATAAAATCATAATAAATATTTATTTTACATGCACGACTCAATTAATAGAACTGGATTACAATAATTACTCATTTGCATAATACCTTTATTTAAAATAAATATTATGGAAAATATGCCAATCGGTGATTTATGAAAATGAATTCATACGAGAAATCATTTATTTTAAAAGAGATAGTAAATTCGAATTCAAAGAAGTTCGAAATAAACAAAGTTTCCTGAAACCGCATTGGGTATTTTTGACGTTTTTAAATGAAGGTGGTTTTCTTGGAAAGGATTACTCCCAAAAGCCCTGTTTTCAATGAAGTTTATAGCCCTCAAGGAACCTAATTAAACTTCATACATTCAATGAGCCATACTTGACAGAGTTTCCATTAGGGTCATTAAAAGCATGAAAAACTCGAACAGTGTGCATTAAGGAGTACAAATATTGTAAACAAAACTTGAAAGGGGAGCATATGTTTGGATGTTTTAAGATGGAAAAATATAGCTGCTGCTACTCTTACTTTATGTCAGGGTAAAATATAGTAATCCTCCGGGCGAGCGATAATATCGTGCAAAATTTCACTATTTCAATGGCGCATTGAAATTATAAACAATGAGCAAGAGAGGAAACTTTTCATTTCTGACAACGCGGACTAACAGCATAATAAGAGGTACTCGAACGTTCTCGTAACGGTCTTAGAAGCTCACAATCCCAGTTATACGAGATGTTTGTAAGAAAATCTGCCATTAGTGTCAGGTTACTCCACTTTTCGAACTGTTCGAAAAACAAGATAGCATGTGTTTCGCTGTGGCGTCAATTTGCTGGTGTGACAGTTTCAAATTGAAACAATATCGCCACATACACTACTAAATTAAAACTGTTAAAATTATATTACCCCGTTTCGTAATAACGGAGAACACAACTAGTGGGTCGTCGAAATTTATATTTAAAAAATTAACAAATTTTTCGACCCCTAATAATGTACGTATTTCATTGGAATAATTCACCCTCGCTTACTGCGATAGAAGTCGGCATACTTTGACAGTTCCCTAGTTGCAATTTAAATTTAATTAAAACGTGAAAAACTTGGACGTGAATATAAAAGTCCTCGTCGCTGTAGTTTTTTGGCCGAACTAAAATTTAATAAATCTGGCTCGTCGTATAATATTCCCGAGCGTGAAATACGGCCGTAGTAAATATTTGTTTAAAAATATGTTAATTGCCGCACGCCGTCGTCATTCCTGTGTACAAAATGCACTTTTAAAAACCCTGAAAATATAGATAAGGGGTATTTGTTTACGGTTCGTAATTAATTGTGGTGATTAGTGGAGTTTGTTGGATTGATGGGCGTTTGGTTAGGCGCACATTTTTCAGGCAAAGTCAAGATTTAGATTAATAAATGAGTTAATCAATTACATACAAAATATGGAAGAGGTTTATTTGGATTTATTGAAAAAGAGGATAAAGTGAGAAGCTTGATTGATCGTTTTATAATGTAAATGAATTAAATCAGGACGAGTGTAATAAATCTCGTCATATAATAATTTTCAAAGGGCGTGCAATTACTGTAAATGCAAATTTTCTCTGGTTATATCCATGCACTTGTAGGGAAAGTATAATAACGGCTTTACCGTAAAAATGCGATTAGCTTGGGAAAAAATGTAATTATTTTTCACCTCCTTTTATCAGGGTGCGCACGCGAGCTAGTGCTACGTTTGTAATCTATACAGATAAGTAATTCAATAATTAAGCGCACAAAGTTTGTTAAAAATTACAACGGCGACGGATTTACCTTTTAAAATTGTTCGCGGCCTTGCAGCAAATTGCCGCCTTCATTTCTTGTAATAACATCAGTGACGCGTCTGGAAGTTAATTAAAAAAAGTAACTTATGGTGCTATTTTTAAACACCGACCCCCGTGTTAATTCCATTTTCCTAATATTCCAACAGAATTAAGAAAGTGCACAAAACACTTCGCCGAAACCCACTTATCACTACATTTACCTGCCTATCCCACTCCATTTTTTTTTCTTAAATCAACCAACATCAAATATCAAAGACATTCCACCACTTAAAGCACTCTTTCAAAAATGTATTTATACTTTCCGAATTCGGAAAATCTACGAAGTGAAGGGGGATTGCATGTCTCACCACTGACTCTTTTCGCACAAAGATCCGTAAAGCTCGGCGAATGTTTTTTCTTTTTCTTCTGTAAAAAAAGTAGTCCACGAGAAATTTTCCGTACGATCGATTTTAACAAAGTAAAATTCGTACCGTGCGGGAAATTCTCTACACTTCCGTCTGTTGGGTTCTAGCATGGGTTCTCCGATAATGGCTGAAATTTGAAACTTAATAACTTTATTAAAACCACCCTAATGATTACAACTTCTTAACAATTAACGCTCTATTACACATTACTTTTTCGTCTAATCAGACTATCAAATCTCCCCTGGTTTTTTTGCTCGAGTCACTTCAGTTCCAGAACGCTCGCGACAATACTCACTGACTCCTTAACTCTAGTCACCCTTCGAGTTGACCACTTCTTAACGTACTTCGACTCCCACTTTTTTAAGGCAGTCCTGATGTTTATCTTTCCCTTCTTCCTTCTCTTACCGTTTTTATGCGACCTCTCCTGTTTTCTCACACTTGTTTTACTTTAATCTCGACTCGATAAATTTTTAAAAAGACGCTTTAATAAGTTCTTTCGGGATTACTAATCGTTGTTTATTGTCCCTTCTCGTTTTCATCCTAGGACTCCAGTTTCAGTTTAAAATTTCGTGATGACGCATTTGCAATTTCTCTTGAAAGTTCGTTTTTATCGGCTACCGATATCTCAATTATTAAGGTATCCACTTTCAATTCGATTTTAAAAATTTCCGGGATTTTTTCCGCAACAAAAAAACGTCGATTTCTTATAACGTGGAGGATTTAGGTGTCACGGCAAAATATCTGCTTCAGTTCTCAGTTGATTACACTTTCATGCACTTTGTCGCTAACAAAGTCTTTTAGAATAAAACTCACAAGCGTTTGCACATGGTCTAGTTGGTTTACAACCGGTTTATCCCCTATTCATATAAATGCGCTTAAACGATGTCGCTTCAGTCGAGCGAAAAGTCAAATCATACAAGTAAACAGAATTTTGGAAACAAATAGTTTCTTGTGTGTTAAAAAACGATGAAAAATGACGTAAAGCATTAGCCGTATTGTATACCGTTATTTATTTAATTTATCTTCGCCCATTCGCGTTTCTACAATCAAAATTCACTAACACGACGCAATTGCCTTTAAGGAAAATGATTTATTACCTGAGCAACTAAAATATACCACATTTCCCTTGCCACAGGTAGAACAAATAATTGCTAAAACAAGACGTAAAACATTATTTAATCTGTGCTGCTTACTCCCCTTCATAAATAACCCTAATTGATAATTATTACGTAGTGATCGAGTCCGATGAAGGGCTATTACACTCTGTTATCCCGACGGAGGGTGTGTCAAGGAGTTCCGCATTGAATTGCAAATTTTAAAAAGAAAAAAGCATATCACAAGCCGTGTTACGTACGAAGTAATTAAAGGAAACACCTTAGTTGTGTTATTCATGTAGTAATAACGAACTTTTCTCTTTGTTTCCGAACTATTACAGCGTGCATCGATCTTTGTTTTTACTAGACATAAAAATAAGAAAACATTTACATAACACGTAACATTATGACATGAATATAAACCGAGTACAAATGAATACCTTATAAAAATTATTTACCTCCCCTAAACATCGATTAAATGTCAAGCAAACTGGCGATACTTTCCAATGAAATTGTCATACCTACATGCTAATTTCCTTCACACCAGAAACACGAAAGCGGCCTCAGTGGCGTAGACTCGCAAGGCAAAATCCGATAGTCGATGTTTGATTATCACATCAAATTTACTGTCAGTATTAACCGCTATACGACGAAATATTTCAAGTATTCATTTTATATGTGCTACATTCTGTTTTATCGATTAGTAAACATTGTCTCTTGTCTCTATTACATTTAGTGGAGTGAGAGGACGCGATTTTAATTAAATCACATTCTTCACTTTAATTAAATATTGCAAATACAGAACAATTATTGATTGTTACGAGAGAAGATTCAGCGCCAGAATTCACCATCCTAGATAGAAGTAAGTCACTAGCAGAAATAATAACAGAGAGTTTTTGCTAGCCCACAGGTAATTAATTGTTTAGTCTGATGGCGTTGACTGATTAACTGGGGAAGAACGTAGAATCAGTTTGTACACTCAATACACGTATACTCCTCATAATTTATACAAGTGCTGCATATGCAACTATAAATAGTTAATCAACAATTTCAAACAATAATGTTGACTTGATATTACGTCAATATTCTGTTCGAAATTGATTAACTGACTACATGTGCAAGACAAACAAATTTGAAGCAATTATCGACTGTATTGAGAATTCTATGTAGTTCAGTTTTCGGTAACTATCTACAATTATTTTTTTCTCTCTCTGCACACAAGTATGATTACAGCTTCAACATTGTTAGATCAGAGTATCTATCTTTCTAGGTTGATTTTATTTTACAAGTTATATCAGCCGCGAAAAGTACAACAAATATGCGTATTTATTTTATGGTTATGATCTTATTGCCTTCGTGTGCAGCCAACATTATAATTACAAACATGGAATAATATGTTATTATCGTTGTAACCGCAGTTATTTAATTAACGATTAGTTAATTATTTCTCATATGATCTTATCCACTGCACCATTAACTAAAATCACGTAAAACTCAAGCCTGTTCAGTTGCATGAGTATTATACAGCTGCGTTAATCTAATAATAGAATACATAAAAATACGAACATGGCAATAATAATCATGCAAAGTGTAGTCCTTGAAAAAGTACAATAAAAAAGAAATCGACATGCACAATTTAAAATCAGTTGTGACAAAAACGCGTGAACATTTTTCTTTACAAATAAAGAATAATTTAGAACAACGTTGGCTAAGTTATATTGATTAAAAGCGGCACGAGTGACTGAAACGAGATATTCCTAACTTTAATAGGATTTTGGAAACTAAATTCCTATCCCAAATACATATACCTACTGTTTTCCGCTCCTCTCTTCCTCGTTCTTGTGGGTATTAACAAACACAATGAAATAAGTTGGATGTAAAAAGTGTGCGTGCGTACCCGTAAAACGTAGCTAACGCTATATAATGCATAATGTGTGACAAACCCCCTTCTGGTGATGGCGTGGCAACATTTTTTATTGGTTAGACCGAAGTATACTTCAAACGATAGCCAAGAATCAAGTCAATCGGTTTCATTTAAAATGCTCTGACGCAGCGAGCACACCGAGGTACTAAGTGCGAGCGAAGCTCCCACTCCGTGAAAAATTATTCCAAGTTTTTGCGTGCAGTGCCGTCATAATTACGGCGAGCCGTTATAGCAACATTAGGAAATAGTTTTTCAAAAGAAGATTTATCGGTGGCCTACACAATTTAAGCATCGTTTTTGCTCCTGAAAAAAAATAACTACATAAATTTTAATTTCGTGAAAGAGTGAGTTATTTTATTCGGTTTAAAAATGTAATTTATGTCTTTGTGAAAAATTGCCTAGACGATATTTAATTTCGTCTAAAATGGGCGAAGCGAATCTTTCGTCGTTAACTGCGATAACAGTGTGAAAACGTGTCAGTTTCTGTGCCATCATTTTTTAACTAAACGCTGCTAAAGTGTTATTTCACTACACTCAAAAATTACACCCCTAGGAACATGTAAAAGTTATACACTATAAAATTTTATTAGTCTCTTGTGTTTTAATGAAAGACACACTCGGAATATAAAAGTGTAGCCTTCCTAGGTCATTTTTCTTACGCGCAAGGAATAAATCTTTAATAATTGAGACGACAAAACAACGTGTACTAACTTGTTTTAGAATTGCCATAAATTTTTATTAGCTTTGATACTTTTATATATGGTACAAGTAATTCCTCGGAATTGTGGAGTATTTGGAATTTTTCAGGTCAGCAAATGCATTTCAGATCACAGGCAAGGTAAACAAAGTAGCTGAAAGCTAGATTCTGATGCCTGAAGCTGTATTATTATCAGACCCTGACGTTGTATCCGACAACCGATGCAAGAAAATTTCAAGAAAAATAAAACCTGTAATATCGAAGAAAAACAGAAACCTGTTTATATCGCACACCTTCTATACGCTTCGCATTGAGAAAATCACAATGAATCTTGCCATAGGATTCAGTGACGCCAAACGCTATTTATTTACACGTAATGATTCATATTATCGCGCTTTATAACGTTGTTGCTATTCGTCATATCATACAAACACACAATACAGTAAAAACAATACAATGCCACAAAAGCGAGTAATTAAAAATCACCATTGTGTAAATACGGATCAAACTTCGCCGTTTTAACACTAAGCAATAATAGAATTGCCGCAAAAGCATCAAAAGCTCTTCGCCAGCAAATAAGTTCCTATTAGCAGCGATACGAGAAAAGCTTTAACTTAGTAGCAAAATTTTCAACATAATTAAAAATCTTTGCTTTTATCGGATCTATAGTGCTACTACCTTGCATTATCAACATGCAACCTTTTGTTTTGAGTGGAGCGCAATTACTCTTCCATTAGTTCATTATAACCACAACAGCTCTGTGTAGAAATAACGATTTATACTATTACCATATCGACAGTTTATGGATCCACATTCATAATTCAGTACGCTTCATTCACTAGGTGTTTCGTTTCTTTTCTTCATTTATAAAGTTGTTCAAAGTAAACTCCTCTTAATAGCACTACTATGATATGAAACAAGTTGCTATAGATTTATAGATTATTCTGCAGTCTAGAGCTTTTCATTGAGTTGTCTAGCCTTAGCGCTATAAACTACCAAAGTTTTTTCTCTACATAGATGGCAGGTGTAATCCAGCGTCCGGCGCGGCTCTTGTCCGGTAAGTAGCTGTTTCCACCCGGTTCGTCCAATTATTAAATGCGCTTAGGACTAACAAACCAAACCTCGAGCCTGAACAAAAAACTAAAACAAAGAGGGTTAACTATTTTAGTAATTTTTTGATGGTGCACCACGAACTAGTTTTTAAAAAGTGAGCTGTATTGTTCTCCATCAAGAAATGAGATTATGACGAAACGTATTATTTCGATTGTGGAAATGCGGAAGTTGAATGTTTTTGAAATTCGTTATATAGTTTGACCGCGTTGGCATTTATTTAATTGGACGAGAACATTTGAGAGACGTGCTGTGTGAAGCCCTCGGAATGGCAAAAAGTTTCGCGACGACATGCACTCCATCCTTAATTGTCGATAATAATTGAATAATAATGGCGTAAATAGTGGGTGCGTGATCGAAAAACGTTCAACTACCATAAAGTAAATAACCGATTCATTTGAATATCGCATGCAAAATAAATTGTTGATATTGATTAGGAGGAAAAAGATCGTGATCAGTTTAACACCGATGTCTGAAAATTTCGATGGATAAATTGCAAATTAATTCAGATTTTATAATTAAAAGCGAAATCAGTCTATTAATTTTATGACGATCCGACTTAACGAGGAAAAATCCGTATCGATCGGAGTGCTTAAAACTTTTCGCATCCAGACATTGGAACCAAAGAGTAAAAACGCTCTTGTTAGATACGACGATATTTATTAGTTCTGTTGAAGTTAGTGCAAGACATGGAAGCCAACGATGCAGATATCAAGTAACAAAGCAGCAACAGCAGAATGATTAACACTTTCGAACGACGTAAGTTCAGATGCGCTCAGAAAATGTCTTGATGGAATAAAAGTGTAGGAGTGAGTGTGTCGGTAGCACAATACCTTTTCTCGAATTCCTCCAGACAGCTTGTATTTTCCTTGCATACTTCTCCACATAAATTTTAGCAGACGCTGTTAGCTCAAAATTGTAACAGCTTAAAGAAACGCTTCACAACTGCGTAAATACGTGTATTTTCTTTGAAGACGTCGTGCGAAATTCCTCAGACAATGAAGGTCGTGGAGCATTTTTCGGCGGACATCAATACACGCTGATATCGTCCGCCATTATCCCGAGTTCAGGAAGGGTCAGTCCCTGTATTCACCAGTAATAGGTTTCCATCTGTTTAATTAAACAAAATTATTGTCCAAATAGCCAACTGAACAGCGGCCAAGTTCCGGTTGAATCGACATCATCGGAAACACATTACAACGATGATTCTTACGAGATCCCCGCGTGGATACTAGTCGTAATAGCCGTCATGTGTATGCATGCAAGTTGTCACTCACGTGTGTTCATAGGGAGCAATAACATCGTGGTAGGCACGTGTCCCATTTAGAAACTTTCATCCCGGAACCCGACCTTCGAACCGCCGCGTCAACTTGTTGGGGTTTTAAAAGTAATAATTAGTGTACTTGGAAACTGGAGGATAGATGCACGCGGTTTAAGTTTAATGTGATTAGCGAGCTGTATGTTGGGTAATTTGACGTAATTTAATCAGTTAATGGGGATAGGTAGCTGCTTTGTGATACGATATTGACTTTAACATGATTAAAAAAGGTGGCACGACAATTAAATTATCAAAGATAAGCTTTCAATTGTGCGCTCTTGTTATGGTTTAATTAAAACTAGACCCTGCATGAAATAATTGGCTACTACGGTGCAATTACCATCGACTACAACAGCTATCCGCCAGATACATGAAGAAGGAGATTGTGTGCTTAACTCTTCTCGAAATCCTCACTGTTTTCAACCTACTTGACAACAATTAGTTCACGTGTTCGCCAACAAATAATCCGACGTGATTTAACGTTCTAATTAGGATCCGTTGCTGTGGGAAATTTAGATACACAATCGACTTCATACGCCTATATTGCTGACCATTTTGCTGTCACACCCTTGTGTCACACTCTGACTTGTTTGCTTGTTGCGAACTAAGGCGTAGGCGGCAGTTCGCCTTTTCAAAGCTGATTTTTTCTAAAAGGAACATAACAATACCGTCTATTGAAGACAAGTAATAAAATATCACTTCAACTGTCAGCGTTTTCGAAACCCCTAAAACAGTGACATCTTGTTAAGACGTAACGTGTTTGTCAGAGGGCTTTTTTTGAATAAGATGCTCAATGATGGAATGCGAGCCGCGAGAAATCAGCTTCACTCTCTTTAACAGGAATTGTTTAAGAAACCGAACACTTCCACGAGCAAAACATATCATAACGGTTACAACATGCCGTTGACAAACTAATTTTTCTCTTACGTGAAGTGTTAATTCCGATTTAGTTTGTCATTTAATGATGGTCCGAAAAACCCTAAAGTAGTGTTTAATTACTCGCAAGAACGTACAGTATGTAATCGCGCGAGGAACAAACGTTGCTATTAATGTCACTGCAACGTGCACTTTAATAGGGGAGACCAGAAATACACCAACTAGGGAAGCGTCCTGGTTTGGCGAAACTTTGATGTCTCTTTTGTTCCAACTGCTCGTTAAAATGGTAGAAAGTTTTGTGACAATTCGACGTATTTATATTGTTGTCTCTTTGACGGATTAATTTTTTGTAATTATTGATATTCATTCCTCTTCGACATCGCATTTTTTTTAATAGGACACTTTTCTGAGCTCGTTACGATTACAGCACTTTGTTTCTCGGAAAGAAGGCGAATTGCCGACGTTTTGGATTAGATCGTAATTCGTTTGGTAGCATTTTCAAGATTTTCTGGGATATCAAGATAACAGAGTTTTCCGATCACGCATCCACTGTTTAGGTCCGTTATTGTTATTCTATTTTAATGACGGTAAGCATGGCAATAAAGCGTGACAAAACTTCAATAAACAAATTCGGATGGAAAACCGATAGGGAAGATCACTCGAACAAGCACGACTTTTCAATTAACGGAAATTAAATAATTCTCTGAAGAACGCAAAATTTATGACGTGGGTAGTGCACGCGAGTATTGAAAACCTTGAATAGAATCGGCTCCATTTCAAAATATTTCTGTGCCGAATCACGTTTGAACCACAATAAAATGTAAAATATTTAATTTGGAGGATAATAAAAGAGAGGGTAGTTTCAAAAAGGATGTTGCCATCCATATATGGATATGGCTAAGGTATTTCAGCAACACGTTCGATACATGGAAATTTGGAATGTTTTATTGAATGAAAATTTCGACATTATTATACAAAACGCCATTCCCTGTGCAACAGCGGCGTAATTTTTTTTCGTTATCACAATCGAGTGACATCCCTTTTGTGGTCACGCCAGATAGCGTAAAAAGACCGAGATAATAGTAAGCCCCTTGTTGTTTTGTTGTCAGAACGCAGGTGTCGTGTATCGAAATGTGATATAGAAAAACAAATCAACAACAAAGCTAAATGGGAAATTCCAGTTAGTGAATTAGGGAAATTTAAATTCCGACGCGGCTGATCGGAAAACTAGAAAGCAAAAAAACAACTTAATTTTAATAAAATGTTTTTCACAGAAAAGCAAGTTCAATCCGACGGTTATAACTTAATTAAAAAATCCGAAGCGAAACTAGACTGCATGTTTGAAAAAAAACTATTTTTTCAACTTCGCTTGAATAAAATCAATTTCCGATAGTAATTATAGAAAATCAGAATCAATCCAAACAAACGGAAATTATGAGGAATTAAACAAAAGATTTTTAATTTAATTCAAGTTAATCTCGTTGTTTAATTGAAAACAACAATTACTCTTTCGTGTTTCGATGAAACTGGCAATCAGCTTTCAAGTTTCAAATCAAATATTACTTTTCCAACGCCATCCACTTTTTTAATATACGTAAACAGAGAAACTTTCCGTCGAGCTTTGTCGAGTGGTCCTTATCCTTTTATTTGGTCAGATTAAAGAATCCTACAGGAAAAATGTTGATCTGTCAAGCGCCCGATATTTATTTATAAACTTGAGCAAGCTATATCGACTTACAACTTTTCCGACAATGTAACAATGTGTCTGCTGTAAACAATAGTTTATAAAACTTGGCCGCCGCATTCTCCCCAACCGAATCAAAAAATTCACAACGGTAAATAAATTACATACAGTGGTAAAAAATTTCGTTTGCTTTTAATTAAATCGGATTTAATAAGTGAAAAATTTGTATAATTCCCCCTTAAAAAGTGCGTGCGGTAAAG
Source organism: Zophobas morio (assembly GCF_036711695.1). Taxonomy (NCBI): domain Eukaryota; kingdom Metazoa; phylum Arthropoda; class Insecta; order Coleoptera; family Tenebrionidae; genus Zophobas; species Zophobas morio. Next base: position 10,132,994 of record NW_026972149.1, read on the forward strand.
CATAAGTTTATGTAGATTTTAATCGCTTTAATATTCAAATAAACATTCCACTCTCGGTACTTTCCACTAATTGCTCACTCAAATTAAAATAAATATCTTGCGAAAGAAATTCTTAAAATGAACTCCACCTTTTCACGACGTGTTAACTGAAAATTAATGACCTACACATTAATAAGTACTTCTATCTTAATAATCATGAAGAAAAATTATAACCATTTATTGTGATAAAAAAATCTCCAACCCCGCCGTGAGGCATAAAATTTCGATTAAGCAACACGAAAAGTCTGCCTGGACTTACTACAATAAAAGAAAATATTCTTTGCGCTAATGCTATGTAATCAAAGCTGATAATTTAAATTAATTAAATAAAAAACCACTCTCTGCCTCCATTAAGCAAAAAAATCAAAAGAGCTCGGAAAAAGTCTCTTCTGACGACGTTATGTACGTCAACACTATTATACGTGCGACTTCGTCGTAATAAACCTTTACAACATAAGTTCAGTCTCATCGTTCCCGAAAATAATTGGATTTTTTTTTCAAACGATTTTGGTCCGAATAATTGATTTGAATCGACTGCAATTTCAAAACATTCCCGAAGCTCTGACTGTCACTGGTTCGTGCTTCTATCGCGTCAAGCGTCGGAATTTTTTGAACAACGTGCTGTAGACTTTGAGTTACGTCAGTCAATTTAAGTAGTCGCCTGGAGCCGAATTCATGTAGTCGTGCTTAAATAAATGGTATTTTATTAAACATCTCGACAAGAACAAGATCGAGTTAGAGCTTTTTCGAAAAGTAAAAGAAGAAGTGCGATAACAATGTTTTCAAACGTGGAATTTCAGCTCGTAGTTTAAGTGAATACGAAACGGGATAAGAAAATAATTCACAATTAAATGCAAGTGCAGCAAATCTTTTATAGGAAAGTATCTAGTGGGCCAGTGTGACGTCATCAAAAATTCAGATGAAATGAAAAATGAACATCGGTAGTGATGCCAACAAAAAGGTTCATTGGCCAATCTTTCATCCACGCCTTTCACTACCTAATTCTCACAGGCTTACGTGACTGCAACAGCGATGCAGTAGGTTTCGCGTGTGTTTAGCTGATTATGATCTATAAAACTTTAAATGAAATTATCGTTAATTGCTGCCGTATCGATGTAAGAGCAATTTCGGGCACTATCTGAAAAACTTTCAACGCGTAACGTACATGATTATCACAATTTTGTGTTTGACCATCACGATGACTGAATCAACCAAACAAAATTAATTTACATCCACTTAAATAATTTGTTGTGTATAGTTAAATTGTAGAGCTTTATGAAATTTCACCAATAAACTGAACCTAGACGTGCTCAAAATAAACAAAACCAATAATTACTTCGAGTGAAAGCTTTATAATAAACTTAACAAATCCACATAAATATTGATATAATTGAACAAATCGGTTTATACGCATGATGCTTTCTTGTTTGTTTTTCACGAACATGGTAAACAACATAGCACCTGGCAACACTGAAAACTGTTTAATTTCATGTCAAATATTGAGCGTTTTCGAATTATCATAATTGAATGAAACGTGAAAGGGACCCAGTATCGCAGAAAACGGGTCATAATTATGTTTTCCGATTGAGTGGGTTATTGTTGGACGCTGTTAAACCATAGGTAATAAAATGCCAACTCTGCACACATTTTTAATTGCCATTTGCGTTTTCCAAAAGTACAAAGTACTCCATCAACATTCGACAGACTGTTTTTTCTACCGTGAAGACAAAAATCCTTCAAAGATCCTGTGACAGGATGACACAAACAACGCACTTGACCTAACCTGACTGTAAACAAGTCTATCCAATGTTTAGTTTTTTCTAGGACCGTGAATATCACGAAGGAAAACATGGTGAGAAAAGATGATGATACTTCACCCGATTATAATTAAGCTCATCAACCAATAAGACTCGGGAGACGGAAAATAGAGACGTCGAATTATCATTATTGCTGAGTCGGCTAAGTAGTTGGACTCAGGAGGAAAGCATGAGCTTAGTCTGAAGCGAACAGATGACCTGATTTTAAAAATTCGATAGTTAAGTTCATCAGGAGTTGGCTAAAGTAACGGTAAAAATGATCTTATGAAGATGAGTTTGAAGCCCGTGGCAACGAAACCGTCTCCTTCATGCATACGCAATTGTCTTAACCTCTTTCCCTTGTATTAAGCTATTACGCAATATCCCCATCTAGCGGGCCATTATATTAGCATATTCGAGGCCATATACTAGCAAAGTGTGGCTAAACCGGCGCAAGGAAGACCGCTGCGAAGCTGGCTACTCCTTAATTAAGGATTTGGCGCATTCATATTATACAAACTGCAACTTCTTAATAGCTTCTTGATTGCTACTATACCAATTCCGTCCCTCACAATTTTACATTATAATCGAAATCCATCATTTCAAGTGCTCTTATTACTTATTAGTGGTATCATTTCTAAAGCTCGGGACAAAGACACATTCCTTGCGCATTATTGGAGCCGCACTCCTCTTGTTCCACTTAAATCCTTACTAAATTAATTAAATATCTCTAAGGAGCTCTCAAAATATGTTAGGTTAGGTTTAATTACTTCCGAACAAATACTTTGTAACCTTACCTACGACAGATGCTGAAAATTGCAGCCTCACGCTGTGTCACTACAACACAGAATTAATCACATATCAGATTTCGACCTAACGCAAACAGTTTAATCTCTTCTCCCCTATTTCCTGCTTCTCATTATTTTCCATAATAATCAACATAAGCCACTACTATGCCCTTGATGCTCCAGACGTACTCCCCATCCGCTCAATCGAGGAGCAGACGTAAACCTCTTAATTTCTACGCCACTCCGCCACATGCAAGTGAATGCAAACCAACGTCGACAAAAACAGAGAAAAAGGAAATGACATTTCAGTTCCTCCGCAACAAAACTACTAAAGCTACACTTAACTCAGAAATGCGAAAAGAGTGTTAAATCACCCGCAAACCATTACCCAACGCAACGACACAACGACAATTACCTTACGTAGAATTAAAAATCTCGCAACGACATGAAAGGCAGTCACTTTAAGCACCAAACTCTTCTAGTCGTTAATAAATTAACCCCTTCTGCGATCGTCGCAAGTTGTGACGTCATACAACAAAAATGAGCTCGCTTTTGCAGAAAATAGACTCTGTGCTATGACAATTCAGCAAGAACGTCAGCGCATAATTTATACAGAACCTACGTCAGACTACATGTCACAACCACGCTCGCTTGCAGCCATCAACGACGATATAAAACCTCCCTGAACCACAATTTTCTCGCAAAACGTAACGCTTAATTGTAACGACGAGGTTAAAAATTTAACCTATTAAGTCGGGTGTAGTGGTAAGTATGATGAAAACAGGGGAACGTCATGTGTGCGAGTCGTTCCAATGTCAAATAGAGAGACGCAGCCTCTAGCGGAAATAGTTATCTAACTTAGGCGAAGGCATGCTGTTCACGTATAAACAGCGTACTAATTTCGTTTTGGAAGTTTTCAATGGAAAATTGTATGCGTCGCGGCTAAAACTTATCAACGCAAGTATCAGATTTGAGAAAGCCGGTCTCGACTTAAGATAAACATGCCAGGTGGCGATTTTCAATTATTTCTAATACTATGCGTCAAAACTAAATATAGCGAACCACAAATACGGATTCAAACAATCGCAGGAGCTGATTTCTTCCGAGCTCCTTGAAAGTAATCAAAGATTTTTCCGAGTTTTGTTGACCCTATCCTAGAGCTGACAGTCACGTAAGCTAATAACAAAGTGTGGAGCTTTAGGCGTAACGAACCGTTTTAAAAATAACTTGCAATGGTGATGACGGGAGTAATAAAGGAATAGATCTCCGTTTCGAAAGTCGATTTTTAGCAAATGTACTACTGATTAAGCTCTCTAGTCGTGGCAGTAAAAGCTCCTTATTTCGCGAAATTACGTGGTAAAATTTATGCGCCCGCATAAAATTCGTTTGGCTTTAAATTTTCAAAAATATTTGCAATTTATCTTGGTTATAGCTTGGTTCAACGCCGCGGTTAAACGTTGGCTTGGATTTAATTAGATATGATGGAGAATTTAAGTGCAGAATCACACAAATTACGCCGATGGATGCACACATAAAAGCTTTTAATTAGAGTAAAATTGTTATTTACTTAACGTAACCGCCAATTTAATAATAGATCGTAATAATCGACTGTTGGCTAAAATGAGATTAACCTTTGCTGCGTCAATGCACATCCTTTATTGTCCATGTTTTTACGTGATACAACAGTAAAATTGATTTATTGGATCAATTTTATAGAAAATAAAAGGAAAAAAGCCGAAAAAAGAATGACTGAAATAACAATATTTGAAACAGATGGCATCGGTCCTTTTCCATATAAAAGCGACCGAGCAATACGGTATAATTCGTTATCAATAACGTCCTTTCAACTTACGGACATAGAAAATCAATGACTTCTTAATATTATTAAAATTTATGAAGGTTCGACAATGGATGCACACAGAATACACAGAATTGATAATAGTAGCGGCTTTCGGAAAAAAATAAAACAAACGAAACACTTTCACAAAAACGACGCGCCGCCATGTTTATGTTTTCGATTCAAAGAGAAGAAACGGGAATCAGAACTGGAAAAACGCCGTAAATCATAATAATATGAGTGGGCCACTTTTGATAAAAACTTGGAACAGCCGAACCTATAGATGTGATTTAGTAAAAATTTGAGGTAACCACAACAGCATTCTTAAACATTAAAAACAAAATTTGTGGAGGCAGCTGGAAAATGCCCTCAAACTTCCATAACAATATAGTCGACATTCCGTTTTGTTCCCTAATAAATGACAAATGAAACATTTACTTACGTGCGTAAAGATGCAAGAGCAGCCATTCGAAATGTTATAAATTACATTCTTTTCAAATTCTTTACATCTTCATCCTGTTTATTGTATTAAAAATACATTCTTCGTGATTTCTGAAAGGATCTCCGGAACCTGAATTGTGACTGGTGGTTATTTAATTGATCCTAAAAGCTGCTCCGAAACGTTTTCAATAATACAGAAGTTGCGACAGTTTTGGAATAGCTTTAAATGGTTCAGAGCACAATTTCGATTCAACAAGAAATAGGGCTGCTGTATAAAATAATGAAATTTATACCGCAAGCGCATATAAAACAGAAGCTTACGCATTCCCTCGCTGCGACTGCAGTTACATACGGTATAGCGTGACTGGAATCAACAAATCCTCTGACTCCCAGCTGGAAAAATCAGCGCTAATTGAAAAAAATGATCACTCGCTAAAAAGAATGTTACGCCCAATGCCACAAATACACAATACGCCTTGATATGGAATTTAACGAAATTAAATGCTAGCTTTCACTCTGAAATCGCATCCTTGTGTAAGTAAAGAAAATTTACTCCCAGTACTGTTACAACTGTGACAGGCTGTAAAGTCGAAAGACGTTTTACACTACATTTTATTATCCACTTAACATACAGGTTTATTTCACTGTATCTGTTATTCGTTTTACAAGATCGAATGTCAAACTACTGAACAACAAAAACGCCATTCAGAAAGCGACAAACTTGACTTCCACTAACTAAAAATATTCAACGTTAACTCATCTGGCGAATTTAAAACAATCTTTTCAAGTTTCCTATCAAGTCTTCAGTGAGCCATGTGCTCTTTAAACCGTTTGATGATTGACCTTTTTGTTTGTCCAATAAATCTTTGATTACAATTTTTACAGTTGATTTCATAAATCTCCGACTTTTCCTTTCTCCCTACTTTGTCTTCCGGGTTGTCGACAAGGTTTTGTCGGTTCGGTGCAAACATGTAAACCACTTTCACACCGAAAACTTTGAAAACTTTTTCTAAACTACTAATTTCTTTCTCTTGTTAAACTAACTGTTCAAAATATCCACAAATTCTTGCACGTTTTAGGTACTCGTACCAAAAATAGAAAAAATATCGTCCACGTACCTCAACCACATTATGTTAATCTTTCGAATAATTGTAAAAATAAAAGACGCAGTAGTATCTTAAGCTCCGAACTTACAAACTTTGGAAACTCCTAACACGAGAGCTTAATGAGATATACAATAAAATAGCAACGGTGGTGTAATTTTCAAAACAGGGTATTTTTGTTAGTATAAGCTTCAAAGTTCTCTACATCGGGGCAAGTTATGAAAATGACCCTGCAAATAATAACGATAATAACGAAGGTCAACTAAGTGGGTGAAATAAATTAAATCTTTTGAATAAGGGATTGAAATTTGGTTTACTGAAATAAGGAACTAACATCAAGGAAATTATTAAAGGAATAGAAGCATCTTTCAATTGCCTTAATGAACCAACGACTTATTTCGCGCGAGCGAGGCTGGTAAACAACATCAAAATAGAATAAAATTTTAAAAACGACGACACAATAATTAAGTTATTAAGTTATGTTCAGTGGTTAGTCCGATTTTTCATTTCAACGGGAAGTGTTTCCAATTAACTCGTTTTGTAAAGCTAAATTTTGCTAATAAGTTTAGATTATAATATATATTTAAAGCTGATATACGACGTCAAACTTTTCGTAATATGACCGTGACGAATCGTCATGAATAAATAAAATTAATCTATTTATATTCACTCGTCACCGTATCGGACACCACTCACCATAAAAACTCATTTTTAAAACTGGTAATTGAAGTGCACAAAAATAATAGACAATACTGTGAATTGTGAAATACAGTTTTGATTTTTAACCACATTATTATCGTCCTGTGGATGAAACATTGAAACTGAATGCATAATATCTCTTTGTTAGCGGTTCTATTTGTATTCGGTAATTATTTCATATAACAGAAAATTTATTTTCCTATAAGCGGCCGGTTCGCAAGTTGATAAGATTTGAAGCTGGATAGAACAATGATTCATTGTTGAATACATTTTCAAATTGATTTGATTCATATAATGCAGCTGGTTTGATTTCTTCCTCCATTTTAAATTCTCCCCTCGCTGACGCTATTCCGGCGCAAGCACCATTATAAAACATCTTTTTGATTTAAAGTTCTCGTTTACAAGCACATCGCAAACATACAAACAGACGTAGCGCATTGTAGCAAGTGTTTAATTTATTTAGAAATCAATCATTATCGCGCCGCATCCACCACTTTTAAATAGATTTGCTTACATTTCTCCCCTTGCTTATAATCACACCGCAAGAGCAGCTACAGGTTCAAGTTTTAGAAAACGTTATGTACTAAATCAAGTCGTCTGCGATCCTTTGGAACTTTTTTTCGGTTATTTTTGTCTCATTATCACAAAATTAATTCGTTTGTAAAAATCGAAACCGCGATATCCCAGCGCCTCCACCATTTTTATACGTCTTCAATAATTCACGTATATTCAAGTTATCGGTAGCTGAACATTAAATAAGTTTACACTCCTCCCGAGTCTGCAAACTTCCTCGATTTAATATTTTTTCGGAAGTTAAAGCACATCCGGCCTTTGTTTTGGAAAAAAAAACGCCACAATTAGCCGAGCGTCCTTGAATGTTTAGTCTAGGGAGTTAGCAGGGCCCTGACCCCTGGAGAATACTAGTAACAGTTGCGACCGCTCAATATTTATGCGACCTTGACCCGATCACCGCCATTGAAAAATCAGATGATAGCGAAATAGCACATAATTTGTTTCGGTATGAGGTACGTCGAGAATAGCGCTATGCAAAGTTTTGAATAATTTAGCTAGGGTTGCGAGTAATCCTTATGTGCGAAATAAATTTTTGATGGTTTTTAATTTATAAAATAGACTTGAATACCCCGGCGAGCATGAAGCTTTAATCAGTAACGTTTTTGAATGGTATTATTATCAAATAGGTCCTTGCAAGACTGGTTAATAGTTAAATTATAGGGTTTGTTTAGAAAACGAGTAGCTCCGACAACAAACTAATTAATTTTAATTGAGTTAATTTAAAATTAAACATGTAATCACAGTTCGAAATATCAGACTATTAGTCTTGAATATTACCTCTCACTCAGCCCTTTCTAAAGTCTCAAGCCTACGCCTGCGGGTGTCTTTGTAAGATAGGCAACCAAATATACTCCACCGGGGGATGATCCCTTGTTTGGCCTTGAATTTGAAATTCAAGCACAAACAAAACATGGAAATTAACCCCGATTCCTGCTCCCAAGAAGATCCTCTCGAAAAAACCGAAAGCAATAATTTTTACAACACAAAACGCTAAGCGCCAGATTAACTCCCCGAAATCGTGAGGACTAAAAAACACATTTAACTTTTCTAATTAGAAAAAGTAAAATACGACATTTACTGTATATGTTCACACTTTAATAACAACAACAATGAAATGGTTTATTTGAGGAGCAGGTTTTCCTTTTAATTAAAACCTATTTATTATTCAAAACAAGGGAGCTTCCTTCAAAAAAGTGCACATATGCCGGCATAAAAGCCCGTTTAGCACTTCCGAATAAAGAGCACAAAATACTCCAAGTTTGTTAAGAATTCCCCCGTCGTATTAACCCTTTTAAATAATTGAGGAAAGATATTGAATAAAATATTGCTCAGAGAATGTCGTTTGGGGAGCAAGATTTTATTTTTAAAATTTTATTAACCTATAGAATTTATTTGCTCTTCCTTCAAATTAGATTAAAATTTCCTGTTTGTAGGATTAGTTAACTTTGTTCAACGTTATTTATTTAATAACCATCACAATTTCACGGCAAACACGCGCGTATTAATTTCGTTTATATTTTCGGGTTCTAATTAAATGCAGAAAATATTCCTTTTTAATTGAGTTCGTTTTCGTTTTATTTTAAACTTTAACTGAATTAAGTAAAGTATGTCTTTGCAAACTTCTCAAATTTATTTCATTTAATTTAAAATTTTAATCCCCGTGGTACATGGGTATAGTATCTAGAATTTCATTTGTTCGCCAACTTGAGCCTTCAATATCTTAAATTCAAAATTTACGTCTCTAGAGAATCACCAACGCACAGAGATCCCGTATTATGTGTACATTGATATCGCTTTTATAAAATCAAAATTTTCCTCCTCCATTCAGACGACCCCTCACGTTTCAATCAACAAAAAGGGACGCTGCAATAAAGTCTCTCATTACAAAAATATATAAAAGTACTGAAACCGTAAAAATATAGTCGCATTTCCATTTACAGTTCGTCATAAAATAACCGCTTACCAATTACTCTAAATAACAAGACCTGTAGACCATCGGTAATATAATCATATATTCAAAGTCATAACGACTCGACTATTTAAACGTTCTCTACAGCAGAATTACATTCCTGCCATTATGAAAACTAATACCTTGCATCATACAACCCTAAAAATAACCTTTGATTTCACCACAATTTACATAATTATCTACCGTACGAGTCAACTTTAATTACACAGACACAATACACCGCCGCTGTTCATCTTTTTATTTCATCAGTATATTACTCGTGAAATGTATAACGCAATTTACTCCGTACATGACGTGAAAAGATTATGAGAGTTCACAGGACATGACCCCAACTTGATTTATATTTCTTATTACTACACATTTCAATTTATTATCACTTTGCCGATGAAACAAAAATTGTCGTACTTACAGGCCCGCCAACGTACAATTTGTCAACACGGATGGACGCTAATATCACCAAATGCTTCCCTACAATTTTATATATCACGATTCTGACACGCCACGACGGCCACAAATCTTCGACTTTTAACACGCTCAACGCGGACATTAAGCGAACCAATTGTATGTTTTGTATGTTTCAAAGGCGCCAGCAAGTTATCAAAAAAAGTTACAAAAGAGAAGACAAACAATTAAAAATACAGTAACAAAAATGAGGTCGCTTTTACGCGAATATCACACAACAGATTTTATAGTTTCTTGGTCCGAAATTAGTTAATTGACCTAAATGTTACTAAGTAATAAATTCAGTTCCTTTCACAACACCATTTCACCTTGGACATCTCTTAAGAACTTTTCCCAGTGCACTAGCTGGCTTAAAAAAATCCCTTCAACGTGTCGCAAAATAACAAACTCAATTGTAACAAACTTCACCTTGATACTGTGAATCGTAACAGCACAACAAAAACCCTCGAGACAGACAGAGTTCTAACTTGACGAAAATTTGTCCGAACTACCGCATCGTTTACTTTAAAAAGCGAAGAAAACAAGTTTTCTGTTTAATTCGCTGGTCGTGATTTCACTAGTACCTCGAATAAACTCGGTACCACCTTGTAGGCAACCAGTTATACTCTTGACGACACCGAATTTTCAATTTACTTTAAATATTGTAGTTCTAGCCGATATATGTGTATGAATATTTATTGCACGTTGTTGTCGACGTAGCAAAAAAAGCGTGATTATTATTTAAATGAGTAAGATTAAAGGTATTTGTGGCAGTTCCGGCTCTTGTAGATAATTAATAGTCGCTTTAATGAAACCATTTAACAATTTAATAAATCGATGCGCATTGCAGTAATTGATCAGAAAACGATATTAGTCGCCAAGTATTCGATTTATTCCTGAAAGAATAATTAATCTGGTGAAATTAATCCAGGTTTATTTCGACGAATTTTAATTTCCCAATTTAAAATTCAAATTATTTGGCTAAAATTAATCTAACAAATAAAAACCTCAACGTGTTTATACGTCGGCATAATGACGGAATATATTTGTATTTTATAAATGGAACGGAACGAAAAATCAAAATAGTGACAGGATTAGTATTACGTTTCTCAGATATTTCGCGTTTTAATTTATTTACAAGGTAAGCTGAAAAGATTTCCTCGACTCGCATACGGTCGTATTTCTTGCATTTGTTAGTTCTTCGTAAAATAAAAAAAAGGGATAGGTTTTCTGCGTGGTAGGAAAATTGAAAGGGGCTAAAATTCAAGTGAATTGAATGCATTTTCAGACGTCGCCGAGTCGGAGATCGGAATGATTGATTAGAACTTCCCCGTTTCGACGAATGTAGAGTTTTTTAATTTAGTAATTAAACAAAAAAAAGTAATTTAAGGTAGTTTTCTGTTTTGATGAGTGAGGTGTTGCAGGTAATTACAACACGGCTTGGTTTAGCATGTCGGCCTCTCTCAACTTTTTCAAATATTGACGTAACATAATAACTTGTACGAACTGCTCCGACTCTGGGGGACAAAGTCATAAACTGTAAACTTTGTCGTATGTACGGCAGACTAATCAGTGAGACCGCAAGGGTGTTTTGTCCACACTAGTAATACCACTACAATTCGAGGAAAGTTCTAAAAGAGCGTTGAGGTCGAGCGTCGTCTTGTTAGAGCCAATACGCTTCGTCATCTTCAGAGTAAATCCCATTCGGCCGCCGGTTGGTTATTGTATGTGAATTTTGTGTGAAAAGAGCATCAGATATTTGTCCATAATTCTCTCGAGAAGAGAGGAGGATATGTAAAGTCTGTATTTACGACGTTCTGAGACCTTTTATTTATAAAACTCTTCAACTTTTTACGTTCTCTTAAATAACCACAATACTCGAAACTAAATCGTAAAGCTGAGCTACCCAACTTCCTCGTAAAGGAATTCCTTAAAAATATAAATCGAATGTATTCAGCAACGCCATACCGCCAGTTTTTATTCCTTTATATGATAAATGAATAAACTCAATACGACGGTGGCGCTCTGTCGTTTTGTCTATACACACATTTATAACAAACTCTAAGAGAAAAAACACGTCGCTGGAGGCTTTTAGGCATCTGAGCCGGTTCAGCGGCAACAAACGTACTCCCACAGAACCGGTTTTTGAGCTGGTTTAGTCACCTGAACCGGTTTACGGAGAACAAGCTAGCGCAAAAACAGGTTCTTAAGCCGGTTTGATTACGCGGTAACAAATTACATCCGAAAACAATCATAGGGAAATGCTACGAAGAAGCAAAAGAAATAGTGGGATTCTGAGATATATTTAGATCTGCAACCGCATCTTACCCTACCACTGTCAGAGACAGCTGACTATTTCATGTTAGTGCTTACCCCGTCGTGCCCCAACTTCCCCCACTAGGGGAAAAATGCTTGCGAAGTCGGTTTGACCACATCAGCGCCCGTTTTCTGCGAGTTGTTGAATTTATCGGCGCGGCTTCAATTTGAAATAAACCGCTTGTTATTTTTCTCTATTTACAATTCAAATTCTTCGGTTCCTCTGAAGTATTAGTTAGCGAATTCACGTTTTCGATCTAAATAGTCTCCTTCAAAATCCCCTCCATTAGTACAAACGCGACGAGTCCTCCGGGTATTACCACATACCGAAAATAATTTAAAAATCCACAGTTGACACAACCAGACTTGCCATCATACATTTTCATTAAAAACATCAACAATCCATGAATATTTATCACGCATGAAAAAAAAACAAATTTTCCATTATTCGTGCATAAAATTCGACTGATGGGTATAATGTTCGATTAGTCGAAACACCCAGGTAAGTAATGGGCACGTAGTCGCGTAGATTAAGTAAGTTTTATGAGTACGTTTTTCGCACGGATTAAACAGAAGATTATTCGAATATCAGTTACAGTAATCTCCTGTCAGCGTATATCAAAATTTACGAACGTTTATATCGAAGGATTTTATCGCGATAACCGTTATTTTGGAATCACTGCCGAATGAAATTAAGGATAAAATCGGGCAATTTTTGAAAAACCTACTTGTCAGAGACGCTAACGTAAATTAGTGGGGGACTGGGAACGCACGTGCTCTAACTTTAAATAGGCTCTCAAAAAACATTTTGTTGTACAGCAACGTTTTTCACTGATTTTTGCCTTCGAATTCCTCGCTTTTCTACCCAACTAATTCCACCAAAATCACGCGCCGGTTATTTTGTACTGCGATTTAGAAAGTAACCAATCAAACTTAAAATATTAAAACCAAATCTCATATTGCAGCGCAAATATAATCAAAGTCGGTTTGATTACTTTTTGATGACTTCCACACAACACTTCGAAAATATACAAAATATAGTAATATCCATAAATAATTTTTATCGACTTTGCTTCCAATCTTTCTAAAAATTATTTATAAATGAAGGCTCGCGTTCTTTATACATAGAAATCATTTCCAAACGACAAGAACGACTTTTAATTTCTTTTGATTGTGCTACTTTGTTGCTGTTTTATATTTAATTTTACAACGTGTCAGAGATTCCACTGAGGTTTTTATTAACCCTGGAAATTCTATGGGCAATTAAACCGAAGAAAACCCTCTATTTTACCGGTAACTGACCAGCGAAAGACAAAAAATGTCTGCGTTGTTTTAGAAACTATCCACAATTCACTATTTTTCTTCAAATCTTAAATTAAGCAACTACACGAACATGCATTTTAAAATCCTGCTATAAAAGAACAAAATCAACGCAACTGAGAAAATGCATCACGACTTACAATTTCTTCTGCCTTGACTTTTCAAATACGCTACCAAGCTAGTCAATATTAATTTCTGGAAACATTTTCACTACAAGAAAATATAAGATAGTCAACAACAAGAACTCAGCAAGCAAGCAAACAAGCTTACTTCTCCGGAAAAAAAACCACGCAGATTATCCTCATCAAAGCTTCCTCTAAAAGCAAAATAAACAAACACCGTCGACAAACCATAATTAATAACATCCTCCTGCATCTAATTTTAAAATACAATTTTCAATTCTCTCTAAAGTGACTTTACGTAAAATCTTGAACGGATGATTCAACGTTTACTCAAAGAAGTGTAGTTGTTTGCCTTAAATTTATCTCATCAACTTTCTTTTCCACGGTAAAGAAATTGAATGAAGCACTTTAAACAAACTCATTTCGTTTAAACAAGAAATTCATTAATATCTTAAGATATCTTCGCCGCATTAGACTAGAACTTCGACGAACTAAGTTTTCAACTAGATGCATACACTGATAGAATCAAGCACATTAAATACGGTAGTATACTCACGAGTAATGAAAAATTTAAATCACGTACTAGATCATTTTAAATAACGCGGTGTCGTGTTACTGTGGACGCTAGATTAACACTGTTTATTTGTGTAATATATTTGATTAATAACCACGATTTATTAATTTACAAGAAGTTATAAAAAAAAATCTCAAAGTCAGCTGGCTTCGCTAGCTACAAAAATTTCTATTATAACTTGACTACCAAGTTACTTTAACGATAAATATACATAATTTAATGAGCATCCAAATACGATTATTAAGTGGTTCAATACGAAAGTCAAACTACGACGTATCCCTCGCCAATCAAAATCATTATCGAAACTCTATCGATACGCGAATGAACTTGGTGATTACTCGAAATAAGATCCTTCGTTGCTAACAAATCCAAATTGTTACCACAATCAAATTACACGTAACATGTTTTAATTAAACCTGGGTTTTAAACACGTGAGGTTCGTTCCGAAGTAGAAACTCGAAATTTTTGCGTAAATTCCATTTTGCTTTACCTGATCGTGATAAATTAACGTCAAGAGTATTTACAATTTCATGGAATGTGCATGTTCAGTTTTGTGGGATACAACTCCTTGGAAAGTTCGACGAACAACCGGAGTTTTCCGGATGTTGAAGTGACATAGATTAATAACAACTATCGGACAGTTATAACCTAAAACCGACTTAATACAATCTAATAAAGTGTTTATTTTTGTTGTTGACGAACAAGCCGCAGCATGAACTACTGTAAACAGGAGAGGAAGCAAAGTTGAGGATTAGGGGGAAACCGGTTCCGGGTATCACATACGCAAAGTCAGATGTTTCATAAAATATTCTATTTAAGGCGCTATTATTACGCGTTACAAGAAAACCGAAGCAGCTACTAGTCAAGCCTTAGTCTGCGATTCACTGTGGGTGTTTTAAGCCTCGAAGCCACTTACTAACAATTTCCCCTTGAGCGTGTATGTATACACAAGTACAAGTAAAAACCACAGTGCGTAAACAACAATAACAAGAAAACTGAGGAGAAAACGTCAAGAAGTGATGTGTAAAAGTTGGTAGATTAAAGCAGATACTCGACACTGTGACCTGAGTAAAAAGCCTGGCACTTTTTAACATATAAACGAAGAACCTGGTACCATTTACCTGAAGTCTGCGCTTTTTCAACGAGCAATTAGCTATGTGTGTATGTGGATCTGTTTGCTGTTGGTGTCGTAAAGCCTTAATTGTTGGGTATTTGGCTGTATGTGGGACGTGTTACGGTTGTATACGAAGACGGCAATTGGAGTTGTATGTTTTACATTTGTATTCTATCGCAGGCATCCGCACAATGGGGCATATCCCTTATCCATCTAACTGAATAGAGGAAACATTACACTAATCAAAATAATACAACTCCACTTGACACCCCGGGCGCCCATTTGTATCACATGAATGATGAATTATACAAAGATAAGACAAAAATACGTGCAACGAAACCGAATGCGACCTTCTTGTGAGCAGGATGAGTTACGTCGTTGGTGTTACCGTTACGGGCCGACATAATCGAGCTTCGTTCTGCTACCACAGCGCACAAAGCGTTGATTCTTCCTTCATTCAATTTGAAACCTTGCCAACC
This sequence comes from Zophobas morio, assembly GCF_036711695.1. Lineage (NCBI taxonomy): Eukaryota > Metazoa > Arthropoda > Insecta > Coleoptera > Tenebrionidae > Zophobas > Zophobas morio. Next base: position 10,148,605 of record NW_026972149.1, read on the forward strand.
TCCGATATTTTATTTTTATCGAGAACGGGACACCGGCGAATGTTAAAAAATAATTTAATCACTTCATTCTTTAACAAACGCCGTCACCGAATTCAATCGAATCCTGAATATTTGACCAGAGTTTTTAGACGTTATCTACCTAATCAACGCTTCCGCTGGCTCACCAATGAATCATCGCTTAATGTAAATAGGCAGAAACGCCACTCGATTAACGACAATCGAGGATAAAAATTGCATGTGTAATCTTCGTGACGAGCCGCTGCGTTATTGAGAAAAATTCAAGCAGACGCGCTGTGACATCGTACGCTTTATACATCTAAGATGAACCCAAAAATTACTTCACAAACAAAATATCTCATTTCATGGAAGGTTTACACCGTCACACTTTGCCTCCCAAATTTAATACTTCCAACTAGGACAGGCCCTTTCAGTTTTATTGTATTTACGCAATTTATGCTGACACGCACCGCACAGACGGCAATTATCCTGAAAATGTCAACAGCGGTGACGAAACACACCGAAAACCAAAATCAGGATAACAAATATCAAGCTCGTTTTCAGTTCGCCATTAATAAGAGCCTGAAAGTGTATAGTGTGAAATACGCTAAGAGATCCAAGTAGTTTCATTCCACGATTAACAAAGAATATGAACCGAGCGTAAAAAGCTATATAGTGGCATCGTGTTTCAGTTTCCGCTCCGTTTTTTTTTATTTGTTAAACACTTTAGTGCAAATGGCGCAGTCGGGGGGTGTTTAGTTAAAACTCAATTTAATTCTTTGAGAAATAAAAACTCCGTTTGAATACCGATCAAATCATCGAAACTTTTATAAAAAGTAACTAGTTTAAAGGAAAAAAGTGAGATTGTGAGAACTAAAGCGAACTAGAATTGGAAAATGCAATAGAGCACTACTAAACTCTAAATGGCGCAGTCGGTAGGATACGTATTTAAAATTCGATTTAATTCTTCCCAAGCAAAGAACTCTTCTAGTGTGACTTAAAACAGTTTGAGCAACAACATGGGCAAAAAATCAACTGGCCAACTATATCTAAACCCCCGCCCACACTTCTCCACTTAAAATTTCATCCTCTCATGTAAGGTTTCGCTACGCGAGTGACAAGTAACGCAACGGTTATCCGAGCGCGTTCGGGATGAAATTCAGTTTTTCAACCCTGACTTGCTCGATTTTTCATTAGTGCGAAAATCCATCCTCCTTCCACGCAATTTGCTACCGAACCCATTTAAATAAAGTTGATAGTTGATATACCAGAGACTACTTTATGCATTGTGTTCATCCAGCAGTAAATTTCATAGCAAGAAGCATCTTCTGCATTTAAGTGTCTTATCGCTCAACGCAGTTCTAATTTGGACCAATTTTCCATGAGCGCCTTTGTTAGAAATTTCATGTAGACGCGGTATATGCATATCCATCACTAACCCAATTTCGAAGTTAAATGTGTACAAAATTTCATTTTCTTGGGATAAATTTAGACGATGTGACAGCTTCAAAATCATATTTATTTTCAACACCCTCGCACGTCGGATAAAAATTTCGCAGATAAGTACCGGATTTTTTCTAATATGCAAATATGAATCCGAAACAGCGGCTCTTTATAATTCATTGTAGCGCAGGGAGAAAATGTTACGATAACTGGGTCGCAATTAATAAGTAATTAATGCGATCTTTAAAAAAATACGCAGCTGCCGGGCAGACGACTCGGCGTCACGGCGATAATTCTAAGACGGATTACTTTTTGTCAGCTGAATTTTGTCAAATAGTTCATTTCACTAATAGCTTAATATAAAATGGTGTAATTATGCCAATCAAGTGACGCAGAAAAACGCGAAACCACTCATTTGGAAGCTATCTTGGCAGATCTAATATCAACATCTCATCATGGTTGTCGCATTTCGTCCTGCACGAATAGCAATTTCTCTAAATAATAAACATCCTTCACGCGAACCAATAATGCCACCCCTTTGAAAAACAGCTAATTCATTCAAATTATTGCGCATACACACCCTAAGCATTCACCAGCAAGAATAAGGAACATGAACTTGGAAATATTCCCGCATAAATTAATTACGCGTTATTAAAATCCCTGGTAAATATCGGTTGTTTTCTCGTTTCTTCGAGTAATCAAAATCGATAAGAAATTTCATTTATTTCAAATTCAAAACGTAAACATTGACCCTTCCAATTTTTTATTAAATCCAAGATCTACGGCGAAAGCCGTCGACTTAAAATTAAAACGCAAAATAAAATTTAATTTACATATTTAGCGGAAATAAATTTGTACAGCGTTGGTTGGTATTTTCTAAAACGACGCGTATTTTGGTTAAATTTATATTACGGAACAACCGACATTTTAGAGAAGCATTAAATTAATGTATAATAATAACAATAAAAGTGCCATGAAAAATAAAACAAAACCTCCTTTAGTTAATGCTCTTTTCACCGTTGTGCACATTCAAGAGCAATCATCATTTATGAACCATTCAAAAATAATCAAAATTTATACCTTTCCCTACTTTTTCACCCAGGGTTATAAAATTATTATTCATATACAGGCCTCGTTTCTTGACAGCGACATTCATCTTTCTTAGAACATCAAAAAACAGTTTTTGCGTAAATTATATCCCAGAAAAGTTGCAAATTAGCATTGTAAACACACCACGTGTCACTTAATTTTTTCCTGCCACCTCGAAAAACGTAAGATTCACCACTTCAATTTATCATCTTACAACGCGATTTCACTAAATAATTGGGAAAAACTGTGAAAGCGAGAATTTAAAGTAAGCTAACAAGGTAGCCATTTCATTTTTTCCATTAAACTTTTTATAACTATTGAAAGCATATATGCTTCTTCAATTATACGATTTGATTGATAGTCTAATAGTTAGATCGTTTTCTCTATACAAAAATACGTATTTTATTGGTAGCTGACGTAAGTTAATACACATATTTTTAATGTTGCGTAAAGTCAGCTCGCTTCGCTCGCTTTCTTGGTACAATAACACGATAAACAAATAAAACCAGTGCCACAAAAAAAAACAATAATTATTATACCTGTGCAGAGTTGTTCTAATACGCCTCTGTGCATTCATCGCGTTTAGTTTATTAATATTTAACAGTCTCTTGACGTTCCACAAGACCAAAACGACCCTCGACATAAACATTTTTTATAATTATATTACATTTTCAATGTTTATTTTATACCTTAACTCTACACTGTCAGCTTCAGTGCAGGCGCTTTAAAATAACAGAAAAATCTTTACGTGGAACTGGAACACAGTCGTTACATAAGCACTTCTGCTAACACAACAATAGAATAACAACACTATTTCGCTTTTTCACAAAAGATTCTTTCGCAATGTTGGAACGTTTCATAACATAACATGTTTTTTTTTGAAAGATTTAAAATTATTTTCTTTGCCGTAAACGATTTCATATACTTTTCTGCATAAGAGCATTAATTACGAGTACACTGAATGGCAGTTACATTGTTTTCGATATCGGAGGCGAGGTTCATTAAGGACTCAATGGTCTTAAAAAATTTTGTTTTTTTCAACTTCGCGAAAACAAAACACTTCTTCTACAATTTAGGTTTAATTGTGTTTTAAAAGGAGCATAAAAAATAATAAGATTACTACCTTTTTAATATGAGAACAAAGAATAACGATATCATTAATAAACTCCTTATTTCTTTTTTCATCCTAATGAGTTACTAAGAGAATTAATAAAGCTCTTCTTATCGGAGAAAAGAAGGATGCTTTTTTTACGCACAGCCGGGAAATTCTTTAACCAGCAGTTAAAAAAGGAGATCATTTACAAGCCCTATTACTTTTCATTTAATTCATTAATTACCGTCGAAGTAAGTCACATTAACCGAAAAAGTTTTTCTTTCGTAGAGCGCGAAATATTTACTTTCGTACTCCATCGGTTTCGTTGCGATATTTTCGTGAACAAAACAAAAATAAGAGAGAACTTCCGTACGAAAATATTTCACATTCGGCGAAGATGAAAGGCTGTGCCATTAGGTCACATAAAAAAATAACGGATGTGAGAAGTTGTTTTCTATAACGAGAAAATTGTCGGTAATTTCGTTACGTCTACGTTAGAGGATTTTTGTTATAATGAACACTTGTAGCGGCGAAAGGGAAGCGCTTTCTCCGTTTTTGTAAATAGTAATGTCTTTAAAATTCGTACTACTATTTGCCGGAAGCTTCCTAAAGCTTTCAAATTAATTAGGTCGAAAAAGTTCTTTATGCACAAGAGATTAGAAAAATCGAGTATAAATTTTTTTAATGGTGAAAAAATGTAAATGCGGCACCGCAATTGTCTAAGAAGTAGTGATAAAAGTAAAAGAGAAAAGGAGATACTGGTTGTAATTAGTAGATTAGGATTTTAAGCTCCTTGTCGAGGGCTGTGCGATCCAATAATCACTTTTTACCGCAACTTCTCTCCACGCTACATTGACCACCTCTTGCATCCCGAAAGTGCAGTCAAAGGAAAAAGGACAAAAAGTTCAACTCCAACTTTCTTAATATTACATATCAACTGCTCCAATCCCGTGCACTTTGACACCAATTTATACCTGTAACACATGGGAACACGAACCCAAAACGCTCCCAGAAAATTTAATCAAAACCTCTTACAACAAACACAATTAACTCCACTTTATTAAAACGCCGCTTCAAATCAAAACCAATATATCCAAACTATTCCCCTGAAATATATCATTATGAAATTATATCGAACAAAAAAGCTTTTTGTATGGAGACCGCACAGCGCGCTACCAAACCCGAATTTATTAAAAATGCATCGGAGCGCAATTTACAATAGCACACTTTTCTTCTCGAAACAGCGTTCAAGAAGTGTTTTATAAATCATGAGGAAAACCTACCGTTTGATTAGGATTGTTGGCCATCTGTTTTTGTCGCCGACCCTTAACAAAAAGTAAATCGTCACTCTTCGCTTACACGGACGAAGTTCTGGTGAATTTGTGAGACTCAACCAAAAAGTCTCTCAAGGGAATGCAATTATCCATTAAAATCAACAAAAAAGTCTAAGTAAATTTTAATATCTCGAACAAAGTACGAACTGTTCACAAACACCAATTTTAATTTGAATGATTGCACAAATTTTTACTTCTCGAAAAAAGTCATTCGACACAATTCCAATCTTTGACGTTTCACGAATATAATAGAATATAAATAAAAAAGAGTGCGTCGACCCAGGGACGCACGGATGGAGTTTTAACTTTGCGTTGTCAATTTATATAAATTAAAGACATATACGCGGCGAAGTAATTAATTTTATCTTAAAAAATAATAAAAACCAAAAATATGTTGCATTTGTATTTTTTGTATTATCAATTGTTGTTTATTATAAAATATACTTTTCTTATTTATTTATCATATAGAAATATCATAGTTAATTATTATAATAATATTGTATAAAAAAAAAAAACTGAAGCACAATGTGTAATTTACCAACTAAAGTAACAAGTAAATATTTACAAATGCTAGAGCAGTATTTATAACTTATTCGATTTAAAATACAAATTACTGTTCAATCATATAATCTATAATTTAATATAGTTATTAGTGGCCTATGGTGACTCAAATGAGTGATAAAGCGTGTGAAAACGGCATCAACTGTCGTACTTAATTTAGTCGTTGGAACAGTCAAACGAACACATTTTATTAAATATAGCGCGGCGTTCCATGCCTATGTTCAAACTCAGTTCAGACCGGTGTCGGTGTCGACACCGACACCGAGTTCGAGCTCGAAGTCGACATCCTATTCCGGCGCGCGTCGTATAGGTGTTCTATAATACGACAAGGAAGGAGTTAAAACATTTTAATTTAAAATTATCATCAGTAAAATAATTACGGGTTCGGAATGTATTTGCCAACGTTAAATGTAACCCTTATATATATATTCTAAGAAAACAAAAGTGATTATTTTTCACTAAAAATTTCCAGCGTACGGCGAAGGAGATACCGGTTGAAGTAAGTTTAAGTTACATTTGTCATCATCAGGTGTTCTCCAGTGCCATAAATTCGGAGGTTAACTATTCTAAAGTTGAGTTTGCGATCAGTTTGAGTTAGAAAAATTCGAATCAAGATTAGAAATCCATAAGTGTTGGCGTTGAATTCATGATTGTGAAATTTCTCGCATGCACCGTTTGACTTATTCGGCATCTGTGTGAAATCACTTATTGAATCGTATCGATTAGACAATATTGTTGTTTGCTTTTCCGAATGTATAATAGGGTTTTGATCAAACGTCTATTGAGAGAAAAAATAAAATTGTTCGTTTAACAAGTAAAAGATTTTTATGGGATTGTTTTCATTTCAGGGTTGGCGAGAATGGCGAATGGAATGTGATAGATGGAATTCTTACTCCGAACAACGAGAGCAGTTACCAAGTTACAAGCTTGCACCCTTACACAGTGTACAGTTTCAGGGTGGTGGCAGTGAATGCGATGGGGGCCAGTCACCCAAGCAAAGAGTCCTATTACATGGTTACACTTCGAGAGGGTAAGCACAAGCAGGAATTACCCTCGACTGCTTTTATAACGAGCAAGAATGTGTCGAGATCTTCTAAATTGTTCATTTCTACCTTAACTCATCCACTTTAACAAACAACATTGCACAATAAATCATAAAATCTCTGAAAAACAACTTAATTACAGCACTCGCTCAACGCTTAGGCCTCGCGTTTTGAGTCCTTTCGAATATTTTCAGCGGTAGATTTTTCATAAAAACGTTTCGACGCTGCGAGATAAATATATCGTTCCGGACGGCCCACTTAAAATTCCCCAAAACTCTCGCAAAACCACTGGAAAGTTAAGTTCAATAGCTCTTTGTTAATTATTCCGCCTAATTACGAAACAGAATGGACCGAAACGGTTCATAAAAAAAACCCTTTTTAATTATCCCGAATTATTGGCTTTTCGCGTTGAATACACTGCACCTTGCGTCGGGTATTATATAGTTTTGATAACGCTAGAATATGCAGCCCTAGGACCGAATTCCTAAACAGCTCATTACAACTCGACTGCGTCATTAAGGATATCCTAAACCTAAAGTTGACCTACATGAAGATTACCATTTGCGGCTATAGCTTTTACTAAATTAAATAAATCCTTTCGTGTACCCCATTTAAAGATACTTTAATGAATCGATAACTGTACCAGCTTTCACTTAATTGCTTTTTTAAAAAACCTACATAATCCATTTCGGCTAATCTATCCAACCATCATGCTGACAGTCTAAAGGAAACGTAATCCGCGACTCATAAGATACAGTACGTTTTATTTTATCCTCAAACTTCGACAGAGCGTTGCGTTAAAATTTCATAAAGTTATTTTTAAATTACCTTATTTTTAAAAGAACTTAGAATTAAACGTGCACTGCATACGCGACTACAACGGTATTATCTTGCAATTTCCGCGTATTACGGAAAACCAGGATTTTCCATATAAGACTTAGAAATCCCAGATCAACGATGCATCCGATTTTCTGATAAAAAAAACAAAATTCATGATGTTAAAATCCAAACCATCTACAAATACGACTGTCATACCTTAATTACATGAAAACTTTGCCATACGTGTCACAACGCTTAGATAAACTAAAGATAGGTACACACTTCCCCGTCGAGTAGAACGACAAGTGAAGCACCTACCGTTTACCCTTTTGGTTAGGCCACAATCCGCAGAAGTGCTCCAGTTCTGTTTAACGTAAGAGGGACTAATCAACTTGAAAAGGGCGCCAGCAAGTTATCACATAACCGTCGTCGAGTCAGTGATGATCGAACAGCAACGACTGTGAATCATGTCACCAAAAACAGTTATCCATATTTTTAATAATTTAATTAAATTTCTAATTTGTTGTAGATATTTTCCCAGTGCAAATTGTAACCGTTACACGAATTTATATTGTCTATGGGTTTATATGTTCTGCAGCTTGAAAATTAATGTCATGCACGGATTCTATGATAACACAAAAATGTTGTCACAATTCAGTATCGAAGCCGAATCCGAGGGACACTCCTGCAGCAATCGCACCACAGTGAGAGTTATTTTTAGTGTAAAAAACGCGAAAACAGAAGGTTTTTATTGAAATTTGTTTACAGGAAGAGGGGTCGTTCATGTGGATAATTGATAGGTCAACGAAGTTGAATAACATAATTGTGAATACTCAAATGCTCTTTTGTAGTTAATTCTAATCGAGTGTCATGAAAAATGACACTCTCAGTAATATAAACTCTATCGTGACGCGTTTAATAATATACGGTTGGTAAAAATGAAAAAACCCTCGAAAACACTTGATAAAAGTATTTTCCACGAAGAATAAAATTATTCTGAATAATACCCTTATCAAAGATTTTATTCTTCAACAAACGTGGAAACAGCGATGACGTGTTTAAAAATTGCAATCGATTTTCTGATGTAAGTACACGTATTCATTTCTAATAATAGTATGGTCTGTGAAAATCCCGTCCCTATCTAATTAAAATTGAACGTATATTTTATAGATATGACATCTTTTCACGCTATCGCTGAATATAAGCGACACTTCAACATCGGTCGAGTCAAGTTAATATTTAAAATCTCGGCGGACGGGTATTTTCCAAATACATTAAAACCCGGTTTAATGGATACATTTTTAACACATACGTCGATTTAAACTGAATTGGAACCTCTTAAAACCAATAAAGCTTTAATGTGTTTCCTAATTAAATAACCACGAAATCGATTGCCCCAGGACGGAAAAAAGCCATCCGAACGACTAAATTTTCTTGCTGCAGCGATGTCTGCAGCGTTTTGATTTCTGACAAAGCACACAAGTCGAAGAATCGCTTTAAAAAGCTGGCCCGTCAAAGGCCAGAATCTATCAAAACTAGTTTCGGGGAAATTCAATTGGGTCTTTGTCACATTGTAACGCTTTGAAAACAAAACAAATAACAGGACAATTCAGAGCTAAACGACTGGAGCCCAACGGGATTATAAAGAGAGACGGGCTATTTTAAAATTTGGACACGTCTACTATCTTTGGGAAAGTGCGAGGGCCAGAGCGAATTCTACAGCGAATTCGGAACTTCAGGTTAAATCCGTGACACGATATTGTTTAAAAGCAGTCTTGGCTGAATTTGCTTTGCATTCTTTGAGTTTATTTTCATGAAAAAAGTTGGACAGTCGAGAACCGCATACTTGTTACTTCAGGAGCACCTCAAGGGTCCGACCTGGCTCCTGTTTTGTTTTCATCATTGATTAATGACATCGTAGACGTTATTTAACGCATTTAATTCACTTAAAGTATGAAGGTAAAAATGTTGTCGAGCCGTACTTATTTTTCTAATCTTTATGGTATGGAGATTTTAAATCCGGTTTTATCATAGGAACGCAAAGAATAATTACAGGGGTTTTATACAAAACCACCGCAAGTCCGTTTCAGCGAAACCCAATACACAGGTTCTACATCTCTATTACAAGAAAATCCTCGGCTACATACATACAATTCGGAGTAAAACGATGGATCCCGATGGGATTATAAACAGTCGGGGATGTTTTAAAATTTGGACACGTCTACTATCTTTGGAAAAATGGGGTAGATAGGGCGCACTTTACTGCAACTGTACGGGGTGGCGATAATTTCGGATGAATTAGAAAAAGTCGGAATTTCGTATCGGTTTGAAAGTGTGGCACGATACTGTTGAAAAGTGTGCAATTTCGGTGAGCGGCATTTCCGACTTTATGCCTTCAACATTTCCACCCCCTGAATAAACACCCGAATACTCCGACCGTCGGTTAAGACAAGCGGAAAACGAAGAACTGTCAGCTCCCTGGAAGGCATCGGTAGACCATGGTGGTGTTGCTCGTCCAAACTGACAAGTTTGCATTTCGTTATTTTCAGCCAGTTAGTTGAAAACAATACCAAACGAATTTCATAGCTCCATTAGTAGTAATGAATCCTCAATTTCGGCGAAATTCGCCGATATTAGAGCTGTGAAATTATTTTCGCGACGATTTATGTTTTTCACGGTTATAGATTAAATCGAAAATTTATCATTTTGGTAGAAAATAAAATGCGTGAGAGATTTCGTAACGTTTTATTTTGCCGGGGTATTGATTTCAGTCCATCTGCAGAGAAGAAACATTTGTGGGATTTTTGGTGAAGCGAAAGAATAATCTCATAAGAAATTCTAACGCATTTATGTTTCATTGAATTTTGTGCTGAATATTTCTCATTTGTTTCGTGTCATTACGTGTTGGTGGCGTTTTCATTTGCGGCTACGCGAGAATGATAGAGCAGTTTGAATCGCGAATGTTGATTTGTTTTATAATATCCTCGCGGTTTAGCGTTTACTGCCCACCTACAACGGTAAAACCCGCCAGAGACGCGTGTTAAACTCAGGAAAATGGAAGAGTTACATTGTTTCGGCGATTGTAACTTTTTGAGATAAAACCTATTTAATGCCGTAATAAATGTATTTCAACCAATGACACGAGGGTGCTAATTTCTTCTGCACACTGTTAATCAGAGCAGAACTTCGCAATCAACCAAAAATAGTACATCACAAAACAGAAGACAATTTCATCGATATTCCACTAGTTCCGATTCGCTTTATACTTGCGTCTATATCGTAAAACCGAACCCCTGCCGCGTTGGCCTTCAAATCAAATATATCGGCGAATTTACAACCGACCGGGGGTATATTTTTAAACCAAGAAGGGGACGAATTTTTAGATTTTAGCAAAAGTTTAGCACGATTTTACGCCAACGTATAGCCCATACATCCTCAACCAGTTACACTAGCAGTCAGAGATATTTCAGCATACATGATTCAGCAACCACCACCGCTTTCGTCCTAACTGGGGAAAACTGCAAATGTAAGAACAACCCAAACAAAGATCGACACACCACACAAGAATCGGCATCTTTCTGACCGACCGTCAAAAACACCCGACCGTCTTACTCAGCTAATTATTGTTAAACTTACGCGAAATTGCAACGCTTACCTCAAAACTCCAACCCAAACACGTGACTCTGGCAAATTAACTTATATGTGTTCGGTTTCCTTGTTACAATCCGCCAACGAGTTTCATTGCTCTAATAACACTTCAGGGGCGATTTTGTACATAATCGCCGCCAGATGACCTCATTTAAGTTAAATGTTACGACATGCGATTCGCCCTCGATGTTGTATGTTAAAACACATTGCACAGTTGCAATAATCGGCGGTCTGGCAGCCATATACATAGCGAAATCTATTGTAACGGATGGTCTCACCGAGTCAATTAAAGCAACTGTCTAATGGCAAATTGTAGCTGTTACACTATTAATTTTTCCTCATTATTGGTTCATTAATATTTTATTGTTATTATGGATGTATTAAATACTATTACGCATTCTGATGTTACAATGATCTACGAATTAAAGGCAAAACGGTATAATTCGATAAGGACTTATAGATGCATGTGTTATTTTATCGCTGCTGTGTATATATTTCGGCTAAAGCTTGATTTATGCAAAACAGCCAGCTTTTATGTAAATAACAACACACTAAGTAAACTAGTTATGGTTAGTTCATAATTATCAACTTGGAACGACTTCAAATTAGCTAAAATGATCGAATTTCATAAATAATATAGTCATTATCACCTTGTTATTAATATTTCGTGTGATTTGCGTGTTCGTTTAAGGAGTTATCTTTTTCATAACAATTTCCAGTGATATCCGTTTATGAATAAATTAAATTCTGTGGTGGTAATGAACAAATAAATGAATATTAAACGAGAGTAATAATTCATTTATTTATACGATACAAGGATAAAAAACTTGGTGATTTTAGACTCGCATGGATATTTATTTTATTAATTGAAACTGTATTTTCTTTAAACTGTTTTACTCAATCAGCTAGTGAAATGGACGCATTTTAACGACCCAATTGGCGATAATTTAAAGTTCTTTGTTCTTTAAGGAGCACTTTTGAATTGGAAAGTAATGCCAGCAATTGTAATATAAAATAGAGAAAAATTCGATTTTCGTAGATTCTTCTGATGTATAAAACATGGAATTCTGAGAATCCTGTGAAAGGAATGTGTCGAAGCTCAGCGGCTAGGGCGCGTCAGAGTTGCGGATGATTAAGCCTTATAAATTTGGCTGGAAATTAAAGGGTAGAGTGAAAGGCATTTATAGTTCTATCTAGTATCGGTCGTCATGGAGCCTAACGGTATATGTGTGGATATCTTTATAGAATCTGGAAACAATCTATTTTCCGAAATATCCGTGTTATTGACCGTGGAATGTCTGTTATAGTGTAGGTTGAACAAAGGGTGGCGGATTTATGGGAGATTGATTGGTGTTGAAATGGGTTTGTTTTGGATGGCGAGTGTCCGTGTTTGCGGTGAATATTTATAAGTCGATTCGGAAGTAGATTATGCAGAAACAGCAAAGCATATGGCCGCTATGACGGAATCGGACGTCAGAAGCGGGCCCCATTACCGATGTCCAAAAGCAAGTATCGAATACAGGCCGAAATCCGAAACACCGGACTCTCAACGCAAAGAGCAGTCCAAATTTGATACTGACACATCGGAGTTTCCTCGATTGGTGACTCAACCACCGTGACCAGACTGCTTTCCACTACGTTGTTAGCCAACTAGAGGACGCTACGGTTCATTTCCAGACTCACACGAAGATTCCATGTATAACTTACTATTGCGATTTGTGTGTGTGTGTGTGTGTGTGTGTGTGTGTGTGTGTTTTTTGTATTTGTGTTACAACATACATCAAACAAATAAGCGCAGACGCAATCTGTATAGTAAACAAATAAAAACTTGTATAATTCATTTCATCAAACCACGGATGACTGAATTATTTCGGGATTTATTAATTAACAGGCGTCATAAAAAGCGTTACTTTTGTGCGACGAGCAGTACGTGCCGAAGTGTCGAGTGGCAACGCGCGCCGCAAAATAACGAAATTTGGCATCATTAGTCCGCGTGACGCGTCTGCGGTCGCTGGCCGTTGACCGTTGACCGCGGTTTCGTTGCCGTCAGCGGAACGCGAACGCTCGATCGGCATTGTGCGGGACCGCGCTTGGCCCTGACGTGTATCGATTGAGCCCTATCCCTAAATATCAATAAAATCGGCAGTTTGAAAAAGGCGATCTACATTTTATTACTAACTTTTCCCTCGGTTTAACATCATTACTTCCCTCGGATGCATTAAATCGTATTATGAAAAACGAACTCGTAAAAGTTTGGCCGTGTCGGCGGTTATATTTAGGGCGGGCTCGTCCATTTTTTATTGTCTTTATAAAGTTGTCGGAAATGAATACGCACCATAACGCGGTAACGTGAGGCGATAACAGCGCCGCTGGTCGCCGGATGCGGGGGATGCGGGATGCAAAAACTGACCGCACATTATCCGACTTTATTTTACTCGGGAACGAACAAAGTTCTGTCTCGTCTAAGAAACCCGATCTAAGTGATCGGATCGGATTAAAGGCGTGTCGAAAAACGCTTTTGAAGTGATCCTTTTGAACAAGATCCCGAGTAACACTATCAAATGCTAGCTTTCTAAACCATTCGATGATAAAGTGAAGTCTTTGTCCGAAAATTTCATCTAATCTATGGCGATGCACGTTTGACGTGCATCGGCGCACGAACGCACGCCCAGAGCCGAGTACGTATCAATATCTATTCCCGACCGTCAAGAACGCTCGGGAATAGAGTCACCTCGACCGTCACACATACATAAAATAAAATCATAAATAAGAGAAGCTTAAAAAAAAGTTCTTGGATATAAAAAAGAAAACCTGGCTCAGGCTTGAGAAAGGAAACTGTCTTACGAGCTGTAAACGAGTCATGAAGCTCGACAACCGTTTTCAGTCTGAGTGGATTTTGAGCCTGCGAATGTTTATCGAGCCTCGTGAATCGCCGTTTTGTTTTCTTAAAAAAAAAAAGATTAGCTCGTAATAGTTCTTCGTCAGTTCCGGCTCCACCACACATCATCCCTCTCCGTCAAATTATTTTCTGATATTCCCGACAAGCTGCACCCCATCAATGGCGCGATCTTGGCTCTACTCTCTACAGCACCCAGGCGACTTTCGAATCGACGCAATTAGAATCGGATCAGACATCTGGGGCTCTGGAAAACCGACCAGTCGAAAGTGTATCGTGAACGCGGAACAACTTGGACGGACCTCATCCACAGCAGAATACAAGCTATTACGTTTTTCCGCTCTTCTGCGTGTCTGTCCGGGTCTCGCGTGTATTCCTACTAAATATTTCCCCTGTTAATCTAATTTTAAACAACGCTCTTTTTAACCCATGCCACAATTGATTTATTTTATGGATCGACGGATCTTTAATTTCCTCACACCCCGTGCCGATCGATTCTGGCCACAGCGAACAATGAATCCCGTTCATCCCTCTGAACAAGGTATCACTGTTTCATAACGCGCGCAAACACAATTTTATTAAGCACGAGAACTGAGAAAAACTCTACCTTGATCCTACATAATTCCATTATTTTTTATTTTACGGTAATAGCTATTCATGAGGATTATTTCTGTTTCTTTTTGTGCATTCAACAAAAACATGTATGCTTGAATATCTTTGGGGATGAAAAAAATTGGGAATTTATCATTTGGGTCTGAGTCATGGCGATTAGGAGCACGGGCCCGTCGAACCTCGTTTCATCCCCGTTCGATGGTATTAAAAAATTCACAGTTATTTAGAATTTGTCATAAGAGTGGAGGAGGCAGCGGGAGAATAAATTCTGCAATTCTCTCCATTAATCCTGCTGGTTATACTATACTATTGATCTTCCCCGTTTGTTAGTTAACTTGAATTAAAGGCCACCATTATAATCACTGAATTGGTATTTGTAGTCTTAAGACAATTTATATTATCTAAAATTTTCGTAAGCCTCTTGATTCTCACTAAGCTTTGGATTTGTCCTTCTCGCCGCTCTTGGTGCAAAATTTCCTAATAAAATTCCTTCCCCAATGACTAATTATTCCACAGAACGCCACAAAATATCAACAGTAAACTCTCCGAGACGAAAAATCATCAAAGCTCTTACTTAAAGTTAAAATTAACTGGTTCTTCGAATAAAGACCCTTCTCATATTAAAAACATGCAATCTTGTGCAGATATTCTACTTCACGTAAGTTCCTGAAACTTTTACAGCGCAACATTTGTCTTTAAATTCAGATTTATAAGTACCCGAGGAGTTACACGTTGCATAATTTGGGCACTTTTTGATTTATCTAATTCACTTACACATATTTACCCGATTCATTGAATTTAACATGGAGCACCTGGCTTAGAGCAATAATTCAAAAGAAGAGGAAGAAAAAAGATTTGAACCCACAATTTTAGCAGTGTGTGTTCGCACGTTTTTCTGCATTAACACGAAGTTTTATCTCCAATAACTTGCAGGAAAACCACTAAAGGGAGCTTTAAGATCTTTTATATCTTCGTCTGTCGCAGAACTCTTAACACGTATCGTCACTAAATCTGCGAGAGCCTCCGAAAGAATTCCTGTGTGATACATAAGACATGGACAAATCGAATTTTTGCTTTTGCTAAATTCAATTCAAGCTAATTAAATCGATCCCTCTTCCTCGGCGTTCTAAATTAATTATTACGTATTGACTTTTATACAACATTGTGTTTGTCTAAGCATCATGACCGATGTCAATTCAAGCTTTGATAGGATACGATAAATATTTGTTCTCGATCTCGACGCGCGACTATCGAAAAAATATCAATCCATATTCAATTAATCAAATCAGAAAGTTACGTAAAGCCACTCAATTAATTCGATTACGGTAGTTAATCACCTAATCGAATGTGCTATTTTCCATTTGTAACTTTGCTCTAATCCTACATTGGCATGTGGATCATACCTGTAATAGAACCCTGTTTACGAAGTCAGCCAGTTTTGCAACAAATTAATTTCGAGGGCTTCACTCCTCACAGTTAGAACACTATCGATTCGAAATTATAATCATTTTTAATCGCTTAGGCAAGCACCTGTTGATACTTGAATTTATACATATTTTCTTTCGCATTTTCTTCAACCGCAACCTCTCAAATTCGCACACCATAAATACATTGCCAATATACAAATTCAACTTCTCTCAATTACTTTAATTGGTTTACACACGACAATAACCACGAGCAGTTTGAAAATGCAAGCCACGTGATCAAACAAGCCGTCTGATTGGCTCTCCCACTTGCGCGCCACTTTCAAAGCTCGACGCCAATGAGAATTGAAAAGAGCACTAACAATAATTAAATACTGACGAACGATTCCGGCACAAGTGTCGATACAAAAAAATTTACAGATACCTACTCTGTTTTAAATTCACTATCCGTCAAAAGATGGTGCACCTGTCAATCATAAATAATATTAATAATAAATGCAGTAATACAAACATCCACTGACAGATGGCAGACTCGTGAGTGATCTAATGATAACTATTTGTACCGGCTGACTCCTTCGTTGTAGATTGCGATTGCCGCTTTATAATTTAGAGATAGCGACTTCGGATCTTCACAGCAGCAAAACTTTTTTTTTCATGGAGCCAAGATAATCAAAGTTACCGACACACAGATGGCGCAGCTCATGTTTCAGCGCCAAAATAAATATTTGAATTTGAGGAGCCAATCAAAGAGCGCGGTTTGACCATGTGACCCGCATTTTCCATCCACTGAATCTCTATTACAGCGATGGTAATTTTCTCTTCGCTTTTGAATATTCGTAATTGTAGATATCTACTAAGTGAACAAAGGTTGTTCTAAGGGTGGGATACATTATCAAAGACGATTAAAAATTCGTAACACAAACATTTAACACTGTATTGATCCGGATATTGTGGATTACTCCTACAGGCATATTATTTCCCTTTGCGTATATAAAATGTACGTTTCAGACTTGGAAGCAAATAATTAACATCTTTTGAGATCTCACAAACGAACGTAGAAACACACAAGAACACCTAAAAATGCTGCAGAGTTCAAATTGGAAACTGGCTTTAATCTTCCCAGGCAAACGAATGTCGCCTTAAGTAATATATTAGTAATTGGATTTGGTTATCGTTTACTATGGTATCACTTTGTATTGCATCTTCTGTTGATGACAGCTACTTCCAATTTCTGCTAATTGTGGCTTACCACACTTTCTATTAATTTAATCTCGAACTTCGCTTGTTGATTTATGCAGATTGGTTTGAACGCGAACAGCAATCGGTATTTCATTTCCTATATTTCTTTTCTAAGTTTAAATTAACAACTAGCAGAAACCAAACAGTTATTAATCAATACAAACAAATCGACGCTCGTTATTGGTTTTTTCTGAATTAAAAAAAACCTTCACCCTCTGGATTAGCATATCTACCGCATACGGGAAAATTCAAAACGAGGCAACAGACGCGTGAACTATAAACATGTACAACTTTAAATATATAAACAAACCCAAGACAACAACAATATATTTTTTTATCATAAAAATAAAAAGTGTTAGATATCACATTATATTTTGTGTCAAAAAGGCTCCCCGAAATGTATTTCTTAGTCGGGGTAAAGTTGCTCTAAATTTTACAAGCGTCGTCTGATGTATACACGATCAACTTACTTAACTTAATCACTTTAAGGTAAAAACAGTAATCATCTCAAGCAGCGTCGTAAGCATATGAGATTATCTTTTCATCAACATCAGACACAGAAGTTCATTTACGTATTCATTAAACAAAATCGGTTCTAAACCTGATCTCGGTTGCACACCACATTCTACCCTTCCCCAACCGCCGTGTTATAAGCTTTTACATTTTGAACTATGTTTGTGATGTAATAATAATCAGTTACGTGGGATTCCTCTAATTCCGTAAACACGTAACCTTTGTTTTAACACTGCCAGAAACGACATTTGCTCCTCCCAAACCGAAGCTAATTACTGACGTTCAGTTAAAGATTACTCGTTCGCATTATGTAAAACCGAACTTTCGAGCTCGATAATTTAAAATATGGGAGTAATTGTTGCAAAGTAAACAGAGTCTTAGAACCAATAGATTAGATTAGATTAGTTCCTTCTCCGTTACACTCTCGATCAAGCAGTCCGACGTGGAGGTATCAGTTTTTGGCCAGTGGGTGTTTCGTTTTCGGTGAATTCGCGATGGTTGGATTAACGAGAAGTTCGGTAAGGTTAATGAAAGCAGCATGTGAAGAGCCGCGAGCGTCAGACAGGTGGGCACGTCGTGGGGTGGATTCTGTGGAGGTATCGAGGTGGCAACGGCGGCATGCAAAACCACCGTCGCACAAAACGATTATGATGATTTTCATGGTTCATGAACACGTTTAATTTGTCTGTTAACGGTGTGATGTTCGTAGTGGTCACCGTCGAATATCATTTAAAATCTCAACAATCAACGAAACGCCCTATATTTTTTTATGTATATATGTATATGAACATTTAGGTTAACAAAGCGGAAGTGTAATTGTCCCCAGAACGATTAACATCAAATTTTCTATAAAATTGTTCTAAAACATTATTCAAAAATGTAAATAAAGGTACCCCATTCCGCTTAAAAAAGGTGCGCATCGCGTCATATCTCAAAACGCAAACAAATAAACGACGACGGTTGTGAAAAAAATCGTGCTTGAACAGGAATAATACATTTTTCAGTCAATATAACGATTGGTTTTTCTCTTTTAAATTCTTTTTTTTTCAAGACTTTCCATGTGTAACTATCGCGATTCTAGAAAATGATAGGAATTTTACACTATGTGGGTATTAAAAAAATTGGTCTAAAGAGTTTACACAGTACTTCCCTCGCTGTCGGAAACGTGACGACTGCATGTCTATTATGTTTTTTTTTCGCAGTAGATTTCATTTTTTTTTTGAGTCACCCGGTATATGCAAATTCAAAAAAAATCAATGGAATGATAAATTACAAGTACAGACTCATCATATTTTGTATATTCTAGATAGTATTTATTCGGCAAACTTTTGAGCTGACGTCATCAGTTTTTTGTAGAAGATAACCAAATATACTTTGACTAAAAATTTATTATGCTCTTTATAACTTTAAAACATTTGCAAGATTCCAAAACATTCGATTCTGGAGTTCCTGATTAAATCAATAAAATACATTTACCCATTCATTATTTTTTTTAGGTCACCCTGTATATGCAAATGCAAAAACTATGAATGGAATGATAAATCACAAGAAAAGACTCATCATATTTTGTACATTTTAGATAGGATTTATTTAGCAAAATTTTGTGGTGACGTCATAAATTTTTTAGGGGGGATGAGCAAATACATTTTGATCAAAAACTTACCATGCCTATGATAACTTTAAAACACCTTCAAGATTTCAAAGCATTCGGTTTTGTAGTTCCTGAGTAAATCAGTAAAATAAATTTACGCATTCATTAATTTTTTTGAGTCACCCTGTATATGCAAATCCAAAAAATATCAATGGAGTGATATATCACAAGCACAGACACATCATATTTTGTACATTTTACATAGGATTTATTTGGCAAACTTTTGAGCTGACGTCATCAAGTTTTTGGAGGGGATAACCAAATATATTTTGAGTAAAGATTTATGATGCTCTTTACAGCCTTAAAACATCTGCAATATTTCAAAACATTCGGATTAGCAGATTCAAAAAATTGCAAAATGTTTTATAATTTTGATTTTTTTTCCAAAAATCTGGACGTTTCGGGTAAAAACTCAATTCGGAGTCGTAAACTACATGTTTAGGACTATATTATTTTATACAATTTAAAACCCATTTACTATGTACAATTTTGAAGTGACGTCATCACATTAGTGGTGGGGATGATTAGACAAATTTTGGTTAGCGTTTTACCATCTACATGATATTCCTAATATAACTACAAAATTTCACAACAATCGCTCCAGTACTTTCGGAGATTATCTGTCTAATAAAAATCCGGGACGGCAGACAGACGGACAGACGGACAGACGGACAGACAGACGGAAATGGGAGACCTATTTCTTCGTCTTCTAGGGTTCATGAAAGATCGAGAAAACGTAAAAGTAGAGAGTCGGCCGACGGACCCGATTACAATACTTCCTTTGCTTACGCTCGGGAAGTATAAATTTAATTTTGGAAAAGTTTCGTAAAAATCCGCAAAAAATTCTGGAATATACACCGTTTGAATGTACAGTTTTTTGAAAATCCTACAAATTGCCATATTTCATGTTGGAAATTCTAGAAAAAAAATTGCAAGAATCTCTTTGGGTTCTTTTTGAAACCAAATTTTCGAAAGGTTGACTAAAAATCCACAAACAATTCTGAAAAATAATAAATGGTGGGAATTTTCGAAGAAATGAAGCCGAAAACAACCTCCCGATGTGGAACCTACAAAAAATCCCTTTAGCAAATTTTCGAAATTTATGGAGAAATGGTCGAAAATTTCATAAGGGGTATTGAAAAATTGAGTTCTCGAAAAAGTTGCCTAAACATCGGCAAAATATTCAGGGATGTAGATCTCGACGTGCTGATTCGAAAAATACAGCGTGTTTTTTGGGTCGCGGAACAACATTTTAAAAATATTCGATTTGAAATTCAATTTTTTTAAAAATCTTAAAAATTGCCATATTTCGATTGGCGATTCCAGGAAAATGGTAGGAATTATCGAATAAATGTATCCATTAATATGACGCCGAAATTAACTTCTGTAGGTAGAAATCCAGAAAAAAATGTTTTTAGTAAAGTTTCGAAAATGGTCAAAACTGGGTCGAAAATTAAAGTGTTGGAAAATTTTCACTGTTGAAAAATTAGTCAAAAATCCGCAAAAAAATCTGAGATGTCGATATAACGTGTTTACGTTCCCGAAGCAACATTTTGAAAATATTCGGTTTTGAATTAAATTTTTTATAAAGTTTTCAAAATTGTGATATTTCGATTGGTGATTTCGGAAAAATGCTAAGAATTATCGAAAAAATGAGGCCCAATTTAACTTCCGGGGGTCGAAATACACAAGAAAATGTATTTGGTTCAGTTTCGAAAATGGTCGAAAATGGATCGAAATTTGAAGAAGTAATGAAAAAATTTTACTTTTGAAAAAGTTGTCTAAAAATCCGCAAAAAATTCTAGAATGTAGATCTCGACGTGCTGATTCGAAAAATATACCATGTTTACGGTCCCAAAGCAACATTTTGAAATACTCGGTATGAAATTCAATTTTTTATAAAATCTTAGAAATTGCCATATTTCGATTGGCAATTCCAGAAAAATGGTCAGAATTATCGAAAAAATGGGGTCGAATTTAACTTCCGAACTTTGAAATTTACAAAAAAATGTATTTAGTTAAGTTTCGAAACTGGTAGAAAATAGGTCGAAATTTGAAGAAGGGGGCAGTATTGGAAAAATTTCACTTTTGAAATAATTATACAAAAATCCGCAAAAAATTCTGGGTTATGACGTGCTTATGCGAAAAATATAGCGTATTTACGGTCTCGGAGCAACATTTTAGAAATATTCGGTTTCGAAATCTACAAGAAAATGTATCTGATTCAGTTTTGAAAATAGTCGAAAATGCGTCGAAATTTGAAGAATGGAAAAATTTCACTTTGGAAAAAATTGTCTAAAAATCCACAAAAAATTCTGGAATGTAGATTTCGACGTGCTGATTCGAAAAATATAGCGTATTTACGGTCCCAAAGCAACATTTTAGATATACTCGGTCCGAAATTAGATTTTTTAAAAGAGCTTAAAAATTGCCATATTTCGATTGGCGATTCCAGAAAAATGGTAAGAATTATCGAAGAAATGATGGCGAATTTAACTTCCGGGAGTCAAAATATTCTACAAGAAAATGTATTTAGTTCAGTTTCGAAAATGGTCGAAAATGGGTCGAAATTTGAAGAAATTTGAAGGTATTGGAAAAATTTCAATTTTGAAAAAGTTACCTAAAAATCCGCAAAAAATTCCAGAATGTAAATCTCGACGTGCTGAGTCAAAAAATATAGCATGTTTACGGCCCCAAAGCAACATTTTAGAAATACACGGTCTGAAATTCAGTTTTTTATAAAATCTTAAAAATCGCCAATTTCGATTGGCAATTCCGAAAAAATGGTCAGAATTATCGAAAAAATGGGGTCGAATTTAACTTCTGGGGGTTGAAATTTACAAGAAATTGTATTTAATTAAGTTTCCAAACTGGTAGAAAATGGGTTGAAATTTGAAGAAGGGAACAATTTCTTTTTTGAAAAAAATTATCCAAAAATCCGCAAAAAATTCTGGGTTATAGATGTTGACGTGCTTATTCGAAAAATATAGCCTATTTACGGTCTCGGAGCAATATGTTAGAAATATTCGGTTTGAAATTCAATTTTTGTTTTAATTTTCAAAATTGTGATATTTCGATTGGCGATTTCGGAAAAATGGTACGAATTTAACTTCCGGGAGCCGAAATCTACAAGAAAATGTGTTTAGCTCAGTTTCAAAAATGGTCGAAAATGGGTCGAAATTTGAAGAAAGGGGTATTGAAAAAATTTCTCTTTTGAAAAAATCCACAAAAAATGCTGGAATGTGGATTTCGACGTGCTGATTCGAAAAATATAGCCTGTTTACGGTCCCGGAGCAACATTTTAGAAATATTCGGTTTGAAATTCAATTTTTTTAAAAATCTTAAAAATTGCGATATTTCGATTAGCGATTCCGGAAAAATTGTAGGAATTATCGAAAAAATGAGGCCGAATTTAACTTCCAGGAGTCCAAATCTACAAGAAAATGTATATAGTTAAATTTCGTGAATGGGTCGAAATTTGAAAAAGAGGGAAAAAAGATAAGACTGATTTTGGCAAATGAGATACCTTCTAAAAAAAGAGAGGGCGGGGCTAGTGCCTGCTACGATAAGATTGATTTTGGCGAATTACGTATCCTCTAAGAAAAGAGAGGGTGGGTGCGTGGAGCTAGTATCTGCTAAGATCAGAGTGATTTTGGCAAATGAGATACCTTCTAAGAAAAGAGAGGGCGGGTGGGGGGGCTACTGCCTGCTACGATAAGACTGATTTTGGCAAATGGCGTATCCTTTAAGAAATTTAATTAAATTGGAAGAATTTCACTTTTGAAAAAGTTGTCCAAAAATCCCCAAAAAATTCTGGGATGAAGATGTTGACATACTGATCCGAAAAATATGGCGTGTTTACAGTGCCGCTGCAACATTTTAGAAATAGTCAGTTTGAAATTTATTTTTTTTTTAATCTTAAAAACCGACATATATCATTAGCGATTGAAAAAATTGGTCTAAAGAGTTTAGACAGTACTTCCCTCGCTGTCGGAAACTTGACGACTGCATGCCTATTGTGTTTTTTTTCTCATTACATTTTTGTAGTGGGAAATTAAAAAAAAAAATTGCGATGACGTCAACATTTTTGCGAGGACACGTATATCAGTTGGGATAGATGTAGTGTAATACTAAGAATAAAATTATTGTATTCCCAAATTTTCGGGAAAATGAATTGGGTCGTTTTGAATATTGATTTGTTATAATCAATAAAATAACGAAACAATTTTCTCACGTATACGGCGCCAGTGAGAGGCAACTGAAAATCGTTTATGTATAAGCATTCTTAATTTAAGATGACAAGCGTAACAGCATACGTGAGAGTCAAACAGAGAAACTGTAAACAAAACGACCATCGGTTTTATTGCTTCGACTTCCGCTTATTGTATAAAACATTGAGTTTTATTTTAATTTTTGACCGTGGAATTCACAATTGGTTGATTATAAACATGTCTATTCCACATTCGCGGAACCTAGTCATCACACAAAACAAATGCACGTCTGTAATGTTAAAGTCGATGTAAATAAGCATGCTACCCTTATGTTTCAATCGAGTTTTTACTTTAAAAAATTTTGTGTCTACCAAATTGGGTTGGTCCAATGTAATACTAATAATAATTGCCTTTAATTTAATCAATAAAATAAATTGACTTCATTAATTTTTTTGAGCCACCTCTTAAGAAAATCTAAAAACTATGAATATGGAATGATAAATCACAAGTACAAACTCATCATATTTTTTGCATTTTAGATAGGATTTATTCAGCAAAATTTAAGGGTGACGTCATCAATTTTTTTTAGGAGGAATGAACAAATACATTTTGAGCAAAAGTTTGCCATGCTTATAATAACTTTAAAATATCTCCAAGATTTCAAAGCATTCGGTTTTGTAATTCCTGATTAAATCGATAAAATAAATTCACGCATTCATTAATTTTTTTGAGTCACCCTGCATATGCAAATCCAAAAATATGAATGGAATGATAAATCACAAGTACAGACTCATCATATTTTGTACATTTTAGATAGGATTTATTCAGCAAAATTTTGGGGTGACGTCATCAATTTTTTAGGGGGGATGAGCAAATACATTTTGATAAAAAATTTACCATGCTTATGGTAACTTTAAAACATCTCCAAGATTTCAAAGCATTCGATACTGTAATTCCTGATTAAATCAATAAAACAAATTGACGCATTCATTAATTTTTTTCAGTCACCCTGTATATGCAAATCGAAAAAATTTGAATGGAATGATAAATCACAAGAAGAGACTCACCATATTTTGTACATTTTAGATAGGATTTATTCAGCAAAATTTTATGGTGACGTCATAAATTTTTTAGGAGGGACGACCAAATACCTTTTGATCAAAAATTTACCATGCTTATGATAATTTTAAAACATCTTAAAGATTTGAAAGCATTCGGTTTTGTAGTTCCTGAGTAAATCAGTAAAATAAATTTTGCGCATTCATTAATTTTTTTTGTGTCACCCTGTATATGCAAATCCAAAAAATATGAATGGAGTGATATATCACAAGTACAGACGCATCATATTTTGTATATTTTAGATAGGATTTATTCGGCAAACTTTTGAGCTGACGTCACCAAGTTTTTGGAGGGGATAACCAAATATATTTTGACTAAAGATTTATGATGCTCTTTAGAGCCTTAAAACATTTGCAACATTTCAAAACATTCGGGTTAGCAGATTCAAAATTAAATTGCAAAATGTTGTTTTATAATTTTGATTTTTTTTTCAAAAATCTGGACGTTTCGGGTAAAAATTCAATTCGGGGTCGTAAACTACATGTGTGGGACTATGTTATTTTATACAATTTAAAACCCATTTACTATGTACAATTTTGAAGTGACGTCATCGCATTAGTGGTGGGGATGATTAGACAAATTTTGGTTAGCGTTTTACCATCTACATGATATTCTTAATATAAGTACAAAATTTCACAACAATCGGTCGAGTACTTTCGGAGATTATCTGTCATAAAAAATCCGGGACGGCAGACAGACGGACAGACGGACAGACGGACAGAGACAAATGGGAGACCTATTTCTTCGTCTTCTAGTGGTCACGAAAGATCGAGAAAACGTAAAAGTAGAGAGTCGGCCCACGGACTCGATTACAATACTTCCTTTGGTGATGCTCGGGAAGTAAAAATGGTGGAAATTTCAGAGGAAAGCACAAAATAGCTTCCGGGGCTCAGAATCTTCAAAAAATCCCTTTAATTTATTTTTAAACGTGGTCGAAAATTACATAAAGAAAATACATATTCGAAAAATGACCTTTTGGAAAGTTTGTCTAAAAATGTTGAAAGTTTTGAAACAAATCAAGACCTACAATTAAAATTCCATAGCAATTGTTGAATTTTTTACGACATATAAATCACGTTTGCGCAGGAGCGATACTTCTGAAAGTCAAATTTTTAATTAAAACATCTCAATATTCGAAAATGTAAATAAAAATACATCATACCGCTTAAAAAAGGTACGTTTTGCGTGTTATCTCAAAACTTCACACCTCAAACAAATAAATTCCGCCAAACCTTTCTATTCGAGCTCTTTTTTTCAAAAATGATTAACTTTTAAACTATTGCCTTTATTTCGTAACTATCTTAATTTACAAAAATATTTAGGTTTTGCTACTCCCTGCGTTGCTTCGGTTGTCCACAGCACAGCATTTGTCGTTCGTCAGGCGCCAGTTTCCGCGAATTCGTGATGTTTCGATTAATGAGAAGTTCTGTTCTGTTAATGAAAGCAGCGTGTAAAGGGCCGCGAGCATCAGCCAGGTAGGCACGTCGCGGGGTGGATTCTATGGGGAGTGTCGGGGTGGCAACGGCGGCATGCAAAACCACCGTCGCACTGTCGTGTTTTCGCCCCGGATTAGCGCGGAGAGCGAGCGCAGCCTACATTTGCAGATGTAGCTTAGTTAAACGGCGAAACGGAACAATTAACGCCAGTTTGTATTTACGTTTGTGGTGCATGTGTGTGCGATGTATATGTTTAAGTTGCAACGTGGGGGTCTCACGACGCCGGTGCGACGTCGCCGACGCCGAAAGGTTGGCGTTCGTGTGTTCACACTAGGTTTTATGATTATTAGTCGTCTGCTGTACGCTGTACTCTTCCCAACGCCTCTATTCAAACCCCACGTCGGGCTCTAGCAATTTATTATGCGCATACGGACCGTTCGCTAATCCCCTAGAATGCATCAAATCAAACCGGCTGCACATTTTTGCTTGCGAGGGAAGTATTGTAATACCTCTGTCAGCTAGAAACTACGTGCCGAATCGTTTGCTTAAATTTTTCAAAAAATCCCATCATTACTTTGAAAAAATTGAGTACATTCATTCAGTTTCTGGCTTCGGAAGGAAAAACGACAATTTCTTATTAACTAAACGTCACTAATAAAGCATCACAACGATGATTCAGCAATGCCTTTCCGGTCCATTATGTTCGCAACTGCATTAAATCTGCTTAGATTCCTACCGAAATCAGAGAAATTTAAACGCAAATATTTTCAACGTTTCACTCACAATAGGCTTGGACTTGCTGCTACAAAGCCGGAATTCCACCCAGTTGTGTTGCCGAAATATTTTATGAAATTAATTTCCTACTTCAATTCAATCACTCCATTCATTCTATAAGCTTTTACGTATTTAGAACTCCCCAGGAAAGCAAAATTAATAGCTACTTACGGCATTTTCAAGAAAAAACAGATTTCTAATTTAATGGAACATGACGATGATGGAATTGGTTCTATGGTTGTGCTTATTTGTATTCACTTCAAAAACTTATATAGCCCATTATTGAGATACATTCAGAAAAAATTCGCCCACCCACCCACCTCATAAATACAGTCGAATTGTGAAAACTGTATATACTTACAATGATTGCGTAAAGGCACTTAATATTTTGAAATGAATTAATGAATTTTTACACAGGATGAATAAAAAATGGTGACTGCTTTGGCCTCTATTAACCCTCACTTAAAATTTGAAAGTAGTTTCGAAAATTATCTGCCAAATGAAATCTTCATGCGTATAAAGTGGATGTGAAATGTTGGTTGCATAACATGCGGTAAGATAAATTGCCGCCTAGTTTTAGTTTAAAGTTGCAATAATATATATGATTATAGACGAAAAAAATAATTACTGTGTTCTTTTTAATTTTTGTGAAACGCTTCTAAATCAAGTTACCGTCGCCTGTTCACCATGTTCAGATTTATAGCAATCGATAGGAATTTTCGAGCAATTTCGGGTCATAATTACTAAAATATCATCCGAGAACTCGAATGACAAAAATTCAGAGACTTTAATATTTTTAGTAGTAGTATTTAAAGTCTCTGCAAAAATTAAAATAAGATAATTAATTAATTAAGCAAGCACCGATGATTTAGTTATTTTACTATTAATTTAATACAATTAAATCAAGTTGCCCCAAGTCATAGAGCTACCAATATAAAATAAAAGAATCCATCTTAGTAATAACAATACCAACATTAATGCAATTAATACCCAGTAATTTGACCCAGTGTTCCTTCACAAATTACTTTTTTAGAAAATTTAAGTCAATTAAATGGCACATTTATGCGCACCATTTTAACGTTTTGCGATCTACCAATACCCGCGTTTAACAATAACCACCAAATTTCACAAGCTCTCCCAAAATTAATCACGAAATTGTATTAATTTGTTCGCAAAGGCGGAGTTTTGTACTCCTAAATACGTAACATTGTAAGACTGAATCCTATAAAATGAACCCCAACTTTGTCGAGATCTTGCCTAACAAGACCTTAATTACCTAATGAATGATACTGTTTATTAAAAACTTACCTAAAAAAGGCCATTTCCTGTCGGAGTCCAACACGGGAATCTGAAACGACAGAAACCCTTTGAAAAGTCCACAATCACACCCACAAAAATAACATCACCGACAATGTTATCAACACTTTGAACGTTTATAAAACCAGATTGTAATTACTGCAACAAGCAATTAAACACTCGACGTTTCTTAAAGTAATCATTTAACACGGGTAAAAGGAACAAGAATTTTAATAATCATATGAATATTAAAAGAAAATCAAGTAGGTATGATTGTCTATTTGACGTTAGTGTAAAGCAGTGGCGTACCATAAAAAGTGACGCTGGGGAATTTATTTACCATAATTGTTACAAATAATATAAAAAAGTATGTGTCATTTGCGACAAAACGGTGTCAGATATCATCTAAAAGAAAAAGATTGAGAATCAAGGAACAGCACATGTCATTTATTTGTTATTTACATTAATTGCATCGCTAAAACAGTATCAACTGATGGTATACACATTATGCAGGAATATAAAATCTGGCAATACTACTGGAAAGATTCTCCATTTGCGATAAGTGTTAATAAAATTGTCACGATTTTCTAACGAATGTTCAGAGCGCGTTTTCCTCATTTCCTTTCTAAACTACGGAATTTTCAAAATAATAACTAGCGGCTGCATATTCCTAAGGACTTGTAGCACAAACACACTAGTAATTCACAATGATACTCCAATTATTTAAAAACGCGGCCGGTTTTAACCCCTATAATTCTTTATCTCCTATTATAATGAATTTACCCTAATAACTTTTATCGCGTATAGCCTAGTGGTATCTAGAAAATTAATAGCTCAGATATAGGGTATTAAAACATAACCAAGTTAATTAAGTACAAAGCTGCGCCATCTGTGGAGTTTCACGACAATCCTAAGTTCAACAACCACATGCATCACTATAACTACTGGATGAATTCGCGCACTAAATTCTTCAAACGTTTCATAAATAAAAAAGAGTGTCAAGAAAGAAGCATGGGCCTTAGACGCTCATTAAAGCGAATCACTATTTGAGATAATTTCAGACATTACGTGATCAGAATTTTACGGTCGTATTCTTCGTTAATTTTTGAACGATAAGAGTTATATTTACTGCTGTTTTAACTTTTAAGCGCGCAGAATTACTTCCACAATAGATTTTAAAAATAATATACGTTACTTGTCGAATTAATTGAACGGTAGAACAAACGCCTGTTAATGCTAATTGATTTTCGGCATGATTGAACCGCACAATGAATTTAAAAGCAAGGATAATTTCAACATTACAGTGTTCAGCTCGGCTTTATTCAATTTATAAATCTTTCTACGTCACATTACCGTACACTGGAAGAATTAAATTGACACCGCGCTACAAAAATGAATAAAAAAGAAACGTCAAAAGGCTAAACGTATACCGAACAGAGGTGAAATTAAAGGCTGCAATAAATGCAATTGACGCCGAACGAAAAATCGGTCGATGGGGACTCAAAACCCTTTTACAACACTTAACTAGTGAAACTCGGCGTTCAATTAAACATTTTTACTTCCAAAATCATTTTAGTTGATCGGGGATCGCGACAGGCGTCGTTTTAAAATCACATCTTTTACATTGTTGCAAGCAATTAACACGGAGATTAATAATTTAAACTTCGCGGTTTTCCTAGCGACAAACGTGGTTCTGATTGGGTGGAGGGAAAAACCGTGACGTCGACACCACTTTCACGGTACTTGGAAACACCTAAATAAAAGAGCATTACTTTAAAAACCGGATTCCTGTTGTCGAGTGTGTGTCGCTGGAAATCCAAACTTACGCTGCTTTGTGTATTTAAATGAGGAATGTATATGCTGCATATATTTTTAATGAAGTAGAAGTGCACTTTCGCATTTTGGTCGTTGGATGAATTATGAAGCAGACAATTTATGTCTTTTCAGTTGATGTTGCATAAATATGTTATATCACTTGACTACAAATATAAGAGCTTTAGAAATGAGAAAAAACGTTTACTCTACAAATCTGCACTTAGGGAGATAGAGTGCTGATGTTTGTTCGAAATGCGTATCGAATATTTTCTTTTTCGGCAGCGAGTGCTGATGCAACATTATGTTTGAATTGTTTGAAAGTTGAAAATGGATGGGTTGAGTCTTTACGGAAACACCTTAAGTTGTCAATATTTTATTTGTGTTGGATATGCGCCATTATGCTTAAGTTGTAGCAGTTGTCTGAGATGTGGCAAGTTTCGTAAAGTATGTTTGTTGCAGCTCCCGCGGGGAAGCCGACTATCACAACTGCGCATAATACGTCGTCTACAGCGTTGCACATCAGCTGGCGACCACCTCATCATGAGACCATCCACGGAGAGTTCCTGGGCTATCGCATCGCGTATCGTCCCAGGGACAGAGGAGACGAAGCTTTCAAAGAGATATACATCCGGGACCCCACCGTCGAGGTACGCATTGTTTGAAATAAATAAACGAAAGAAATTGGGCAAATACTTCGGAGAACTTTCAGCAGAGTGCTCGATTTCGAACCCATGGGAAATCACAGAAACTCCGCTAAACCTCTTAATCCAATGACCTGTCCATTAATAGGCCGTCGCAGCACCGCCTGAGCACACCGGCCGTATTAGCAACCATATTCCATTTCGTCCCCAATTGCATTCGTCGTTTTTAATTAACCCCTCATTCCACACGACTCCAAACAGATTCGGTCAAAACGAATAGCACCCAACGCAAATGTCGGCTCTCCAGATTGAAACACTCGTGCTCCGCACACCACGTTCCCTCCACAACGCGCTTGTCATTAATTGCCACTCTCACAAACATACTACATAACTTACAATGGCCAAAAACAATAGTAAACCTATAAAACTACAACCGGGTTAACCAGTTTCGCAGCAGTGTTGCCGTTCACAGCCACAAAAGCTTGTCACCTATCTGCCTTTACAATACCAAACAGACTATTCACAACTATACGTAAGTCACTTGAAATCACTACATACGCGAGTAACCAAAAAACTGCGTCTTCCAACTCTTCATAGTCGGGTTTTCCGAGTACCAGCGCCCCCTATATTATTTTTATTTTTTGCCTCTAATCTTATGTTTGTAAAACAACACAAACGGAGGCGTGTTTATCGAAATTTGTTTAACTTGCAGATCTTCTAAAAGTTTATTTTCTTTGCATTTCCATATTTATACCCAAACACTCTTTACCGTAAGCGAAACACGAAAAAACCCTAGTCAAACTATAAAAATGGCATTAAGTTTAGTGGTGCCTCCACCGCATTATCGTTTTTAATTAAACTCCACACTTTAAACCAATCGTTCGAAAACGCCAACTCCCACACTAACGATTCAAACAAAATTGATTTTTATTTTAACTGCCGTACGCCACTGTGCGTTACGCCCATCCATTTTAAGCACAACATAAAATTCACCACCCTCACACAACAAAAGCGGAAGAAGAGCATTGATAAAAGTAAACAGAAACAAATCCGTAATTAACATTTGGGATTGTTCAAGCCCCCTCTTAAAAGCTCCGATCGAGTCGCCCGTGCTTGTGTCAATAAGAAAAGACGCAAGACGCAAATTTTGATTTTCTCATTTAACACGGTCGATACGAACGAACAAAAAATATCAAAAACAAAACACCGGCGTTAATTCTGATTCAACCAATAAAACCAAGTGGACCACAATAATTTAAATTTTTTTAGCGAGTTGATTGAACTGGAACGAATAGCGATGCTCTTTGTCGGGAGCATGAGGCGCGTAATGTGCGTATTTTGGGTTGCATAACTCGCCACCGTTATACAAAATTATGAAATTTATGTAAACAAACTCATTTCTTGGCGTTGTTTAAATTAGAAGCACACGTTTTTATCACGCCTTTGCATAATTTTGGAATTTATGACCGTCTGACAAGTTTAATATAGCAACGTCGTAATAATAAATTGGGAGAAATTCAGATCAAGCTAGAAAATAATAAGATAAAGGTTCATCAAGGCAGTACTTCCATCAGAAATAAATGTTTACTTTTTCACAAACGCTTTAACAATAATAAATGCCGCAATAATAACGAATTTCGATCGAATTTATTGCATTTTAATACATTTTAAACTCAGTCACCGAACTATGTATTAAAATTTACAGAAACATTTGATTTTAATAATTATTATACAGCCTCATTAAAATTAATGAATTTAGTAGAGTTTAAAACCTACGCATTGACACATAAATTGGAATTTTTATATAGTTTCAGTTTATTTGTAAAACGGATTAAGAAATGTAATCTAAGTAACCGTTGAACCAGAAGCGTTTGTCGTGTTCTTACTTCAGGTGTTCACTTCGCTTGTCAAAAATGACATAATAAGCCTAACTCACATTGGATTCTCATGGTCACAATCAATTATTCATAAACTGAAACAAAATTTCTCGATTTAGGTTTGGCATAAAACATTCAGATCCATGAAAGTCGAACGTTTCAAATATTTCACTTATTTACTTTCATAAAGGTATTTGAAATGTATGGAACATGTCTAAGTCCAGACATTTTCGATTTCTGGAATCTATATATATATACACTTCCGTTAAATAAAATGTCACTTTAGTATTATTTTATGTCAAAAAGAGGCTGAATTGACAAGATAAATATAGCAATATATCATTTATATTTGCCGGATAATGTAAAACATGAATATAAAGATTAATCGGGAATAATGTATTTTCCAGCAAAACATAATGACATATAATAATTGGATACACACCATGATAATAAAATAAAAGTTATGACAGAAAAGTTTGTGGTGGTCATAAAACCGTCTTTTGCCAGGCAATCATAACGTGTTACTCATTTTCGTTGCGACGCAAAAGTTACTCTTTTACATATCTTTTATATGGCTTATAAATTCCATCAAGCTTATTTTAGCATACAATTTGTTTGGGCTGGAGAGCTTAACATATAAATTTACCAACATAGGAGTAAAACTGCAATAAAAGTAAATACAAACACTACTTCATCACCAAGTGACCCGTAGCATACGAAAAAGGTTTTCCCTTCAGTTAATGCCTCTGACGCATAAAAAAGACTTACGTTCCTTGTGGCAATCTCTATTGTTCCCCCACTTAATAATAACGCAATTCGGAGACATACTCGTAAAAATTTTCTGCGACCATCAACAAGTGCTAGTACAGAGCCAAGTATATGTTGAAGATGTTTCAAGAACAAATGTGTCAGAAGCGACTACCTCGCCTGTTACAGAAGAGAATAAAAGAAACGATGATTTAATTCTTGTTTATTATTGCCTATATTGATTCGTCGTGTCGGTGAAGTTTCCATTTGTGGAACAGTAGCTGAGAACGTGACATTTTTACGTTTTTGTTTTTTTTTACGAACTTTATATATTAGGAAAAGAAAGCGTCAAGTTGTATAGTGGGGGAATTATTAGTTTCTGCGGTGGTGTGTTATTGACTGGGTCTATTTGTTATATATTAAATGGAACGTTCTTCCAAGTGACAAGTGAGTAGGGGCCGGTGGAGTAGATAGAAACAGACCTAACCGAAATAATTTCTGGAGAAAACCATAGACGTCACACATGCGAGATGCGAGGAGGCAATTGGAACGGTGGCAGAAAAGCCGCCTAGCAAGCTCTATATTAAGCAATTAAAGTAAATTAAAAATAAGTAATAACGGACTAGACGGAGCGAGCAAAGCTCGCGACAATGAAACGCCGCCTGTAACCAGAGCTAATTATTTAACTGGATGTATCTGTTCTCGCAAGCGAGTAGGGGTGGGTGATGCGGGATCTACCCGGCGTAAATTTCTGGAGTCAGCCTACACGAAAACCATAGACGTCACACATGCTAGATCTGTGATATCGCAATTGTAGCGGTGACACGGCAACGCGACGTGCTGATTTAATGTGCGGCCATAGGGTTGCGGCACGCGGCTTTAACGAACTTAATGGAGTAGTGGAGAGTTCGGGCAGAGAGCCGTAAAGTAGCAATAAAGACGGTCACATTCATTACGATTTCCTAACATGAATTAGCGGCGGGTGTGCAGCACTCCTTCGACGCTTCGCCGATTCTGCCGATACCGACAGTTCCTTGTGGACCGCTTAAGCACGCCGTAATCGCACACGTGTTTATTTGGGTCGGGTCGCCAACTTGGGACTCATTCCTCTACATTATCTCTTATTGTTCTAGAGCCACACCATACAGAATTTGGAGACCTACACCCAGTACTTGGTTTCGCTGCAGGTGTTCAACCCGGAAGGCCCCGGGCCGAACACCACGGTCCTGGTCATGACGGACGAGGGAGGTGAGTACGGGTACCACGAGTCAGGAAATTAGCGACGCTTCGACTGTGCCACCGCGAATCCTTACGTCGCCCAGCCGTGACGTCAAATTTAATGGCACACGATCGTTGATTCAACGGCAATCCGTTTGCTAGTTTGCAGTAACTTACGATATTATTTATAGTGCGCTTCGTATTAAAACTGTGCCCGAGTATCTCGGTCGCCACATTTCATAAACCGGCGACAGTCACTCGGGTCCCTTACGCTTTCGACAATCTCCAGAACGAGTTTAGGTGACAGCGTAGCTGTTGGGGATAATAAGTGTTTTTTCTTAGCGATGGGCTTCGTAAGCAAAATTTTTCCGTATGTTTTAGGGGCTGATAGAGTGGAGTTGGTGTTAAATGCGATTATCTTGGAAATTAATCGGGCGCCACGTCTTCTAAGCTATTAATGAGATCTTCTTGAGGGAGAAGTGGTTGAAATACTTCATCTGATACTTTTAGGTATCATTCGGATGCGCTTATTCAGCTGGAGCAGCGTAATCCCCGGTCGGTTGAGTAAAACTAAGCTTTCAGGATATCATTTGCAGAATTGCCAGGCTCATATGGAGACCTGGCTCGGACGTCTCATCTTGTTTGGCCCCGGGTCTGAGACTATCATTCGATCGGGGCGATTGATTAGGGAAGGATACTCGGACGGTCTAACACGTCCATTATTTATACGGAGTTCGCGTCTGTTGGTACTTTTAACCCCGAATTTATATATATCAATGAGCGTCGGCCTCAGGGTAAACACGCGAGAAAATCCTTAATTTGCCGTCGCCGGTAGACGTGCGTTACTCACGCTATTCCATCTTCGAAATTAGAGTCGCCACATAAAAAGCTCATTTTTCCGTAAATGCCGAAGCCATAATAAATTCCCACAATCAAGATGACTTAAGAGACAGCAGTCTACTAACTCAACTCTTAAACTTTTGCACCATGTGCTCAATCCGCTCCCGAATGAATCAATACCCTAGTCCCTAAGTATGCTTTCGGGACAAAGCTAGAAGCGCTTGCGCTCCCTATCATTGCACTACGAGCCCTCAGCACTCATTATTCCCCACATGATACTTTCATTATCGCCGTTTCCCGCGTCGGAATTCGAACCATGCGCCTCGGCCGAGCAGGTCCGCCTCGGCTCACGCCTCGGAAGCAATTAAAATAACAGCGGCAGTAGCAAAACGAGGCGAGCCGCGTCCGTGGCTTTTGTTTCGAGAACAAAGGCTTCGCGGAGCAGGTGGAACGGGGCAGCGAGCGGAACAAAGTAGCGGGTAATGACAGCAGATGCAACCTGCAAAGCATGCGACTGCGAGATGCTGCAGCGAAGCGGCGTGCGAAGAGCTGAAGACGGAGCAGGAGTGCGTTTGCCGCCGCAGGATCTCGGTCGCGCAGAACGTGAATTTCCCTCTCCCGCTCGGACCTGCGCCTCGCACTCTGCGACTGTCGCTTAACACTCCGGTCTCCCGGTCATGTCGGTCTCTCGCCCTTAGCTCCTCTCATCCCCGCTTGTTGTTTGCCGTGCTGTCACAGTTCTGGGTGGTGCTGGTCGGTTCTTCGCGATTTTCGGCTGTTAACACCAGAGATGCATCTTCGCCGGAGGATTTCGATGACGCCGTCGTCCGTCTCGTAAACATGTCGTGTTACAATGGAAACTTTCTCACAACAACCAATTAGTACTTCTGAGTGAAGGATTCATTGTGTTAGGATGGGTCATGTTGTTTATTTACTGGTCGCGATTTCCGGAATCGTCGCCGCAGAACCCACTACGACAGAATATGACACCACGTTAGACAATAGAGGTACTGATCTTCATGTTTATGTACCCCATCTAACCTGTCCAACTCTGACAAGCCTAACCTGAACCAGTCTTGACACACCTACTGTTTCTTCTAGTGCCCAGTAAGCCTCAAGACCTCACGGTCTTGGACATCACGTCTGACACCATCACGCTCAAATGGACCCAACCTGAAAAACTCAATGGGGCCATCGAGGGCTATCGGGTCTACTACCTGTACAACAACCTCACTGACATGAACCGCGACAAGATCAAACCCAGTTCGCCACACATCTCGTACAATTTAACCAACTTAAGTAAGTTAAATTATTGCCACAGCCTACTTGATCTCACATTCGCTTCCAGCACCCTTTACCGACTACAAAATCTGGGTAAAGGCTTTCACAAGAAATCACGAGGGTGAACCGTCAGATCCCATTTTTAACACGACAGACATCAGCGGCCCAAGTCCTCCAAGAATATTGAATTTGACATGCCAAACCCAAGACACGATATTTTTCCAGTGGGCTAGACCACAACGCTTTTATTATTCAATTGATTTTTATTATATTTACATCAGCTTAAATAACCGCCTTTGGAAAAATATCACGTTAGAAGCGTCAAAGGACCATTTGGAGACTTCGGTAAGTCATTTGTTTCCTAACCTATACACACTCGATTGTCACAGAATTGTGGGAATTAGTATCAGTGGTCAAATGCAAATGCGGTTTTTTTTTATCAAGCATCAAATCAGTTTGACGTGACGTAATAGTGACGTCGTGTCAAAATAAAGGTAAATGACATGAATATAATGACGTCACCTAAAGCATCAAAAACTGAATATTTCATCAAGTCACTGAAAATTGAATGCGTAAAATGTGAAAATACGAGTGACCATATTTTATTGATCTTGCATTCACGCCAGTGTCAAGGTCATATAATAAACGTGATTAGTACACAGAATTAGTTAATATTTATGTAATAACTATAATCTGAATATTTAAAATAATCGCTTTTCATGCTGTGGTAATTCCTGGAGAAAATACACCTGCCTAGATAAATTCACGCAGTTTATAGATTTTCGCTTGAATGCCCACATTTTATGAACAAGAAAATTTAAGAAAAATCTAGGGTATCAAGGTCGAAGACAGAGACGGAGCGAGAAAGAGAGATTGCAAGAGGAACGTTAAGAACAAAACTTATAAATATTTATAAAATACAAATTTGTAAGTCATATAAGGTGCTAGTATGATAGATGTTTCTAAATTTTTTGTGACCTTGATATGATGACGCCATTTAAAAAAAACTTTCGTTGAACTACTATAGCAGTGAAATTAGAGGCATTTACATTTTTTTAACTTACAAATCGACATTTATGTACATAAAGATCACTATCTGCTTCCTTTGGTGATCTTTGAAGTTTGAAGTCGCAATAAGTGTGACTGCCCTGTTTTAGTATGAAACGGCGAAACATATTCCGATCAAATATAATAGTTCGATAGGATCTGCAATAAAGATCAAGTTTGAAACTATGTAAAAATGTATAATATGGTATAGAAATGCGCATTGTTCACCCATTTTGACTCATCTCTGCGGTTACCAGCCGGGAAAATACTTTGTTTGTGTAATATTGTTGACTATTTGTACTTCTGTTAATGTCGTTATTAAATATTCATTTACATATTTGGAACATTAAGCGGGACACTATCTGATAAATAAAATCTGAGGCTTACAACTTTGATTTAATTAATAATCTGACTTTTGCTCATCGGATGTGTGGATTTGATACGCAGTGCTAATCAGGTTTAGAACATCCGTTATTATTGTGTGGCTTGTAATATTTTCCTCTATAACTGCGATAATTTTAATCAGTAATCACACATGGGAAAATTCGCAGCCGCGTTGACTACAATATATAATAAATGCGTATTTGATACGGCGGTAAAGATGTGTGTAAAAACACATTTGAAATAATATAAATTTCAATATTAACCCGTTATCTACGTGAGAAATGTGATCTCGTTAAACCTTACACACCATTGTTTGTTATCAGTAAATCAGCAGTTCCATATTCCAAACTTCGTTTATTTATTGACAGCACAAAACCGCGCTGTTTGTTTTCACTGCTATCTTTCATTCAGTAGTATTGAGTCTAGAGGTATTTGTTGATACCAACTGATTTCAAGCCAATTCCAAAGAAAACATTCGTTGTTCCTTATTGTACAGCTACATCTACATATAACAGCGTCATTCTCGAAGATCAACCGCTTAAATGTCAGGTGTTACAAACAAATCAAACGACCCGACCAATAAAAGTTAATGGAATCTAATGATCCAACTTGACCTTCCCTGGAGGTTTTCGTTATGAATAAATTACACCAGTTAGAAGCTGTCACAATCAGCACAATGTGGTCTTCCTCCACTTGCAATATCCGCTATTTTCCAGTACTCCATCGAAAACGTGACCACCAACATCGAGTACCAGGTCCGGGTGCAGGCTTCCAGCCGCAGTAACCGGACCCGGCGAATCATCAAGGGCCCCTTATCCGAACCGAAACCAGTATTCATGCGCTTAGATTGCGACAAAATGCAAGAGTACATGCGGCACACTACGCACGAGCTAAGTGCCGGCGTGTTGGCCGGTGTCATTTGCGCCAGCTTTGCATTTTTGTTGGCGGTATCAGCTTTTATTCTCTGGAGGTGTGTATAAATAGCTTAATTAATCAGTTCCCCCTTGTAATAAATGCGGCATCCTGTTTACTTATACAAATGGCGGTGCTTTGTTTCAGAAAATGTTTTCGCGTCTCGTATTATTACTTAGACGACCCGCCGTGTTCGGTACCGACGGCTTCGCTGGACTGGAATGCGCCCCCTGAAGGCAACAGCGAGCACAAGGGCGCCATACTGGTGCACATGTTCCCGAAGCATGTGGCGGAGCTGCACGCTGACGGGGATATCGGGTTCAGCAAGGAGTACGAGGCGATACAGGCGGAGGCCACCACAGATGAACACACCTCGGAACACTCGCAGCATCCCGATAATCGCGTCAAGAACAGATATCTTAACATCATTGCTTGTAAGTGGAACGAATCCTACCGACTGCGCCGATTCTGACACCTGGGTTGTAGATGATCACAGTAGAGTGCAGTTGCTGCAGATGCCGGGCCAGAAGAAGAATATTGATTATATTAACGCGAATTATATTGATGGGTTTCAATGGTCCAAGGCTTACATTGGCACTCAGGGCCCTCTTCCGTCTACGTTCGATTGTTTCTGGAGAATGGTGTGGGAGCAGAGGGTTAATAT
Organism: Zophobas morio; assembly: GCF_036711695.1. Taxonomy (NCBI): domain Eukaryota; kingdom Metazoa; phylum Arthropoda; class Insecta; order Coleoptera; family Tenebrionidae; genus Zophobas; species Zophobas morio. The sequence goes on from NW_026972149.1 coordinate 10,188,229, forward strand.
CATCGTCATGATTACGAATCTAGTGGAGCGAGGCAGAGTAAGTGGCGTTTTTATACATTTTGCCATATTAATGACTAGGTAGGGTAGTGATATATTTCATTATTTTGCTAGGATTCTCTAAAATATCCATTCGCCAAGTTTGGTTCAGACCGGTTTGAGGTATTTGTGTGACCCTTGAGTTTACTAATGTCACTACTTACTAGACTAGAGATTGGTTTTAATCTGTTTGCGGACACTTACTAAAATCCGTTTGCGTTATTGTTAATATCACTTTAGATTAGTTTATTACTTTGCAGAGGAAATGTGATATGTATTGGCCCAAAGAAGGCACAGAAACGTATGGTGTTATCCAAGTTAAACTAGTCAAAGAAGACATTATGGCAACATACACAGTGAGAACTTTGCAGATACGGCATCTTAGGGTAGGTCACTTCTTACTTAAGTTACACAGTTAAGCTCGTTCGTCGTAGATTAAGAAAAAGAAAGCAGCAATGGCGGAAAAATTGGTTTACCAGTATCATTATACTAATTGGCCTGACCACGGAACACCCGATCATCCACTCCCAGTATTACACTTTGTCAAAAAGTCGGCAGCAGCTAATCCTCCTGATGCAGGACCAATCATAGTTCATTGCAGGTGCGTAAATTGCGCATGTTCATTGACCCTACTTAAGTAACTCGTGTTTCAGTGCTGGTGTCGGTAGGACCGGTACATACATAGTTTTAGATGCTATGCTCAGACAAATCCGCAGCCGTGGTGAAGTCAATATTTTCGGTTTCTTACGTCACATTCGCTCCCAAAGAAATTTCTTGGTACAGACTGAAGAACAATACATATTCATTCATGATGCATTACTTGAAGCTATAGAGTCAGGAGAAACTAACATTAGTCGCGAACAATTCCCTCGTTACGTTCAGATGCTGCAGAACCTAGACACCGAAGAAAAGAGCGAGCTTTGGAAGTCTGTTGAAATTCAATTCAAAGTAAGTACCGTCGTAATCCCAATATGATCACTAACTCTTTTGTTGCACAGCTGGTCACGAGTTTCCAATGTAAAGACTTCAATCTCGTTTCGGCAAATAAAGTGATAAATCAGCCAAAGAATAGAACAGCTAATATATTGCCGGTGGAAAGTTCCCGTGTACATTTAACTCCCAAGCCGGGAGAGGATGGATCCGATTATATCAACGCCACCTGGATACAAGGTTTCCACAGCTTACGCGAGTACATCATCACACAACACCCTCTGAAAACTACCATTAAAGACTTCTGGCAGATGGTCTGGGACCATAACGCACAAACCATTGTGATGCTTAGCATTATCGATAATCAAGAATTTGAGGTCTTCTGGCCAATGGATCAAGAAACTGTCGATGCCGAATCTTACAAAGTCAAATTAGTTAACGAACAAGCTCAGTCAACCTACGTCACTAGAGACTTCACCATGCAGTCACTCCAAGACGACTACGAAATTCCAGTCAAGATGATCCATTGCACCAACTGGCCGCAGCATTGTTGCAGTATTGCCGAAATCTACCATCTACCAAACACCGTTCTGGATATGGGCATCCAAAATGGACCTATCGTTGTCGTCGACAAGTAAGTTTTCGTTTTTAGGCGGTGTGGATTTTTGTTTTTTTTAGTGACGCATGTATAAATGGCGCAGCTGAGTGGAATTGAGGGTGGCGTGTGAGGTGGTTGTTTTTGTTTCAGATTCGGAGGCACAGAGGCCGCTTCCTTCTGTGTGTTGACGACATTGAAGAAGCATCTGATGTACGACAACCACGTGGATGTGTACATGTACGCAAAACTCTACCATAACAAAAGACCGGGAATTTGGAGTTCCTGCGATGACTACCTGAGGTTGCATTTGGCCGTTCAGACGCTTTGCAGTCCGCCAGAGGGCACTCCCGACCTGTATGCAATGACAAACGGGGCGGTGAATGGATCGTTGTCGAATGACTGTGTTCGAGTACCTCCTGAAGGTATGGAAGCAGTGGGGCCGCGGCTCACCGTTGCTTAAGTTGCAGTTATAGTGTAAATATATGTGATTATCGTAATTGTTATAATGTCCATATTTGTGCCACTGGTGGCAGGTGTAACTGAAACTCATGATTAAAACGTACTTCTCTTCTCTAGCTCAATCATTTTTTTATATTAAGATAGGTTTCAAGTATCAGAGAGAAGTATGGGTGATCGAAATGTTACTGCTGACTCACTGTCATTCACCTATCATCCTCAGTGTAAGTCAATAGCATCACATAGTTATGTTGTTAGACTGATCAATGTAGGTATAGAGTGTATTATGCCGTTAAGATCAACTCTAATTCATGTTTGGACATCATAGGTAGTCTTATCAATCTGTAGTGCCACGCTTAGCTTGCTATTGTCTCACTGTGCAGTTTCTTTGTCTTTTTTTTTTTAACATTTACATGAATCTTTGTTTACTTACAGAAGCCCCTTTAATATCCCAGGATGTTACGAAGTGTAAATGATTTCATTTGAGTTACATTGTTGCATATTTCATTATTAAGTGGACAATAGTGCTTCAAATGGAAAAGGTACTAATTGATGTTGATAGAGGCCAAGTGAAATGTGATGCACTATACAGAATTTCGTTTGTTACAATAATTTGTCTCCTCCCATAGACTCAAGATGTATAAAAATGTAGTTATGTGTAAAAAAGATCTGCGTGAATATGAATCAGATATTTATATAATATGTGCAGTGTAGAATAATTCAGTATTTATGTAAGTGTATAGACTTAGTTTTTGTATGATATTGATTTATAACAAGAGTACATCGATCATAAACATTTTGACTTGTTCTGGACCAATTTAGTGGATAAATATAAACTTCTGGTCCTTCAAGACATGACTGCTCACAAGGTCCTGCAGGGTGTCTACTGACCTTGGCATGGCACTTCTCGTTTTATACTGTAGCCAATCAGCTTATCAAATAGAATAGTATCCGTCCACCAGGCGATCTTAACACTCAACCCAAATCAATAGACACCTTTCAAGACAATATATCATGTCCAAAGCATATACTGGATGGCTGATGAGCTCTTTCATTTGTGATTTTACTGAATGTCGTTGATTAAACATCAACTTGTTAAATATCTCCACTTCTATTTTTGATTGTTCGTCGTCGTAGCACAAGTTGATGTTCAATTCTACTCTTAACTATCAAAACGGAGTGTCAGTGTTTACATCATTTTTAAACAAACATAAATTTTATTTTTAACTGTGTAAGTCTGTATAGTCCTAATGATCAAAGTGTAGTACTCTTTAAAAGTTTTTCATCACCTTGTGTATGTTGCATTATATTTGTGTTAAATAAAAGAATTTTTAATAACGACGCGTTCTTAATTTCACCTTCACATTTTCCACTTTTATTACATCTAACTCAGCTGATTCAACCATAAGTGCAGATGATGGTTTGCGACTAAGAGCTATTAACAATCTCTGAGACACTGAATAATGGAAAAAGGACACTTGAAATCCGGAATGTCTGTTTTGAGCTAAACAGTTGATGGATTTTCTCCTATTCTCCAATACCACACTATTTCAGTCCCAGTGTCAGCTTTTTTGAGTACTATAATTGGACAACAAGTTTAAATCAGGACAAAGGGCGACAGAAAGAAATGGAGTCAAATATTTACAGGTCTGTATCAACACCAACAGAGTTGAACAACGAAGAAAACAAATCCAGAATACAAAGATAAAACGATAAAAAAAACAAGTTCAAATGAGAAAATCGTTTAAAAAAGAAAATATGTGTAATACTTTGAAGAAACCTCCAACAAAAAGTAAAATAGAGCTATGTAGTTGCTGAAAACCTAAAAAATAACAAAAGTGTAGTAGAATGGTCACTCAGCAGCTTGAAAAACAAGGCTGTGTAAAAGAAACTAGACCTAGTTTTATATTCACTATAATAAAGTATAGACTTCTACCGGAACACATACTTGTACAAAGTTATGAGTACTTTAAACTCAAGATCATGTTTAGAGAAAATGAGGTCATGGCAGAACAGTAGTGCTAATAAAAAGACCTGTAAGAAGTACTGGAACTAGAACATACAAAAGGAAGCTAAATAACGACAAATGGTTTCTACTGCATGCAATTTACTCTACTTTATGATGAATAAAACTACATTTAAAAAAGATTTTCAAAAACCAGAGGCAGAAATTAAAACAAAATTAGCACCATTGTAATGGCTAAAAAGATATGGTGTATTGTTGGTTGCCTAGCTAATCAATGATTCTAGATATGGATTTATGGGTTTTTATGGCGTGTTGATATTCATTTATCTCACTGAGAGCCACATACTTTACTTTTTTTCCGAATCTGAAAGGTTTAAGGAGACCTAACACCAAAGAGACGTTTGATTGACTAATACTGACGCCTTAAAGGATTATTTTTTTGCCCGAAAACCCTTATCTTCAAGACATTTCTGTTAATACAATGAGATGTAATGTACATTTACCTGCATTTTGAACCGATAAATAGGTGACGTGGACTTTAGGGGTTGGAGCTACCCTGTATATAAAATTACCCACTGGAAGAGTAGGAAATAAATGACCCAGTCGCGCCCATTTTCGAATGTTTATGGGGCTTTTGCGTGCTTTCATCGATAAAGTAGCACCCAAAACAACCAACTTTCAAAGACGAAGAGGTTTTTAACCTCAAACATTATTATTAAGAAGAATTTTCCCGTATTTAATTAATTAAAAAAAAATTAAATTCATTTTACATCATTTATGCCGTTGTTAAACATAGTTGCCAGGAAAAAGCAAATGAACATCGGTTGCCAAGGGTTTGTTTAGTTGACAAGTCAATTTTACAAAGTGCTTTACTTTTACCTTTTCACGGCTTTTTTTGTAAGTAAATCATGCCAAACCCCCATGAAACCTATTAAAAAACGTTTTCCAGGCCTTATTTTACCCTTTCAGATAATTTGATTCAATTTTCCCGAGATTTTTTTGTTCAAAATCTATCCCGAAATGGAAAAGATCAACATGCAGAAGAAAACTCTTATTTTCAACGTTCTCCACTTCTTAGGTCATGAAATCGGGGCTTCTGACCTCACTGAGGAGAAAAAGGAGTCCATAGAGGTAGCTATTCAATGCCTGGAAACTGCATATGAGATAACCTCTGAGGATCGTCAAAATTTGCACAAAGTGGATTTATTGAACCAAATCCGGGTTCTGGCTCAGGTAAGAGGCGTCTAGGGGGTTTTGGTCGGTTTCTGAGGCGATTTGTGGTCACAGGGCATCACTGAAGAGCAGCAGACGGCTGCCGAACACCATAAAAACCTGGGGAATAACGCTATGAAAAATGGCGAGTACGAAGAGGCTGTGAGAGAGTACACAAAGTAAGTAGGCGGTTTGAGCAGTGCAGGGGTGATAGAGAGCGCTTTCAGAGCAATAGAGTCCAATCCAAAAAACGCTGTGTATTTTTGCAATCGAGCTGCTGCGTACAGCCGCTTAGACAACAACGAGGAGGCCATCAAAGACTGCAAACAGGCGATAGTGTTGGACCCCACGTACGGGAAGGCCTACGGGAGACTGGGGATCGCGTATTCCAACCTGAATAACTGGGCGGAGGCTGTGAAGGCGTACGAGAAGTCACTCAAGTACGATCCACAGAATTCCGGATATCAAGCGAACCTGCGGCTGGCCCGCGAGAAACTCATCGATTCCATGGGTAAGTTGGTGACTTGTGAGGCCCCAAAGTGACCATTTTTTTGCAGAGAGTGCAGCGCCGCCCCAGCATCGCCCCATAGATATCACCCAGTTCATCAATAACGAGTCATTTCTACACATGGCTCGAGAAATGATGGCGAATCCGGACTTCCAAAATATGTAAGTATTTCGGTATAAAAAGCTCTATATTTGCAATAAAGTTACCTGTGCTGTGTCTTATTTTTTTAAACGAATTTATAGAATGTCGGGCATTATGGCAATGAGTCAGTCAGGGGACACAAATTTCGAGGCCCTTTTCCAAGCGTAAGTTTTTATATAAATAGGTGGTTCCTGTGCATCCTTCCAGTTCCCGAGCTCCTAGACCCTCACAAATTGTATGATCGTTCCACTGATTTTTTTTTCTCGTCTAGGGGCCAAAATCTAGCCACCCAGATGCAAAACCAGGACCCGAGGTTTGTGGAAAACTTACGAAGACAATTTGATCCTCAGAACCCGAACAACCCGAGTCCCCGGCGTGATGATGGTTCATGCAGTGACTCCTAAGTAGAGTTTCCTTTTGCTTGTTTTTACCGTTTTTTTTTTATCAAAATTTGTAATGATTTTATTAACTTCCTCCGTCATAGACGAAGTGTCTAAATTTCAGTGACTTGTCAAATTTAAATTATTTTTCGGCTACTTTTTCTAAATTTATCAACTTTTTGGCTAATAAATACAAAAACACTATTTTCTTGTTATTAATTTTAGCTATATGTTTGTTGAGTGGTATGAAGTGAACAATAAAGTAGCAAATGTTTCTGTGTACTGGATGCCGGTCGTGCAACGGATCACTCTACGAAAAACAAGCCAGTAAACAGAAAATTATATTTTCACATTGTTACTAGTGTCTTGAAAGAATTTAATAATAAAATGTTAAGCTTGTAGGTAATTGTTGGCTAAAACGAAGACTGTCTTCTTTGTTTTCTGGGGTATTTTTCTTTTTACTTCACTAGATTGATTTCGAGTTTTGTTCTTTTTATTTTTATTTTAATTTTTTTCCAATCTTTTCTGGGGGATAGCACTTTTTGTTAGTCTTATTGTGGTTGATATTTTGTTCTCGCATTTTATTTATTATTGTCTTTTTAAAATATATTATATATTTTCGGTAAAATGTTGGAGTCTGTTCTATTATTCAATAAGTGATTTTAATCAAGAACTTGCTGGTTTTATTTTACCTTCATTGATTTTTCCATTCCTTACATTCTTTTTAAAACATTCTCCTTTGAATCATAACCAATACCCAATTATTTTAAAGTAGACCGTTTTTAGCCAAGGAAAATTAAAACACGTCTCAACTCTTTGGTAAGCACAAAGAAATAACTTCTGATTTGCGATTTACCACGTTTACAACTTCTAGAATTTTGTAGTACCATTTTGATTTTTTTCCATAATTTAGATAGCATTGATTCAACAAAATCCTGAGATGACGTCATCACTTTTTGGTGGAGATGAATGAACAGATTTTGGTAAGCATTTACATATTCATGATATTCATAAAATACGACTAAAGTTTCTCAACAGTTTATCCAGTAATTATTTATTATTAGTAAATCGCCAATGAAAAGGACCTACCTTTTCATTTTCTAGAAGCCATGAAATGTTGTTTAGGCGTCCGACATAAAAATTAAATTGCATATATCGTTAAAATAAAATTATTTTCCAAGTCATTTCTCTCTAAATAAAAAATGTAAAGTAAATACTCTCCAATTCCTCTATAACTGTACACACAGATATTGATGTAAGTGTCAACAGCGATAAGATAAATAATTCTAACATACGTATATTTTTTAGGAAAGTATATTACGTTTTGTTCACACGTTTCAATTCTGACTGAACATTTTTTCGTCTGATACTTTGTACTTTTAACCCCACTAAGTAGTGATCATAAATAATAACGCTAAAATTGACTCAATTTTCAAAATAACCTTTGTTTCTCGTATGGTTATGAGTAGGTGGCTTGGACAGTTTGCCAGAATCACATACAAAAGCTAATTGTAATCAAAATCTAAAATGCAGCCAACTTCGCTCTTCTTATATTTCTATTTTCGCAAATTTCAAACAAACGTGATGATTTATTTTGTAAATATCACGCAGTTGATGGCCTTGATATACAATTACCTCCACGCGACACACTAAATGAGGAAAATTCTCACTGACATCCTTTTTTAAGTATTGTAATTTGATCTATTTACCGAATGAGTAATTCCATGTTTCGTCGACATTTCATAGCTTGTAGAGTATAAAAAAGTAGGTCTTCCGTTTCCGTCTGATTGTCGTTTGTTGTCTATTGGCGATTTTATTAGATAGAAAACTTTCGAACCTGCTTAACCCTCGGATGCCCAAGCCTGGGTCAAATTTGACCCACGAACCACTTTTTTGTGATTCTTTTCTTCAATCTCTTAAATTTTTTCTCCTGTATTTTATTTTTTGCCTGTTTTGGCGTGTTCAACAATATGTGAATACTTGCCGCCACTTGATTTTAGTTACATGGTTGTTATCACATATTTATAGCAGTGGGTCAATTTTGACCGACTTTTGGTCTTCAACTTATAAATGTTTTAACAAGATGTTAAATGAGTAGGCATGTAATAGATAAACAAAAAGATGGCCTTTTGTTCAGTTTATGAATTGCCTAAACCTTGCGGCCATAAATGCATACATTATATATATATAAAATGTAAAACCCACTTTAAATACCAAGTGTTTCTTGAAGAAGACGATTATTTCTCAAAGAGCTCGGTCTTCAGCTATTGAAGCCTCCCATTCAAAGACGGGTGGATAATGGATTTAATTGTGTTCCTCGATGTGTATAAATGGTAATTGGTACTGTAGTTGATACAAAAATAGTTACAAGGAAAGGGAATCCAGAAACGAAAAAAGAGAAAAATGTGTGTTTTCTGTCAGTGATGCTAAAAAATATTCTGACAAATGCGGACAATGCGGCATTTTTTGTTGCAAGGCACAAGTAACAATAGATGTGTTAAAAATCTACCAAAACTGTACACAATAAAACTATCGAATTTTAAGTATTTTATTGGTACGTTGTCTTAAAGCTTAACTGTTGTTTTTTATAAACACATATTTTTTTTACTGATGTTAATGAAAAACATTTTTGTTTGTGGCCTTTTTTTCATTAATACATAATAAATAGGCAATTGGAACTTGAAATAATAAAACCTAAAGCAAAGTTAGGCTGGGTCAAATTTGACCCAGCTTGGGTGTCTATGTAAAAAAAAATAGCTTGGGCATCCGAGGGTTAATATTAATTTGATAATCCCCACCAAAAGTTTGGTGATGTCACCTCAAAATTTTGCTAAGTAACTATTAATAAACGATTAAAATGTGATATTTACTTGGCTATACTTGTAGATCTTGTACAGCTTCACCCCAAAGAGTCGATTTCTTGCACTAAAGATTTTTCTTATCACCCGGCGCCTCCACCAGAATGGGGGTAAATATCCTGAGTTAAGAAAAACTGACATTAATTAACAAAAAAGGTTATACAAATAATATATATCGTTACAAAAAATATCCGCAATTGGTGTATATAACAAATAATTGTACGTATCGTGCTTACGGTTTAAGATACTGAATTAATGAAGTCGCACATAACGGACAACAAAACTACTGCCTGGTTTACTCAGTACTTTTTATATTGTTTATATCAAAAGTCAGTAGAAATGTATTTATAAAATATTATATTCATGACACTGTTTGTGACATCCAGTCATCGCTAATTCTTTTGTAAACACGGCGTTTCATGTAAAATCTGAACCGTTTGGCGTTCGTTTAATGTAAATAAATTTTTTTAATGTTCTGGTGTTATGTGAAGACCGGAAATTACATACTGAAGCAATTTTATTAAAACACGCTCCCAATTCCACTAGATATACAAGCCTGCGTTTCATTTTTACAGAAGTAAAGCTTGCATCGTCGTTTCAAAAAATAAGTGCGGGTAGTAAAATCGCAAAAAAGTAGATTTTTAAAATAATCACAAGCAGCTTCCAACATTTTCTCTTGTTTTATTAGACTATTTAATTCAGGATTTTCATTTATAAAATCTCAGTCAGGTCAGCTAAATGCTTGCCAACATGTGAAATGGTAGAGTGAGTGCGCTAACTAATAACAATAACAGTTCAGGACGTTACGAAACACTGAGAAATGATACTCTTGATAAGAATAAATGTAGGTTTTGACGTGCACATTTCCTAGAACGAATCAAAAAATTTCCCGGGAATATGTCCAACATATTTTCATTAGGGTTGCAAGGAAAGTAATTTCGTCATACCCGACAGGTGCTGTCGATGTTCCAATATATCTCCGCGACACACGAAAGCAAAACAGCTTAAAGTATTTTCCGTGATTGTTTAAGATTAATACACACCCATTTGCTATAGCCGTGTTTATACAAAACCGCGCGAAAATATCCCGCTGCGCTTGAAAGGAATATGGAATGTGAAAAACACTGCGAAAAATAAATTTCCTTCAAGTGAGTGTTGCTGAAATATTGCAAAACAACGAAGAAATCGAGCGATGCTTTAAACTGGTCACCGTTTTCATTTCAACACGTTTTATTAATAACCCGCCAAATAAAAATAACAAACATCTGATCTACTTTCGGCTAATGTGAAATCGCGGATTTTGTTACCAACAATTGAACTGGAAAACCGGCTATAATTACTCCTGCACTTGTGACCTATATTTATTTTGAGAAAACAAATTGGTCACTGAAGCCTGTGTTGCAACCCACGGACGATCTCTGAGGGGGCGGCCAGATGTCGCGGCGCCCCTCGCACGATTTTACACAAACCTCTCACCTCGGACCTTTGCTATCCACAACACAAACAAATCTACCACCTCCAACGGGAAAATAACCGTTTTTGAACCAAAATTGCTTGATTGTGCTTCAAGGAGGAGGAAAGTTCCTTCTAGATAGCTAGCCCCAGTAAAAACCATGAGTTAACGATCAACAGCTGCTCCAAATCATTGAAATTGCTTTTTTTACGTCAAACTTAAACGTTTTATAAAAGTAGAATCTAGTTTTCCCCTGGTTTTAGTATCAATTTTGCAGTGATATTATTTACCCAACCACGAAACGTTATCGTCATCCACATTGACGCCGCAGTCGCTAGTGTTGTGGAAATTATGTATGTAATTTAATATCCCTGCGTTGTACGTATATATACATATAAGTGCCAATATATAAATTTAGACTTATACTTTGTATGTTTCAACATACTCGTATGTGGTTAAATAGAGTGACACATTTGTGGGGAATTGATGACATATACAAGTCTGTTTACACACTCAATTGGTGTGTGTTAAAAACAAATTTGGGGGTGAATTTCTTCATATGAACAAAAAATAATGAAACAGCCTGTATACAGATTTGTTGAAGGGAAAATAGTGTTGAGGTATATCTATAATAGATAATGATTTTTTTGTCCTCCCCCGTATATTCGGCTTTAAATAAGTGTTGCGTCTGTTTTGCCGAGGTTATGTCCGCTTCAGATTTATCGTTCGAAATCTGCAGTGATGGCATGCCGCTCTACTTTGGTAGTTTGGCGTCCGGAATGAAAAATGTTGCCGGGAAGCGTTTTTTAAGCGCGAGGGCGTCTTACGGCGTCGATTATGGCATCGAAAGATAATAAAATATTTAATAAAGTACTATTTTAATCTTAATGGAAGCGTCGAAAAAAATTCGATATGATTAAGTCGGAAAAATATTATTTACGAAAGCAATGTTGCCAAAGTCTTTTGCAAACTGCTAACATAGTGGCCAGGTTAAATATAGCCCGTGTGCTAATTTGAGGAACACATCGTCCTACTGAAATATCTAACACACGCCCTCTTAAACCGACGCTCTCCTCCTCAAATCGAGGATACCAACATTTCTCGTCGGCTCGGTTTAAAAGTTTCTACCAAAATATGAGTGCCAGTGTCAGCTGCGCAAGGCACTGCATCTCGTCACCCACGTCCACGTCAATGCAAATTCGCCATTTATTATTCGTGGATTTTTTGCAGCGCGATCTGCGTCATGCACGCGAGGGGGCACATACATAAAAGGCATTTATAGGTAGACGGAAATAGAAAATAGTTGGAATGCACGAAGTGGATATAAAAAATTAAAAATAAGAGCGATTTTTGGCAAGCGAATAGTTTTAAAGTTAGAAAGCGATAAAAAAATAGCCCGAGTAATGATGATTTGTAATAGGACAAAACCGTGGTGTTCGAGTATTTTTAAACGCGTAATGACAGTGGTAATGATACTAAAGAAAAACATTTGGCTCATTAAATTTGCTACTCTATACCGATATAAATAGTTTTATAAATAAATAAACAGAACACCTACAGGAACTGGTTCATTTGGGCAGGTTAGAAAAATATTTGAGCTCTCTCTGATGAACGGTTTTAACAAACAGAATGTATGTTTTTACTCAAAACTTAATATAAATTTAGAATAAGAAAATAAATATTCATAAAAGTGTTTTTTAGTCTTTTACTAACAAACTTTTTTCCTGATAGCAATCATTTACGAAAGCCTTCCAACAATAATATGCGTCTTGACGGATACAAATATTTTTACGCTCCTCCAAAATTTCGTAACCGATTGTCTCAGTGACTAATCGATCTGCGCGAAAACAACCACTTCATGTTCACTTTTTATTAGTGTAAAGCGCGAGACGTTCGCAACACGTGTGCCCAAAATTTATAGTTTTGCTCAACGCCCAGCATCAATCTCTACTTTTTCCTCAAAACTCAAGACTAAACAATCTAACGACGTATACGATCCAACAGCCCACAAATCACCGCTCGTTCCTTAACCCAACACCGTTTAATCGCTGCTTTATTTAAATCTCGACCCTTTCGAGACTTCACTTGCTAAGCCATCCAAAAATATGACACCAATAATAACCGACAAAAATTGGCATTTGGGTTTTTATATCTCAAGCTCCAATCGTCGACAGGTGAAGACAATTAATTTAGTTACCTAAGAACCGCATTAACTCGCCTGCAAGCGATCGCCATTTTATTTTCACACCATATCGTTACTTAATTCGATTAATACTTTTCTACGGACTTGCCAACTCTGCAGATTACGTGCTCTGCTGGTTCTTCAACAAACAACGATCACTAATTTGTTAAAAATAAATATGAAAAATTCTCTTGACAAATGTCTCTTGACTATTAACTGCGAAACCTTGAGGCCATTTTGCAACCTGCAAGCCAAGTAAAATAAAGATTTTTATATATAATTAAACTTTAAATTTAGAACTATTAATGAAACGCTGAAAGAAACTCAAATAAAAGCGCACCTTTCGAACATTATAAAGAAATAAAAAATCCGTAAATTATTTACACTAAAGTTTCTCTGCTACACAAAAATACCGACGACGTACCGGATTTTTCACCAACGATCTGGTTAATAATTGCTGAGATGACGTCACCATTAATGAAGAGGGGCAAATGTAGTGAAATATAAGACAATGAACAAAATACATATGTCTGTTGGTACTAACGTTGTACACATTCTGTATGAACATTTAAAAAAAATAAAGACATTCCCAAAACACCACCAATATTGTTTTTCTTTAGGTTTATTCGTTTATTCGCTCCTAAAAATACACTCATCAGATACCATCAAAGAGAAATATAAACAGCAAATCCTGACACCTTACTGCTTTCGCTCACCAACATGTTTGTTACGTTTTCGAACTGTAGAAAACAGACGGAGTGCTACATTTAGTGCTTCAGTATATTTGGAAATGTACCGTTGGTAAAGATGCACATCATGATGTACATTCCTGAGTTCGCAAAATAAAATTTTCCCGTGACGTCATCATTTGGTTGAAGGGTATGACTGTACCAATTTTGATTAGGTTATGTAGATATGTAGAAGACGAAGAACAACAAATGCGGAACTTAATAAAGAAAAACCCAAGTAACAAACAGGGCGAAAAAAAAATAAAAGCTGACTAATAAGTGCAAAAATAGACACAAATTCAAGATATAATCAAAAATTTACGAAAATAATATCATCATAAATCCATACGTGCCAGAACATTTCTTGGCAACAAAAAATGGTAAAAAAGAAGAGATACATATGTATCTCAAGTAAAAATAAAACAAAATGGATATTAAAAAACTGACATAGTGTGTGATAACAAACAATTTTGAGTACCGGAAGAGAACAATTCAGTTCTAAATCTATGTATGTCAACTGTTACAATGACTCACTTATTTAACAATTTTATGAAGGTCAGTACTAAATATATCAATACATAACTCAGCAGTTAACCCATGCGGATTTTGATACCACAGCCATAACTCTCTAAATCGTCCATAATGTTATGGTATTTGAACAGTTTGCGCTTTTAATGCCCGTGTAAATTTTTATCGCATAATCGTAACATTTTGTGGAAGCTAAATACTAGCTTGGCAAAAATATTTTATTATGCGCCACAAAATAAAGACTTTTTTGTTAGTTTTATATACACTATCGATGTTCCTTAGATTTCTTTCAACTCAAAAGATTTAATTGTTGTGGTCGGAGTTTTATTTTGGGAGGTGTACCTCTTTGAAGCAAACTCTTTGATGTTTACAAAAGTTGAGCACACTAAGAGGTCCAATAACTCGCAGCTGACGCCACAGATGAAAAAAATTGTCGTAATAGTATCAGTATATATCTATATACATTTCTAAAAATATCCCTTTCAATGTGCTAAAATAGTCGGCACGTTTACAAAGGTAAAAAAAGAATGAAAGCTTGGGTGAATTTTAGAAGGTATTTACAAACAGTCTGTTGAATTTGGCGAATTCGTGTTTGCTTGTGAAACTGGAAGAGATGTTGATGTTTCTGGAAAAAGAAAAAAGGAGCCGCTAACATATACGTTGAAGTCTTAAAGGCAATTCAAAAGTAATACTGGTGAAAGGTGTATTTTTGCAAGCGCATTAGTTCTGGGTAAATGTAGGTTTCTAAGCCGTTAACATACTATTAATGTAAACAGTGTTGATTGTGGTCAATTAGTCGGAGGGAGTGTGGGGCGCCACCGTCGTCAAGAGATGCAAGCGTCGGTGTATCAGTAGAAGCGACGCAGCGTCGTTGGGCGGTTCTCGGAGTCGACGACGAGCAGCTTGAGCTTAGCTCGTTGCTTCGACGGCTACTGTCGTTCATACTCGAGCCGTGCCGCCCTATATGGCTTGGCATGACTCTCGCCTATGTATAAGATTACATCTCTTTTTCTTTGCTCTCTTCTAAAAATACTTGAGCCCACGGTTATTTCGAGAGAATTGTATACATGTTTTCTTATAATGAGATTCCCATATCACTAGGACTATTTTTTAATAACGCGCCCACGGAACCTCACCACGAGCACCCCCAACGAAATTGTCGCGGCTCGTTTGACATTTCTTAGTCAACCCGCACTCGCATGCCCTTATTCAACGATTGCCAAAGATGAAGCAACCTTTGGCTGACTGACTTAAGCCTTTAATTGTGGCTTGCGCCCTGCGTGAATCAACAATGACTAGGAACGAAAGAATGCTTAAAGCCGATTAGTTGTTTGGTGATTTGCGGACTTCGTCACGCCTTTATTTGCCTCATTAAAATTAGAATCTCGATCAACACCTTTTTAGTCATAATTATTTTTACACCTGGTGGTTGGCGCCCAACGCGGGTCCGGTTGTCGGTGGTGCGGCGCAGGAATTCCTGGTCAGGTGATTGATGGAATGGTGGCTTCGATTAGTCATTACAGGATGGTGGAGGTGGGCGAAAATCTGAGACCAAAGCGATCTGGAGGCTGCCGAGGTTGAAGGAAAGCGTCTCGACGCTCGGTTTCGGAGTGGGGGCCGATGCGGCGCTTGGCGGGGGCATCGTCATGCTCTGGTTTAGATTCGGGGTACACATTACGCTCCTTTAGTCAGTGCTTTGGAGGCCACGAAGCAACCTCTAAGAAAGACGAACGAATCGACGACGCGTTTGTGCGACGGGACGACCCAAGTGTACACGCGATAACGCGAAGTGTGTGTGGTGAAGTGAAGTGCTGAGCTGTTGATCGGCTTCTGCACCCTTTTGAAGAAGTAAGTTTGAGTGATTCCAGCAGGCGAGTGCAGTGATGAGTGCTCGAGGATTTGCATCAAAGGATACGCGTTGCATAGTAGTAGAACGAAGGGGCTTTGATCTTCAAATCTGGGTTACGAGCAGGGCACCTAAGCGGAGTTTGCCTAGATCTCTGTTACATTGTAGCATTTAGTTCAACGCCATTGGCAGACGTCGCAGCATGTGATACATTAATCTTATAATATAGAACGAGTCTAGCTTATCTAAAAGTAACTTATTGCATTGCTTCGGATTTTAGGGCCGGGTTAATGTCCTCGTTTTCGGGATAATCAAAACACAGAAAGCATGGGAGTGGCGGAAGATTTCGCTCCCAGCTTCACCCAAAAACCACAACTAAGACAAGAAGATGATGGCAATAAACTTATTTTCGAATGTCAGTTATTGTCAAATCCAAAACCAGATATCCAATGGTTCCGAAGCGACACGCTATTATCCGAAGACAGTAGAACTAATTTCAAAATACAGAATGTAGGAGCTAACAAGTTTCTTGTGGTTCTTGAGCTTGACGATGTTATCGAAACAGATGCCGGCCTTTACAAGGTCAAAGCGAAGAACAAAATGGGAGAAGTTGCAGCTTCCATCAACCTCAACTTCAGCCGTAAGTGATTTGAAATTATTCCGACCAAATAACGGCCTCGCGAGGCCCTTACTTGGTGAAAATTTTCTCGCTCAGGTCAACAGGAATGATAATTGCTTTCCTCTTTTCAGCTATGGACGAACCAAAAGAAAAGTAAGTACGATGAAAGGGGTCGGATAAATGTTGGTCAAGCAGAAAGATGATTCTGCCTACGCACGAAATAACAAACTTTTGCCAAAATTTGGCCTCCACAATTACTCACCTCTCTTGGACACGTAACGTTTACGTCACGGGTCATGTTTCGATTTTAACTTACCACAACATTTTGAATAGTTAAATTTAACTTTGTGCTAGCGAGAGATCTCATTAAAAATTTTAATAAATTTGCGCAGACAAATCGACGGTCTTGCACCAACGTTCGCGAAGAAACCGAGTATTCGGCAGGAGGAAGATGGCAAAAGACTTCTTTTCGAATGTCGAATTCAGGCAGATCCACGCCCAACCGTCAGTTGGTTCCACAATGCCAACCCCGTACATGAAACGCCACGTCACAAGGTACATACTTACCCTACTCTGCAAACCCTGACACGGTTCTCGTACGGCATTTTTTCCTGTGAAATAACTATTTTCATAGACAATTTATACGCTTACATCTTGGCAACATGTGCGCTCTATTTTTGCATGCACTACATCTACATGTGACACCTGCTGTTTTTCTCTTTGCACGCTCTTCCACGTACGCCGCAATTTTCACAAACAATCCGATTATTGTTTCTACCACTAGAAATGTTCTTGGGCAGTGGTTCTGATACAATATCGCAGCTGCTTTCTCCATTGAGGAATAAAATTACTTTTTGGCAAAACAATCCGTTTGCGGATGTTTCTTATTCCTTTATGCAACAAGACGGATAACTGCAGCTTGCTCTTTCATTAACCGCTTGCTTTCGATTGTTTGTTTGTTTTTTTTTTTTGGAAAATAGTACCTCCTTAGAAGTTGTTTGTCTGATTTGAACGAACAAACCGCATTCGACGGTAACGTGAAATTGGTTGCGTTTCAGTTGAGGATAGACAAAGATGGACACTCGTACTTTGCAACCCTTGAGATTAAAAATGTCACGGTTGAGGATGCTGGCAAATACAAGGTGACTGCAAAGAATGAGTTGGGCGAAAGCAACGCAACGATCAGCCTCAACTTCGACAGTAAGTTCTGTTGATATTTGTTGCTTTGTCTCGTTGTTATTGCAAAAAAGCTTTTGTGATATGGGCGTTACTAGTATTAGAAATTATAACTGTTGGTTGATTGATTTAACAAAAGCGAAGGCTTAGGACTTGAGCTTCCTAATCGTGCAGGCGTCCTATTTACGGCTTATTTGCAGTTTTCTAATTAAACTTAGCTCCCCCAACCCCACCACCCCCACCCCCAACCCTCTCAAAGAAGAACACAAGATACACACCCAGTCTTCATAGCGACTCTCTTTCACACATATAATAAGCAAAATCACGTGCCACATACTCCCCCACAAAACACTGCCACTTTTTATTAATATACTCAGTGTAAATACTCCGGTTCTTAGCAGCCACTGTTGGGGCCAAGTAAGTCAGCACTCGTGCACAGTACAATGGACTAACCGAAGCTTAATCTCAGCTCAGCTTTTAATTTGCAGTTTTTTAACATCTCCAATTCTAATCAGTGTACATTGCAATTGACGAGGAATTTTTGTGTGATTTATTACCTAAAAAGCTTAGAATAGAAATCAGGCTAGCTCTTTTCCCCCAAGCCACTTGTCTGCTATAGCTGGATAGTACGCCGGTGGCAGGATTATTTTATTTTAGATTTTTAGCCCCCCTGTGAGGTTCTTCTTGGACACTTGATAATTTTAACCATTTTTTGATAATATCAAAGGCCATGTTCTTGCAAATGTGACACTTGTATTTCAGAGTCGTACCACACAGTATATCATTTTAACACTGTTAGACGTAACTATTAAAAGCTGAGCTTTTTCGGTGATCATTGTAAGTTGCGCGAGTGTTGCTGGCTGTCCTTGTGTCATGATAGCCAGTTTAGAAGAGTTTATGCACTAGGCGATGAGGCTCCCGTGCCAGACAATGGCATCAAACCGACGTTCACAGAGCGACCTGTTATCCGACAGACTGATGACGGTAGCAAGATCATCTTCGAATGCAGGTGCGTCGGGGACCCCAAACCTGTACTCCAATGGTACGTATTTATCAACGAACGCTAAAAAAGGTTATATGTCAAAAAATGAATCATAGGTTCCACGGCAAAGAAGAGATTCAAGAGAACAGTCGATACCTAATTTCCATGGTTGAAGATCAAAAACTCTATTTTATAGCGCGACTCGAAATCAACAACGTTAAAAACACGGATAGAGGAGAATATCGGGCGGTAGCGAAAAACGTTTACGGACAAGGAGTTGCCACCATCAACCTCAATTTTGAGGGGGCCACCAAGCCCAAGTAAGGAGGCCCTCTAGTCGTCTTGGTGCCATAAAACAGCTTCATTTCACAGAATTCCGGACGGAAAGCCGCCTCGCTTCCCTAAGAAACCGACCATAAGGCAGGAAGGCGATGTCCTAGTGATGGAATGTCTTCTAGAAGCCAACCCAGATCCAGATATTACATGGTATCAAGGCGAACAAAGTATTGCAGATAGTTCGAGAGTACGCATGCTTCGGAAAACTACTGCCAAAGATACATATCTGCTTACATTAGAAATATCAAACCCTACACGCCAAGACGGGGGACACTATAGATGTAACGCTTTCAATGTTTACGGTGAAAGCAATGCAAACATAGCGCTAAACTTCCAAGGTATGCCGCGTAGGCAAGCAGAGTCTTCCCTCTGTGTCTGTGAATTGTCGACGTTTCGATGTTATTATTCATCCTCCTCAAATCTGTTTCAGCCAATACCAGATCAATACGACCAATACAATAACTTTTGCATGAGCATGGCCTTAAACCTAAAGCCTGTCTCTGGCACCTCGTAACTTGTTATATTTCCAGGTGGAGACAATGCTGCTGGTTTTGCACCTTCCTTCATCGAAAAACCCAAAATTATTCCAAACGAAAGCGGAACACTTATTACCATGAAATGTAAATGTAAAGCGAAACCTAAACCTGAAGTTACTTGGTTCCGTGGAACCACCGTTGTCAAAGAGTCTTCTAAAATCACAATCAAAACTCTAGATGTAGAAGAAGACATTTACGAACTTTCCCTCGAAATCAAGGTACCATCACTCTCAAACAACAACCCTTTCTACTATAATACACTGATTTTTTTGAAGGACCCCTCCGGACCCGACGGGGGTACTTACAGGTGCCACGTCAAGAACGAGTTCGGTGAGAGTAACGCCAATCTTAATCTCAATATAGAAGCCGAACCGGAACCGGAAGGCGACGGACCCACGTTCGTGGAAAAACCAAGAATAACTTCGCACCAAGGAGGAAAGTTAGTAATCATGGAATGTAAAGTTCGCGCTAACCCAAAACCGACGATCGTGTGGTATCGTGAAGGTAAACAAGTCACAGAATCGTCCAAAATTAAAATAAGCTTCGAAAAAGTAGAAGAAGATATCTATTACATTAAACTCGAACTTAAAGACCCCGGAACCGAAGATTCCGGTTTATATAAATGCAACATTAAAAACAATTTAGGTGAACTCAACGCCAACCTCACACTCAACATCGAGATTATACCCGTCATTAAAGAAAAACCGAAGGTTATTAAAATTATCAAAAAGAGAACTGTCGTCGTTGAATGTAAAGTTCTCAGTAAATTCGCACCGGATTGCACTTGGTTTAAAGAAACTGCCGCCGTTAGAGAAGATTCTCGGCACAAAGTTCTCGTTGAACAAGTCAAAGATGTAAGTTGTGTAAGTTTGGGGTTAATATTTTGCCAATCGTGCGGTTTTAGGGAGAATTCGCGATCAAACTTGAAATTTCAGAAGTCAGCAAAACTGATAAAGGTTTGTATAAATTAGTAGCAAAGAACGAAAAAGGTGAAGCGACATCACAAACGGTTGAGGTAACGGAATTACCTCCCGAGGAGAAACCGAAAGGCGAAAAACCAAAACTCACAAGACTTACTAATGTCGTAAGTTGTCTTGGTTGATTGATATAGGTGTCGTTCTCAGTGGTTGCGTTTTCTTCTAGAATATCGAAGAAGGCAAGTCGGCCGATTTTGTTTCTTCGCTCAAAGTTACCGACAAGACCGTCACGATCACTTGGTACAAGAATACGACGGTTATTAGAGAGTCTTCAGACATTAGAATTTCGTTTGACGGTTCCACGGCACATCTCAGTATTTCTAAATGTAAAGTTTCACATTCAGCCACATACAAAATCGTAGCCAAGAACGAATTCGGAGAGGACGAAACCTCCGCTGTTCTAACTGTCACAGAGAAGAAAGAGGAAAAGGTAAGAATTACACACTCACAATTTTCTACTCATTACACCAACACTTATTTACATAATCACAAAGAAACGCGAAGAAGAAGAAGAAGAAGAAGAAGAAGAAGAAATAGTAGAAAGCAGTAGTGGCGAAGAAATTGAAGAAGAAATTGAGGTACACTTTGACAACATGATACAATTTTTTGACATTTTTTACTATTTTTGTTTTTAACAGGAAACTGACACTAAACAAATAACACGAAAAGACGAAATAAAACCAAAGGTGAACATCTACACATACACTTTAAGCCTTTTGATGTAAAATAAGACTCTAAAATTATTCCGTTTGCAGAAACAAGAAGAAGAAAAAGTCGAAAAGAAAGTGGAGAAGAAGGTAGAAAAGAAAGAGGAAAAGAAGGAAGAAGTTAAGAAAGTTGAAAAGAAAGAGGAAGTCAAAAAAGTTGAAAAGAAGGTAATGACGAGTTTTCTCAATGTATATAGTTTTATGTTCACCTTTCTATGTTTTAACATTCTTTGTGATTGTAAATAGGAGGACGCTAAGAAAGTTAACGATGTTGCTAAAAATGCCGTTGAGAAAATTGAGGTAAGTTACTTATCCCACGTTTACGTCAGTAGTTTTTATGTGAATGTCCTAGGAAACGAAACTCATGGCCAAAAAGGGTGAAAGGAAAGCCTCAGTGCAAAAGGTACCCCTTCGTCACCTATGTTGTATTCGTTTAATTTATGTCTGTGTTTGTCTAGATTGAAGAAATCAAAAGCGAGTCTCGTAGAAGCTCGATCGTGGAAACCAGAGAACAGGTATTTATAATTTGAAGAATTTTGAGGTCTTGTTGTTTACGGCAAAGTTTGTAGATTATTCAGGATGGTGAAAAGATTTCTAGTCGTAAATCTTCCGTATCCCAGGTAGATGCTAAAATCTTCACAATGTTAATATATTTATTTCCTTTTTTCCCAGATTGAACAAGAATCTAAAACTGAAAGGAAATCTTCTGTAGCAGAAGAGAAAAAGAAAAAGGTACACACACGATGTTTCCTTTTCTTGCTTTCTTTTTCGAGTTTATTTTTTACTGGTTTTGTTGCTTTCTGCAGTCTCGACTTTCGCTTTTTCGCTTTCTTTATGAAACATCAATGTTGATACGTTATATTTTGATAGGTACAAACTAAGAAAATGGAGTCGACAGCTGAAACGGTAAGTAGTTAAATGTTGTAAAACAATCTTCAATCCTCTGTTGTGTTAACCATGTTGTAATTAATGTTTCATACGTACAGACACCAACAAACAATATAGAAGAAAAACCACTTGACACTAAAAAACCAGAGACCAAACTGGCTCCTACCAAGGAGCCCGTGAAACCCGTTGACACAAAAACAAAACCAGAACCATCCAAAACAGAGCCCGACAAGAAACCAGACCTCAAACAAACAGAACCCGTTAAGAGACCGAGTCTCAAAAAACCAGAACCAAAACCAGAACCAGAACCCGAACCGAAACCCCAACTCAAAAAAGTTGATCTTGGGAAAAAGGTAACGGACACTAAAAAACCAGAGCCAAAACTCTTAGAACCAAAACCCACTGACAAAAAACCCGAGCTTAAAACACCCGAAATTATTGTCCCCGAGGAAGCTAGACGCCAACCTACTGTGAAGGTAGTCAATGACTTTACCTTTAATATCTCTGCAAACACTAAAACTAACCAATTGTGTCTAACTTTAGCCTAAATACGATCCTTTGAAATTTGTCGAAGAGGAGGAAGTGCCGATACCCGCCGTCACCGCCCCACCAAAACCGCCCGTGGTAAATTATCTGATTGGCACTGAAAAAATTTTAATTGGCACCTAAATGGTCAAAATATTTTACGCAACGCGTCATCCATTCATTCCATTGTACTTTGGAACGAAATTATTTTGACCATACGTTTTTACACTACATTGCACCGCATTTTTCGCCAATGCACACGTACACACTAACACACGAAAATCTGCTTAAAACATGCCAAATTTCTGACGGTTATAAATTGAGCGCTTCTTGTTCTTTGTGATCTATTTTGAACACAATAGTGCACTGCAACTTTGTCATACTTTAGTCGGGCAACACTTCAACACTGACTAATTTTATGTAGTCTGGCGAACGACTGTTCTGATTATCAATTACGTTATAGAAAGTACCTAAGTATGACCCCATGAGATTTGTTGAGGAGAAAGAGGTGCAGGAAACTCCTCCTGTCAGCGCTGCACCAAAGCGTATGGTAATACTCGTAAACTGACAATTCTATTGTCTGTCACAGTCAAGCACCGCAAAGTGCATGCACTTCTTGCACTTGATGTTGTTCTATGTTGTACGGGAATTCGAACAACTAAGTTAAAGTTCGAGTCCCTAATTATGTTAAAATTTTTGGAACCGAACTAAAAAAGGAGCACTAGGGAATTTCCTAGTTGGTACTTGAACACTTGCTTGCACTAGATGTCGCACGTTCACACACTGTATATATGCACTCAAACATGTCGATGTTGTACTCAAAATTCAAACCGTTATTAAAGGTACCTAGATATGATCCCATGCGATTTGTGGAAGAGGAAGAGGAAGAAGAAGAAGACGAACCACCAACTGCCGCGACACCAGTGGTAATTGGCTAAATTAGTCAAAATTAAGACCACAAACCACACTGCCAAAATCGCGTATCACTTGCACTTAGTCATCAAACTAACATATATCTGTATGAAATCAAAACAAGTATACGCTGATAGTCTATACTTACACACACGCAAAAAGTAAACGTAGATCTGCACTGCAAAATGACGAATTTGCAGAACTACACCACTTAGCAGTTTTTCATTTTATAAGAAAATAAAATGAAAAATTTTAGTGGTGTTTCACTCTATGCTGCAGACTGCACTGTGCACTCAATTAATTCAATCAAAAACTAATTCGACGTTTATTGAAGGTGGCAAAATACGATCCTATGCGATTTGTCGAAGAAACTCCTCCTCCACCTAAGGAGACTCCTCCGAAACCCGTGGTAATAAAAATTGGCACTGATATTGGCAAAAGTGGTCAAAATTTTTTCGTCTTTCTGAAATGATTTTGATCACCTGTAAACACCGCACTATCAAATTCTTGCACTAGCTTATAGTAGTTGAACGTGTTCTCATTGAAACCTTTATTCAAGGTACGCAAGTACGATCCGATGAAATTCGTAGCAGACGACGACGAACTTGAGGTTCCCAAAACACAAGCGGTAATGATTGGCAGATAAATTAGCTAATTTTTGCGAAATTATTGACAGTACTGTTAGTCGCACAGCGAAACGATCAGCACTAGTGCACGTTTACACTAAATTTAGAACACTAGGGTTTTTTTGATCTGAAACGGCATTTTGTGTAGTTTAGTTTAGATATTTCACAACACTGCAAGCTGTGAGCACTCCGCACTTCGGCTATACTTGCACACACTCATACCATGTTCCATCTTTACATCTCTTCTTATCATGTCAATTATTGAAGGTGCCTAGATACGACCCTATGAAATTTGTCGAAGACAAAGAGGTGCGAATTATCCCAACAATCAACATTCCCGACGAGAACGACGCGGTAAAATGTTAACTGGCAATTCCAAGCAAAATGTTGACTGGCAATGTCAATGATCAAAATATTTCGTTCACTAAAAAATTCATGAAATGATTTTGATCATATCATAAACCCACAGCCTGCACGCAAAGTATTTGCACTACACCTGCACACTTGAAGAGTAACCGAACCTGATCCTTATCGCCATGTACCGAATCGTTGTCCAAACTTTAATTTTCTCTGTTCTAATACAAACTTTATGTTTCATGTTGTGTCCGTGTCCCCCACAGAATGAGGAAAAGACAAACGAAAAGGTTCAGCTAAAGGTGAGTTTGTATCTTTATTAATAGTATAAGTAAACCGCGACAGTCACAACGGGACGGAGTTAAAATATATATTTATGTAGCCAAGTGATGAGACAGTTAAGCGACGAATTCCTCCTAGAGCAGAGGTCAAAAAAGATAGTTTCTTGTCCATTCAATTGAAACCTGTTTCAAAAGAAGCCAAAGAAGCAGAGAAGGCAAAACTAGAAGTTGATTTGAAGGTAAAACGCGACCAACAAGCAACTTCGGTTGGTCTATGTAAACTGTTCTCTCTCTCTTCTTCCTTCTCATGTGTCTAAAATCGTGCTTCGAACTAAATGTTTTTCGCAAATGTAAAAACATAAGCTTACTCCACTACAATCTTTCTCTTGGTACTCATAACTTTCAACATGTCTATCTATCTATCGTATATAAACCGTGTTTCCACTATCGTCAACAACAGGTGTTTTGATAATTTTTATTCGTTAGAAAACTGGCGAAAAAGAAAAAAAGACCGTCACCAAGAAAGGTGCGAAAGCAGAGAAGAGTGACGATCTCGACGCTTGGATGAACATCCCCGACTATGAGAGACCAGTTTTGGAAAAATATGAACCTAACGCACCTCCAGAATTCGCTGGTCGCGAAAAAACCAAACTCTCCAAGGTGAGATCGCAGCTTTCGCAGATATGATTTGCCTTGAGTTTATAAATGACCAAGCAAGCTAATTATGAGTTGGTAGTGCTAAATATGAGCGCAGGAATGTAGGGAAACTAATTAACAACCCCAGATATCTTGGCAATCATTTGATTCATCTGTTGATTCAAAATAAAAGCATTTATAACCGCATCCAATAAAAGAGGCTTTAGTTTGATGCTGGCTCGCTTTCATATTTATTTTTTATTATACTACGCTTCGGCAATGGACTATAAATCGTCAGTCGCTTGAGTGTTATCGTCTGTGCAGGATAAACCGAGTGTTCCTCAAATCAAAACACCAGAAGCACCTAAGATAGCTGTCGTGAAAGAAAGAACACCTGAACCGAAGAAAGAGAGAACTCCTGAACCCAGGAAACAGTCTTTGGAACCCAGCGGACCTTCGAGCCGCCGGGGATCGTTGATTCCTCCTGAGGCTATGGGCCGTAGGGCCAGTCTCATCATCTCAGACGAGGTATACTTGCACAAATTGAATCCTTCTTTACTATTTTTAGCCACCGGGAACGACAGAAGGGGTACTAGTGTTTATTTCCCTGTAAATGTCTTGATTTTTTTCTCATAGGAACATAGGAAACTCCGACCTGGAGAGGTCGTGGAGGAAAAAAAGGTAACCGTTCTTTCAATGAATGCACCGTACGCCTGCCTCATCTAATCTACAGTCAAATGGATGCAGTGCCGATTTGATTGTACGCTTTCGTTCTATCTATCAATTTTATTTCATATTTTCACCCAGCACCAATTTCTTGCTTCCCACTTAGCGACACAATGGCGGATTTATTATCACCCGAGCTAGTACTTCAATGACCGCCATCTTTCTAATTAATAAGTCCGCCATTGGAGAAAATGTGAAATAACTTTGATCAGCACCTAGCAACAACACCGCACTCGCTAATTAGGTTTTGTTGCTATCAAATGTTATTCTCTATCGATGAAAACTTTTGTTGGTTATGTCCAAGCGCATGATGACTACCACACGAGCAAAGCAGTGTACAGCTCACGAGCAGGCCATGACCATAAGCAGACCATCGAGTATGTGCCCAAATATTATATGTAAAATTGTCGTCAATAGATAGCTAAACAATTATTATGCCTACAGGGAGGAAAATTGCGTCCCGGTGAAGTACTCGATTCTAAGGTGAGATTTGTGTTAAAAAACACAAAACTGACCTTGGGTTTGGCACGAGGAAACGGTGTCAAACAATTTAACACTGCCATTTTTAGTCTTAATAGTTGATTTTGCTTGTTTTTGACATTTTATTTAGTTTTGTATTTTTTTATTTAAAGCCTAAAAGCAAACGACCGGGAGAATTGCAAACTCCGAGCGAGAAACAGGTTAGCCCGGAGAGAGTAGTTTAGATCAGTTTAGACAAATTTATGTTTGTGTCTAACGACTTTTAGAGTCAACGAATAGATTAGAAGTCCTTACGTGTCGACAATTTCCAAAACCGAACTGTAAATAATTTTATGTATAGAATAGCAGAGCATCTAATCTCCCAAAGAAATCAATCAGATTTTTAATTTTGTTTTTTTTTTACAAGATTTTTCTTTTGTTTTTTGTTTTTCTTATATGTTTTTAGAGACTAGCTAAAGCAAAGCTGCTCTAGTTACAACAATACTTAGTCTCTAACTTAAACAAATGTGGCTAACGAAGTGGGTTTTCTTGTGGTAATTAAACAAAATGTGCCTCGTAGTTCAAGATATAGAGCGTTTTTAATGTATATATAATAATTTAGTGTACATACTCGCTATTTAATCAACGCTACGCTAAAATTAACGCTGAAATATGAGCTTTACTTGTAAAAATCACACACACACGATACACAATGACTCTTTCCCAAATGGCATGAAGATAATTTGTTACACACTTTAGCGCCGCCGTCCAAGTGGAGACGTCCGAAGACCCAGTATTCAAGACATGGAAGGTCTCATTGACAAGCCTTCAACTCCACTTAGAGGTGTAGGCCCAGCAGGACCGCCCAGTATCGTAGACATACAAGAAAGCTATTCTGCCGTTGAAGGTGCTCATTTCGGCACCTTTTACAAGCCACCACTCAAAAACCGTATTTTCAGATCAAGTCGCATATCTCAATGTTGGCATTGAAGGTGAACCTCCACCAACGTTCAAATTTTATAAAGGCATGACCGAAATTATCGAAGGGGGTAGATTTAAGTTCCTTACAGAAGGTGACACTAATACGATCACTTTGTGCATCCGTAAAGTCAAGCCTAACGATGAAGGCCAGTACAGAATCGTTATTTCTAACATTCATGGTGAAGATTCTGCCGACATGCAGCTTTATGTGTCCGGTAGGTACTTTGATAAGAGTGATTTTCAGTTGAGTTAATCGCCTTGGGTAGATTCTAGTGGTATGGACTTCCGTGCCATGTTGAAAAAGAGGAAATATGCTAAATGGGGCCAAGATAAGGAGGATCCCGACTGGGGAGAGCTCAAAGAAACTGAGAAACCTCTGCCGCCCCTTAAGAAAGTCGAAAAGGTCAGGTTGAAATTCTATCTGTTTGAATCTTTGAGTTTCAATAAAGCGTTTTTGTATACTCCTCATTTTTATGGTTTTGGCATATCGATATTTTTTTCGAATTTTGCGTCCTGAATTTTTAACATTTATAGCCCCAAGGTGAAAAAATTACCGGATGGTTTCAACAAGGTGGAATTGTTACTGTGTATCTCGACGGGAGATTAATTGCAGAAGTTCCGGCTGATAAAATTGGAAGTGACAATTGGAGTTGGTTAAAGGTTGGGCTAGTTTCCCCTCACATACATCCAACAAGCCTCGACCACAACCTGAAACCTACTTTCAACTTGTCCATGATACACACAGAACCGGATTTATGAGGAAATTTTGAAATAAATCCGGTTGTGTTGTCTAGATTTAAAATAACAATCCTGGCGTCGCCCCACACTGATCCCGGAAAAGAAAACAAACCTTTAGCCAAAACTGATTTACAGATACAGAAGTGTTATAAAGATGTGTCTCCATATGAATCGTTTTTAGGGCTATATTTTTTTTCAGTTTTGGCCAGCCAGAGGAGTAGTTTATCTGATTGTGTATCGTCCTGTTATTGTCCTTGTGGTTGTTTGTGTTTAGTCGAGTGAGTAAATGAGCTTTTTCATTATTTTGCATCTGCTTCATCTGTTTACTAAGCTTTAACTCTTATCTGTCATTTTCACAGAGTGCAATCTCAAACTGCAACACACTACGATTTTCTTTGGCAGGATATATACCAGATTGGCCTCGGCTCAAGAAAAGAGAGGTTCTGTTAGCATGTACAAAATTTTTTATATAGATGTGAATATCGTACCTTTTATTACCTTATTATGTTATTTGGCAGGCTTCGCTTCCTTGGAGACGCATCTCTATAGCTTGCAAAACTCTAGTAGTATAGACTTTCTATCCTCTCTTCTTTCTCTATTCTGTCATCCTTGACTAACCATTAATTTTATTGTAGTGATTAATATTAAATTCGAAAGTAGACTACTAAATTTTATATCTTCAATATCTATTCTTACATTTTCTATTTTCATTTCAAATAACTAGTAGGATACTCAATGTGCTGTAGATATGCTTGATGGCTCAGGTGTTACTGCTTTTTAGGAACTTTTTCTAATTCAGCGGCGACCGTCGCTAGTAGAAATCTTAGACGATTGGCCGACTCTAGTGGTTCGTGAAAAACTTAAGGTTGGCATCAAAATTAGTTTGAAGTTTAGTTTTTGCCAAACAAATAATTCACACGCTTTGAAAAACAAAACCAAAAAAGAAATTTGAGCTATATACACCGTTATCTACACTCTCGCTTACCTTACTAAAATCTGTGCTCCGCTTTGTTTAATTTTTTTGCCAACTTCAATAACCACTTCTTCAACTGCATGTTTTTTTTTTCTTTTTCTTGTGTGAATGAAAGGGTGAATGACTGTCTCCAAAACTAGGTGTAGGCGTCAAACTGAAAGTTTTTCTTTATAGAACCCTGTATCCTCAAGAAGGCCTTCATTGGCTGAATTAATACCAGACTGGCCCATTTTACATCACTTTGAGAAAAAGGAGGTTGGATGACAGAAAACGTCTCTCTCTCTTTGATGTTTTTTTCTTATATGTGTTGCACGTTGTGTTCCACACCATCACCGTCCCATAGTCTCCCGTAGCATTAACCCCTCGCCTGAACCTAATATTCCAAAATGGATGTTGTGTTGCATCGTGGGATCTTTCTAATTCTCTGTACATATATCAATTTTGAGAATTTTTCTCAGCGTTTTTCCTTTTTAATTTTTGTTTTTGTGTTTTTACAGCGCACTTTTTGAGAAGCGACTTCCATTTTTACCACCATGTAAAATATTTTTCTCGATGTGTTTTTATCCCAATTCCCTAGCAAAAGCTCATGTTTTCTTTCTTTCTTTTCTAGAAAGTGGAATCTTTCTTGAAGCCACTCGTCGACAAATATGCCAAAGAAGGAAAAGATAAAAAAGTTGTGTTTGAGGCTGGTTTCTCAAAACCAAATTGCAAACCAAAATGGCTATTCAGAAAAGACGTAAGTTGACTGAACTTGTATCGTAGAACCTTCACTAACCCAACCCACGCAGGAATTGTTCCAAGGCGCCAAATACAAATTCAAGAACGAAAACGAAATCTATCAACTCATAATCATGAACCCTAAAGTAGAAGATACAGGAAAGTACTCCATCGAAATCGGTGGCGTTGCCTGTACCGCTTTCCTCAACGTCGACGAGCCTGATCCGTCATACACTTTCACGAAACCGCTGAAGAAGAAGTACGACGGTTTCACCAAGCACGAAATCCAACTGGAATGTACGGTCAGTAGCAGCTTAGCTATAGTAGGTTGGTACAAAAGTACCACTAAACTCGAGGATGGAGACAAGTACGGCATTTCAAAAGACATCAATGGTGTATGCCGTCTCACTATCAAGTACGGTGATTTCGACGACGCCGGAGAATACTCCTGCAAACTCGAAAAACAAACAGAAAAGACCACCACGAGCTTAAATGTCGTAGAATATCCCTACAAGTTCGTCAAGGTACTCAAACACCAACAACATGTGGAAAAAGAGAACATCACCTTCATTTGCGAGCTTGACGACGCCGGAGGTGAGGTAAAATGGTTCAAGGGCGAACAAGAAATCAAACCGGACAAGAGAGTCAACATCACCAAAGATGGACGAAAATGTAAGATGGTGATTAAAGATGCGAAGGTCACCGACGCTGGAATGTATTCCTGCGTGACCAACGCTGACAAAACTGAAGCCGAGCTCGTTGTCAACTATTTGAACAGATTCAATAAGAAACTGAAGGACACTGAAGCGGTAGAAAGAGAGAAGCTCGTCTTAGATATAGAACTGCAAGATCAGACGGCTCCAGCCGTTTGGACTTTCAACGGAAAACCAATCGAACCCTCTGATAGAATCGAAATCAAAAATCTAGGTGGAGGCAAACATCAGCTCATCTTCCACCACCTCTCAATGGAAGATGATGGTGAAATCATGTGCGAGTCCGGAAAACTGACGTCATCTATGAAACTCAGCGTAAAGAAAGGAGAAAGTAGACCTATTATTGACTTCCCAGATAAATTTGAAGCACCTGCAAGTAGACCTATCACACTTCAAGTACCATA
Organism: Zophobas morio; assembly: GCF_036711695.1. Taxonomy (NCBI): domain Eukaryota; kingdom Metazoa; phylum Arthropoda; class Insecta; order Coleoptera; family Tenebrionidae; genus Zophobas; species Zophobas morio. The sequence continues at coordinate 10,219,317 of NW_026972149.1, forward strand.
CAAAGGTAAAGTTGCGATTAGGTCGTGCCACAATTACTGACTTTGTTTACAGTTTCTGGAACCAAACAAACTCAAGTCGAAGCTAAGCTTGTTAAAGACGGTAAAGTACTTCCATTGAAGGAAGTTGAAGTAGTGGTACGCGACGAAGAAGTCACGTTCAAAATTAAAAAACCATCAAGGGAATTGTCTGGGTTGTACCAAATTAAGTTGTCTAATGGTCAAGGTGAAGACGTTAAAGATGTAAAGATCGTTATGCAAGATGTACCTTCTGCTCCTCTTGACGTTAATGTTACCGATGTGTTCCAAACATCTTGTCAAGTGTCATGGAAACCGTCCAAAGATGACGGTGGTTCTCCTCTTCTACATTACGTGGTTGAAAGACAAGATATTAGTTTGAAGGCTGGTTGGGAAAATGTTGGACAAGTGTCACCAAATGAAAAAACTACATACAAAGTTGAAGGGTTAACACCAAAAAAAGAATACAAATTCCGTATACGTGCCGTGAACAAGCTTGGTACCAGCGAACCTGCACTATTCGGCAAACCAATACTTGCAAAAGATCCTTGGGGTAACACAAAATTAACTTTTCTAATAAATTTTTTTGCTTCTCTAGGTTTTTTATGTGTGATTTTCTATTATTAATGAATTAATTCACAGTGTTGATTCAGTGCTGAAACAGATTTTTACACAATGATTGATTTTTGTTTTTACACAAAAATAGGCTTAAGAGGAATTTAAAAAAATCGAAACGTCAGCACATGTTTTTTGAAACGTCCAAACGTCGACAATTATTTTTCAGGATCTCGTCTAAAAAAAGTGACTTTAGCTAATATTCGCCTATCCCGTTACAGATGAACCAAGTAAACCTAAAGATGTTCAAGTTGTTGATTGGGACAAAGATCACGCTGATCTTAAATGGAGTAAGCCCGACAACGACGGTGGTGCACCTATCACTAGCTACATCATCGAAGTCAAGGAAAAATTCGGAAAGGAGTGGTCTAAAGGTATCGAAGTACCCGGAGATCAACTTTCCGGAACCGTACCAGGATTGAAGGAAAATAGCCAGTACGAGTTTAGAGTAAGAGCTGTTAACAAAGCCGGCCCTGGTGAACCTAGCGATACCACGAAACCGATCATCGCTAAATGCAGATTCGTTAAACCGTTCATCATTGGAAACGATCTCATTCCTATTATCGTGAAAAAGGGCCAAACTGTCAAATACGATATCAAATATGGCGGTGAACCCGAACCAGAAGTTAAATGGATGTTAGACCAAACAGAAATCAAGCAAGACGCAGAAGAAAGAATAACCATCGACAAATACGAACGCAATACCGTAATAACAGTCCGAAGATGTACTAGAATAGACAGCGGCAAATACCGCTTAGTCCTTACCAACAGTTCAGGAACCTGCGAAGGTACGGCCGAAGTCGTAGTCCTAGACAAACCAACACCTCCGAAAGGTCCTCTCAAGATTGATGAAGTCCGCGCCACACACGTCAAAGTTGGATGGCAAAAACCAGAAGACACTGGTGGTACCGAACTCACCGGTTACGTCCTTGAAAAAATGGACATGGAGACTGGCAGATGGATACCTGCCGGTGAAGTGGGTCCCAACGAAAACTCATTCACCTTCAAGGGACTTACTCCAAAGAAGAAGTATAAGTTTAGAGTTAGAGCTAAAAACAAGGAAGGCGAATCTGAACCTCTGGAAACATTTGACGCTATTATGGCTAAGAATCCATACGATGAGCCTGGAGCGCCTGGTAAACCCGAAATTATTGATTACGATAATAAGAGTGTCACACTTAAGTGGGCCAAGCCTGATAATGACGGTGGACGTCCTATCAGCCACTACACAATTGAAATGAAAGACAAATTCTCACCAGACTGGACGGAAGTCACTAAGACCGAAGACAGCAATCCTGAATGCATTGTAGAAAACTTGAAAGAAAACATGGTGTATCAGTTTAGGGTGCGTGCGCATAACAAAGCCGGGCCTTCCAAACCTTCGGAAGCAACCGACAACCATCTCTGCAAACACAGAAATCGTAAGTACTCATCAAAATCGGTAAATTTTCAAACAATATTTTCTTCTTTTAGTGAAACCTCGTATCGACAGAGAAACATTCAAGTCGATTGTTATTAAGGCCGGTCGTACCCACAAATGGTCTGTTGATATTACCGGTGAACCTCCGCCGGAAGTTAAATGGGTTTGGAGAGACAATATTCCTTTAACGAACACCGAAAGAATCAAAATCGAGAACATAGATTATCACACAGACTTCACAATTGTTAATGCGGCCCGTAGAGATACCGGAAAATACACTCTTATAGCTGAAAACGTAAACGGCAAGGATACCGAAACCGTAGAACTTACAGTTTTAGGCAAACCTGGCTCGCCTGAGGGTCCTCTCGAGGTGTCCGATGTCACCGCCGAGAAGGCTAAGATCGCATGGAAGAAACCAGAAGATGATGGTGGCAGTCCAATCAAGGAATACGAAATCGAAAAAATGGACATGGCTACCGGTAAATGGGTCCGTGTTGGACGTTTACCGGCTGACAGAGTCGGTCCTGACGGTAAACTCGAGTACGACGTCACTGGACTCAATCCAGGATCAGAATACAAATTCCGCGTCACAGCGGTTAACGCTGAGGGAGATTCTGAACCTCTAGTTTCAGATCGTAGCACTCTTGCTAAAAATCCATTTGGTAAGTTTATGAAAGGTGTAGGTAACTCATTTAATCGACGCGTTCGGTAGATGAACCTGGCAAACCGGGTACTCCAGAAATCGTGGACTATGATAATACAGGGGTCAACCTTAAATGGGACAAACCACAAAGCGATGGTGGTGCGCCCATCGAAAAGTACATCATTCAAAAGAAAGATAAGTATAAACCTGATTGGGAAAAGGCTGGTGAAGTACCCGGAGACGCAACTGAAGCTAGAGTGGAAGACCTGAAAGAACGCGGAGAGTACCAGTTCAGAATTATCGCTGTTAACAAAGCTGGACCTGGTGAACCGTCTGATGCTTCTAAAATGCAGATCATTAAACACAGAGCTCGTGAGTGAACCACTTTGTTGAAATTTCTAAGGTAACGCGCTTATTTCAGTCAAACCAAGAATCGACAGAACGAATCTCAAAGCAATCTGTGTTCGTGCTGGTAAAATCATTAAATACGATGTGGATGTCAAAGGTGAACCGCCACCGACAATCACATGGTTCCAGAACGACAAGGAAGTCAAATCCGAAGGAAACATTGAAATTATTAACATAGACTATAATACCAAGATTACTATTAATAATTCTATTCGTAAAAATACTGGTATTTATAAAATCAAAGCGGTCAACGAGCACGGCTCCGATGAAGCCGAGGTCGAAGTCACCGTACTTTGTGAGTATTTAGTTCGCTTGGTAGATTTTAGGTGTACTAACTCCCCTCCATAGCATCTCCATCCAAACCTAAAGGGCCTCTTCAAACCACTGACGTCGTTAAGAACGGTTGCAAACTTAAGTGGGGTAAACCAGAAGATGATGGTGGCCGACCAATAACTGGATACGTCGTCGAAAAATTAGATAAACAAACAGGTCGCTGGGCTCCCGTCGGACGAACAAACGATACAGAAATGGACGTCAAAGGCTTACTAGAAGGTCACGAATACGATTTCAGAGTCAGAGCTGTAAACGATGAAGGGGAATCAGAACCTCTCGAAACCGATAAATCAATCATTGCGAAGAATCCATTCGACGTTCCTGGTAAACCAGGCACGCCCGAAATCACTGACTGGGACGCGGACCGTGTCGACCTTAAATGGACCGCACCCAAGAGCACCGGAGGTGCTCCCATCACCGGTTACGTCATCGAAAAGAAGGAAAAATTCTCCACTTCTTGGGATGAAATTCTTACTACAGATTCTCCAGCTACTGATGCACAAGTACCTGGGCTGAGAGAAGGCAACACTTACCAGTTCCGCGTCCGCGCTATCAATAAAGCCGGTCCCGGAGAACCTTCCGAACCGACAGGTCAACATGTTGCCAAAGCCAGACACTGTAAGACCCTTCATATTTTATAAACCGTAACCATAAGTTATGTTTTTAGTGCGTCCGCTTATCAATCGCGAGAAACTGCAAGCTATCAGGGTACGCGCAGGCCAGGTTGTCAAGTTTGACGTTGACGTCAAAGGTGAACCTCCACCGAAGATCACCTGGAGCTTCGCCAACAAACCCTTGGAATCTGCCGGCAATATCAAGATTGAGAACGAAGATTACAACACTAAATTCACTCTCACTGAAACTGAGAGAAAATGGACCGGTACTTACACCATCAGAGCTGAAAATGAATCGGGCTTCGATGAAGCCCCTGTGCAAGTAACTATCTTAGACAAACCCGGTAAACCTGAAGGGCCTCTTGATATCACCGGGGTCCACAAAGAAGGTTGCAAGCTCAAATGGGAGAAACCCAAAGATGATGGTGGCTTACCGATTACCGGATACGTTGTTGAAAAACAAGACGCGTCTACTGGTCGTTGGGTACCTGCGGGTTTCATAGACCCCGACAAAACCGAACATGAAGTTACCGGACTTGAACCAAACAAGAAATACAGCTTCCGTGTAAAAGCTGTTAATGAAGAGGGAGAGTCTGAACCGCTAGAAGGCGACAATCCTATCATTGCCAAGAACCCGTACGATATTCCAGCTCCTCCAGGACTACCAGAGATTATCGACTGGGACGAACATTCGGTTAAACTTAAATGGGAAAAACCCGTCAGAGATGGCGGTGCACCCATCAGCGGTTACATTATTGAAGCGATGGATAAATTTAGTGGTACTTTTGTTAAAGTAGCAGAAGTAGGACCAACCTGCACTGGAAGTGTCAGCAGACTAGAAGAAGGAAATCAGTACAAATTCCGTATTCGCGCTGTAAACAAGGCCGGAACTTCGGATCCTTCCGAACAAACGAACTGGCACACCGCTAAACCAAGATTCTGTAAGACACATTCACTTCGTTCTAGCAACCTTAATAATATTTTTCTTTTACAGTGAAACCTTTGATTGACCGCACCAACTTGAAAGATTTGAGCATCAAATCTGGTCTCTCTATTAGCTTAGACATTAATATCGCCGGTGAACCTCCACCGAAGGTCACTTGGTTCTTCGAAGGCAAAGAAATCGCTTCCAGCGATGAAATTAAGATCGACAATGTTGACTACAACACGAAATTCTTTGTACTCCGTGCCAAGCGTACGCAAACCGGAAAATACACCGTCGTTGCTAAGAACGAAGTCGGCGAAGACAGTGCTGACATAGAAATTCAAGTTCTGAGCAAACCTTCTTCACCCAAAGGTCCTCTCGATGTCACAGACGTTACCAAACACGGATGCAAACTCAAGTGGAAGAAACCAGATGACGATGGTGGTACTCCCATCGATCACTACGAAATTGAAAAACTCGATCCTCTCACTGGACAGTGGCTTCCGTGCGGCAGAAGCACTGAGCCCGAAGCGAATATCGCCGGGCTCCAAGAAGGCAAACCTTACAAATTTAGAGTCAAAGCGGTCAACAAAGAAGGAGAATCGGAACCATTAGAAACCGAAAAATCTATCATCGCTAAGAATCCCTTCGATGAACCCAGCAAACCCGGACGTCCTGATCCCAAAAACTGGGATAAGGACTTCGTCGAACTGGCCTGGTCTCCTCCAAAGAGTGACGGCGGTGCTCCAATTGAAAAATACATCATTCAAATGCACGATAAAGCCGGACGTGGGTGGGTTGACGCAAACACAGTTCCTGGAGACAGAAATACCGGAAGAGTCACTAATGTCGAAGAGGGACACGAGTATGAGTTCAGAATTGTGGCAGTTAATAAGGCTGGACCAAGTGAACCAAGTGATCCGTCTAAACCAGTCACTGCTAAACCTAGATTCTGTAAGTGTTCATACATTTTTGTTTCAACATATATATATATGTAACTATTTTTTTACAGTGGCACCACATATCGATCGTAAAAACTTACAAAAGAAGATTCTACGAACCGGACAGTTACTTCGTATCGAAGCTGATATTAAAGGTGAACCACCACCGGTAGTAACCTGGACCCTGAAAGAGAAAACTATCAAAAATACTGACAGGCTTAAGATCGAAAATGAAGAGTATCACACTTCTTTCACTTTACAAAAAGCTAAACGTACTGATACAGGTGTCTATACAGTCACAGCTAAAAACGATTCGGGTGTGGACACCGTCGATGTAGAAATCCAAGTTCTGAGCAAACCTTCGAAACCGAAAGGTCCTCTCACAGTATCCGACGTTAAAGCCGACGGTTGCAAACTCAAATGGGAACCACCGGAAGATGACGGCGGTGAACCCGTTAGTGGTTACGTAGTCGAACGTATGGACACAGACACAGGCAGATGGATACCTGTTACCACAACAAAAACACCCGAAGCCGACGTTACTGGTTTAAACGAAGGCAAAGATTACTTATTTAGAGTGAAAGCTGTCAACTCTGAGGGTGAATCAGAGCCATTAGAAACCGAAGTACCGGTTACAGCTAAGAATCCCTACACGGAACCAGATACTCCTGGAAAACCCGAAGTCAAAGACTGGTCCAAAAATCATGCCGATCTCAAATGGACCCCACCGAAAGAAGATGGCGGTGCGCCTATTGAAAAATACATTATTGAAAAGAAAGACCCTGTTACTGGTAAATGGCAGAAAGCTGTTGAAGTTCCAGGAAACAAGACAGAGGCCAAAGTGCCCGACTTACAAGAAGGACAAAAATATCAGTTCCGTGTCAAAGCTGTTAACAAAGGAGGCGAAAGTAAACCTTCCCCACCATCAGAAACCATCACAGCCAAAGACAGATTCGTGCCACCTAAAATTGACCGCACCTCACTCAGAGATCTCACCATCAAAGCGGGACAACATATTCGTCTGGACGTCAAAGTATCCGGAGAACCTCCACCATCGAAGACCTGGTTCTTAAACAAAGCCCGTATCGAAAAACGTTCAGACATCACCGTGGACTCTGAGAACTACAAAACGAAGTTAGTGATCGCTGTAGCCGAAAGAGGTCACACCGGAACGTTAACTCTCAAAGCCGAGAATAGTTCAGGAAAAGACGAAGCTAGCATCGAAATTAAAGTTGTTGACAAACCTGGTACACCCGAAGGTCCACTCAAAATCAGTGACGTACACAAAGAGGGATGCAGCCTCAAATGGAACCCACCACAAGACGATGGTGGTGTACCAATCGAATACTACGCTGTTGAAAAACTCGATACTGCTACTGGCCGTTGGGTACCGGCAGGTCGCGCAAAAGAACCCAAGATCGACCTCAATAACCTTGAACCTGGTCAGGAATACAAATTTAGAGTGTCCGCCGTGAATGCTGAAGGTGAATCGGAACCTCTTGTAGCCGAACAGACAATCGTGGCCAAGAATCCATTCGGTAAGTTATGATTAAAATAAAGAAATTTTTTTTATCGAGTTACTTTATAGACGAGCCTGGTGCACCGGGAACACCCGAAGTTACTGACTGGGACAAGGATCACGTCGACTTACGATGGACTCCACCAACTAATGATGGTGGATCTCCAATCACCGGATATATTATCGAAAAACGGGAGAAAGGCTCACCAAAATGGACAAAAGCTGGAGAAGTTGGTCCTCAAGATACTAAAGGCACCGCTGACCATTTAGATGAAGGTGTCGAATACGAATTCAGAGTGAGGGCAGTTAATGCAGCAGGTCCTGGTGAACCTAGCCAAGCATCGAAATCTGTCGTCACCAAGCCTAGAAAATGTAAGTCGACGCTTATTACTCAGCATACATATAACTAACAAACACTTTCCAGTGGCTCCCAAAATTGATCGCCGCACTCTGCATAACTTAACTGTGAAGGAGGGCGAACCTATCTACATTGACGTTAAAGTCAGTGGTGAACCTGCTCCCGAAGTTGTATGGTACCAAGACAACAAAACAGTCACACAGACAGCACATCGTCGTGTCGAAAATATTCCGTATAATTCCAAGTTCTTTAACGACAAACCCGAACGAAAGGACACTGGAATTTACAAAATTGTTGCGTCGAATAGATACGGCCAGGACACGGCAGAAATTGAGATTACTGTTGTCTGTAAGTTACACAAACCCCCAAGGTATTCAATAAGTTAACACGTCAATTTACAGCTAAACCCGGACAACCAGAAGGACCTTTGGAAGTTACAGACATCCACAAAGATGGTTGCAATCTCAAATGGAAGAGACCTAAAGACGACGGTGGCGAACCCATTGAAGCCTACGTTGTCGAAAAATTGGACCCAGAAACTGGAATCTGGTTACCGGTGGGAAAAACAACCGGCGATGTACCAGAAATGAAAGTAGATGGTCTTATTCCTGGACACGAATACAAATTTAGAGTGAAAGCTGTTAACAAAGAGGGCGAATCTGAACCATTAGAAACCGCTGGAACCATCACAGCTAAAGATCCATTCAGTAAGTATTATAGCTATTTCTATTGTATGAATGACGACTAACTTTCAATTTAGCTACGCCAAGTAAACCCGGAGCTCCAGAACCTGTTGACTGGACCGCACAACACGTTGAACTCAAATGGACTGAGCCTCCATTCGATGGTGGTTCTCCGATAACCGGATACATTGTCGAAATGAAGGACAAATACAGTCCCTTGTGGGAAAAGGCTTTGGAAACCACATCAGCAACTCCAACTGCCGTAGTACATGGTTTGATTGAAGGAAATGAATATCAGTTCCGTGTAATTGCTGTCAACAAAGCCGGTCAAAGTCCTGCTTCAGATTCAAGCAAGAGCTTTATTGCGAAACCGAGATTCTGTAAGTATTGACGCACCAAAACTAACTTTAACTAAAAAATGTCATCACAGTGGCGCCAAGAATCGACAGGAGACACCTTCACGATGTCACAATTTCGGCTGGATCACCGCTTAAGTTTGATGCTAACATCATTGGTGAGCCTCCACCGACTGTAGAATGGCGCTTCAATGGCATGACCCTCAAAAACAATAACCGCGTCTTAATTGAAAACGTAGATTACAATACTAAGATTGCTATAAGACCAGTCAATAGAGATGACACCGGCGAATACACTGTGACCGCTACAAACTCTTCAGGAAGAGATACTCACACTATTAATGTAACTGTTACCGCTAAACCGTCTCCACCTGAAGGACCCTTACAAGTATCAGACGTCAATAAGAACGGCTGCAAACTTAAATGGAAGCGACCTAAAGATGATGGTGGCACCCCCATCGAATACTACCAAGTCGAAAAAATGGATCCCGAAACTGGAACCTGGGTACCTTGCGGAAGGGCTAACGAACCCAGTACGTCTTTCACTTAACTTTAAAACCAGTTCTAACATTTTTCTTTTACAGACTTTGAGGTAACCGGTTTGACACCTGGAAAAGAGTACAAATTCAGAGTTGCTGCTGTAAATGCAGAAGGAGAATCTAAACCACTTGAAACCGAACAAGCAATTCTTGCCAAGAATCCATTTGATGAACCTGGACCACCAGGCCATCTCAAGGCTACAGACTGGGATAGAGATCACGTTGACTTACAATGGACTCCACCCAAGGACGACGGTGGTTCTCCAATCACGGGCTACATTGTCGAAAAGAAAGATAAATTCGGGGACTGGGAAAGGGCCTTTGAAGTACCAGCAGATCAAACTAAGGCCACTGTTGGTGATTTAATTGAAGGACAACCTTACGAATTCCGCGTAAGAGCTGTCAATGCTGCCGGTCCTGGTGACCCAAGCAACGAAACACCGACCATTATCGCCAAACCCAGAAACCAAGCACCTAAAATCGACCGTACCAATCTCATTGAAGTACGCATTAAGGCAGGTCAACCGTTTAACTTCGACGTCAAGGTATCAGGCGAACCCATGCCTACCACTAAATGGTTGATCAAAGGGAAAGAAATTAAATCTGGCGATAGAACCAAGGTTCAACACGGCGACTACAACACGAAGATTTCCGTCCGTAATGCCACACGCTCCGAATCTGGCACTTACACGGTGACAGCCGAAAACGTTAACGGAAAAGATATCGCTGAAGTAGAAGTGATAGTTTTGGATGTACCTAGTCCGCCAGGAGGACCACTCAAAGTATCCGACGTTCACGCTAACGGTTGCAAACTTAACTGGCGTCCACCTGCCGACGATGGTGGCCAACCCGTCGAAAGATACGTGGTTGAAAAGATGGACGAAGCCACCGGTCGCTGGGTACCGGCTGGAGAAACTGATGGTCCTGAGACCTCCCTCAATGTAGACGGCTTAGTTCCAGGCAAAAAATACAAGTTCAGAGTACGTGCCGTCAACAAGCAAGGCAAATCTGAGCCGCTCACCACCGCCCAAGCAATCGAAGCCAAAAATCCGTTCGACGAACCTGGAAAAACCGGGACACCGGAAATTACCGACTACGACACCGATTTCGTCGAGCTCAAATGGGACCGACCAGAATCAGATGGTGGATCACCGATCACAGGGTACATCATCGAAAAACGCGACAAATTTAATCCCAATTGGGAGAAGTGTGCCGAAGTCGAAGGCGACGTCAATACCGGAAAGGTTAATGATCTCATTGAAGGAACACCATACGAGTTCCGCATTCGCGCTGTAAATAAAGCTGGTCCTGGAGAACCAAGCGATGCTTCCAAGACTCACGTGGCGAGACCCAAAAATCGTAAGTTCGGAAATTATGACAAAAACAATATAACGACGGTTTTTTTTCAGTTGCTCCCAAAATCGACAGGAACGCCTTACTTGACATTAAAATACGCGTTGGTCAATCCTTCGAATTCAACGTACCTGTCATCGGCGAACCGCCACCGAGCAAAACATGGGCTCTTAAAGATAATGACTTATTTGAAACTGACAGAATTAAAATAGTTAACGAAGACTATAGAACCATTTTGAAGATTTCTGACGCGAAACGTGCTGATAGTGGACCGTATCAACTAACGGCAAAGAATATCAATGGGAAAGATGTTGCTACTGTCAACGTCACAGTATTGGATGTACCTACTCCGCCTGAGGGACCACTTAAGGCCGACAATGTCACGAAGAACTCTCTTACGCTTCGCTGGAAGCCACCCAAGGATGACGGTGGCTCCGAAATTAGTCACTACACAGTCGAAAAACAAGATACTGAAACTATGCGCTGGGTTCCAGTTGGTGAAGCCATGGGGACATCCATGCGAGTACCTAATCTTACTGAAGGCCATGACTACAAGTTCCGAGTTTGTGCGGTCAATAAACAAGGAGAATCGGCTCCACTAACTACCGCTGAAAGCATTACCGCTAAAGATCCCTTCACTAAACCAGACAGGCCTGGCGCACCCACTCCAACAGACTGGGATAAAGATCACGTGGATCTTGAATGGTCCCCACCACGAAAGGATGGAGGATCACCAATCACTTCATACATCATCGAGAAGAGACCAAAACATGGGTAAGTCTAATCATAATGAAAAATATACGATATTTCTAAAAATATATCTAGCACATGGGAAAAAGCGGCTGAAGTTCCTGGTAATCAAACTAAAGGCACCGCTCCCAACTTAACCGAAGGCGAAGAATACGAATTTAGAATAATCGCCGTCAACAAAGGCGGACAAAGTGAACCTAGTGAAGCGTCCATCCCTGTTATTGCCAAACCTAGATTCCAGGCACCCACATTCGACAAGACGCTACTTGAAGACATTACCGTCAAAGCTGGTCAACGCTTCGGGTGGACCATTCCCATCGAGGCATCGCCAAAACCCACCGTTAAGTGGACCGTTAACGGCAAAGAGATTAAAGCGAACGAGAGAATTGATATTGGTGTTTACAACAATAAGATGTCTTACGATGTGTCGTCTTCTATTCGGGCAGACGCTGGAAGATACACCGTAACATTGACTAATGACTTAGGAAGCATTTCTGCGTCCGCAAATGTCACAGTCCTCGATAAACCAGGACCACCACAACCTCCACTTAATGTCAGCAATGTTACTAAAGAAAGCGCAAGAATCAATTGGAAACCACCACTCGACGACGGTGGTTCACCAATTCTCCACTACATTGTGGAAAAAATGGATGTATCTAGAGGAACTTGGGCCGATGCGGGAATGGCCACGATTACATCTCATGATATAACGAGACTGATTCACCGCAAAGAGTACTACTTTAGAGTTAAGGCGGTGAATGCCGTTGGGGAATCTGAACCCCTTGAGACGCCCAAGAGCATTATTGCTAAGAACGAATTCGGTAATTTTTTGATCTGTGTTCTGATACGTTGGTTAATCCTTTGATTTCAGATGAACCTAGCGCTCCTGGTAAACCAGCTGTTACCGACTGGGATAAGGACCATGTTGATCTTGAATGGACACCACCGAAGAATGACGGTGGTTCTCCACTTACTGGATATATCATTCAAAAGAAAGAAAAAGGAAGTCCTTACTGGACAAATGCTGCTCACGTACCTGCTAACAAAAATACTGCTACAGTACCTGACTTGACCGAGGGACAAGAATACGAATTCAGAGTAATAGCGACCAATACAGCTGGTCAAAGCGAACCTTCAGAACCTTCTGATGTTGTAACCGCTAAAGCTAGATTCTGTAAGTCTGAGGTTTTTGTTATAACCAAGTAACATTTCCTTTTTAGTGGCTCCCAAAATCAAGACCCCGCTTAACGATATTCGTATCAAAGCCGGACTTATTCTTCACGTTGATATTGACTTTATTGGTGAACCGTGCCCAGAGGCTACCTGGACTGTTGGAAGCAAAGGGCTTACTGCAGATGACCGTACCACCGTAACCTCTATTGGTTACCATACTGTTATTCACACGGTTAACGCTAAGCGTTCGGACAGTGGCTTGTATCATCTCTTACTCAAGAACAACTCTGGAATTGATGAAGGGTCGTTCCAAGTTATCGTCTTGGGTACGTTATCGTATGCGGAATTTAAGGTAAGATTGTTTAATAACCTATTTCAGATCGTCCTGGACCTCCACAAGGTCCTCTCGAATATGAAGAAGTTACCGCACAAAGCGTTACGCTTTCATGGAAACCACCTAAAGATAACGGTGGCAGTGAACTAACGTAAGACTATACCATAACTAACTTTAATTACTGCACGATTGTTATTTCAGTGGCTATGTAATCGAAAAGAGAGATTTGACTCACGGCGGGGGCTGGGTTCCCGCTGTCAGTTACGTTAACCCGAAATACAACCACGCGGTTGTACCAAGGCTGCTCGAAGGAACCAAATATGAGTTTAGGGTATTTGCTGAGAATCTTCAAGGACGCTCCGATCCATTAGATACGGACAAACCAATCGTAGCTAAGAATCAATACGGTGGACTTTGGGCATATTTAGATATGTATTTAAAACTAACTGTGTTTTCTGTGTTGTAGATGTTCCTGGTAAACCCGGAAGGCCGGAACTTGTGGACAGTGATAAAGACCACATCAAGATTAAATGGTCTGCTCCTATTAGCAATGGCGGCTCTCCCATTATTGGATACGACGTCGAAAGGCGGGATCGTGCAACAGGACGTTGGGTTAAACTCAACAAAGAGCCTACACGCCATTTGGAATTCTACGACGACAGGGTACAGGAAGGACATCAGTATGAATACAGGGTATCAGCTGTTAATGCCGCTGGAGCTGGTAAACCAAGCGACACATCTCATGTATTCACCGCTAAACCAATGAAAGGTTGTTTATTTCTTACTAATTTTACGACACAAATATATTTTAAATTACAGAGAAACCAAAATTGTGGCTCGATGGAATTATCGGGCGTAAGATCAAGGTGCGCGCTGGAGAACCAATTAACATTGATATTCCACTGACCGGCGCACCTACTCCTAAGATCGAATGGTCGAAGAATGGAGTAGTTATACCTGAAACCAACAGAGTCTACGTAAGTTTCCGCAACATTCACAAATAATGAACTTATTATTAATCAACTACAGACCGAAACAACAAGCGAGCATACCGCACTCAGAGTCGAAGTTTCGAATCGTGACGATGCTGCCAAATACACCGTCAGAGCCAAGAACGAATACGGTTCCGACGAAGCCGACATCGAAGTCATCGTTGTCGACAAACCTGGAATTCCCAGAGGACCCCTTATGTATACCGAAACCACGCAAGACAGTGTCTCCTTGTCTTGGAACCCACCGCATGACGATGGCGGCGGCGAAATTAGCGGCTATATTGTTGAAGTTAGCGAGTTTGGAACCGATAGTTGGCGTCCATGCCCTGGCTTCTGCCCACGTCCGTCATTCACCGTACGCGGACTAACGGAAGGAAAGAAATACGTCTTCCGCGTCCGTGCCGAAAACATCTATGGCGTTTCTGAACCACTTGAAGGTAAACCAGTTGTAGCGAAGAGTCCATTCGACCCACCAGATGCGCCAAGTCAACCAGAGGTTACCGGCTACACTCCATCTTCATGCTCTCTGAAATGGAATCCTCCTACATCCACCGGTGGTAAACCCATCACTGGATATTACGTTGAAAAGAGAGAACGCGGAGGTGAATGGATTAAAGTTAATAACTATCCAACCCCGAATACTCAATATACGGTGCAAGACCTGAGAGAAGGTAACAAATATGAGTTCCGCGTTATAGCCGTGAACGAAGCTGGACCTGGCAAACCAAGCAAACCAACCGAACCAATCACAGCACAACACCAAAGATGTAAGAATCCGTGTCGATATTTTACCACTGTTGTTTCATTGTTGTTTTACAGTTAAACCCGACGCTCCTGAACCACCAAAACCAGATCGCATCACCAAAGACAGCGTTACGTTGTCTTGGAGACCACCACGTAGCGACGGAGGCTCCAAACTCAAGGGTTATTTGTTGCAAAAGAAAGCCAAGGGTGACGATGACTGGAGCGACGTTAATTCTGTTCCTATATCCGAGACTGTGTACACGGTGCCGAAATTGAAAGAAGGAGAAGAATATCAATTCAGGGTAATCGCTGTTAACGAAGTCGGCAAGTCTGAACCGAGCCGACCGAGCACCAGTATTCTTATTGAAGAACAACCCAATAAACCATGTATGGACCTCGGAGGAGTTCGTGATATCACCGTACGAGCTGGTGAAGATTTCAGTATCCACGTTCCATATGTCGGTTTCCCCAAACCCACAGCGTCGTGGTTCTGTAACGACAAAATTCTTGACGAATCTGATACACGCGTATTCCCGAAATTGGGCGATGATGCTGCTAGCATTATTGTTAAGAACTCAAAACGCGGTGACAGTGGACAGTACAGACTGCAACTCAAGAATCCATCTGGCTTTGATACTGCTACCATTAATGTTAAAGTACTCGACAGACCGGGCAAACCCGAGAACCTTCGCGCTGACGAATTTGCAGGAGACGCTCTCACCTTGTACTGGCAACCACCTAAAGACAACGGAGGTTCTGACATTACAAATTACATTGTTGAAAAGAAAGAAGCTAGGTCGCCCACTTGGTCTAAAGTTAGCAGCTACGTCACTGTTCCGTTTATCCGTATTCGTAACTTGACGCTTGGAAGAGAGTACGAATTTAGAGTTATGGCTGAAAATCAATATGGTCAATCAGAACCGGCAGTAACCGCTGAACCTATCCGCGCTAGACATCCATTTGATCCTCCTGGTGCTCCTGGAGCTCCTCGAGGCATTGAGACCAGTGAAGACTCTATTACTATTCAATGGACCAAACCCAGACACGATGGAGGATCTCCAATTACTGGTTACGTTATTGAGAAGAGACTGATTTCGGAAGACAAATGGACCAAAGCTTCTCATGCTCTCATACCAGATCTTTCCCACAAAGTCATTAATTTGATCGAAAATCACGAGTACGAATTCAGAGTGGCGGCTATTAACGCTGCTGGACAGGGACCATGGAGTTCTTCATCCGATGCTATTGCTGCAAGAGCACCACCATCGGCACCAAGAATAACATCCGATTTAAGCATCCGAGACATGGTTGTGATTGCCGGTGAAGAATTCAAGATCACAGTACCTTACGTAGCCACTCCTAAACCAAGAGCCTCATGGACTATCAACGGAGACGAAGTCTTATCAGACAGCAGGATCAAATTTGAAACTACCGATATTGCTTCTATCTTCACAAACAAATCAGCGAAGAGAAACGATAGTGGAAGCTACACTATCAAACTGACAAATTCTGAAGGATCCGACTCTGCCACATGTAGAGTTTTGGTTGTAGATAAACCACAACCACCTCAAGGACCTCTCGATATTTCTGACATCACTCCTGACAACTGTTCATTGGCTTGGCGACCACCAACCGACGATGGCGGTTCACCCATCACCAACTACATTGTCGAAAAACTGGACACCAACGGAATTTGGGTCAAAGTTAGTAGTTTCGTCCGCAGCACCCACTACGACGTGATGGGCTTAGAACCAAACAAGAAATACAGCTTCCGAGTCCGTGCCGAAAACCAGTACGGTATCAGCGAACCTCTTGAAAGCAGCGACCCGATCACAGCCAAGTATCCATTCACAGTACCTGACGCACCTGGTGCGCCACGTGTCACTGACTGGACCACAAACACCATCTCCCTGACTTGGGACAGGCCTGCCAACGACGGTGGCTCACGCGTCCAAGGCTACAAACTTGAATACCGTGATGTATCTGACACTCACTGGCAGAGCGCTAGCGATTACCTCATCAAGGAAACTCACTTCGATCTCTACAACATGATCAGCGGCCACGAATACGAGTTCCGCGTGCGCGCCAAGAACGCCGCTGGTTTCAGTAAACCATCACAATCGTCGTCTAAATTCAAACTTAAAGGCAAATTCAACGTGCCATCCGCACCTCAAAACCCGAAGGTCGTCAAAGTTGGAAAGAGCTACGTCGACCTTACTTGGGAACCTCCTACGAGCGATGGTGGCTCTAGAATTACGGGATATATCATCGAGAAGCGCGAAATTGGTAGCCCGATTTGGCACAAATGTAACGATTATAATGTTACTGACACTAGCTACACGGTTTTGAATTTGACCGAAAGGTCAGACTATGAATTCAGAATTTATGCTGTTAACACTGCTGGCAGAAGTGAACCAAGCGCGTGCACTACTCCTGTTAAAATTTGTGAAGTTCTTGGAGGTGAGAAACCTGAATGGATTCGTACACTTGGCAACCAGACCGCACCTCTTGGCAAATCGGTGTCCTTGTCGTGTGAAGCGTCCGGTAAACCACAACCTACCTTCCGCTGGTTAAGAAACGGACGCGAAATTAAAATCAGTGGAAGATTCAGAACGGAAAGCAAGGGAGGAGTTGCATGGTTGCACATTACTGACCTTCTGGATATCGATGATGGTGACTACACCTGTGAGGCTAGCAATTCGTTGGGTTCAGTTACAACAACCGCTCGCTTGAGGATTGGAAGTAAGAGATAACCTCATCTTCAAGTTGGCATGTTATTAATTGTAATTTTTGCAGCACCTCCACGCATCGAGCGTCTACCTGGAGACCTGTACCTGGCGGAGAACGACAACACTAAGATCAAGATTTACTACTCCGGCGACCAACCCCTGGACGTCACTCTTACCAAGAATGGACAAAAGATTGACGAATCCGCTCACATCAAATACACCATCTTTGACGACTACATTATCATTTTCATCAAAGGTATCACTAAAGATGACGCCGGCACTTACAACCTTACTGTCAAGAACGACAGCGGAAGTGCTTCTGGAAGCTTTACCGTCTACATTACCGGTCTTCCCGGTCCACCAACCGGACCTCTGGAAGCCAGCGACGTCACTAAACACACGTGCACGCTCAACTGGAAGCCGCCATCTTACGATGGTGGTCTACGCATCACTCACTACGTCGTTGAGAGGAAGGACGTTACCCTCAGCCACTGGATCACAATTAACAGCTCCTGCAAAGATACTACTTTCACTGTCCAAGGGTTAACTGAAGGCCAAGAGTACATTTTCCGTGTTATGGCTGTCAACGACAACGGAATGGGTCCTCCACTCGACGGGGTTAACCCGATCCGTGCTAAAGCTCCATTCGACCCACCATCACCTCCTGGTGTTCCTAAAGTTACGCAAGTCGGTGGCGATTTCGTCAACCTCGAATGGGCTAAACCGGAGAGCGACGGAGGTGCTCGCATACAGGGTTACTGGATCGACAAACGCGAAGCTGGCAGCAGCACATGGCAAAGAGTCAACATTTCAATTTGTCTACCAACTCAAATTAATATTTCCAATTTAATTGAAGGACGCAAATACGAATTCAGAGTATTCGCTCAAAATATCGCTGGAATTTCTGAACCTTCATCCGCTTCCACTTCCGTGGTCATCAAGGATCCACTTGCGGCGACACCACCAGAAATTGTCAAGCCTCTCAAAAACGCCAACTGCATACAAAACCACAACGCCCAATTCCAGTGTACTATTACTGGCTCGCCGAAACCTACGATCACTTGGTACAAAGGAGCCCGTGAAATCGTTAGCGGGTCTAGATATACAATCTATAGCGAAGATGATGTTCACTACTTGACCATCAATGACGTGTTTGGTGAAGATGCTGATGAGTATGTCTGCAGAGCCGTTAACAAAGCTGGAGTGAAGTCCACCCGTGCCGAACTTATTATTATGAGTAAGTCGATTCGTTTGTTGGTTTGTTCATACTAATGTATCTATTGCAGCTGCACCAAAACTCAACATTCCACCTCGCTTCCGTGATACCGCATACTTCGACAAGGGTGAAAACGTTGTTATCAAGATTCCGTTCACTGGTCATCCGAAGCCAAAGATCACGTGGGTGAGAGAAGGCGAAGTTATCGAGTCCGGCGGTCACTATCATGTAGAAGTCAAGGACAGACACGCCATTCTCACCATTCGCGACGGCAGTAAACTGGACAGTGGACCATACAGAATCACTGCTGAGAATAACCTGGGACAAGATTCCGCTATTATCAAGATTCAAATTTCTGATCGTCCAGATCCTCCACGATTCCCGGTCGTTGACAATATTGGAACGGATTCATTGGCTCTGTCCTGGAAGGCACCCGTATGGGATGGCGGTAGCAACATTACTAACTACCTGGTTGAAAGGCGAGAACATCCTCTATCGACTTGGATTAGAGTTGGCAACACGCGGTTAACTACAATGGCTGTCAGCGGATTAACACCCGGCCACCAATACGAATTTAGAATTTATGCCGAAAACATCTACGGTCGGTCTGACGCTTCTGAAGTAAGCACACTAGTAACGACCAGAGACACCGGAAAGAAAGCTATACAAAAGAGAAAGTACGAAGTTGACGAAACCGGCAAGAAAAAGAGAGAATCCCACAAAGAAAACGTCAAAGACTACGATCAATACGTTTTCGATATTTACTCCAAATATGTGCCCCAACCTGTCGAAATCAAGACCCGAAGTGTTTACGATGATTATGACATTTTGGAAGAAATTGGTACCGGAGCATTCGGCGTTGTACACCGCTGCCGCGAACGCCAGACTGGTAACATATTCGCAGCCAAGTTCATTCCTGTGTCTCACGCCATGGAGAAGGAACTGATCCGTAAGGAAATTGACATCATGAACCAGCTCCACCATCCTAAACTCATCAACTTACACGACGCCTTTGAAGATGACGACGAGATGGTCCTTATTTACGAATTCTTGTCAGGAGGAGAATTATTCGAACGTATCACGGCAGAAGGCTACCAAATGTCAGAAGCTGAGGTCATCAACTACATGAGGCAAATATGTGAAGCCATTAAGCACATGCATGAAAGAAACATCATCCATCTGGATATCAAACCAGAGAACATCATGTGCCAGACTCGCAGGAGCACCAACATCAAACTGATCGACTTTGGACTTGCCACAAAACTGGATCCTAATGAAGTCGTCAAGATTTCTACCGGAACTGCCGAATTCGCGGCTCCCGAAATCGTCGAACGTGAACCGGTTGGTTTCTACACTGATATGTGGGCCGTCGGTGTTTTGGCATACGTGCTGTAAGTACTTTGCAACTTTTGTGATATAATATAGTAAGTCTGTCTAGGTTGAGCGGTCTGTCACCGTTCGCCGGTGAAAACGACATCGAAACTTTGAAGAACGTCAAGGCCTGCGATTGGGACTTCGACGAAGAAGCATTCGGTCACGTTTCGGACGAAGGCAAAGATTTCATCAGACGACTACTACTGAAGAACAAAGAGTAAGTGGTTGGTTTTTAGAAACAGGTTTTCATTACTGATTACAGGAAACGTATGACCGCTGAAGAGTGTCTAATGCACGCTTGGTTGAGCGGAGACCACAGCAACAGAACACTAGAAATCGAACAATCCAAATACATCAAGATCCGCAACAGAATTCGCGCCAAGTACGACAACTGGGAGTCGTTCATTCTCCCTCTTGGCAGGTTATCAGAATACTCGTCACTGCGTAAACTACTCATCGACAAATACAAGATCCATGACGCCTTCTTCGGTACGTAACGAGAACGGGACAAAAACGTTGTTAATACGATTTGTTGTAGATCGTCGGCAAGCCGCACCTCGATTCGTCATCAAACCTCAAAGCGCTTTCTGTTATGAAGGACAAAGTGTCAAATTCTACTGTCGGGTTATTGGTTGCGCTGCAGCGACACTCAGCTGGTACCATAACAATGTAGAACTCCGACAGAGCGTCAAGTTCATGAAGCGCTACGTCGGAGACGACTACTACTTTATCATCAACAGGGCTAAGTTACAAGACCGTGGTGAATACATAATAAGAGCCGAAAACCACTACGGAGCTAGAGAAGAAGTGGTCTTCCTCAACGTACAACGTAAGATGATTCGAACCGCTTTGTTGTCTCGGAGCAACGTTTAACCGTATTTTTCTTCTCTTGCAGCTCTTCCAAGAGTTGTTCCGGATTACAAACCTTCCGAAGCTGAACCCGTACGCAGACGTGAACCACTACCATACACCTACTGGGCCGAAGAACACGAATGTGCACCTAGCTTCACCTTCCTTTTGCGTCCTCGCGTTATGCAAGAAAGGGATACTTGCAAACTGTTGTGTTGTCTGAGCGGTAAACCATTCCCTACCGTTAAATGGTACAAAGACAAACGCGAACTCAGCAAATATGAATATTCGATGTCCACTTCCGACGGTGTCATAACTATGGAAATAGTAGGGTGCAGACCATCAGATTCCGGGAAATATTCCTGCGTGGCTACGAACATCCACGGACAGGATGAAACATCTTGCGTTGTTATAGTTGAAGGCGACGCCAGTACTGAAGAACAGTCTAGACTAGCACAGAAGTTCCTGTATTCGGGCGATAGGAAATATATTGAACAACCGATCAAACCAGCACCTATGACTGTTACAATTAAGAAACCCATCCCGAGTGTGTCACCACTGAGGAGCAGTTTGAACCATTCTCCGTCTACCTTGAGTGTAGATGGCGCCGAGAAACGAGCGCAGAAGAAATATGGCAGATTGGATTCAACGGGAAGTCCAAATAGGTCAAGGAGTGCCACCAAAGAGCTCGCATGTACGTACTTATTTATTTTCTTACATACAGAAAAATAATATTGTCTTGTAGTACCACCTGACGATTCAACCATGTGCGCTCCTAAATTCACCAAGAACTTGTCGGACCTTACTGTCAACGACGGTGAGAGCTTAACACTGACTGCTCACGTGATTGGAGACCCAGACCCGCAAATCGTATGGTCCAAGAACAACAAAGTTTTGACTTCCTCTGAAGTCGTCGATTTGAAATACAAGAACGGAATTGCCAAGCTCCACATTAACGAAGTGTACCCTGAAGATGAAGGAGAATATGTTTGTAAAGCCACCAATTCAGTAGGAACCTCAGAAACTAGATGCCGTCTCAAGATCAAACGTAAGTAAAGATTGTTGGTGCGTTTTCCCGGTTGACCGTCTTGTTACAGCCATGTCAAACGCTACTAACGGGAAAAAGAAGGACGGAGAAGACAAAGCCCCGAGGATCGTGAGCCACCTTCAATCCGCTTTCGTCAAGGACGGTGAACCCGTTACCTTGTCTTGCCGCATCATAGGTGCCAACAAGTTCGACGTCATCTGGTTGCACAACAACAAGGAAATCAAGCCTAGCAAAGACTTCCAGTACACTAACGAAGCGAACATTTACAAGTTGATCATCGCCGAGATCTTCCCTGAGGATTCTGGTGCCTACACTTGCGAGGCTTTCAATGACGCAGGAGAGAGCTTCAGCAGTTGCACCCTGAACGTGATAGTACCCGGCGAGCAGCCCAAGAGCCCCGTGTTCAAAACATTCCCGGTTTCCGCCACGGTGTCCGAAGGAGAGTCCGCCACCTTCGAAGCAGAGACAGAAGACGACGTGCTACAAATCAACTGGCTGAAGGACAGCAAACCTATCAAGGAGAGCAGAACCAAATACAAGTTCACCGCTGACGGAAAGCGCTATACCTTGCAGATTGTGTCCTGCGACTCTAACGACGTCGGTCAATACCAGGCTAAGGCCATCGGAAAGAAAGGGGAAACCTTCGCGGCCTTCTCCCTCAACGTTGTTCCACCAGGAGAACTCTAAGAGCTCTGACTACGCTATTAACGCTAAATAAACGAACGACTTGCTCCGAGAGAAAATGTACTTATGTATCATAATGTTGTGTATAAATAATCTATTTATAAGTGTTTTATATCACGCGGCGATCGGAAAGGAGGTGGCCCGGCATAGCGCCCTCTCCTAAACGTCTCAGCATCCTCAATTTAACATCTACGTGACGACTTTTCGGATACAGCTCTATGCCGACTACTTCCTCGACGACTCTCGAAGCATTACCGCACCGTCATTATTAATTTTTTTTCATTTCATTTGCGAATAGGGAGCAGACTTGTCGAATTATTTAACGGTATGAAAAGAGAAAATTTTATTTAGTGTGGAAGTGCTTTTGCCATCTGTTCATTATGCCATCGTTGTTCATTATTTAAGTTTTCATAATGCATTATCGCTTTTGCAAAGCCGTACCAAAATTGTATCATACTATGTAAATTAAAAATATATAATTTTTAAACATCGTTTTTTTCAAACAACCTTCAAGATTCACATGTTTCGAAAGAGATAACAATGTACTCATTGTCTTCTGATAACCGAAAAAACACAACTTGTCGGTGTTTGTAATTATACTCGCATTGCGAAAAATTTTTCGCGCTAATGGAATTAAAACAACACCAAATCAGCTATAACGAATTCACATCTGCATATTAAAGCGACCGATCACGACTTGAAGAAAAACTTAAACAAATGAAGGTTACAAAATGTCGACTATTCAGTTACATAATCACTACCAGAAATGACTTAATAGCTCGAAATAAACAACCCGACGTTGCTATAGGGTCGCTCACCTCTACAATTTTTTCATAGAAGTGGTGACACAAAAACATAATCAAGGTACAAATATTTACGCCGGGTCTGGAATTTTAAGCCAAGAACCCTGGTTATGAAAAAAAAAATCGTAGTAACCTTCAAGATCTTATTCTGGTTACGGTTTTTCATTCATACAAAGGAAGTGATTACATTTGTCATCGACGGATAACCACAATTGTATTGTTCACCGGTACCTTGACTAAAAATTGTAGTAATTTCCACGAATGGAAAAAACTATCACGAAAGTGAAGACAGTCAAGGTTGAATAAGCAAATACTTGTTTGATGGAAGGAAGCCTCAGGGCTCCACATTAAGACACCTTACACTTTTCATTTTTGTCAATGAGTTGATCCGTTCTACACAAATCTAATCCTCTACGTAAAGAAAAAGACTCTTTTCAACTCCTTACTTTTATTTTCAACTTATAAACGTTACAAAATTTATAATAATAAACATTATTAACATGTCAGTAAAATCTAACAACAGTCAGGTTAGTATAAAATTCGAATAGGTATCACAGTAAAGGCAATTAATTAATTCCTTGATCCCAAAAACGGGGACCTCTGGTCGACTGGTCGGATGCTTCTGGTTTCTTCCCCAAATCTGGATTGTAACTGGTTTCCTTGAGAATTTCTCGAAGCTTCAATATGATCGGCGTTAAGAAGCCAGAAAGGTCTGTGTTCTCGTGGCCACTGGTTCAATCTATCTACCAATACGGCATCTCCACGGGCATCAACTGGAATTTTGGCTGTTGTCCCATCTTCACCCACTCTGTTAAAAACAGCAACAGTGGATTCCTCATTGGGGTCTCTAAAACGACTGGCTAAGTCTGGGCGGCCGATGGGACGACTTCCGGCATACATGGGACGCTGAGCCATGGTGGCAGCGAAAATGGCAACCAAAACAACTAGGAATTTCTGAAAAAGGAAACACCACATTGTGAAATTGTGATAACACCGATAAACTATGAACTATAGCCACGAGATAATTCAATGAACGAACACTAAACTACTTGTAAATGGTAAAAAATCAACACTTTAACAAAAATTAATTAAAAAAAACAAACAAGTTTCACTTTTTTAACGAAAACTAAGTAAACGACTACTTACCATTGTGTGTAAACTATGCGAAAACAAGCGAACTCTATCGACGAACTTCACCGTTCTGAGATCACAACAAGAGTGAAGTTGAAATCTCGAAGAACGTATTTATGTATAACTGATTCGCATTACGTTAGAAATCACCGCCTTGGGTGTTTCTCGGACATCGATAAGTCGGCGGCCAGGGAAATACCCAACATTTTAAATTTCACCACTGAAGAAGCATGAATTAAAAAAATTAATGCGCCTCTGCGGTTTTATTACCGACTGGAATATTAAGACAACCCAAAACAACAAAATAGACCTTGGGATTTTTTCACTCAAACCAGTTACGATTAAAAAAACTATAACAAGTTTTGAATTGTATTGGCGACAAATTCCATACCAGAGCACAAAAAGTTTGCCTAGTCATTCTGAAAAATTGAAAAATTGGGAACGTTTAGAACGATGCGGCCCGTAATGATAGAGTCGTTGTATGACTAACAATGTTTTGATTGCGAAAACTCGCTTATTAATTAAAGTAATAATAATGATAAATGCAAATTAATGGCATTTTTAGTACTGGAGTGTTCCAAGAACATCCCCTATTATTATCATTAGAATTATTGTCAAAACTGTGGAAAAAGCCTGTAGAAGCACGCTACGTCATTACCATTGACGTCACTGAATTCCCGCTACATGTAGGTAGGTACCAATCAAGGATGACGCAAATGCCCCGATTGTGGAATAAAGGCAAAGGGGAAAAATTTTGCGTCAGATAAAACTCTACCAATAAAACAAATGTAAAAATTCCGAGTATCATAATTCGATTGTATTTACCATCACACTGGAGTCGGGAAAAACTGACCTTTACATTATACGCTAGAATATCCATATTAATAAATTATGGTTTGTTGTTAAGTTTTACTTTTTACGCGCTACAGGCTATAGCTATTTCAGTTCATTACACATACATAAAATTCACAGCACATAAAAATTATCTTCATGACTGTCTATTGTTTACTTATCTTAAGTTACTTTTACAATGAGACAAGATTCATCCGACTTAGTTACTTTTCCAGAAATTTTTCCAACCGACGGAAATTTTGAAGTATTTAAAATATTCCCGGTACTACGTATTTACTATTTACTGTTTCTGTACGTAAACTTGTTGCAGTAATCAACAACCATGACATGATAAGTCACAAAACTGCTATCTTCATGAACCTTACGGATTACAAAGAACCGATAAACTAGTCTGAGCTCATCAAAAACCACTAATAAAACCAAAAAACAACAATTTGTGGTTATTTACGCGAAAACAAGGAAGACGCCTGTGGTTATTGTACATTCATTGTTGCTTCAATCAGCATAAATTCCTTCAAATGGTAAAAAACGAATTTTCTAGAAACGTATAACTATTTATGAAATATAATTAATAATTTAGAACAAAAAAAAACATTTTATTTTTAAAACTAATTTTGCATTTTCGTCATTTCGACGCTTCGTTTTGAAAAAATACACCTCGAAGAAAACAAAAATGAAACACACTGTAGATAAGCGGCGCAATGGATTATTTTGCGAGCTGCCAGTTTTTTTGAGTTTCACTATCGAATTTTCTTGTCGATTTTTTTTCTCTTTTGTGTTTTACTGTCGTGTAGTTAACATCGCTTGAAATCAAAAGACAAAATGTTGCCTGGAGAAGAACATTTGATTTACAAGTACTTTCCTAAAATTGTGGCGACCTGCAATTTAGTGCGAGTAATGAGATATCTTTCGATGAAAGATCCAAAAATCGACGACGTACTCGCAACTATAAAACTGGCAAGTAGGAAAATTGGGCGAAAGTGTTTTTCATTGAGTATATCGTAGGAGGAGGATAATCGTCACAATAACAGACTAATTCTGTTTAAACTACTGAAGCTGAAATCTGAAAATCTCTTCAATAATTTCGTGGCGTCCCTTAGAGAGTGCCAATATACCGAGGTAGCCGATAAGCTAGAGTATAGCCCTGTACACGCCACATCGGTAGATTGTGATACCAGTCGATGGTAGGTAAGATATTTACCATTAAATGATATTAAAATAATTTCTTTAGGAACCCCTGACCAATTAGCGCTCAAAGTCATAGTGAATGGACAGTTCACCTGTTTATGAAAATTGTTTCAGCTCTAATGTAAGGCAATCATAAATTTTAATGTTTTTATGTTTTATTTAGGGACGTCGGTTCGGTACGTTTCGAAAACCAAATAAAGACTTTCTATTGGTTCTCGAATGAACGTGGACCGGACTAGCGTTCTGGGTAATTTTTATGTAAGTAACTTCATTGTCAAAATGTAACCATTGTAATCGTCTTTATTATATGTGTACGGAGTACTATTTAAATAGACTAACAAAAATTTTTTAACTAAAATTAAATGTAGAGAATTTTGGGAAATCTGTCATGTTTTTAGATTTGTTGTTACGCCACTGGATGTTTTTTAGATTACAATAGGGGTGTCATCTATTTAATTAAGCTCAAGTGTGTACTTTGTAATTAATTAATTAGCTGTCTTGTTTGTAATTTTCTCTGCTGTAATGCATACATATACATGGCATGGCAAGGGAGTTAAGCCCCTTGGTGTGTCATCAATATGGGGGCTATTCAATGATCATATTAAAAAGATTCACTAATGACTACAGGAATTTTAAATCGTTTCTTTTGATGATACCTACCTTGTTAAGTTAAAGTGTTTTTAGGTTATGTCTAGTCACATCCATGTAATTAACACAATATCAGCTGCATTATTAAGACAAAACTTACCCAATAGTTTTAAAAAAGGGCTGGAAATAATCAGGAAAGCACTTTCACAAAAATAATCACCGTTTTAAGAGCGGCGCGAAATTGTCCCGCCACAAAGCACTACTTTACCGACATTGACAAATCTGCCGCAAGATGGCGCTGTCACGAAAACACAGAAGAGCGCCTAATTCAAATTTTTAAAAGTGTTGGAAATTATTTCCATGCAATGAACGATTAAAGTCGAAAGCAAACAAAAAAGGAATGAAAAGTGTACTTTAAAAATATTATTTATTATAAAAAATGTGACAACTGGAAACACAAAACATACTTCTGAAATTGATACTTCGTGATGGCTGTTTTTCTGCCTAAAATAGGGGTCCAAGTACTGATGACAAATCACAGGCGAAAACGTAGAATCGCGATTGTGTGAGCTAACTACAATAAAATAAAATAAAAAAGTTACAAATATAAATTTATTTAGTTACAAATGGAAAGGTCTATAATATAGAAAACCCTGAATAAGTCGTGTTTGATAATTGGTCAAATGTTTATTTACAAAATAAAAGGTTTGGCCAAAAACAAACAGTCATTATATAGGACATACACAATCACTAACAATTCACAACTAAGGTTAATCATAAATTACTTGCTATAAATAACCTGCTAAAAATTTAGTCTGGTTGATCCCTTAAATAACATAAGAGGTGTGTTTTTCAAAACGATATTAAAACAATAGTTTCGATAGATTAAAAGGATCTTTATATACAATCACTTTCACGTAGAACTATATACATTACTGTATTGACAATGGTTAAAACAATGGATTAAAATATTAAAATGAAAAACAACACCTTGAAAGAACTAGAATTTCGTGCACTAGAAGTATCTCAGTCTGATTTACCGTCGTAACTTAGTTGCAGACAGCGTTATGACTATTGGTTTTGTCACATATACAATCACTAATTACATTAAATTATTTAAAGCATCCAATCAATAAATTATAATTAATACTGTAGACATATTAGTGAATTCTAACGACCTAAATTTAAAACAGGCTACTTATGTAACAAAATGTAACTAGAACAAAAGAGGGCAAAAACCGAATCTGTTAATTAATGTCAAGTAACGAAAAAAACAAGTGAACAAATTTACACCTAACTGAATAGACCAGCTTGAAAAATTTTTTCTTTTAGGTACATAATTTAAAATTAATGGTACTTTGTATAAAAATAACACTTTAAAAATGATAATTATTCACAAATTGAAAGCGACAGCTTTCTTTTCGCATCTAAAATTAAATAAATAATGAGTGGCGTTTCTCAACTCTATCGCGATGAAATGAAAACGACAGACTAATTTACAAGTCTAAAGTACAAAAGCTGCTAGTTCTATCTCCTTTTATTCTAAATCAATGTTCAACAGACAAGGAGTGAGTCTATCTACTTGCCTGTGCAACGTGGAATATCCAGAAAATGAGCTTTCCTTGACATAACAATACAATGATGCACGAAATTATATCTACAGAATTTGTACCACTGAAGTTAAGATCAAAACCAGCATTGCACACAAAGAAGTCTTAACTTACTTCCAGCCACTCGCAGCGATCAAACGCTTAGGACGAATATTCGAATGAAAATAATAAATACAACTAATGAAACGCAAAACTAAGAACTTTTGATTGCTCGCTTGGCTAAATTTGACACAACCACTTATTAACTAGACGACGGTTAATACGTCATTGGGTGAAATTTAGAAAATAAAGTTGTAAAAACAACACTATGTGAAATAATGTCACTTTTACACACAGAGTGGAAGCTCACTTAACGGATCTTCTTGAATCCCCTGATTTCTGTCGATAGTAAATGTATAAACAAACTATACAAAATTTTTACAAAGATCTTCACATTCAATATACAGCTCTATCATATTTATAATAACAGATGTGACGAACTCTGCAAACCATCTGTAAGAACAAAAACACCACATCTGATGAAAAGAATCTAAATGTCCGACACACTATGTCAATGGAGTGCATACTACTAATAAAAAACTTTCTTCGTAATTGAAATGCTAATGTTTATAAAAACTTTAATAATTATTGAATTTAATTCGCTGCAGATAACACCACTGTACACTGCACTGTTTATATAGCATAGCTAGGCCAAAAAATCCGGGTCACTGTAGTCATTTTCACTTTCATCACCCGATGAACTAACGAACTTTCGCCGTTTCTTTTTGTGTCTGTGCTTTTTAAGTTTTTCGGACGTTCTTTGAGAACGTGGCGTACGTTTTGTATCACTGTCCAACCTGCGACTCGAAATCACCAGTTTGGGCACTTTTGGCGGGGATGTATCCTACGACAAAAACAATGCATTAAAAAACGACCAACCCTCGTACAAAAATCACCTTATAATTTTCCAGAGCCACTTGATCGGCCTCGGTCAAAATTGATGACGCACCACCCGACGACTGGTTCGTACCAGCCACGTTGCCAGAACCCAAAGCCGTCAACACCTTCGAACTCTCCTCGTCGTCCGGATCGTCCGGATCCAGCTTCAGCATCAGCTGCTTGAACTAAAAAACGAACAACATCGAAATAACTAAACAATTGTACATACTTTCCATTAAAAATAATACTAATTGAATTTATGACGTGACTACGAGGGGTTGGACGGCACAACAACGAATTATCATTTATCGGTGCGATTTAAAAAATATAGAAACAATCACTCACGTCCAGATACTGTCGAATGAGATCCCTTCGTCCCTCTTCATCCAAATACTCTGGAGGAGTGCCCTCCTTCAACTTCTGTAAAGTACCTTTAGGATTAAATAATGCGTTAATGCGTCGCGAAGCATTTTTCTCGTAAACTTTGGCAGCTTCTGATGGGGAATATTGTTGAATTTTGCTACAAACGAATCATGAATGTACGAAAAAACTTGCCGTTGCACACAAACCTGTCACTAAGGCCATAAATATCTTTCAAATGTTGCTTCAACATGAGCAAAAGCAGACAACCCTGTGCGGTGGTAAGATAAGCTTGCAGCTGTCTCGTATCTTCAGGTACTCTGCTAACCAAGACATCTTCGTCGTCGTCGTCTTCATCCAGCGCTGAGACCACGTTGGTTACATTATCGGTTCCCGATTCGAGGGCCATTCTCTGCGCATCAGTCATTATTAACCCCTGAAAATAGCGTTACAGAACTTTCGTAAAGTAACGCCTGAAAATTCATTTACCTCTCTAAATGATTGAAGCAGATTCGTTCCAGATACTGAGATCATAATATCAATGTGATGAACAATGAAAAGCGGCTCGTCTTGAACCATGTAAGGAAAATACGCCAAATTGTCAGCCAAGTATAACATATACGATAAACTAGTGCGCTGCAAAATTTTTCAAAATTGTACTACGTCCAAACCAACACGATTTTCAACTTACCACTTGTTCATCAAATTGTTTTAAAATATTTAAGATTAAGGCACGTCTTTGTTGTCTAGAATTGCGAAGTATCGAATATAAGTATCCATTTAGCGACGAAGGATATTCGCCAGCTTCTCGTACACGTGATCCTCTCACGATAACCTCCCCTTGTAGGATTTTTTGCAACTGATAAGATAACATGATTCCTAGAGAAGACTTCGTGTGGATAAAGCCTGGATATTTCTTTTCGATTTCTAGAAGCTGTTTATCGGCGCTGTGAGACACGAGTTTTTCGCAGTCAGTACTCATACAAATCAAGTACGGAACGATTTGTACTGGATGTACTAAACCTTGTTGCAGTACGAGTTGTATGACTCTCAAAGCCGCCTGACGAACTGTTAAATCGCTATGAAGATACGACTGCAAAATCTCTTTCAAATACAACTGAATAACCGTGCTCGCCATTCCAGAACTGACATCACCCATTTCTTTTAAATTCTCTTCTTTGGAGCGCTTGGACCCTATAATTCAAACCACGTAGAAAAATCAAACTCGTGCGGATGCCGTACTCACATTCTAAATCTTGCTGGATCATCCGGTTCTCCTCTTCAACCAAATAGTTCTCGATATTGATAAGAACCTCCGCCTTCATTTTAAGAGGAGCTTCATCAGACGTCAACAACTTGTGATAGAAAGTTTTCAGTTCCTTTTCCAACATAAATTCATAATGTCGGATGCAAATACAACCCACAGCTTTTAACGTGTTAGCTTGAATATCGAAATCGTCCCTTTGCAAAAAGTACATCATGGACTGATAAACCTGATCTTTGATATCCAACTACAAAAACACGATATATATTTTTCCGAAATGACTTAAGTCGACTTACCGGAAGATCACCAATGACGTCGGGATCTTTGAAATCGAAGTACCTCAACAGCAACCCAATACAAAACAGCGCCCTTCGAAAATATTGCCTATATTTCGTATTGCTGATAAATTTGACGTTTTCGGTTTCCAACCATCCTTTGAAACGTATCATGTAATCATTGTAGCGTTTAAAACAATCCCTAATTAGTTGAAAATTCCGTGTGACTTTATTGATAATGGAGCCTAAACACGACAAGCAACTGCTGACGATGGGTCTGTCCGCTTGTAGTACTAATTTCATCGCATCTTCTTCCAACTGCGCCAAAAACGAATCGCTTGGATGATCCATCAGTGGTACTACAAGTTCCAGCATTTTTGCGACGCTACTGATGATCTGTATGTCACCATTGGACTGACATTTCAGACCCAGATATGGCTGAAGTGTACTTGCATGCTTGACAAGTAACTGAGGCCTAATTTTGGCAAATAAATACAGAGTCGTCAAACAAGCAACTAAGCGCTGGGATGACCCAGAGCCATCGTTGGTTTCTTCCAATCGCAGTACGTTTTCTATCAAACAATCGACGATCTGCCTACACGCCAGAAGCAGTGCTTTTGGCGGCTCAGTTTGAACTTTGGTCGAATCGTCTTTGTCTTCTTTTGGCTTGAACAACTACACACGACTCATTAGTAGATCAAACACGTACACTCCCACAAAACTACCATTGTCAAAATTTTGCACTATCGCTTTGTTTTACCCAATAGTAGTTTCATGAAAAGTTTCCACCCGACTTTTGTTACTTACGCTAAGTAGAAGCTGCTCGAACCATTCCAATCCTATATCTTTCGATGACGCAACAACGTCGGTGATATTCATCACTTTTCGCAACAACGACGTGTCTTTGGTAGGTGTGAACCACATATTTTGAAAAACTTCCATCACTAGCTTGCGTATGCCCTCTTCGTCGTTCACTCTTCGTATCATTTTGACACAAATCTCGGGTATTTTCGAAAATTCGGGACATTCTATACATATATCTTTAAGTATTTTGATAACTCGTTTACGCACGCTAACTCCAGTATCTAATATTCGATTTGAAAGCATCTCGTAATACTTATCGATCAACTCAGGACGGCTCAAAACGAATTTTCCGACTAGATCAACCGCTGCCTCCCTTACTGACGTGGAATGATCCAGAAAGGAATGGTTGACACCCATTTGCATATCATGTCGACCCAAAACCGACGGATCAGCTTCCACTATCATAGTTAAGCACTTCATGGCTTTGGTTCTTATCGCTATTGAAGTCTCCTTCAGAACGATAAGAATCTGAAACCCATGGATTAAAAAAAAATCCAGAACTAGTCACCACTGATACATACCGCTTTCAAGTACAAGTCAAAACTTTGTGAGAAGTACCTCTTCGACGCTAAATATTGTGCGATTAATTCGGCGCTGTTGTAGTCGATGTACGTCTGAAAAATCTGCACTCGATTTCCAGACGAGATCGTCTCTTGAAACGGCCGAATCCTCTGAATGAGAAACTTCTTCTTATCTTCTATTGCGTTGAACTTGTCCGCGTGATCTTGTTCTTGATCCTTTTTCTCGTTTTCGTTATCTGACCCTTCGTCACTACCTCGTTCGTGCCGCTTCGACCTATGGTTATCTCTGGAGTATTTTTTGTTATCTTTAGCACCTGAGGCCAATTGTGATTTTTCAACAACGGCATCTTTGTACCACTGCGCGATATAAAAATGCCTTGCGTATTTGTACGCTTCGTCGTTCTGGGCATTCACAGCTAAGAAATCTAGAAGAACGCGCTGAAGAAACTGCGTTCGTTCTTCTTCTGTGTTCGTCGCGAGGTGTTTTTTCTTACTGTGGTCGTCACTGTCTTTCATTTCTTCGGATTTGATATCTTTAATCATTTGATCAATGGTGTCTAATTTACATCTTGACAGGACACTATCACGTCGGAGTCTCGCGGCCACGACACCTAGATAATCCAAACTGGCTACACGTAAAGACATATCAGTACCCTTGTTTGAGAAAGTGTGAACCAGCATTCTTCCCAAAAGACTTAAAAGAACTTCAGTCGCAGGCCATTCGGGTTTATTCACAGTTGATAGTAAATCTTGGACGAAATTTTCAAATAACGGTCGGTAGTCAATATCTTCTGATTTGCTACCGCACTTATTTAAAAACACCCCAAGAAAAGTAGTGGCTGTGTTCAACGCTTTATCGTATTTGCTACATATCAGGACGTCTTTATCAACCTAGAAACACACGCTGTTTATTCCGCGACTGAAATACCATCAAACTTACGACTTTCACATTTTCGCTCTGCGTTCCATCGTGAAAATTTTTATTCGAAAGGTTATCGGGTAAAGCTACGACACACTGAATTAATTGTAGAACCAAAGCGGTTAACATTTGGATGTGTTCTTCGCTATTTAACCTATATGTTCGTAAACTACGTTTCGTACTGGGAAGACGAGCGATAGAAGCCAAGATATCGTCTAACAATAGTCTTCGATGTGTTTCATAACGCGTGAAAATCTAAAATTTTTTGTCCATCGACCGGTTTAGTTGCGCAATAAGTACTTACCGTTGTGACGAGTTTGAGGCAAGCCAGTTGGAGTTCGCTGACGTTTTCTGCGAAAAATGGTGACACGCCCATTGACGACGCATGTAGAACTGATGTATCCGTCAGTACTTGTATGTTTAACAATTCAGCTAACAAATTAACTAATTCGGAGATTTTCGTATATAAAACTAGAATACTCTTTTCAGAAACTGGTGTTGATTTCTTCCTTCGTCCATCCTTCTTTTTGTTATCTAACCTATATGTAGAATCAAAAGATGGGAAAATCGTGTTGCGTAGATGGTATTTAATGAAAAGGACCACTCTGTCGATCACTTCTTCCAAGTAGACTCTTTTAGGCATGTTTGAGGACGTCATAATGTAGAGGCAGATAAGACACGCATCTGCAGCCCCCATTACCCGCTCCATTGTTGTTTCAAGCCACAACTGACGAATACTTTCGTTGTCCTCCTATAATAACGAAGTTATTTCAAGAACAATGAACAAGAAACCACGTACGTCAGTTATTGGTGACACCCTGTCTCCGCCTCTTATATTAAGTTCTAGAACATTTAACAACCTAACTAATTTATCCGTTGGAATCATTTCCATAGCGCCTAATATTTTTAATTTCGCAGCTTCAGTACACAGTTCTTGCATCACGATTCTACTTAGAAGATACTCTTCTTGTATGATCCCGTCATCCGCTAAAACAAAGAAATAATTTTTCATCCACAACCACCACCTTCCTGCCTACCAATCTCATTGACGTCAATCTCTTCGGCAGATTTGAGCACGTGCTCAATCGACCTATTAAACCTCAAATATGTATTGGTCTCCATCAGCTCTTCCTGCGACAATTTCTCCAAAACCGGGACGAACTTCTTCTCAACTCTCCTCAATTTCGGTTTAATCACAATAGGTTCAGCTTTCTCCTCCTTCTGTACGACTTTCCTCTTCCTATTACTACCAACTAGCGCTGAAAACGTATCAGGAACAAAATCGTCGTCACTTTCGTTGCTCTTCTTCTTTTCCTTCTTTCGTTTCGGCCTTTCAGACTCGTCTTCTTCGTTCGATTCAGACCCAGATTCTCCATCTTTCTCGCTCTTTGTGAGAACGATACCCAATTCTTTCGCCAGTTTGGGTCTCGTCTCAACGAATTTAGCTAAACTTCTTTGCATTAGTAACTGATCTTCGACCGATAGTCGGTCCAGTTTCACGATTGGTTGTTTTATTAAAGTCTGTTGAGAATTCTCAGGTTCTGAACTTGTTTCTGACACAGCCACTCTTATTTCGGGTTTCTCTTCTGGTGTTGCTTCAATTTGTGACGGAGATATCTCGGAACTTTTTTGACAAGTTTGAGAGTTAGAACTGTCGGGCTCTTGGGGTTTAGGGGGCGGAGGAGGCGGAGGGGGCGCGGGAGGCGCCGCCTCGTTTGCCCGGTTTGGCGACGGCCCTGCAACCACAACTGCTTTCGTTCGTAAAATGTCTAAATACTAGTTTTTTGTCAATAAAATTCATTTCAAAAATACAATTTGATACTTCGCTTAGATTAACTTAACCAAAAGTGATGATCAAGTTTCAAAAAGACCGAAATTTCAAATTATCGAAAAACAAACTAATAAAACTGAAACATTTCTTCGATTTACCATCAATCGCTATAATTTTAATACTTTAGCAGCAACACATCGTTCAATAATGTGAAATTACAGTAATTTTCAACTTTTTACCTGTGACGAATACGGCAAAAATATGTGTGAAGCACGCACAACAAAATCACATTGTTTGCATAAACAGCAGTTTTGTACAACTACAAGTCAAATTAATAATATATTTGTAGTAACATCACAAAATTTTGACTTTTTAACCAAAAAACGCCTTCCGAAATTACGGCTGCCATTTTGAATGAAATGTCAAATTGTAAAAGCAAGCCCACTACGTTTTCTATGATTTTCAAAATAGGCGTGACGGACCTAAAAATTGCAAAAAAGTTCAAAAAATCACAAACATGTCTTTAGTTTGCCACCATTGGCCACGATTTTAAAAGTTTATTAATGATATGCTGTTTCGCAACACAAAATTAATCCGATATTTCATTTTTACCTGAGATGGGTTTACAAAAAAGTCAATCGAAGAACACGCACCACAAAATCACCTTCATACGCAGAAAGAACCACTATAAGCACAACTATTGCTAATTTTGGTTAAAATAACTCAGTTTAAACTTTTTTCAAACGACCGTAATGCCTTAATTTGCAAAATGTCATTTTGACCAGCCTACTTGAGTCTTCTTTGATTTGAAACTGGAAGCGTGACGTCACGTCCGTCGAAAATCTCGACAACTTAAAAAAAATGAAAAACCCAAAATTGGCAATAATTCAGCTCATTGGGATGAATATTCAAATGATCAATGCAGAAAAAACACGAGTGAATCACTTACACGTGACAACTACGCAGACGTCAATTTAAGCCACATTTGCGTGATTTGGCGCCAAAATAACATTAATTCGTTTCTTTAATCAACAAAAACGCTCGTAATTAGCGAAATGTCATTGTCGCCAGCCTACTCTGTTATTAGTTTGATTTGAAATTAGACGCGTGACGTCACAAATGTCAAAAATTGACAGTAAATAAATAAGTGCACAAAAATTTCAGTTTAGTACCTTTAGGGGGCTTCCTCATTTGCCTGAGTTGTTCAGCAGTTCCTGGTTCTTTGGGATGGGGCTCCTCCGGCTGTTCATTCAGAACCGCATTGTTAGATATGTGGGTATTATTGCAATTAACAACAGCGGGGGTTGATTTTTGTTCGGTGATAACGGAAGGCCTGTTCGGTTGTCGTGGTGGTGCCGGCGAAATGGGGCTCTCCTGTGGCGGGGGATGATGATGGCTAGCCGCCGCTTCCTTTACTTGCATCGTTGGTTGACCTATATGATTCCAAAGGTGCGCAGACGGCGTAGGTACAGCTTAAACAGCAGATTAAAACGAGGCCCCTTCTCGGTTTTAGGACTTACTCGCGGTGCCGCTGAACATGTTAGGGTTGCGTTCTAGCATGGCCCGCAGCAAGACGGGCATGCTTTCTTGTTGGTCAACCTTCGTTTCAGTACCGGCATAGTTATCTTTGACTTCTCTGTGGGGGTGAAGAGTGAGTGATTGCGATTGGTTTTAGCTAGTGGGACTTACATGTGTTCCGCTGAAGTTTGTACTAGCGATTGTACTAACTGTGGAACTAGAACTTCGTCCCGGACTCCAAGCAAATTTTGTGCTTCTTCTGCCACTCGGGGGTGGAATAGCAGAGATTTGTTGCTCAGAGTTTGAGGGGAAGGGGTGGGTAGTGGCATCTCGGGCAGCACTGAATTTGATTAAGTGATATTAGAAACGCGTATTGTTTGATAAGGTGGGAGTGCTAGAATTTTGGTTGTGTTTACAGAGTGGTGAAAAACAAAGTTTGAATCATAAACATGTGGTGACAGAGCCGCAGTATGACGTTTTGTGTTGTTTACAGTGGGAGACCTTAGCAAATTGATAATGAAGTCAATTTTGTCCGATTTTTGTTAGTTGGAGTCTGTAGTTTGTGGTTAGTGTGGGGATGGTTTATTTGTAAATAGTGTGATGGTACTTACGGTCTGTAAGACTTGCCACCCCCGCCAGAGTGGTGATGGGTACACTCGGAATTTCCCGATCCATCACAGATTAGTTTAATCCTCAGCCAAATACCATTTTAAAGAATTCTGCAATTAGGTTATTACTATATTAATGCACAGTGGCGAAGCAATGTTTCTGGTGTAGACAACGCTTAACCTAACCTAACACTTGTACAGGGCTTTCAACAAATAACAAATATTATCTTCGAAATCTTAAATAACGTAATGCACTGTTTACATGATCACTTTAAACAAAATAGACGTTCTTTTTTGCAGGAAAAGCACTGCAAGTGACATAACTGTCAACACCATTTTAGATGACATTTGACATAGAGAAATAAATGAAAAAATAATCAACAAATATCATTTTTGGCCACTCACTGACGGTTTTAACTCTTTTTGCACTGATTTATACACTTTTTCTTCTTGTAAATATGATTACTTGATGAATGCATTATCGAAGTGTATGGATTTGTTTGTGAATGCTTGACGAACGATTCCATCCGAATGCGAGTCTATGGCTTGTGCACAGCTACAAAGGAGTTCGGTACATGGCTAGTGGTTACATGTTTACCCAAATTTATCACTCGCACATAGTTTTAACACTCATTTTTATAATAAATATAATGCCATC
This sequence comes from Zophobas morio, assembly GCF_036711695.1. Lineage (NCBI taxonomy): Eukaryota > Metazoa > Arthropoda > Insecta > Coleoptera > Tenebrionidae > Zophobas > Zophobas morio. The sequence continues at coordinate 10,257,780 of NW_026972149.1, forward strand.
GAATGGCGACGTTCTAAACAGACAGTTGATTGGGGAGGCAAACTCCAGTTAACCAGTTCTTCTCTTTCTCGTTCGGTATACTTCAAGTGTTTGCCCTTAGATGACACCACTTTCCCGCCAAAATACACACATTCAAAAAATATTTACACAAATATCAAAAAACCTTCACGTATTTAACATATATCGATCGTCGACACACGAACTATCAAACACCGATTACCATACAACGAAAACTATATTTTATCCGACTTCTGAAAAGTGTCCAAGTCTTTATTTCACTTTGAACTTTTTTTTTAGTTAAGTTTGTTCGCTTACTAAATTATAAATCAGAACTTGAACCATAACTCTTTGTAAAGGCAGCTCATATTGCACTAACTATTTGTAAACAGGAGATCATCCACAGAGTTTAAGGCCCTCACAGACGGTGCGCGATTTATCCGCACAGGTCTATCGTCACTTTCCGTATCTGCCGACTAAATATCACCAGTGGCGCAACAAAGGTGGGGGATGGCCATAATCTTCACATTTTTTTTACATTTTAGAAATATATAATTGTAGTTTGTTCGTTTTGTTTGTGGCAGGTTATTAAATTTAAGATCTTATCATATACACCATAATCGACTAAATAGCTTATAAATACCTACAACTCACAAATAGATCTGCCAAAAGAAATATAACTTCTATTTTCTGCAAGCCTTGACTTTTAGATGGGGTTTTAAACTTAATAGATTCAAAACTACGCAATATATCTCAGGACTAGAAACATGATAAATCAAATTTTTAGCTTCGGCTTCAAACAAAGACTTATCCATTCCACCTTTGCTACGCCACTGCTAAAATCTACATACGGCGGCAGATGTTGAAACAATATTAATCAAATATGTGACAAAGCTGTCGGCCATGTTACAGTTCCTCAACTGAATAACCACAGCAATAATAAATCTTGCGGAATTCACGAAACTGGATTGTGTTGACACACTTACCTGAAAAATAATTTCGAAGAATCGAGCAATTATAAGTACATGCAACCAACACTACAGCATGCTTTGATCCAGTAATTCCTAGTAGATTTACATTGATTTAATATTACTTTGATCAGTATGTTTGCCGAAAAATTTTATGTTTGCAGTTGGCTGACGTCGTACAACTTACGTCACGCGTTACCGTAATTTATCATAGTGTATGTTGAGCGTAAGCTAAAGAAGTATTGTAATCTCCAAAACTAACGGACCGATTGTTGTCAAATTTTACATATATATGTGTTAGGAATATCGTGTAGATGACAAAACGTTAACTACAGTTTGCCTAATCATCCCTACCAACAATGTAATGACATTCCCTCAAAATTGTTCGTAGTAAGTAGGATTTAAATTTTATAAATTAACACATTTCTGAACTTGTTATTTATGAATCCGCGTTAAAATTTCCCCGAGGCGTCCAAATTTTTGCAAAAATCGAAATTGTACAGCAACCTTTTATACCAGTATAGGTGGAATTCCTACAAGGTTATTCGTTAGCTTATCGCGTAAACGGTTCGCCTTCGCAAAAATCGCGCACGTTCGAATGTGAAACAAGCTCTATAAGAATCTTTAAAAATATATATACAGTGCCTTTAAAAAAATGGTCAAACAAATAAAGAGAGGGTGTCAAAAAAATGTTTTTGTTTTTAAACTTTTGAAAAAACTGGCCATAATGAATGAATTATTCCATTGTAATAAGAATATTTTAACATACATTAATGCAATATATTTTATTCTCGACAGAAACAGTTCGTTTTTGTCTAAATGTCTATTTACATAAACAAAACCCACATACTCACAACCCGCACGTAGACTTATAAATTTCTTGTGATAAACTGATAAAACTGGTACATAAAAGTTGAAGAAAAAAAACTTAATTGTAAATACATATAGCAAATATTAAATATATTTTAAATCACCATCGAAACTGATGGACGCATCGTTTACTCAAAAGTTATATCGATTTACGTATTACGCAATTTTCTGTCCAATTTCACTATGCAAACAAACTAACATCGGAACTCGGGAAATATGGCTTATGTCAAAACTAAGCAGTTTATGTTTTTTCGACGCTTCATGCTTCCTAGAACAGAAAAAATAGGTATGAAGGTCTCCCGTTTCCGTTTGTTTGCCGTCTGTTAGACCAGTACCGGTAATCTGCTAACGCATTAGACCGTCGTGAAATTTTATATATCGTCTAGATTGTAAAATGCTAACTAAAATTTGTCTGATCACCCCCACCAACAGTTGGATGACGCAATTTCAAATGTTGCTAGATAAATTCTGTCCAAAATGTGCGTTCACACTTGTGATTTATCAACGCAGCCATATTTTTTAGAATTTAAAACTTGCGCGTTGTATGGTACAGTGTCTAATCTAATAATCCACCTCTGTTTTTTTCTGATGATGCTTCAGGGGCGTTATTCGCCATATCTTGATTAATTAGATGCTAACTTAGTCCGGTGTGTTTGGACCACAATCGCCATCTGTCAGAAGTGGCCATTCGTCACATATTGAAGGTTTAGGTCTGCGCTACCTTTTTTTTTTTTTTGTTTTAGTACTTCCTCTTGCGCAATCACCGATTTTGTGTCTAAGATTTCTTTAAATATCTTCCACAGTTATTAAAAATAAAAAACGAAAAATAAAAAACAGAATTTGGCGGGAAGTCGCGTTTGACTGATATTGGATACAGTCAAATATACCGCTCGCCCCACTACACTGTGTCTCAAGTACTGCCTAAAGTGGAGACATAACGTCTGGTGTGAAACAATTTATTATCGGAAGTTGTTATGACAGTGATATAAACAATGCATTTTGTTATCAGAAGCTTTCTTCAGAAGTTGCCGCCCTATAGCGGGCATGTGTTTGAGACACTGTATTTATTTACAGTGGGACGTGACGACGAGTAATTACTTAATAAAGCAAATTTGAGAAGACACTAGCATTGTGCAAAGCACTTACCGTCTGAACATTGGCATCTATAGTTCGTGTCATTTGTTGCTTTGGTGGCACTATCGTGGAGAAAACTGCACTTACACTTAGACATACTGCGTGAAAATAAACCCAATCGCGTTTATAATTATAACTGATATTGGTACATCCTCAAAACTCATGTTGAGGTGTAGTGAGATAAAGAGTGCAGTAAAAAAGTAAAAACGGTTGATAAAAGAAGATGCGATTGCGAGAATAGAGAACAATATAAGTATAAATAAATAAATTCGTATTTATTTATTTATAATAAAGGACAGAGTGTATAAGTAGAGAGGTAGTTATAAGGACAATTATAAATAATGTGTTAAACGGTATTACAAGGAGCAACATGATGCAAAAGACGACATCGTGAGAATAAGCAAAAAACAAAATAAAAAAAATAAGAGAAAAGTCGTAAATGTATCAGATCTATTTTATACATTTGATAGGTATATTACAAAAATTGAGATAGATACGTAGTAGTAACTTGAAGGGAATGATTAGAACCCAACGTTAATGTAGCTTTTATACTTTATTGTATTGAGTTTTGTCAACATGGAAAAGTACAAATATTGCATTACACCGACTTCTAGCCTGGAATACACAATAACATTGTGTGTAATATAAGAGTTGTCCTGTCTGCAACGCAATGGCGATGCGATTACACTTGCATACTTAGTATTTGCCAGTGTCCAGTGCCAGTGTACTTTACATATTTAGCCTACTGTCCGCACTATCCGATGACCTGGTTCCCAGCTTCCACAGCCTTTCTTATAAAGAAACCCAATCGAACGTGAATCTGAACCGAATCGAAGCAAATCCGAAACAAGCTAATCGACATCAATCAATCAAATAACTAAACACTGCACGGAGACCGTTTTACCGTCTGCTCGATGATACAATCCCGAATCTCTACGGCGACTCAACTAATACTCAATATCTAATATCAATTACTGATACAATAAATAGGTATAGATTACAAATAACCACCAAATGACAATAATACACACAAATGCAGCATGTGACACTGGACAATAAGCAATAAAAGACAATGAACAGTTTAAATATTAAGTATAATAATAAGTTAATAAATGTAACTAAAAGTTGGAAACACAGAGATCTTTTCTTGTTTGTAGTACGGCTAGGCTACGGCGATGACCGCGTCTTCCGACTACTACTACTAATAATATATGATACGACCTTGCGGTAAATTTGTTTTAAAATTATTTATTGTTTTTTTTTTTTTGTTAGGGTATGTGATGTACGACTACTAGAACGGTTGCTCGGCTATTAATTAATTACAGTAAATTATTTCGGTAATATTAGGGAATCAGTTCAGTTCCATCAGCGGGGCTTGATGGGTGCACCGTGTCGGGAGTCGGTCTGTTGATATGTCGTCATCGTCAATCACTTGATCACTTGTCACCTTCCATCCTTGCCGGGATCCGACAGCACAGCTGCGCACCGCCTGTCCGACTCCTTTTTCCTTTAAGAAGACTCGCGGCACGAGGAGGGAAGACGGACGGCCGAGCCGCACGCGATCCGCGTCAGCGCGACCCTCCGCCGCAAGGTAGTGTAGAGCAAAAGATCTTACAAACCTCGCCTCTTATACTAAAGCTAAGTATATTGTAATAAGAACTTTCTTATAATAAGTTATTGCATGAATTACAGTTTATGAGGTACTGTACTTCCTAATAATATAACCTCTGTACATATAACTTTTGCACTCGATATTTATAATAATAATAACCACCATTTTTATCAAAACAGATAGAATATAAGTATGAGTATATAATATATGTATATATCAATCAGTGGTTTTTTAATAATGGAATGCATCTCGTCACAACAATATTTGAGCTATAGCCCTGCTTGGCGCCGGGCGGGATCGGGCGAACCCGCATCCAGGGCGAGCGTCTCGGCGTTGAGGTCACGGCGCGCATGCGCATTACGCCGGGTCGCCCGCCCGCAACACAACAGCTACACACATAGAGAAAGTAACCAATAGGAATATGTACTATATTACACTTACGCTAGAGATCTACACAACACACAAAGAGATAACCCTTATGTAGAGATACGTAATAGTGATATACGTAATCCATAATAAGTACTTAATAATCAATCATGACCATAATAGAATATCTCGTAATAATACATAATAATAATCAGAATAATATCAATCAATATAGTACAATGATTAAAAAAGTTAAGCGGTATATTTAGCAAATGGCTAGCCAAATAGAAGCTAAGAATGGTAAACAAGCATTGCTGATAGACATATAATATCATTTGAAATAGATCGTTGTTCTGTAAATGGAATTAGTCTACACGAGTTTCGATTTAGGCCAGAGTAACCAATAACATCACCTACGTCACTAGTTTGTGCTCGGAACACTAACTGTTATACTGACTTAGACTGTATACAAAGATTGTACGTCGACCCGTACGCGTTTGCAGTGGAGTTCGCGGCGATGGTCGCGGTCTTTTCGCTTCCCTCTCTTCTCCCTATCTACATTATAATACTATCCGATATTTCTAAGACCGCACCGGAATGGACCTCGGGAGCCCCCCGCAAATAGGCCCGGGTCCGCTCGCGCGTTCGCGGCTATCACAAACGGGGGGCATTTCCATTTGCACCGTATTACCGATTCTATCTCTACTTCACAGATCGACGCACCGCCCCAATTCCGGACATCAGAACAGAAAACGACTCGCGACCTTACGCAAATACTCAAAAACAACAACATTTTTGTGCGTTATCATCGTTCCTCCTGTCGAAGATATGTCACGAAATTAAAAAAAAATTAAAATAAAAACCATCAGATCCTTCCGAGTGTTCTCTAAAACATCATGGTCCCATGAAAGCACAACTATCTCACTTTCTCCCTCTCTCTCTCTTTCACGCTCGCTGTCTCTCAAGTTTCGTAGACGATCTCGCTCTCTCCCTCCTCGTTGAACAAAAAAAGTCGGACGTTTGGTACAGGTTGAATTTCCGATAATGAAACAAAGCAACGCGTCTACAAAAGCTCTCTCTTGGTGTATCAGGTTTCCTCTGGCATGATGTCACACTCGCGATTATCCAGGTCACAATAGATGCTTGCCCGTGATCGACCGAAACGATGCGAATCCAAAATATTGGTATTTACAAATCGGGGTGTTTTTGAGAGACCCGCGTAAGGGTTTAGCAGGAAAGAGGAGGCGTTCTATCGCGGTGTTTGTTTCGGCGTATAGTTTCGGAACAGTGCATCGTAGCACCGCGCCAGAACGCTGTTCGGCTGGGTACATATTTATAGCAAACTTGGAATTTGGAAATGGTTTGTGATCTGTTCTGACATCCCGGGCGGTGGTCGAGGTCCGTGGGTTATCTATGGTGGTATGGTATTAGAGTGAGACCGCTGCACTCCCTCGCCTGGTTGCTAGTCGTTCTTGCTTGCCCAATAAAGCTATCAAGACTCGCCTTATAATTGTACTTATTTGCCTAGTTCGATCAAACTTATAATTTCTATGTACATGTTCGTATTCTGCGCTGCCGGGCGGGCGTGTGCGTTTCGCTTATTTATCAAACCGACGATACATGCAATAAAGGTATAATGAAGTGGCAATGGTCCTGATCAAAATGCCAAAACACAGTCTGCCATTGTTAATAGCATGCTTTATAAAATATGTATCGATATACTCATTATTATCCGATCTCAAGGTACGAGTGTTTTATAAAAATAAAGTGATTCTTTAGTGGAAGTGGCTGGTTAGTCTGAAGGTGGTTAGAGGCGGCGCGACGTCAGCGATCGATGCCGCCGCAGTCGCGTCGCTTGTGCAATGCGTAGTAGCATGTTGCATCGACGTCAGCGAACACCGTGAGACATCACAACACAGGAATCGTAATAAAACCAAAAATTAAAACAAAATCATAAAGTAACTTTAATTAAATTTATATTGAAAATAAATTAAATGAACCAAGTCGTTAAAATAATCGGAAAACTAAAATTAACAAAGTATAAGACAAACTCGGCACGGAACCTCCGTTCCGTTCCCAAAAAAGGAAAAGAAAAGAAAATCATAAATAAATAATAAATTAACGGGATAAGTTGTGGTCTCGCTAAAGCATTGCCGTCGCTTATTTGATGGCATTTCAAAGCAAAACCACGCAATTTTCTTCTATCAGAAAGCTGAGGGTGTTAGAAATCCGGTAAACGTGAAATTAAACACAACACACAAATAAGAATAAACGGAGCACCGGTGCGGTGAGGGTGTGACTGTGTGTTTTTTTTTTCAGTCGTCCATGCCGCGTCTGCGTCCGCGTCTAGTCATCACGCTTCTCAGCATAGTCGGGTTCAGAAATATTTTTTTTGAAATTTTACAACTTGTTCGTCTACCCAATAGTAATAATTACATAACATGTAGTTTGGTGCCCATCACCTATCACATGCAGACATAACTAAGCAAATATACACATATATTTATTTTATTTAAAGTCAGCCCTCGCCGCCACGGCCGTCCGCGAACACAAATTACAAATACAACGGTACAACGCCACCAAACTAATGAGAATGCTCCACAAGAGCGTGGCTGTTGTTGATGCGACTAGTCTCAATTTAAGAATACACAAAACACTACATATAAATACATAAATTATACTAACCAATTAATAATTACGAAATTATATAATAATAAATACTATATGTAAATATATATTGTTTAGCTATCATGAATCTTTGGGCGAGTTCCCAACATGTCAATAAATGGTGATGGCACAATTTTATAGAAAAAAAAAATCAGACCGTAGAAATCTTTGCTATAGGAAACGCGAATGCACTTCTGACTAGCTTCGTATCTTTTTTTATAAGTACTAAGTTATTATATAGGGAGGTGCGCTTTTGGCGGGCGCCCCCGTTCTCGCTGGACGCTGTCGCACGTCCGCGCATTAAATTACCTACATAGAGCCCGTATAATTTACACGAACAGTGAACAATAAATAATAAATAATGTTTAAATATTGGCGCGGCATGCGCAACGTCCAGCGAGTGCGCTGGTGTTGACTAAACGTCGCTCTATGTAGTTTTACTTTTATTCGTTTTAAAGCTGACCTGCAGGACACGGTTACCCAGCGTGTAACCGTTTAGCGACTGGATGGCTACTACGGCTTCGTCATAGTTGGTCATCGTAACGAAGCCGAAACCTTTACATTTGTTCGTCTGCAGATCACGGATCACTTTGACGCTCTGGACGGCTCCGAACGGGCCAAACAACTGCCAGAGAACATTCTCTTCTGTCTCTGGAGCGAGGTTATACACGAAAATGCACCAACCGGAACCGTTCATAGCGTTTCCGGGTAGCATGGAGTTGGCCAGCAGGTCTCCGGCCAGCGGAGAATACCTGAAAACGCCAATCAAGACATTACACCCGGAAATTCGAACGTGTGTCAAAGTTGAACCTGAATCGTCCCGTTGGGTGGTGGATGGGGCCAGCAAAACGGCGCGTGGCTTGGGGAGTAAGGTAAGCTGCCAATGGAGGAATGGCTTTGTTGTTGTTACTCGGGTTGTTGGCGAACTTGACTGTGATAGGTTCGGTGGAGCCTTTGGGAATGGTACCATTGAGTTCCTGGATTGCTCGTTCTGCCTCTAGACGTTGGTCGAAACGGATGAAACCTACTCCTTTCGACAGGCCTGCACCGGAAATATCCACATTTTCACTAACACACCGACAACTCACCACTACATCAAGTCCGATCATCGTCGTCGTCGAACCGATAACAACAATCGGACTTTACAGCTAACGAGCAAGCCGTTTATTACAGTTCGGCTCCAAACATCAACAACGTCTGGAATACTCAAGAAAGGCATGATCAAACTCGAAATATCTAACCGAACAAGTGCAATAAAGGTAATCATGCATCAGTTTAGTAGTACATCAATGCTAACATTTCGACTGAAAACCTTCAAGCACATTCGTAAACAGCCTCTCGTTGTGTGTAGGTTTTAAAAAACTAACGACGATCGAACTCGAGGAACGGTCACATCGTCGTTAGTTTTTTGGAACGTGTTTCGTGTCATGTCATGTATGTTTGTGTATGTGTGTGTGAATGTAAGTGTAGATGTGTTGGGTATAGTGATTGCTCTGCTCTTTTAATATAAAATAAACGAAAAAACGAAAAAAAAAGCTAATAAAAATCAACATGCCACGATGCAAAATAAAGATAACGAAATAAAAAGAAACTCAACAAACAAAAGCAAAATTAATGAATTTTTTTTTTAATTATGAACGAAAAGTGATACTAAAATTTGGAATTAGACTTTGTCAATTGATATGGGGGGAAGGGGTGCATCGTTCAGCTGGCTTTATAGAACATTGGTGTACTTTGAGACACGAACGTTCAAGCAACTAAACATTTACTATGCAGTTTCGTTAGCGTTCTGGCTATTTCGCTACTTTACTCTGGAGCTATTATATACGTTTTTCGATAAATTTTCTTTTAAATTTACAAGAGAGAGTATGATCGATCGCGCCCGAAACAGAACAACCAAAGAGTGGATTTGGTGGTTGTGGGTGGTGTTCAGTTGGGTGTTATGGTAGAGAGAGAGGTACGTACCAGGCAAATTCTCTCCGGCCCCCGTGACAAATTGACGTACTAGGGAAGAGAAGAGAAAAACGCAAAATATAGGTACAGTAAGACAAATAATTTGTGAACTGACGGCAACCGGGTTAACACCACGGAATGCCGCTGGTTTAATTAAAATGTTACAAAAGCCAAATTTCAACAGTAACTCTGAATTAAATCATATTAATAATTAAATCAAAGCTACCACATCCAATAAAAATAATAAAAACTAAATATTTACTGATTGTAATAATCAATAAACAAACTGCAAGTATGTTGATGTATTTTGTATGTATGTTACTGTGATTGTGGCATCAACTCCACCTTCAAACATCCCTGGACCGTTCGGTTCATCACTCTCACACACACACTCTACACCTCGGAAATTTCAAATCTCGACTCCCATCTCGACGTTGTCCACCAAAAAGCGCTCAATTTAAAAAATAAACCAAGTTACGCTCAGACGCCAACTTGATTTATTCCATAAAATCCGACGAATGGAAGAGCGGCCGCTTTTTAGCAGGAAACGTCAGAGACCGAGCTTTAAAACTAACTTCACTCTCGACTCAGTTACCCTTTCATTCGTAAAGTAACTGCCATAGGCGACAGCAAAGCCGGTTTTAGTCGATTCGAAATTGCCGCGTTCGCACATATTCAGCTCAACCCCCGGCCCACGAACCTTTGCGGCGAAGATTGCAACCTTGGTTGTGGCAAGATTGCGACAAGGCTGTGCCATCGTATACTCTCAGCGGTCTGGTCATCGGCACTGGACTAGTGTACGCACACTGGAGTATATGATCGCAGGTTGTTGTTTATACAAAAAATGACGTTACAACAGACTCTTACCGGTTATGTTGTCGCATAAAATGCGCGATGTAATTATACGACCGTACGGACTGAACAGGGATTCCAAATCTTGTTGGGTCATGTTCTTCGGGAGTCCCGAGACGTACAGGTTAGCACCCTTGATAGCCTCGGAACTGGGCCGTGCGTATGACACCTGGAAAAACCACATCCTCATGTAGGTGTCGGTTTCGACGATCGTTCGATTGCTGCTCGATTCAAAGGCAGGGCGAACCTTTGCCAACTTTGCAACTATGCCGAACATCTAAGTGGAGATTTATGCATTTGACCCTGTCGTTCGGTCACGTCGCCCGAATGCATCCCGCGTTTCGCCGGAAAAAATCAAACTTTTCTCACCTTAATTGTCTTGTTCTGCAATCTTAATCCGTTCAGCGTATTGATTGCTTTTTCGGCGTCTTCTGGTCTGTGGTAGTTTACGAAACCATAACCAAGTGATTGCCCTGTAAGCAATGGACTAGTGATAACCCCAGGCACTGCAGGAAATCAAATTTCGAAAAAAAATACGTGTTAATAAACACAAAAAATTAAAAAAACAAATCAATAAAAATAAAGCAAGCACAACTTAAATAACACTACTGGGTACTAGTACGATCATAAACTACATAAACAAAGGCTGAGTTACAAAATGATAATAAACGTGCCCTAAAATAAACGACTACACCAACGCTTTTCCCACAAATAATTTTTATGTCCAAATGTAAACATCCCAGAGGTAAGTAAAAATTCAAGCGCGTAATCCAACCGATGGTTATTTTTAGTCCCAATTCAAATTTACAAAATCGTCAAGAATTTTTGCTAATAAAGGCCACCAAAATAAATATTTACGCTGTATTCAACCGAATTTAAGCAAATAAATTTTAACGACCTGCCTTTCTTATTAGATAAGACTCATTATCAAAGCGTAGACACAGGCGACTAAACCGGGCTGCGGATTCCTAACCCATACATCGATATGTACAACGCAATGACTATTGATCTTGTCTGTCATATTGTCAATCGACAACGTACATATATACAAACAACGTAAACGTACATTTATTTTTTTACGTATTATTTGCACGTATTACGGTACTAGAATTGACATAGGCGGCCTACGATTCGAGATCGTCTAAAAAGTCCCAAAAAAGATCGTTAGTGACGCCGCAACGGGATGCAGATATAAATACGCAGACAATCGTATGGAGCTTTGAAAAAGGCATATGACACTTCGTCCCCTTGAGCACATATGTGCGAGGGTACAATACACGTGCCAATGACTCACTTTCATTGACAAAGGGGAAACGACGAAAACTAGATAGGTAATAAAAACGAGACCGAATTTTAAAAATGCCTACTTTTCATAATTAACGCAAAAATTTACAAATTTGCCCTAGCAGACGTTAATCCGATCCTTCTCCCACTATAAGCATCTAATTCAAAACAAAGTTCCCAATTTAATCGTGTACAGGAAGTTTGAGGCCACCAGTGGCGTACTGACATAATTTTATCTTTTGTTTGTATCATCGAAATGTATACGAACAAATTGAAAAGCTCTCGTGCCGTATACAAGAGTAATCCAAGCTGGGGCTATGGCGTTTCGCAACATTCCGACATGATACGGAGATCGAATATCAAGAAACGTTCCAAAGGTAGTCCAGTTAGTCAAATGTCCACCCTTGTCGATGAATAAATAAATAATAAACGTCCATTGTGCACTGACATAATTTACAATGAGCAAAAACCCAAAAATCGAAATTTACGTGTCTCATTTTGTTTACCAAAACTTGTGATTTTTAATTTGGAACAAGTAGAATGCAACGGACGGAGTCGTGGCAACGTGCAAATTCTAAAATTCATGAAAATCGATTACAGTTTATAATATACTTTGGCAGTGTTACAAGTTTTATAACTTCTATAAATAACCACACTGCGTGGATCAATGTTTAACTACAAACAACATTTAGGTTAGAATCGCCTTCGATTGTTTTTGATAACTGTTCGAACTAATTGAAAGCGAAATTGGTGAAGTTCCAAAAAGAGTATGCAATTGATAACCGTACAAAATGGATTTTGGGGCGTGCGTGGCCACAAATAGAAAGTTCTGGGGCATTTTTTGGTGTTTGGGTTGATCATGATTCCTACCTGTTACTTTATCGCGGATCAGCTTGCAACTTTCGACTTCTCCGATGCTGGAAAAGAGTGACCGGATTTCTTCCTGTGTCATGGTTTGGGGTAGGTAATTAACGATGAGATTCGTCTTGGATTCTTCTTGACCTCCACCGACTTGACCTCCGCTTCCTCCATTTTGTTGTCCAACAACCCCCGAATCCAATCCGTTGGACATCATGTTTTCGTCGCTGAACTCAAAATCGTAATCTAGAACTTCCTCAATGGTGGCGGCTGGTTGGTCTTCTTGCGAAGAACTTATTTACATTAAAATCAACTTGTTTAATTCACTATTCGAGTATAAAAACAATACGAAATTTCTAACACGTTTGTTTTACTTTGCAACACTTTTTAGAACTCTATTACAACTTTCTTCATATAGAGGGTAGAAAAATTCCCTATTCTACAATCTGAAAGAGAAGAAAGAGAGATCGATTAGTTTGATTGGAAAAGCGACTTTGTAGGGTTTGCGTTGAAGGAAATGGACCGGAAAGAAGGAAACAATTATGTCTAGGTAAGCAAACACCGGAAGCCATATTGGTGACATCACTAAATACAAAGGACTAATTAGATTTGCGAGGTTATCCGGCGAGACGATCCGAAATGCATTTTTGATTTTACAACTATTAGCTATCACGTAAGTCTTTGTAACTGCACTCGAGCGAACTTATCCACGCAACTCCGGCAAGCTGATAACAGTTAAACTGGTATTTTATCGGCTGTCCCACGTACACAAGCAGATTATTACATTTTTATAAAAAATTACTGGTACCCCGGCGGTACCAAAAAACGTGCGTCCATCAACTACAATGTAAACACAAAGCCGCACGCTACAACATCGGGCAAAAAAGAAACCAAAACAAAAACAATAAAGCGCTTCAATGTAGTAAAAAGACATCAAGCTTTTGGTCAAACAGAACCCGACGCTATACATGTTAATTAACGAAAAATTAAATGGTAGCTTTACCGGTGGTCACAGACGACGGTCTTTTTAATATCGACGGACTGGATTTATTTGTGGTAGGACTATAGTTTGACCTTGAGGTAATCAAGGGTTCGCCGCGTAGCGCAAACAACCCCTAATAATAATAATTTAAGAGTTTGTGAAAGGAATGTATCGTGTTTAGGTGATCGATTGTTCGTCGGACAACACGAATCGTAGATCAACGATGACATAACCCTCCTGCTTCTTTTTGTATAAAGTAACTTCCTACTTCTAGGAGCACATGAATTTGATTTTCGTCGTATTTATAGACGCTGGTCTATTTTCGGATAAAGAAGCATATACAAATCGTTGAAAATTTTGAAGAATTTGTGATGAATACGTTCTCGATGTTACAGTTTGCTTCGCGTAAGTCGTCGCTTTTTTGCTTGGACGGCGTTACCTGGAAGTGAGTGTTCCGCGACCGGTTTATGAAAATAATCGAGCAGACAGCGGATGAAAATTTCACGGGCGGATCGATTGTTCGAAATTATTAGATAACGCAACGGCGTATTATTATTGTAAGTTTTACGCATTTTGAGGAGGTGTAACCTTTTGGTAAACGGCTAAAAGCGATTGGTTCAAGGCACGTGCGTTTACACTTAAGTCGGAGATTCCCCTACATTTCCAAAAATATCGCACACTTGAGTAAAATCTGGACAAGGGTGGGGGTGGTGTGTATCGGACGTAACGCGATTGTTTACACAGAACCACGTTTTACACGCGAATAAAAAAAGCACAATAAAAATGTAATTGCGATAAGGGGAAGGCAAAATTATTGATTATTTTGCACGAAGGTGGGCAGTGACACGATAAAACGACTTACCTAAATTAAGAAAATCACATACGCGTGAGGTCACATTAAGGTTGAAATTTAGATTTGTGTTCACTAATAAATAGAAAAGGAAAAATAAAATAAAACGAAACAAAAATAAAAAAACAAAACAAAAAGTGAAACAGCTCCTACGCTCTCACAACTCGTACTGCAATTAAAGCCGGCACGGAACAGTGGGGGCTTCCGACTAGGTATCGCGCGTATTGAGCACATGCGCAATTATCATTTTACGGGCTATTTTTAATTTTTAGCAAATTTTTCACTAAAACCGAAATAGAATATTTACTCCAATAACTCAAAAACGTTGCATTTTTCGATCGGGACGAGGAAAGCCGGCGCGGAGGCAAATATTTTGACACCCCCTCCACACGCGACCCCATCGCGCATACATTTTAGTGACATTCTGTACCCAGTTTGCATCCCTTTTGATGCGGCACAAGCGAAACTGGTTTCATTTTTTATAGTACGCATCAAGCACGTGCGGCATATGGTAAATTAAAAAGGGGGTAAGTTAAGTAGAGAGAGACGCCTTGAGCCACCCTTAAAGTAACGCACGTTGAATACATTTGTTTCTCTCTCTGTCTAGGTTTAATAACAAGGGGAAGGGTGCACCTAATCAGTGGGTACCGAACAGCTGATGGCATACAAAGAGACGGCCCTTTCGCCCCTAGTTTGGCGTCTAGCGTATTCCCAGACTAGAGGACATTCACCCGCGTTTCTAACACTCTGATTGACTAGGGTGGAGCAAATTTTTCGGAAGCATTTTCTCGATTACGATCGGAGTTCGCATTATTTATAAATTCGAAAATGCGACGCGTGCGTGAGGAACTTCGGTTTTGTCCATATGGTTCAGATAAAGCTGTACCAGGTGTGTATTTTGAGTGTGACCTGACCTATTAAAGTTAGGGTGAGATTAGATCGTCCAGATTGTACAGCGTTAATGAATATTCAAACTTCGCTCGAGCACACGCACGTGGTCATACGTCTCCCCGTTTCCTTTTATCAAGGCACACGGAAAGAGTGGACTGTTTTTATTTTAGTCCGTGACTCTTCGGAGGGAGAAAAAAATTAAAACGAATGTATATCACACATATACAACGAACCATCATCATCCGTTGCTCCATTTCCGCAAAAGACGAAAATTAGAATTCAGAAAAAATTTCTGATCGGGTAGACCAATGGAACCCGCCGTGTTTAAATCATTCAGAGGCTCAGACGAACCCGCGAATTTCGTTCGGCGCGAGTCTACGTAAGTGATGGTTTGTGTTTTCAGAATCAATAAAAAACTATTTATAAATGTCATATTTTTGTGGAAAAAACGCCAAGTTCAACCGCACGAGCTGGTACAAAACGGGAGTAAGTCGCGGGGGCTCGTGTCAATATCTGTGATGGAGAGCGAGTATAAATAAAATGGTTGTGCCGAAATATAGTTGAGATTGCAAATCGACGTCGCGTGGGAGGCATGGAATAAGGGAATAATGGTAATCGAGGCACGGGCTTTGGCCAGGCCGGCCGTAGTATTGATCGTCGACAACTCCCTTCCACAGTCGCAACCCCCGCGACTCTCAGCTCAAGCTACCGGCATCGCGGTAATCATTACGACTCACGTAAATGTTTGCGAATTTTAAGAACGACCAGACAGACAAACGGAAAATTAAAGGCTGTCTGTTAAAGGTAGGAGTCGGGCGGCGACAGGTGAAGGTATATACGTGAGAAAAAAAAAACTCACCCTTTGATGTTGGTGTTGGATCCAAGATTGTAGCACAAATTATTGTAATTGTTAAAACGATTGAAACTGTATTACGTATCCACTAACAGTGCGAGATTGAAGAGAAATGGTAATGATGGAAGAATGTATGAGTATTGTACAATGACGGGAGTGATTGATCAGTTAAAACAGGCGTTAAAAAGGATTGCACTTATTTTTAAAGACGATTAAATATAATAATTTTCTAACGATGCAAGGTTATTAAGCCAACCTAGAGTACAATAATTAACCGAACTATGAAACTTTCAATAAATATTTAAATAATTTATATATTTATACTATTGATTAAATATAGACAATAGTAGTAGGAATTATTAGTAATAAGTAATTATGCAAGGAATGATATTATTACATAACGTACACTACCAAACGTAACACAAGTGTTATTCAGAGAGTGCAATAACTAAATGGTGTTGCATGGCGCTGGCGAGGAGGGTGTCGGCCAGGGGTTGCAAACGATCGATATTGTGCGCGCGCTTTCACCCCTGGCCCGGGGCCGACGCTGCCGACGCCGCCCCCATTCATGCGCTGCTTCTCTTCCTGCTATTCACCTGCCTCCAGACGTTCGCCGGCGCTCCGCCAAGGATAGCGCGCTCCTTCACGAGCCCTCGTCCACGCGCCACTACAGGACCCTGCTCCCTGCCCCCGCTCCCGTACGTGCAAATACGTCATCCTTACGCACGCTTAATTGCCCATTCATCTTACTTAGACCGATCACATCGCTGTAATCATCTTCTTCCTGACGCACCCCTTCGTCGAAGCCTTGTTACTTCCAAACGACTTTGCATATTAATCGATACGACGAAATCACGGGAAAAAGCCTCGCTCACCTTTCTGACGCACAAAAAACTACTTCCAACCCCCGTACAGACTCCCCCCGGTTTCGCAGATTTCCGAAATATCAATGGCAGCCAGACTGGGGGGCGTACGTTCGGCTTAAAAGTTTTATGGTGGTGCAATAAACTATAGAGGGTGGCCATAGTGGTATCGGCGTGAATGGGCCAAGGTGCGCTTGGTTATTGATTTTTAGACATGAAAGAACATTTTTAATTTCGTACGAATTCCAGGAATTTCATTAAGCTGGACGAATGATTACATTACTGAACAAATGTTAGCCTTTCTAGTCGATCTGTCTGACGCTTCGATTACCCATGCAAATTAAACGTAAATTAAGTGTCAAAACGACACCGCCGTCAAATTAACGCGCACACACAAAAATTGAAAAAGTGGGGTCGAAATAAACGCACTGGAAAAATTCCCTTTTTAAAAATGAGCACGTACCAATTTATTCCTGAAATCGATATGCGCCCGCGTGTGGAAAGGTTCGAGTTCAATAACACTCAAAAACGGGACGAAGAAACACCGTCACCATTTAGGGTGTCAAAATTTTTTATTTCTTGCTAAAACAAGTACAGTTCAATTCAGTTTTTTAAGTCACTTAAAACTAGGGATGACTTTAATATTTTGACTGGTTTTCAAATTCTTCACTCCCCCACGTTTCAAAGAACTTCTCAGATAGACCACAATTACGTAGGTAGGTGGTTAAACATTTACAGTTTAATCTGAAATTAAAACAGTGTTTATGGTAATTATAACGACCATCTGTTAAATCACCCTCTTTTTTCGTCACGATGTTCACGGTGTGTAATTTTAATTTTAAAAAGCCTAAAATTACAAATGGTCGTAATCTTTGTGAGCAGTTTCAAACCGGTAGATTTATCAAAAATTTTCATATTGCGCACTGTATTGATATAAATATATTAGGTAACGTTAACAAAATGCAAAAATTTACCCACAAAGGTGTATTTTACTGTAGATTTATTAACCACTGCGAATAATTGTGTGTACGCACTGAAAGTTAAAACCGAAATTTTGCGATTTTCCACGATACGGATCCAGTGTTAAAGTTTAGAGAATATAGTAAGTCTTGGCAAACTTCAGTTCAGTGAATTTTACTAAAAATCAAACAAAACTATCTACAGTATGTTTTGTTACAAGAAGTGTTCACAATATCTCTCAAATCTTTGATATAAAATATCGCGGATGATTCAGATGTTAATCAAGTTACAATGTTAATCACTTCGATAATAATTTATGTTAAGTCAAAACTGCTCGGCTAGCTCATTTAAGTAGTCCATAAAAAATAGTGACTACTTTGTTTTCAAAACAAGATCATACAATTTGCCAGAACTGTCACAGAACCTTATCAAGTAACGGGAGAATGTTTGCTTGTTTAGCGGATGTAGTGAGATAATAAGAAGTCAGAAATAATCATCAAAATTGTAACGCGTCCTTTAGAAAAACAAATTTGACGCTATTTCCGGTAACGCTGGCATAACTTTACGGTTAACTTTTCAGGTCAGGCTTTCATGTGTAAGCTTATACCTCGAAAATCAGTTTTAAAGATATGCACAAGAACTGTAAATATTTTAAACACGTAAGGCGCCACTAAAACAAACTATTGTGCTTTTGAGAAATCCCTGCATGCAATCTGGTGTAAGTGGTCAAGAAACACAAAAATTCTCCCACTGTTAATTCACACAAAATGTGAACATAAAGTGTGAATAATAGGATGGAGCTATTAATCATATTAATTGGTAGTGTGCAGCTGTACATCTGTAATTTACAAACAGGGTATTATGTATGCCAGTATTGTATATCCCACGGAAAAAAATTAGTTTGACGCTTTGTTTGATTATCCCTAATGTGTACAATGTACTTTAGCTCGGGATTCCAAAATGGGTCCAGTAAAAATGGCATTCGCAGCTAAAACTTAATAAATCACCCCGTATATATTTTTGGTCCGTTTGGTTGTTTACCTCAAAGTCAGTTTTACGTCGTGCAGAATTTTAAATTTAGTGTCTGTTTAAGTTCGAGTGTATTAAACAATTCCTTTTTACATTTTGTTTCTTAAAATACTCGGTATGTTTACGCTTACCATACGTTATGCAAGTAATGTCTATCAGTATGTGCTTCGAGCGGCAAATATTTGCTTGCCATACAAAAACATAGAAAAGTAAAATTTTCTCTATCGATTTTTCATTCCGGATCGAGGCTATACTTAGCCAATGGGAAAAAGCGGCGTAAAAACTTAACGGCAAACTTAATTTGTAAAGCTTCGACCTTTTTCTGATAAAGCCCAACTTTAGCGAGAAGCGAAGTGGAAGATGGTTCGATAAAGCTGTTTCATACATCACCTTACTCTTAACTAGGTTACGAGAGATCTAATTTTAAGATCTAGTCGGAAACTAGGCTATGCCGAACTTTACATATGTTAAACCGCATGTTTTATACAACCAAAAACGCACAATTGCATTGCGCGTTGTGTTTTAGGGTCAACGAACCAAGCGAATGACGCAGAGTGTCTGCACATAATGATTAACATAATCATAGAACAGTATACGGGGAGCGGTAAAAAAATCCGAGATAAACGGCCACTTGATTTTTCGAATGTTCACTTATAACTTACGTTGTAGAATGTAGTAGACGGTCAAATTTAAAGTTTGACGTGAGTCGCGGCGCAGGGGGTACGACAATGTCGGAAAAGTGAATGACTGAGTAGATTGCCAGGGTGGGGGACAGGGGAGGGGGTAACGGCATTGTGCCTTGCAGCCTCTATGCGAAAGAGGCTAATAACCAAATTTCCCGCAACTAAATACTTGTAATTATGATGAAATAAGTTTTCGGGGAGTCAAGGCATGCAATAGCGTATATCGATCAAACACAGGCCTTAAAAATTGTCAACATTGACAGCAGCTAACTTAGTCATAAGACAAAATTCGAAGAAGCCGGTCAGACGGAGATTACGATGCAAAAACTAATCGATTATTGGTTTGTTCTAAATTTGTAGCATTGCGTGCTTAATCCTTAAATTGGAGTGTCTGCTTTGACGGCTGCCTGTTAAACAATGGGTGATTTTGGTGAAGGTATGTAATCCGTAGCTCCCATTTAGCAAAAGTTGAATCATTAAAACCTTTCGATTAGCTCAAAGTTTGAACGAGTTTTAAGTGAGTTGAGAAGTTTTGTTTTGTCATTTTATCTTCCATCGATCGCGGCTTTCTTATTTCCTAAATGGACTTAATGGTCGAGATTCGTAGACGGAAATATCCCGAGCAATAAAAGCAGTGCCATTTACCCGCTGCTTTTGACAGGAGTGGGTCTTTTTTTAGAAACACTTTCCCAGATCCGGTTAAATTAGTCATTTTCACCTTTCCACTGGAAATAACACCTTTCCATAAAGTTTAATTATGGAGCTATTAGTTTAGTTCCATGCAATGTTTAAAAGCTCTAGATTCCGTGTTTATCTGATTCTATTTCTGATAACAACACACGCTTAACGCTTTGCAAGCTTTTAAAGCTTAGGGCAGTTGCAGCACAACTTTACACTACCAAGGGTTAAAATAATTTGCACAATTATAGTGTCAGTGTCTTTGTTTTCGTTGATTTTTACAAGCATGGCAATCTCATGGGACCCCTTACAACACACTAGTATTTATCACCGCAAAGAAGGTACCTAAATTTTCACTATTGTAGTAATGTTCAACATACACACATATCTTTAAAATTGTCACTCCTTAATTTTAATTGACTTAAATAATGAGGTGCTAACATTCAATCGGTTGTCATAAATTTGTGCCGCGTGACAGTAACAGGTGTCTGTCTCCGTGCCGGTGTATCAAAAAATATACCTACGTTATATCATCATTCAACTGAAATATGCGCAGATTTATTCTAGCTATATGAGATAGTACAACACTGTGCCAGTGCAAACAACCTTTAGCAACCCTACACTAATAACCACGTTATGTATCCTCATACTCACCTCGTAACTACTCGTCAATAACGACCTGTCACGTTTAAAAAGATATTTATATTTTACCTGTTATTAGATTTTTCCAAAGGGTTACCACTATACAATGTTTAGAAATACTTCTGTGATATCATGATTGAGGACCCACCGAACCGGTATCAGTTCCGGTAACTACTTCATTAGATGGTGGCTCTAATAAATTATTCATATTTTAATCAATATATTATTTACGTGAAAATTATTAATAGACATATTAGTTTGTGGTTATCTTGATGCAGATTTCCTGTTTTTGGTTGGTCCAAATTTAGAAATGCTACACAGCTTGTGCCTACCTTGCCCATTTCGACAACTGCTTATACTCAACTATTACAATGATTTTGTTAAATTTTAAGAAAATTTTAACAAATCTCTCTTTGTTCGTTGTACTGTGTAAATATGGTCATTTGTTTCCAATATTCTAATTAATATACTCATGAATTGTTTATCATTTTTGTTAATTTTTCCAAAATACAGCCTCATCCACAAATCTATTGTGTTTTTATCCAGTAATTAGTAGTGCCACTAATAATATTTCATTTAAATTACTAAATGAGTTGCAAGACCTTGACTTTTGCAACCCGTGTTATAATGCCGTTTTATACACTACTAATTGAAGAAAATCGAAAACAAAAAATGTTTTTGTGAAGGTGGATTACCCATAGTTTGACCGTTTTGCTTTTGATAAGCTAAACAATTTTTGTGTGTGCTTTCTGTTATTTAGCTTTGCCGACTGCGCGCGCACTCTGTCAAAAATATTAAAAATGCTTCATTCTAATTGGCTGCTGTTTTACAAAGCACCGTTTCAGGTTCAGGGGTTTGGGGTGATTTAGAGCGTACACGATTTAACCCGAAACAAAGGGTTAGAAGCGATAAGTAAAAATCAACAAATTAAATCTGAAAAAACGACACTGAAACAGCTGACCGTAACTGCGCGCGCAATCGACCAAACGAATAGCATTTAGTTAAAATTAACACCCACTTTTTTTTAATCGATAGATTCTCGACATTCCGAGTAACATTTTTCTGCGCTATTTTACTACACAACACCATTTTTTGCGTAAAATAGTGTCAGGAAATATCACTTAACTCATCAATAAAACTAAAGCACATCTGACCACTTGTTGATTTTATTTTTACGTCTGTTATGGGTTACAGAACAGTAAAGGCGACATTAAAAATGTGTAGTCATTGAACATAATAGCCATCTCTTGGAATTACAGTGTTTACCAACTTATTTTAAAATAATAAAAACTGCGATATTTTAAGGACTGTCGCAAAGCACTAGAATTACTAATCGAACCGCTGTAATTTAAAAAAATCAATACAGTTTATGTATTATGTATGTGATAATTTAAAAGAATATCGACCCTCGCAACACCTTCAACGCATCGACAGGACTTAAATCACGTGCCTGTAAGTTCTATATATAAAACGATAGTAATGTAATTACAATCGATACATGAAGCCGTATTTTAAATATTTATTGTTACATACAGAGTGTCTATTAAGACACTTACACTTACAATTAAACAAAAAAACCATTGTTGCCACCTTATCGAAAACAAAATAATTATTAAAGTACGTTATACCTACACTAATTTCTGTTTTTGTTCGTTTAATCGCGAAGAAAACAACAATTTTCCCACCTTATCTATCCCATTCAAATCCATATTACTGTATTATTAAACGTGTCAATATGGGTATCGATCGACCAGAATCACGTTAAATTCAATATTAGCACGAGGTACAGTTTCGAATTACTGCACCCGAATGAGGTTTTTTCTTTCCGTTCATTCTTATTATGGATGACATTTTGCGATGCTGATGATTATCCAACTCTGCACTTATCCCTGATGTGCTTTCCTCATCTCCCCTACATTAGCGCTTGCCAGCTCTCCATTTTATTTACTCATCCTCTATTTTAAGCACTTATGGAAAAGCTTAGCCGTCTCCGGCCACATTTCCTCAGATCAATATGCAGGTTTTCCTCATTTATTTATAAACCATATATTAAGCGACGCCATTATTAAATATTCAGTATTTTTATTCGAGGTGATTATGGCCGAGTTTGATGAAACTTTCCCACATGAATTTTCTTTCAGATAGCGACGACAGTGACGGAGAGGGCGGTTTAGGTAATGTAAATCGAATTATAATGAGACCACCGGGGCATAGTGGAAAAGCGAAACGGGGTCATTTGTGTTTTGATGCTTCTTTTGAATCTGGCAATTTAGGTAGAGTCGATTTAGTCAACGAGTACGAATATGATTTATTCATCCGTCCGGATACCTGCAGCCCTAGAATCAGATTTTGGTTTAATTTTACAGTGGATAACGTGAAGCAGGACCAGGTAAATTTCCCCTCGTGCTTTTTACGTTTTAAGCATTAATCAGTCCCTAGAGGGTCATTTTCAATATTGTGAACATCAGCAAAAGCAGAAATCTATTTAACGATAATTTAACCCCCTTGGTGAAATCCACGAGTCGCCAAAAATGGTAAACTCGAGAGGCTCTCGTATATTATTTACTTTGATAAGTATTACAGGCAGCGAATCCCAAAACAACACGTCTATTATCATAAGTCTTCGGCTCACCAGGGACATTACGTCTTGAGTTTCTCGTTTGGCTTCGATCGAGAAGACGAAGTTTTTCAATTTGCTTTAGCACCACCGTTCACCTATTCTAAGCTTCAGATGTTCCTATCAATCCTAGAGTCAAAAGGATCGTATCTGAATGAGTCATTCCAAAGAGAACTTTTAGGGAACAGTGTGGTAAATTACATTACTTTACCAAACTCCAAAGCTATCCGTCCATTACGATTAACAAATTGAGCAGATGTCAAAACCCCGATTACAAATTAACCCCAGAACTGATAACTTTGGCCCTTGATCTATTCTACATTTTTTAATTAATTAGTCAGATTTTTAGCAAAAGCGTCGACTAGACTTAATAACTATAGGATCTCTTGATCGCTCGAAACCCACGTCGAAACGACGTGTGATTGCTATAATGGCGCGCGTACACCCCGGTGAATCCCCCGCAAGTTTTGTGTGTCAAGGTAATGCTACAGTGGGTGCAAATAAATCAATCAATCATTTTTTTCATTTTTTAAGATTTGCTGTCTAAATTTTGAAAAATATTTAGCAAATTTGATTTGTTTGCACCTCACTGTACGTTGTTGAGTGTATTCCTAAAAGTTTTCTCAGGTCTTTTAGAATTGCTGATAAGCTCGAACGCTATAGCTGACACTTTGCGCAACCATGTTATTTTTAAAATAATTCCGATGCTGAACCCCGATGGCGTTTTTTTGGGCAACTACCGTAGCACCGTAATGGGGTTGGATTTGAATCGATCGTGGCACTTACAGACGCCGTGGTGTCACCCTACGTTAAAAGCAGCAACTGATATGCTTGTAACTTTAGACAAAAATAAAGTACGGTGGAAATGTTTCAACCACAAGGTCTCATTAGGTTTTTTTAGGAGTTTCAATTAGATTTTGTGATAGACATTCATGCTCATTCGAGTCTTAAAGGGTGTTTTATTTATGGGAACACGTACGAGGATGTGTACAGGTGAGTATAAATAACCGAGTAGAAAAATTTGTCGATAGTGGGTTTATAGGTACGAGAGGCATATTTTATTTCCTAAACTACTAGCGACAACTGCCGACGATTATCTAAGCGAAAACGCCATGTTCAATGCGGATCCGAAGAAAGTTGGCACTGCTAGAAGATATCTGTGCCAACTTTTAAGCGATCGGGTTAATTGCTACACGTATGAAGTTTCGTTTTTTGGGTATAAATTGAAGGGGTCTGACGTCACGATTCCATACACGGAAGATAGCTGTATCCTTTTTTAAAAATACTCCGATTCGAGCAGTCAATGAGTTATGCAAGCAACATTACACGTGGACGTTACTCCGCCTACTCGTCCGTCTAATACGATTCGTGGAAGACCCGCCCACTTTCGTAATTTTTAGATTCGTTACTGTTTTTGTAATTCCTTGACATTATTTATAGATATGAGGTGTGGTCGCAATTTGGTAAAGACGTTTTTAGAATACTACCACAGCACAGGGGCCATTCCAATTGAAATAGCGACAGAAGTTCAACACAAAAGGCGTCGACCTAGAACCCATCATTCTCGATCAACGACTAGAAACTCGAATAGGCAAAGACCACACACGACGAAAACGCAAGCCCTTTTACATTTCAAAGATTTGAATATTAATTATGAAAGTGATACGTCTATAGAAGATTATACTTATAGGAAGCCGGAAACTAGTCGATTTTTTGAGAAGTTTGCAGATTATGTAAAAAAGGCGAACACCCCCTACTCTAAATCAGAAAAGATGAGTTCGCCGCCACCGACCACCATCGTAGTGATTCCGGAACCAAGTTTGTCAATTATTGACTTCAACGTAATCACCCGTAACGACATTGAAAAGGCTTCTAAATTAAGAAACAGACGAACTAAATAATAATTATTTATTCATCTCGTGAACAACGAGCATATTCTCATGAATATGTATAAACAAATAGAAACCCATAACTTATATCATTAATTATTATCAAATTGACCGAATGCATGTCTTCATAATGAAAATAAAGAATTAAGAAATCAACACTGATTGGCACTTGACTAAAGTCATAATGAAATATTTGAACAGTAATTGTGAACAACGTTGCTTAATTTTCTTTTTCTGTCAACTCTTGATAACGTGCATACATCATCTTCTTAACACAGTCTTTGTACGATTCTCCCGCTAGTGCTGTATACCCTGCTACTTTATTGCCAAGTCCTACAGTACTGCTATGTTGCTCTGCCTACAAAACATCAACCAATGAAAAAGAAAACGAAAATAAAACATACTTACTTGAATAATTGTAGTTCTTCCCTGATTCTGCTTCCCTAAACCTTGCCCTTCCGTCCAACCCATTTTTTGCAACAACCTATTCCCTACATTCTCAGCACCGATTGGTTCAGAAACGGAGGCAGCAGCGACCGGTACTTCCGCCAGCTCCCTCGACTTCAAATACTTTTCTTTAAGTTTACTCGGCTGCGGTTCGTCGGGATCACCATACTTCATTCTCCTTTCCTTAGCTCTGTCCCTGTACACTACCTTCTCTTTACTCCCCTCTAATTTCTTAGTTTTCTTCCTTGCTTCCAAATTTTGTTTGTGCAACGCCGAAAGCTTAGCGTGCTTAGCCAAAGCCTCCGCTGACCCCAACTGGCGCTTACACAGATTACAGATCAACTTAGTATAATCCAAGAGCTCCATTTCATCGATTTGTTCTTCATCCCCTGAAGATTCGCTGTCGCCACCGTACGCAGCTACAAGAGGTGCAGCAGATGAAGTTGGATTGGACTCCTCAGACTGTTCATTTTTATAATAACCTGGAACCAACTGACTCGTGTTTTTCTTTTCCAAGACTGAGAAACCGATGTCCGCGGATGCGCTGCCACTAGTACTGGCACCAACATCTGAATTGGCTTTTGCGAAGGACATTTCTTTCTTTTGGTTCAGTGTCTTCGCCCACCGTTCCATGTCCTTCGCGATCTTCTTCGCCACTTTTACTTTATCTTGTTTTTCTGTTTTCGGTTTTTTTGTTTCTTGTTCTTGGGCACCAGTGGCAGCAGCTACGGCTTGTTGCCCCGCGTAACTTTCGTAAGTCATTGGTGCCAAAACGTAAGTTAACTTCTCCTGGTCCCAATAAAGGTACTTTTGGATGACGCTGTTCCAGTAGTAGTTAGAATTAGGATCATAGTACAATCCGGTACTCGCGTCGTACTGATACCCCGTGGTTTTGTCATAAGTGTATTTGGAAACATCCGGAACAGCTAAAATAGTTCATGACTATGTTTCCACCCAGAATACTATTATAATACTTACGATATCTCTTTCCGTCGGTCCCGTTTGGAATTGACATGTGAGTAGTGTCATAGAAATTTTTGTTAGCGTGCATCTGCTGGATTGCCGATTGGGCGACGGCGGCAGCAGCGTTAGCAGCATCCATCTGGTTTTCTTGATGAAGTGTTATGGAATTTCCTGCGCTTATTTGTTGAGTAAAATAATTGCGGTAATATTCTATGTAATGTAAGTATTCGTTGGGAGTTTTAGCGTATCGTCTAGCAGCATACTCCGCTAAGCTTTCTACATCCGTCATAGCGTAGGTGCTGGGAATGGAGGCGTTAGGAAAAGCGGCGTTGTCAGCCTGAGAATATGCTTTCTTGTTGTCGCCCATATTGTATTTACAATAAGACAAAATCACTGAAAAAAAAAACGAGGCCATTGAAATGACTGAACGTCATTACCACATGCGCAGAGGACTCTTCAGATGAGTCAAATGTGTGGCATGTGGAATGCAACATCGCAAAATTAATACAAACTACATCACATGAAATACCACAACTTTTGTTTAAAAGGGCGTATTACCAGTTTGATTAAGTCGCACAGTTACAACTTGAAGTTTATTCCCACCATTGTTTTCAGTGATACAACATGCCGGCTACCACTATGAAGTCGTTAGCGTATGACATTTTATCTACTAATGCTTTGCACTCAGCGATATGTCACCAGGGGCGCTGATGCCAAAGTTTTGAGTTTTAAATTTTACATTTAGAGGTTATAACTGCGTTTCAGTTTTAAAATGCAACAAACTGTGTATACAGTACCATGTGATCGAAAAGGTCCCCTAGTAGGCCATGAATTTATTTTTAAAGTAATTATGTTGGCAACACTAGTATTATCTGAAAAATGAATTTTATGTTTTTCATTTTTCGATAACACGGTGGTAGAAGTAAGATGTGGAAACAAGCCGCTCCAATTTGTTGAATACAACATACATCCCAGTAGGCTTATTTGCTACAAAATAGTATCCAGCACAGTATGTCCATCTATGTATTAACATTTCAACTTGTCAGTGCATTTATGAATGAATAAGTGACAGATTCGTTGGAGGGAAAATAAATCTCAGCACTACGGTTTGTGGTTGGTCTTTGGTGTGAATCGTGTGATTGGTGGATGATTCGACATTTATGATTGGGTAATAAATGACATTGGCATAAATGTCAAAGAATTAAGGTGCCTCGGCATCAAAGCCGCCAAAGCCACAAATTTTCAAACGTTTTTTCTTTGTTATTTTAATAGATGAAAAAAATATGGCAATTGTTTCCGATACAGTTTTTTACCCACTACCCCGCTATTCCCATATTTTTGAAAAAAAACCTTTCATTATTTAAAAAAATTGGTCTCGAGTTTAGACAGTACTTCCCTCGCGGTCGGAAACTTGACGACTGCATGCCTATTGTGTTTTTTTTCTCATTACATTTTTGTAGTGTGGAATTTAAAAAAAAAATTGCGATGACGTCATCAACATTTTTGCAAAGACACGTATATCAGTTGGGATAGATGTAGTGTAATACTAAGAATAAAATTATTGTATTCCCAAATTTTCGGGAAAATGAATTGGGTCGTTTTGAATATTGATTTGTTATAATCAATAAAATAACGAAACAATTTACTCACGTATACGGCGCCGGCGTGTAATAGGAGAGGGAACTGAAAATCGTGTATGTATAAGCATTCTTAATTTAAGATGACAAGCGTAACAGCATACGTGAGAGTCAAACAGAGAAACTGTAAACAAAACGACCCTAGGTTTTATTGCTTCGACTTCCGCTTATTATATAAAACATTGGGTTTTATTTTAATTTTTGACGGTGGAATTCACAATTGGTTGATTATAAACATGTCTATTCCACATTCGCGGAACCTAGACAGCGCACAAAACAAATGCACGTCTGTAATGTTAAAGTCGATGTAAATAAGCGTGCTACCCTTATGTTTCAACCGAGTTTTTACTTTAAAAAATTTTGTGTCTACCAAATTGGGTTGGTCCAATGTAATACTAATAATAAGTGTTGCCTTTAATTTAATCAATAAAATAAATTGACTTCATTAATTTTTTTGAGCCACCTCTTAAGAAAATCTAAAAAATATGAATGGAATGATAGATAAATCACAAGTACAAACTCATCATATTTTTTGCATTTTAGATAGGATTTATTCAGCAAAATGTAAGGGTGACGTCATCAATTTTTTTAGGAGGGATGAACAAATACATTTTGAACAAAAGTTTACCATGCAAATAATAACTTTAAAATATCTCCAAGATTTCAAAGCATTCGGTTTTGTAATTCCTGATTAAATTGATAAAATAAATTCACGCATTCATTAATTTTTTTGAATCACCTGTATATGCAAATCCAAAAATATGAATGGAATGATAAATCACAAGTACAGACTCATCATATTTTGTACATTTTAGATAGGATTTATTTAGCAAAATTTTGTGGTGACGTCATAAATTTTTTAGGGGGGGACGACCCAATACATTTTGATCAAAAATTTACCATGCTTATGATAATTTTAAAACATTTTCAAGATTTCAAAGCATTCGGTTTTGTAGTTCCTGAGTAAATCAGTAAAATAAATTTTGCGCATTCATTAATTTTTTTGAGTCATCCTGTATATGCAAATCCAAAAAATATGAATGGAGTGATGTATCACAAGTACAGACGCATCATATTTTGTACATTTTAGATAGAATTTATTCGGCAAACTTTTGAGCTGACGTCATCAAGTTTTTGGAGGGGATAACCAAATATATTTTGACTAAAGATTTATGATGCTCTTTAGAGCCTTAAAACATCTGCAACATTTCAAAACATTCGGGTTAGCAGATTCAAAATTAAATTGCAAAATGTTGTTTTATAATTTTGATTTTTTTTCCAAAAATCTGGATGTTTCGGGTAAAAACTGAATTCGGAGTCGTAAACTACATGTGTAGGACTATGTTATTTTATACAATTTAAGACCCATTTACTATGTACAATTTTGAAGCGACGTCATCGCATTAGTGGTGGGGATGATTAGACGGACAGACAGACGGAAATGGGAGACCTATTTCTTCGTATTCTAGGGGCCATGAAAGATCGAGAAAACGTAAAAGTAGAGAGTCGGCCGACAGACTCGATTACAATACTTCCTTTGTTTACGCTCGGGAAGTAAAAATGCAAAAAAACGTTTAAAACTTAGAACGAAATATGATCGTTAATATTGACCGTTTTAAAAATTTCACAAAACCATTAAATGGAATATATTTTACACTAGCTCGCTATTATTTTCGTTTTCGTTCAATTCATCAATATTTTGTATAAATTACAAATTAAAAAAAGTAAATTATGCAACCATAAATACAATTTCAACCATTCTCACAAAGACGGAGACAAGTTCCTAGTCCGACACGGGACTTCCAAGAAGGTATTAGCAGGGGTAGCTTATTGAGCTGATAAGACAGGTAGGAATGGGTACTTATATATAAATAACACCAATGAAAAATGGTTTTTATTTCTTACTTTCCAGTTAGAGAAAGTCTTTCATTTTTAAAATAGTGGGTGTACACAGTAAAAAATCAAAAACTGTGATGTCAGAAGAAAAAGCGGAAGATAGATGATGAGACTTGTACATGCTGGAAGGAGATAAACTCTTTTTATACTTGTAATAATTAGTAATACAGAGAGATCGAAAAAGAAATTAGTCAAAGTTTGCCATGCACGAACACCCGTTTGTCTTAGTTTCAAATAATTTTTTATTAAACGTCACGTTGACAAAAGTAATTTGCACTGTTATCAAATGAAATTAAAGCTTTTTTGTTAGAATCTGACTTCAGAAATGGGACAAAATTGGAAAATGGTGATTTCGATTCATTTTTATGTGTTTTAAAAGTAGGTGTTATAATTATAATTTTAAACTGTCAATTTGACATTTGATAAAAAAGTTTAAACTACGACAAACCGCTTGCCGTGCATGGCCAACTTTGACTAATTTCTTTTTCGATCTCGCGGTAGCGGTTAAACGTTTTAGATTTATTTGATCATAGACATGTTCATGAAAAATAAAATAAGAAGTTTATATCACCAGGTACTCAACTGCAGGTAGTTCGGATAAATGTATTATTAGTCAACAGTCCTATCATGAGGATTATCTTGTTGACTAGTACCAATGAACAATAGTTGCAACCCTTTGTACCTGCAAAGCTTCTTACAAAGGGATTATATCTTCTGTTCTTATTTATTTGTATTAGTTTAAAGTTAGTCAACTGGTTAAGCGTTTTGAAAACACAAATTAGTTGCAAGATTTTTGGGAACAACGCAATAATTGAAGTAAAATGGCCTTATTCAGCCCGCGATTATAGTGTGAAACAGGCTGTTAGAAAAAAAATTCTTACTGCAAAATAGATAAATTTAACAAAATCAAATTAAAAACAAACCAAAAGTAGTATTTTTAAGTACAAGGTCTGTTGCACATAACTGGACCAAATATATGCTATTTTGTATCATTTTGGAAATTTCATTCTACCCTATAAAATTTTATTGACAATAACGAGACGGACAGTAGTACACTGGTAAGAAATATTTACGACTAACACCAGTTCACACGAATTTGTAGGAGAATATTTATGCTTTCTAACATCTGGGGATTACAGGCACGCGACAACTTTAAGTTGTAAATATCTCTTACTATTGTACTACTGTCCGTCTCGTTATTGCGAAATTTCGTACAGACAAATTTCTGGGAAATCTTATCTTTAAATCTACTTACAAACCCTCCCACTAAACATAATCCACAAGTGAAAAGATGCAGCTAGAAGCATAAAGTATAGAGGGTTGCAGAATCTATAGTACAAATTAGTAACACTCGAGCACAGCATAGATAACAGTAGAGACGGCTCGCCGTTTTTCGTGACCCGTTTTCGTGGGTGGTCGTTCGCATTATGACCGAATGAGGGCGCCCAACTGACGTCTAAAATATTTGAAATTTGGCAGTTTTGTTACAATATTTTTGCCAGTTTTGCTTGTTTAAGACTGCTTTTCCGGTAGAATTGTACAAATAGTATAAAAATGTAATTTTCACAATAAAAGGTAAAATCTTTGTCCGATGAATTTTCATACCGGATCCCTGTTGTGCGCCTTATTCTCTCCCTCGTGTTTGGAATTCTTGGAAAAGATAGTAAACATAACACATTTTTTGTTTAAAAAGTCGTCGCAAACGAACAACAACGGTGGTTATGAATAAAATATGGACTTTTCTTTTTTCTTATTGCGATTCACGATTATACGATTTGAGCAAACTAGACAGTTTGCAATAAATTGCGTACGAATCAATTTTTGAAATTGTAAATGAAGTGATACTTCTTAAATTGGGTGGCGACATCTGGGAATAGTTTAGGCAACGACCACCCATGACGGCTTAAAATTCGGGTCAGAAAGAACAAAGGCGCCGACACGAGCTGTCTCCACTGATTGTTATCTATGCTGTGACTCGAGTGCATTTCCGATCTCACTGCCAAGGCACCTTAATGCTGTTTTCTATTACTTAATTTCAACTGATCTCTCTAGACGTCGCTGCGGTGTGGACAGCTAGACATATAATCCAAACCACGCGATTTGTGTTTTCTACCAATGATTTTGAGGAAAGTTATGAATGAGGTTTCCACACCTTACTTCTACCACCGTGTTCGATAATATGATACATATTGAACAGTATCTGGACGCAAGCAACTCTTCCTTTGAAAATTTTTGTTTTTGTTAATAGGATGACAGCAATTTTAATTATGATCAAACTGATTTTACAATTAAATTCTTGTGAAAAAGTTAGGTAAATCATACCAGGTGGTGCACTTTTGCAATACAATTTCGTGTTATTAAAGTAATCCACTTAAATTATAAGATGCTTTTCACTTACAAGTAAATTCACCGTTACCTACAAAAAAAAAGAGATCAAAATAACTTTGAACCGTTCTGAAGTTTCACTGAATGCTAAGTCTCTCTGTTAATCAGTGTTAGCAACAATGGTGGCTTTGTAGCTTCAAGAACAACGCAATACTTAAAACGTAATAAAAATGTTTATATCAAGATGAAATTAATTCAGTGCTGCACGTCACTTTTCTAACGTTTACGTAGGTTGACATTTACATTTTCATGTAATTACTGTAGATTTTTCACCTAAATATTGATTTTTTGATTGATCGGTTCGATATAATGTCTTTAGATTATCAATTCGGCACAGGTGACGCGATTTTTCTTACAACATTAATTTAACATTTAATCAGTTGTCACGATTTTTTCTTACAATATACATTACTATGTGGGAATACATATTTAAGTTTGTATTGTAATGAATTCTTTTGTAGATAAAACTAAAATAAACTTAAAAAATAAAACGTAATAAACCAACCTGTCTTTCCATCAATGGTTAATGGACTTGATAAATTACTTAAAGCTCCGTGAATTGCCAAAGCATCAATAGTACTTTCAGTGCCTAGGTAGCAAATACCCCGAGACGTTGAAGTGAGCGGGTCACGGCCAATACATACTGCAGAAATTGACTTTACCAGATCTGGTATAACTGAGTTAAGCACAGACATAACAGAATCTTCTGTTGTCAAGGCATCTAAATTTCTTATCATAATAGCTGAAACGAAATTAATAATAACAACGAAATAATAAAGTTATAGTTTATACTTTTGGTGGTGTAGGTGCAAATTTCGTCACTTCCACTTCCACCTTCCTCACTCTCCATTCGTGAAGCGTGACATTTGAAGCAATTATCTCGACGTTTAAAATTTTGAGCGCCACACTACAAAAAGAAAGAGAGTATTGTGCTCTTATGCGTCACGTGATCAAAAAAATGTTAGTTGTTTAAGTTACTATGTTTGAGATACATTTTTTTGGTCACTGGTGTAAGAGCGCTTACTTTGATGCAGAACCAGTCAGCTGAAGCTTTATGACTGGGCGGTTTTTCAGAGTTTGCGCAGACGTCTTTCGGAATGCTATACTGCATTATAGCACGATATTGTTCTTGAAGCATTAAAACACCCTGTGAACAAAAATACGAAGATTTTAGAAACAAGCTGCTGTTAACTACTACCCCTCTTATTTAAGAGACCTGGCGCTCTAGAAAATTATTTTGATGGAATAATTGAAGGTATTGGCTGACTTTATTTATTTAGTTAATTTAGAAAAGTTAAGATTGATATATTATAAATAATAAAAATCATACTTATCGAGCCTTTAAAAAACTAGGAAAACAATGTTTTTACAATCTCTTCTGTAAGCTAAGATACCTGTTTCATGTCCATCCACCGAATGGCCTCACCAAGTGTTGAAAACTCGACAAAGGCGAAACCACGTGAAGTACCTAAACAGCACAATAGACACCAATGGAATTACCCGGCCTTACGAGGAAATATGCACAAATACGGCCCAAGGACAATAATACTAAATGCTACTCTAAGGTAAGTACCTGTGTCTTTTTTTCTGATGAGGCGAATATCTTTGGGCATCAGACCACAGTGTATAATATCCTGGCGAATCTGGAAAGCCACAATAACCAACATAGAGTAAAATACTGAAATTTTTCCTTACATCGTTTTCTGAGATATGTTGGGCTAGTCCCCGTATCATGATGGTGTTATTTGGCGGCTGACTTTTGTAGCCAATGATTTCAGATCCGCTAGCTCCAATGACAGCTCCATTAGGGCTACGTTCACTGTTAAAATTACAATAGGCATAAATAGACAATTTAAAGTGATTTTAAACCACTCCACTTTCCCACGATGGGTCATACCTATCCACACTGTCCCTATCATCGTCGCGATATGACCTATCTCGATCACGTGTTTTTCGGTCTTCGGATCTTCTCTCCCATCGGGAACCACTACGAGACCGTTTGCCTCTACTCGACCTGTGGTGGTCTCTATCTCTGTCCCTACTTCTATAGTGTCTACTTCTATCTCTATCCCTCGAATATTCTGGGCTTCTGGATCTGCTTTTCCTATCACCATCCCACGACGACTCTCTTCGGTACTCGCGGTCACTTTCATAATCACTACCGTTCTTAGCTCTATCGTCGCAGTAGTCGTGATGGACTGCAATAAACAAAAATAGTGATTCAGTTGACTTACATGAGTAAAAACCATACTAATCAGTTTCTTGCGCTTTAACAACGCACTTGCCTTGTACTGCAAATGGTCGCGTCGGAAAGCGTACAATTTCCGAGTAAGTCTTACAATATTATTCATTAGGGTGCTGTAGGTGACTTTAATACGTCGCAAATGAAACGGGCGGTACTATGAAAGGAGTAGTGAAGAAGCGGCAACATGAATAATGGGTAGGGATAGACAAAGATCGTACCAGGGAGTGAGATGGTAATGTATAAAGGTTCCGATTTCGTCTTACCAGGTGTCAGATAGTAGAGTGGAGTTGATGTTACAAACTTTGGACAATTGTTTTCAGTTTGCGTTTCCGGTAAGCATGTTTTGTTGGTTTCCGTACACGAGAAAAGGAAAAGGTATACCCATCATCGTGGTTTACATTAGGACTTTAGCGTTACACGTTATATTTTTAAATTGCCATTTTTTTTCTAAACGTGCCTAAGCTTTCAGCACCAAATGCAACTTAACCTCAATTTTAACGTCAAACTAAAATATGCTTTTTTTAATTACAGTTTCTATTTTAACTAAAAATTACTGTTGGAAATTAAAACTATAACCACCGCCACTACAAAAATAATATTTTTTCTGCAATACCCGACTGGTTAATGAAAACTGTTAAAGATGACGTCACACTGCAGCACTGTGGAATGCGGAATTTTTTAGCCTATTATAATTTACTATTCCGAAATTAAAACTGGGGAACTTTTAAAATTAAGCACGGTACTCCGTTTTTTTACATTTTAAATTATATAATCAATTTAGCGCTATCTGGCGAGCAACAATTGACGTCTGTACCACCGTCAAACTCAAATATGCGATTTTTGACAATAGATAGATTGTTATTAAATACAAAAACAGTGGTACCAACGTAACTACAATTACTGTTAATGTACCAATCACAACCAATCAATTTCATTATGTCGCTCGCAGTGTCACTACCATAAACAAAAAAAAAAAAAAAAATACAAAAATCTGTGTATCATAAATGCTGAATGTAACAAAATTCACGAGCATAATCAATCCCACAACAATAAACGTTGTGAAGTAGATTGTTGACGCAAACTTAAGTTCATATCGATTATTAATTGACTCCACTCAGAAATTTATATTTATAATAATAATTTAAATGTATTCAAGAGGTTTTACCCCAGTGACAGAATACAAAATAGACAAAATAACTTAATATTACCACATAACAAATTAGATACAATTAAATTATTATTATTATTATTATATTTATAATTAGGCAATAAAAAAACAGCCTCAAGTCACTTCCAGCAATCGTGAACTGATAAGATTGTTTGATATTGTTATACAGATGATGCTACAAGTTTCTCAAACAGTTACAATCGCCGAATTTTTGAGGTCTATATTTATAAATTTTGAAAGTTAGAAAGCTTATAAATTATAATTCATGATTCCAAGTACTAATTAACGCTGTGGATACATTTTTTGCTAATTTTGAGTTTGAAAAAATTCTTAGCATATGTACGTAAATGTAGAAACTGAAAAAGTCAATTCATATCAAGCATTTTACGATTCTTCTGGATTTTTGACAGGTGTCTGAACCGATAGTCATTTATACGAAAAAAGGGGAAAAACTTGTTTGTCAAGGTATAGTATTCGCACTTATTGGTCAACGTTTATGTCGTTTTTTGTGTATTCGGTGAAAGTTATAGTACATAATTCTTGATTATGGTTCCTTGCTTTTCTTTTGTACTACTGGATGAGTTGTTTTGAACCATACGTAGCTGTCCATAGTTACCCTTAGTTTCGCTTCAGATGGCTCGCTGCGCTCTCTATATTTGCATATATACGCATCGACTGACGTGTTCTAAATTCGTTTATAATGCTATATATTTAGTCTCTTCACGGTAACTGAGGATTATAATCGATATTCCGTATAAAGCGGGGTAATTACTTGACGTAAGTAGTGATGCTTCTGCACGATATAACAAATTGCGTCAACCAATCAATACAAAATGTAGATACCTTAAAAGCTGAATTTTATGAAACATAAACCTACGGTTACCGCTTAATTGCTGATAAGGAATATTTTGTTTCGCAAGTTTGTATACTGCGTCAAAATTATAAAAACAATATGATGTACGAAGTACTTGGTATTATTATGACAAATTAAAATGATAAGATATGACCATCGATTAACTAAAAATAAATAAAAATTATAGCTAAGCGTGAATTGGGTTATTGCAAAATACGACGTGTCAATTTCGTGGGAAAACACCGGTTGTGGCCAACTGTATTTTCCACTTTTTTCGTCCAAATGTTTACTTCCTGCGGAAACCCGAACTTACAATTTTTTTTTGAAGTGTGGAAATTCGGTGATCTGTGCCCGTTGTGCCTCTTGTAATGCGGAGACCTCGACGGCGATCTACTTCTGTAATCCGGGGACCCTTTGTATTCTGGCGATATCG
This sequence comes from Zophobas morio, assembly GCF_036711695.1. Lineage (NCBI taxonomy): Eukaryota > Metazoa > Arthropoda > Insecta > Coleoptera > Tenebrionidae > Zophobas > Zophobas morio. Next base: position 10,295,305 of record NW_026972149.1, read on the forward strand.
ACATGCTTCTACCTCTTGGCGAATAGTCTCTAGATCTATCCATATCCCTCTACACCAAATTGTTTAACCCAACACTAACACAATAAAAATGGCGGCAGGTGGATGCCATACACAATTTTAAACAATGTTCTTTCCAGCACATTCAACAACGTCCCACTCTGTACAAGAGCGTCTCTTTTTTCATACTTGTTGTGGTTCGCAGAATTTAGCAACAAATTATGGGACGCGTTAGTTATTCCAAACTAGCATCGTCACGTTTTTCGTTATCATACTTTGTAGACGAACACCGCGACTATCACGACAAGGACAAAACATAATTTATCCTTGGGGCTTCTTTGTCTGACTCACCAGAAATACGTGGATAAAGGAAAGCTGAGGGTTATGCGCATCCTTGCGCGCGCAAAACACGCAGGAATTTCCGTTGCTCGATTTTTAATCCCCTTAATCCTGACTTTTTTGTCGAAGTCGGGACGGAGGTGAGTGCGTGGCCTTGGAAGAGGTTTTTGAGGCGGCAGTTGTAGCTTTGGAGGCGGTAGGTAAAGAATTTGTGGCAGATTCGATTGATTTATGGTTTATGTAAAGGCTCGTGTTTGTTTACGAGTTGGGTGTTTCTGATGAGGGCGAGATCGCAGCATGGCGGCGCTCTCAAAGAACGGCTTATGATATATGTTTGACATTGTGGTTTCGGCATCTGTTTGTGACAAAAAAAAAACAAACTTTCTTTGGTTGCAATCTCTGCCGGCCATTTATTCTGCAACTGCAATGTGACCTTGACAAGAGTTCAGGCTTTAAATGTATTTTGGGTTGCATACATGCCAACATATCGATTTATATGGTACATTCGACAAACGCAGCAACTTGACCTCTTTTATTAACGTTTTGTCCGGTTAAAAATATGACATAATGCTCTTTTTTACTGGGTATACGATTTTACAAGGCTTGGGTAACATATGGCAGTGAAGTACGTCACGTGCAAAAATCAATTTGATAAATATATAAATCAAAAATGAAATTTCAAAAACGTTCGGTTAAAGTCAACGAATTTTTTACACGATTTATATTATAACGTGCACAAATGATTCTGGTATCAAGTGTTGCTCTGGAATTTATTTTGCACCTTGGTATCACAATGAGCAGCCCTTGATACCAGAATCATTTGTAGACTCGTAGAAGTAAATATAAGCTGTTTACTTTTTTGAGGAGTATTTTTTAAAAATATACAAAATTTAAAGAATGAAGGATGAAAATTTTGTTTAGCATTAACTCACGGTAGCCTCAAGGTAAAATTTCAAATTAATCAGTTCAAGATTATCTGATGCAATAAATTTTCAAAAGATAAAGATACGAATGAGTGTATGTATTTTCATATTTTGCCATGTAACAAAACATTGGTCAAAATAATCTGATCGTAATGTGTACCTTCCTTATCGCTTGGGAAATACAAATATGTCACATTTCATTTACTATTGGCGATCATGGAAAGTCCTGTTTAATCTCAGAATTTTTCTTTATCTTAATCACCTCACCATTCGAATGTCCATAACGCTCACCTGATTTATAACCTATTCCAAAATGAAAAATTCCTGCTAAAAATTCACCGTCAAGTAATTTAATATTATCGCATTGTTCGGATCGACTTTGCGCTTGCTGCGAAAGTTGATATAGAGATATACAAAACAACACATAAAAATAACAAATAGTTTAACGAAAAATTATGACCTCCACCTATATCTCATATCCAGTTTTGTTTGAATTGCTGGTACAACTTAAAATATGTTTGTGATTTTTAGATTATTTATTGACTTAATTAATAAAAAGGAGCATAAAGAGTTATTTTTTCACTGACAAAGTCAGTCAAAATAAATACTACTTTAAACCCGGCATGAAAGTACATAAAAAGTGACGGTTGGCTAATATTGACAACCCAGTGTTATCTGTCTAAAGAGATTTGACAAAAATTTGTGATATGTGGTAACTAAGGAAAAACGCATGAATAAAATTTGCTTGCAATTTTTAAATGTATCATATGATTTTTTGGTATTTTCATTGTAAAACAGGTGTTTTGAACCATAATCATACTCAACTATAGAGAATGAGTCAACAGCATAAACTTTCATTTTGAGTCATAAGGCAAATATTATATCATTATTAAGATAACTGGCTTTTAGTTTTTCAATGTTGTACAATAACGTCAATGTTACATTTTATAAAAATGATTAGCAAAATTCGAAAAATATACGATTAATAAATGTAATATAATTTCGACCTTCGTTGTTACAGTTACAGTTTCGGCCACAAAATCTTGGGAAGTTCTGTCATTCATTCTAAAATAGGCGTTAGGTACTTATTACCTCAAATTTACCATGTTTGTCATTTTGACGTAGACTGCTATGTGGATGATGACGCATGTCAAAATTTATATGACGTATCTCAAAATTTATTTTTTAAAAGTGTCAATCATTATGTTAATAAAGCATAGATTACATAGTGTTTTATTTTTAAATGACAGAAATATACTGCCCAAGATTTTCTGGGCGAAACTGTAACTTCGTTTAATAACAGTGTTTATTAAATTTATCATTGTAATCTGGTCGTTGCCAGTTTTTTTTTATTTCTAAAAATATAGTTACGAAATGTGGCACGTTTTTCGAGCGTAGCGCACATTGTTAATAAAGTTCGTATTTATTTTCAAGATTGGAAAGACTCGGGCGGTTGTTCCGCTTTTTGTGCAGGCTGGGCACACTATTTTCATATCCAAGCCGCACAAATATTGGAAATTAAAATAAAAACTTACCTGAAGTCGCGTGATGAAATCCACAATGAAACACAGTTGAGGCTTAAAAAATGTATTTTATATTAATCTGTATACATATGTACAAATTGAACTTTAAATTCAGTCAGAATATGAAAATTCCAAAACTATTTGTAAACAATAAATATAAAATAATATCTTGAGTTGAACTATTGACCTAACGCATCTAGGAATATCACAAAAGTTCGATAGTATTATATATCACTATGTATTTTTGGAAAGGGTAATACTGCTTTTGTGACAAAAATTACAAGGTGCTTCAGAACTACTAACTTATATCTTGTCAGTCTTTCAAATATTTGGCAAATGTTCCGTTTTGTAAGGAATGACTGAGTGGCAAGAATTTGAGAAAACAAAGGGTTATGAGGAACCAGCGTTGGGCTTGAAGTTGACAGACTGTCCATTTCGGTCTCTCGATTTGAGAGAGTTATTCGACAGCTGCTTAGATTCCGAAAAAACGACACTTGATCTAACAATTCTGAAGAGTTTCGAATATGCTGATCTGTACTGTCTATTACTAGCTGCATATATAAACGGATTTATAACACTAGAAGCCCAAGCTAAAATAGATGCCAATACGTGCAGAACTGGATACTCTACTTCGTCATCAAAAACATTAACTAACATTAACGGCAAAAAACATAAAACGAAACAAATAAATATAATCAACATGAGCTTCGTGAGCCTACTGTCATCTCTTTCTCTTCGGCTGCTCCTTTTTTCTTTTTTTGTCGCGAGCCTGAAAAAAAAATGGTTCCAAAATAAACATTAAGGTTCGCTTCCACGAAAAGTAGTAATCGAAAGGTCAATAGATGGCACTGCCAATAACCCAGGTGGCTATAATTAAATTATGTGCCTGTTCAGCCCGGTTTAGATGAAATCAAATAAACATAATTAGCATTTTAATTTCTATTAATACTTCTAAGGAAATCGATTTATTTTAAAGGACAAAGTAGCTAGAAAGTACCAGACGCAACACAATTTATTAATAGCACAAGAGATATGACAGATACTCTTCACACTAATCTTCGCTCTATTTATTTACAAAGTCACAGCTCAAAAATTTGCTTTTCTACAATGTGAAAAATTTTTATTACTTGCATACTTACTGATGCGCTTTGAGTTTGTTCCGTGATCTTTGCACCCGCCAAAATATGCAGGAATACGACGTGATTATAACCACACACGGTAGCACGAACGCTATCAAGAAGAGAATTTTCTTTGGTGATTTCCCGTCTTTCTCCAAAATCGTACAAGAAAACGTCGACGGATTAAGCCCCAGCTGTCCCCACACACCTAAAAGCGACGGCAGCTAAAAGAAAAGCTATTGTCATCCATTTATCATAACAGCCACCCCAATAGGGGACCATGGTATGTGGCGAAAAACGTAAACTCACCATTATTAAGAAAGCGAAACCCCATGTACAAAGCAGCTGCAACCATATGGAGGTTTTCGAGTACAATTGGTTGTAATATTGATGGTACGATATAAGGACGTACCTAGAATGTAAGCGATCTGAATTAGGTAATTGCATAACGCTAATCGGCTAGCTATCAATTCGTTTTATTGAGACTTTAATTGGTCGTTTGTTATGTAATGGCGTGCTGTGGGGTCTAGACAAAGGTGGCACCTTTTAAAACATTGTGACACTTTTTTGACACTGGGAGATAAGTGTTGCTTATCATCTGGTGTCAATGACAGTTAATTGACACACCAGGGCGTAAACGATATTGCTGTTTAGCTATAATTGAGTTGCGATGCGTATGATAGTTAAAATCTTGGTTTATTCGCAACGGTGCACCGGTGGAGCCCTACCTCTATGAGTCAGCGTGGTGGGAACAATAAGTAAACATTTAATTTCCTGCAATCTTTATCAATCGTAGTAATTTTTATCATCGCGGAGATTCATTGAATGTATTGTTCCTGCACACGTAGGTACTGATTCAGTGACTGGAATTTATTATATGAATTAATCATCTTCATAGTTGACATCTGACATTGACACACATTAAAAAATTTAAATGTAATAACTCCCCCAACTTTTAATGAATCAATTGGCAGCGGCGTTTTCCTCGTTTTTTAACTCTTTAAGTACAGTCTGTGCACTATCACGTTCATCATTTACTTCCTTTTGAATATAAAGCGCATGTTGTGTTGACTTAATAAAGAATCTTGTGTCTTAGATACGGACAATCAAAGGGCGATGTCCTAGTTAATTTAGCATTGTAATTACGATGCAATAAAACGGGTTTAAAGAAAAGATTATTTGCTTATGCGCATAAAAACTGATACTTATAACGCAAGTAAATTTTAAATATTTTGCAATATTTACGTTTGATGTCAATGCATAAAAAGCAAACTCGTTTATTTTGTTACACGCGATGTAAGGAAAGTGTTGTTATTTTTCTAGCGATGGATAACGGCTTAAACGACATAGTCCAGAGTAAATTATAGAGGTTAAAAGTCAAACGTCACTTTAATTTAGAACAAAGTTGTACTTATTGTGCATTACTCATCGCAGCGATGATTTTTTCGAACCATTGCGACGATCGTGTGTCAAAAAAACGTCAAAATTTAAAAAAGCGGTAATTTAATATAGGAAACATGTGTCCGTACCGTTGCTAAATCCAGCCTCAATAGATAAAACTAAAGCAGAAGTCGCGATATGAAATTTGTTCACAAAAATAACTTCTTAATTAGTGTCAGTAAATAAAAAATGGCCGATGAACAATTTAAGCTATAAGACCTTGAAACACTGAATAAAAATACCATTTGAATAACAATTGCTGTTGAGCAAAATATCGGCGACAATTAAGTATTAATATTTACCTGTTTAATGTTATCGCCACCATATTGAGCAGCGAAACGGCAACATTTCCGTAAAAAAGCACCGGGAAAAGCACACAGAGAGCATCTCCGAGGGTCCAGGCCTCGTGGATGTACCTCGAAGCCGTCAACGGAAGATTCACAGAACAGAAGAGAAGATCCGAGAGACAAAGTGACAAAACGAACGCCGTCGTCGCATGTGTACGCAATTTTGGGCACCTGATTAGTGCCAAAACTGTGACAAAGTTACCTGGAAGAGCCTCTCTGGTTTTTGAAATTTTTTTTTAAAAAACTTCGCAGACTTACCGACGACACCAACAATGCAGAACAGGATGGCACAAATCGATGCGAAAATCGTCGCCTCGCGCGGGTAGATGATATTTTGAGTTGCATTACACATATTTTGAGACAAATCCCATTGAGATATCACGACACTTTAATGGTGAACATATCACGTAACCGCTCGGCTATCAGACGCGCACTGTTTTTAAAACTTGCTTGCCGCAGGCACTTTGAGGGCTGAGGGTGGGGAAGATGGACGAAAATTGAGCACGGGACAATCCGCCGGGTTTTTGGAGGATTTTTGAACCGCAACGACGTGTGCGCGAATTTGTTTGTTTATGCCTCTCGGTTATCGAGAGTCTTGAACTAGGTGGTGATAAGTTTTTGCGTAGTCGCAAAGAGAAACATCGTTAAAGACATTTTTCTTTATTTAAACTTCCTTAAAAAAGATTGAACGTTTACATAAATATTTATATATATTATATACACATAGATAAACGATCTTAGACTTTTTTCAAAAATTCGAATCTTACTCTATACGAATAACAAATCGTAGAATTTATACATGGTTATCGTTAATGTATCGGCAAAACTTTGTTAATTCGGTTGCTCCCGTCGTTATTCACAGATTTCGTAAAAAAACTAAAACTTGTCATTCATTTCTCAACTTTTATTTTACCGCCTGATAAAATGTTTGTTCATAATTGTAAACAGATAAGCCGGTAGTGAATAACATCTATTTGAGTAAACGCTGCGTTGAGAAATAGAAAAGTACTTGAAAGCTTTTAAGATACATTGAGTCGAATAAAAGACCGAAGTGGTGACTTAAGTACAATTATGACATTTTACCATCGCAGCGTTGCCGATAGATTACCGAGATTGTGCGCATTAGATGGATCGACGTAGACGGGTGCGTTATGTGTAATCACTGAAATAAATGAGAAGTAGGATTTATTTTATTTATAATAGTTTGACACATTTGATATTACAAAATTGTAATGACAGTTCTTAATTTGTTCTCACACCCCGTACATGGGATTTGGTAACTGGAGAAACAATCCTTTTAAGTAAAATCCAGGTTAAAAAACTACACGTTATTATTATATTTAGTCTTCTTTGGACCAGAAGAAATGAATTAGGCACTTGGTAGTGTGGCGGGAGGGTTAGGAGACCTTGAGGCTGCATTGAGGTGGGAGCTGCTATAACTGTGGATGCAGGGCGTCGATCGTAGGCGCCTGCGCGTGAATCCGACGCTCCTGCTGCAAGAGTTGGTGGGCTGCTAGGTCCATCTCCTCCTGAGTCATGTCTAGCGCCTCCTGCATCTCTTTCGACGTATATCGAACGAATTCCGGATCGCAATACTTTCCTAGACCTTGTTCGACCAAAATTCTACCGACGAGGCTTTCCGCCGAACCCACCACCTCGAACGACGTCGGACGACGATCTGCAGGACTTCCGGGCAAAGAATGCGACAGTCTTTCAGACCCCGCATGGCCGTTTGGCTCGCCCGCCGGGACTGAAACTGAACACACGTTAACCGGAGAACTCCATGGCACACACATCGAGCTAAAAAGCTACATCTACCACTAAGGCTATCGCTACACCGGGCTAGCCCGGAAGGACCACCCCCGACAACGAATCTTCACCCATTCTTAATTTCTCTGAACCACTGACCCTGTTTTAATTTTTGCCCCCAATTTTGACAGTTTTCGTGTTGTATGTTCGTTTCAGTGACGTGTACACATTATATTCAGGTCTGATTTAAAAAAATAGTGATTCAAATGGTGTAGTTTTGATTTGATTGATCGATGAAGCGGAATATCAAAATTATCAGGATCAAAAATTAAATAGCATTGCTTAGGTCGCTGCTGGGTTAAACTGCACATGCGCAGTACGCTGTGCATCTTAAAATAGGCTTAAATATTTGGTTCTGTTAAAATGGGATAAGATTGTTCACCGGTACCAGCACTACTTTTCGATAAACGGACTTATTGTCAGGTTGGTGATGAAGTTCGGGGGCGTCCGCGTCGGACTTGCCTGGCTAAGCGCATGCAGAAGATCGACACATGCGGGTCGCTAGCTGTGAGCTGGGGCTAACCTCTGCCATGGAAGGAAGCCCTGTGATTTAGGAGGGAACAACGCGCATGCCGGCCGTCCCCTTCCGAATCCGAGGTCAAAGGTTGGAGCGTGCCGGGAGCGCCGATGACGCTACACTCGTAGGGCAACGGCTCCGGCAAGAAGCCTGCAACTGCCATAGCTTGTGCTTGTGCGAGTTTCAGGCCGCTTGCTATGCGACTAAAGCTCGGTGCGTGTTGCACAGGCGATGGCGTGGCAGTCATGCAACCGCCCCCAAGGTTTCCCAGGCCGCCCAGGCCCAGACGAACGCGTCGCGGCGGAGGAGTCGGAGGCATCAGCTCAGTGTGGTCACCCTGCAGACTAGCACAAACACAACATCACCACATGACCGGTTAGCAATACGAAACCAAAACCAAAACCAACGGTTAAATCAAATCAAACCAGCACACGCTCACACCCGTTTACGCTTACCCTTGTAGTTAGGGTGGAGGAAGCCAGATTTACTGAAAATCAAAATAACGTTGTAGTCATTACTGGCTCCTTCTTTGCTCGTACATTCCTCCCACATTCAACACTTCTAACACGAAGGAGGTTCCAGCTGGCTGCCTTTACACTCGATTTGCGTCATACCCACCAAGGGTGTAGTAGTCCTTTGGCTTGCCGTGATCAGCAGAATGCTCGTACTTTTGCAAAAAGTGAAGGGTGCACGCTTTAGGAGCGGCTTCCAAATGTGAAGATTTTTCCAAACAGCGTTTTGGTATACATGCAGTATCTCGAATTCTAGTGCTATGAAGGACGTCTTTAGATATATACGTAAACAACGGAAGCCAAATTACAACAATCGACTTACGACGTTGCGGGTTTTTTCGGTGCAAATTTTGCAAAACAAACATCTTAGCACAATTTTGAAGTCTACCTGTATTATTGGAAGTTCGACAGGCACTTGCGCTCTGGTAGAAAATTAATAGATAGTCAAACGTGAAAGTGTGTTATATACATAATAATCGTGAAAAATCTAAAATTGGTGCGGCTAAATTTTGATAAATATACAAGGTGCATTTTTTGAGCTAACGACAATGGTTTAATATGGGTTTCGCAGACAGTGAACCTCCCAAGTGCCAAAAAGATGGGGTATAAATAAAAAAAGATAATTTGCAAAGAGGAAAGCCATGTGGACTTACTCTATTACTTGGAAGTTATTTTTATCGGTGTCTCCGTTGTGCAGGTTGCTGAGTGACCGCAGAGGAATTTCCTCCTCGTCTTTGAGGCCTTCTTGATTGTGTAAAGACGTAGCACTAGCCCTATTTTGCACAACGTTCTTTGTCATTGACGTTATGTGGTTCATGCCTTCAGTAACCGTCCTATGAATGGAGTTGTATGGAAGATAATCTACGCTGGAAGCCGGAGTAATTTTAATTTGAGTAGAATTAGCTTTTAGAGACTTGGCCCTATTGAAACTGTGTCCTCTCCGCATTGAAGACCAAACACTACCGAAGAGGGAATGATTTCTCTGCAACGAAATTAAATTAACGATCCGGCTTCGTGACGGCCTTTAGAAAACTCACCCGATGCATTGGTTCTGGATTGTCGTCAACAAGTTCATCTAAATTGCCGGAAATTGCGCGCTTCAGTTCAGGTCCAGCTTCGTGAAGTGTACGTAAACCAGCTTGTAACGTGACTGTGTTGTGGGTTTCCGTGTCGCCTTCTTTCATTTCTTGTTCTTTTCGCTTTTTGAATCTTCTGAAGTAGTCTTGAATGAGGAACGTGGCGTAAAACTTTCCTACTGTAACTTCGTCATCGACTCCTGGCGGGGGCACAACTTGATCAAGCAACTTTGGATTAGTTCTTTTCCAGATTTTTTTGATCACTGCTCTCAATTCTGTGTTGGCGTCGTCGATGTTTCCTTCAGTTTTTATTCGAAGAGAAGTACGAACGACAGCAAATAGAGTCGCGTTGAAAAGAACCGTACCGTCGCTATTTAGTGGCATGTTCATGGAAACTAAACGTTTACACGCAACGCGGTGGGGACACAATTTTCCGAAGCCTAAAGGAGGAGAAATTTTTCGGAGTAAAGTTACCACGTCCAAGTGTTTTATTCTCCCTTTAGCGTCGGGATCGTATTCGCTCCATAACCTTATAAATTCGTCTAGATGATGCGGTCCTAAAATTGACCAGTCCCTCGTCAAATAGTCGAAGTTATCCATAATAACGGCTACGAATAAATTAATAATCTGAAAACTTCAAAGTAAGATCGTGTTGTGTGGTACGAAAGACATCATTACCAAAAATGAACATAGAACATAAAATGATATAAAATATGGATAGGCTATATCTGAACCGCAATTGTCGTCTGGGTTCTGTGCCACTCTTGAATCACATTTTGCGTTTGGGGTGTCTGCACAAGCAAGCATAATATCCTGCCACGCTTCACCTGAACGAGAATAGGATTGCATGGTCGATCGTAAAATTTAAAGACTTACCTGTTGCAGATCTGAATAAAACTAGCACTGCTTGAGAAAACGAACCAAAATTATTGTTTCGATTGATGGATGCACCATCTTCAGAATGAAGATTCTCGATTTTACCAAACATCTAAAATATTTGTTATTACTATACCGTTACGACATACAACTACATATGAAACACCTGCATCCCTATTACGGCGTATATAAAAAACAACATGACAATAAGAAGAGCTACGTAAGGTAGGGCTTGGAAAGACTTGAGGAACGTCCAAAGTAAGGTTCTAATACCTTCACCTTTATTGAGAAGTTTTATAAGTCTCATAACACGAAACAATCTGAAGAAGTTACTCGAAATTTGCAGCTTAGATCCACCAGGCTAGAAGTAACCTTGTAAAAGCAAAGACGACGACTAATCGATTTCAATGTTACTTACGTTTACGTCCTGGTAGACGATATCGATAAAGCTCCCTAACACGATAATGAAATCAAAAACGTTCCAAGCGTCCCCGAAATAATTCTGAAAGTGTCAAATATAGTAGAATAGGAATTTTCGTATGTTCACAGACCGTACCTTAATTCTAAAAGCTGCTAATTTAAATACGAACTCCATTGCGAATATGGCTGTGAATATCATGTTCAGGGTGTCCAAGACTGACTCGTAGGTTTTATTTTGGTCATGATATCTCATAGCCAAAGTTATAGTGTTCGTTAAAATTAACATAAATATAGCATACTCGAAAGGCCTAGAAGTTACGAACCACCATACTTTGTACTGGATGCGATGTTTGGGAATGTATCTTCGAACAGGTTTTGCTTTTAAAGCAAATTCTATGCAGTTGCGTTGGTTTTTATCTAATTCGCAGTTTTTGTATTCTTGTTCTCCTTCATTTTGGAATGTGACGATAACGAAACCAACAAAAATATTAACCATGAAAAAGGCGATAATAATAATGTATATTATATAATATGCAGCTACGATGGGGCGATAATTATGAATTCGTCCGCCATTCTCTTGGTTCGAGTCAATGGAGACGTAAAGTAAATTTGGCCATCCTTCGAAAGTGGACACGGTAAATAAGCTCAGCATGGCTTTGGCTACGTTGTCAAAATGAAAATCGTTGGTTTCCCAATTCCTGTCCTTCACGATTGGTTTGTTGATATCACCTTCTAAATAAATTAAGTAGGTCCCGCTGTAAAAGTGAGAGCAAAGGTCCTTCGAAAAAAGTTCGATAACGATATGCGACAAACTTACTTGCATTCAGCTGGCGTCAATTTGGAGCGATCAGAACACGAAGAAAATTTACCCTAGATTTGTTGAAAAACGATTTAGGAATGTTTTTTTTAATCGTTGAACACATGCATTGGTTGCATTTGAAAAAACGGTAAAAAAACGTGCACGATCAAATGCTATGTGGTTAGTTACAGTGTTACGATGTGTCATCTTTATATTACAAAGTTCGTGCAGTAAGACGTGCACTAAATTATATATTAATGTTGCCTACGTGTTGCGATCACTTGTAGTCATAACTAGTAAACATATTGTAAATATAATATTATATGTAACGCATCTACACGTTCTATTATGTTAGAACTTAACGTCGACATAAACATGTTAACATCATCCGCCTGCAAAATATAATCTACAAGCCGCAGTCTGCAGACATTGACAAAAGTAGGTGATCGGCGTCGCGCAATCTTTAAATAAAAGCCAACGAAAGCTTACCAGCACCACCGGAACATCGCATTATCGTAAAACGCATCGCATTATACATCGCATCTACAGTGCCGACAGATAGGCAGGCTATACAGACAGACAACAGACAAAAATGGTGTGGAGGTGCGCTTGTTTCAAGTGTGAGATCGCCCCCAAGAGCCCGACGAGCTCCCAGAGGAAGTCCCAACATCCTGCTACCCAGCTACGACCAGTACATGCAGATCTACCGTCAGGTGCAGCTAGAAGCATGGAGAATTACCTTAAATAGCTGCACTCCTATCACAGCGAACATGAACTGCAGGAGGTAGGTAACCAGCATGATATTGCCGATCGTCTTAATGGCTACTATCACGCATTTGACTACATACTAGCCATAGGAAGATTCGGCATGAGAGGATGAAACAAACGAAATAGTCAGTAAGTATAGAACAGTAAACAGAGCGAAGGCGTCGGTCGGGCATCGCGCAGCCAGCCGGGACGTCAAATGCACCCAGGGTGACGTGAGGCGCTTTCGTGTGATTCAATAGGACACGACGTAGGGGGGACCGGGGCTGCGGCGGCGGCAGCGGCGACGGTGCCCTTCCCTAGATATGACTACAAGTGTAACTGGAGGCGATCGTTGAGAAGAAGACACGAATAAAGAACCGATGCTCATTGCGGCGTTGGCGCTACAGTACAGAGCGCGTTGATGGGGTGTACACGGCGGACGACGCACAGCACACATCACGCACAGACAGCTTGAGCGGGACATGCGGGTTAATAGGCCTCAAGCCAGGGCGGCTCGGCCCGCGGGTCCCACCACATACAAGGTTAATACTGTGAGAGAGGGCGTTGTTGTAGGGGTACCCATAGGTGCATTTGCTCATGAACAACAACGGACTGCTGGTGCCTACCTTGAATAATTGGACTCCAATTACCGCGAACATGAATTGAAGGAGGCAGGTAACCAGCACTATGTTGCCGATGGTCTTTACCGCAACTATCACACACTGGACTACATGCTAAGAACAGACATACGTCAGAGCTGACAGCTGACAATATCGCGGGCCTGCCTCCACCACTTCTCCGTGATCGAACGTTTAGTGATTGACAGCACCCGTACTGACCGTCTCACCTACCTTCAATCCTTTTGCCCTATTGATCGCTCTCAAAGGGCGAAGTACGCGCAAAACTCGCAAAATCTTCACAACTGACATCGCTCCTTGACTGGAATTACAATTACGCTCATCCTCCAAACCAAACACGGCAAACTCGACTTACCTGTATATTGACACTATTGACACGCACACGACTACTAAGTCTAGCACGTTGAAGGCCGACCGCAAGAAGGCACCGTCGTGCAAGATGCATCCGTAGGAAATTGTTTTCAACAGCAACTCCGCAGAAAATATTGCCGTAAAAATGTAATCGAATATCTTCAAAATCTGCAACAGGTTTCGTATCATCTTATTAATCTGTCCCGTCTTTCATTCGAATTCCCTACATTGCCCATCTCCGAGCCGGCGGTCGGTATCGGTTCCTCCAGGGCCAGGAGCGCCGAAGAGACCATGATGCACACCAAAATCACGTTGCCGAAGACGCTGTGGTTGCACAACCAGTGACAAAACACCCGAAACCTTAAATAAGAGAAAAGAAGTTTATTTATTAAAACTTTCGAGTGGCGCGGATCGTTGAGTGTACATAAAACATTCTTATCTCGGCCTGGTTTCTGGAGGGCTGAAACTGTCTCTACTCCCTAATGCACAACGAGATCTAATCTAGAAACACTCTAAACTATCGGTAAATTGCGGATCGGGCTTTACAGGGTCGCACTACTCAACAAACCAGTGCGGGGCCACACTACAGTGCCGGATCAGGATGCAAGCGACACACTTCAACAAGACCTACGGCACCACTGTCTACGACATTTCACCTGTTCGTAGGAGAAAAAATGAAGAAAGATGATGCTGGAGGAATAGGCAATTTCTGCGAATTGGATTTTATCTCGGACATGCGACGAGGACGTGCACCGACCCTGCTGCTAGTTTCAGCCTCGTCCCCATCTGTAATTGCACATACCGCTCACATTACTATCAGAACTAAACTAACATAGCTGCATGAAGTATACGGGATATATAGCATCATTTCCCGCTTCTGCAACTATGTCCCGTTTTAAGGGGCCTACCTGTTTTTACTAGAAAATATAAAGAAGGCACTGCCTTTTGGGATCGGACGAATTTTCTTTACTATGGTTACTTCAGATAAACGGCGAGGACGGGCGGTATCTCTTGTTACTTCTACTTGATCGTCTGAAAATCATTACCATTGTTTGTCCTAACTACGTACTTCAAACTTCTCTTTCCAAATCACATCCTAGCAATTAAGAAAATCACAAAGTACCTGAAAAAAATCAACCTACCCTGACTGTTTTGTTCCTCTTCGTATTCCTCCTCGTTGTCAATCGTCATTTTGATTTGTGATTCCACCTCTTCGTCGTGCTCAGATCTATACGGTCGGCTACGTGACTCATTATTTCCTTGATACGACACTAACTTACCTCTCTCCGTCGTACTGACCGTCTTCTTCCGTTTCTTCTTCTTCCACGCTATGCTCTTCCTCTTCTTCCTCCACGTTTTCCTCTTCTTCGTGGGGAGTGGGACTCTTCGATTTGTTTTGCGCTTCTTCTTCTTCCTCTTTTTCGATTGCAGTTAGTGACTCCGCATCTGCTAAATTGTCTACGGCGATAGCCAAGAAGACATTAAGCAGTATATCTAGAAAAATTAAGAAAAACCAAAAACGAAAAAAAATTGTTCTGAAAACGTGAACTAAACAGCCAAAGGATACAGTTACCACATATAAATAGGATTATAAAGTAGATGCAAGCTAAGACACCAAAACCGTTTACACCTCCGTACGCTTCAATGCCGTTGTACATAACTGCATTCCAATCTTCACCCGTTAATATCTGTAAAAAAAAACGAATCACTACGTTTTGTTAGATATTGATTGATGTTTTCATACTTGAAACACAGTGAGTAGGCTTTGCCAAAAGCTATCAAAATTGGACCTCGGTTTATCCTGAGTATCATTAAAATTAAATCTTCCTCCAAAAACTTGCATGCCGAGTAAAGCAAAAATAACAATGAACAAGAACAGTAAAAGTAAAAGAGACGCGATTGATTGTATTGAGTTTAACAACGAGGCGACTAAATTTGACAATGATCGCCAATATCTACAACAGACGTGTTAATAAAATGAGGTACGTAAAACGAAGTACTTACTTGGTCACTTTGAACACTCTAAGTAGTCTAACACAACGTAATACAGATATACCTAAAGGAGGCATAACGTTTGTATTTGTTAAAATCATCTCTGCTATACTTCCAATAACAACAAAACAATCAAAACGATTAAATAACGATACGAAATAACCCTGAAAAATCAATTTTTATTTGCGTCACAAACAAGGAAATTAAATCTTACTTGAAAACCTAAACTGTACAATTTCAACAACATTTCCATTGTGAAAAGAGCAATGAAAAACATATTTGTATATTCTAAAAAAAAGATACAATAGGAGTAAAGCCTTGAAGTAAACGTGGTAATTGTATAGTTCTACCTTGAAAAAGATCTAACCATATTGGCTGTTGATAGTGTTCCGTTGCCAAAACACCAGTATTTAAAAATACTAATACGATAATGAGCCAATAAAATGTTTGAGATTTAACAGCTTTCCTGCAGGACCTTCGCATCCTGCGGTTGATTCTCTCGAAATCTTTTTTCCGCTTTTTAAACCACGATTCTTGTTGGACTTCTTCTTCACCTAACTGGTCCGTGGATTCCATTTCGTTTGTTGGATTATTTCTAGCATCTTGGTTTGATTGGTCCTCGCCTTCTGGTTCTATATCTTCAGCCTGAGTTATCCAATCTAAATAACCCTTCAAGTCTTCTTCAATTTGCTGCTTCTCCCTCAGTTTATGAAAATCACCTCGCGCTTTAGCTTTCTCTCTTTCTTTGGAAAACTCACTGAAACGGTTTTATTAATCCGGAGAGAAAGTTTTAACGAGTGTTTGTTACCCGCTCAAGACACCGAGAATTAAATTCATTACAAAAAATGCACCTAATATAACCATAGATACAAAGTATGACCACTGCCACGTTCTGCCCATCGCATCTTGAATCTAAAATTTTAATGAGTAACGAAAATTCGGGCACATGCGAGGATACGAACATTATAAAGCACATCGGTCCAGCCTTCCAGTGTTATACATTGGAATACAGTCAACATCGATAATCCGAAATTATCAAAGTTGGTGATTCCAGCATTGGGTCCATCCCAGGTCCCATTAATACCTGGTAAAAATTCACTACATATAAATTCTTCCGTACAATTAAATCCACTAGCACCGCAAGGATGAGGGTCGTCCACTATCTCTTCTATAATTTGTGAGAAATGTAGAATTTTGTTTAACACGTATCGTACAAGTACCTGTTTTTGCATTATAACAAGTATTATGCATTTTTCCTGAGAATAATTCTAAACCAATAATCGCGTAAATTATTATAACAAACAATACTAACAGAGCAATATGTAATAAAGGCACCATGGCACGAAGAATCGAGTTCAATACAACTTGTAGACCTAGAAGTCGATCATAGGGTACGGGTTCTAAATTTTTATGTTTGAAAACTTACTGGGAACACCAGAGACGAGCCTTAAAGGTCGTAGAACTCTAAAGGCTCTCAGAGCTTTAACGTCAAAACTATCTCCTATAAGTGTTGATAATGCTGTACTTATCATACTAGAAATGTGATCGTTTAGAAGGCATAGTATTGAAAAAAAGTGTACGGATTACCCTATCACTACAATTGTAAAATCTAGTAAGTTCCATCCATTCCGAAGGTAAGCACCTTGATGCATCAAAAAACCATAAGCTATTATCTTCATTATACATTCAACCGTGAAAATTACTAAAAATATATATTCAATCTTTTCCTGTAAGTAGAGTTTGAAGTAAGCCGTAATCTAACTGAAGAAGGAGTGTATTTACCAATATCCCATTTGTTACGTTTGAGTCGCCATTGGGGAAAGGTGTGTAAACAGCTAAGGCAACACAGTTCGCGAAAATTGTAAGTAAAATTAAATATTCAAAAGGTCTGTATTTGGTTAAGGAAAACTCGTCCATAAAGCAGGTGGTGGAAAAACCCGCGTCAGACGAATGTCTTCATAATTGCTGCCCCTATTTCCCGAGTATCTCCTTATTAGGCAAACGCGCGGAAATATCTGTTTGACTGGATAATCCTCGACAAAGTGCCTTTTCGGGCCACGTCGGGGACAATTAGGCACGTTATGATGCATGGGAGTTGTGTTGTGAAGTGAGTAATCCGCGGAAGAAGATAAGAGTAAAACTGTGTTCTGAAATATTAAGTGTGTTTTGAAAGGATACTTCCACTCGACGACGTCAATGCAGAGTTTCCTGATGGGGTTCTTGAGGTAAAGACAGAAGAGGGCGCGTTGCGGTCTATCCGGGGGCGGCTTGCCGCCGCGGCGCACAGGCCGCTTGGGGGCAGTCGTCGTGCGGGCCCCCGTTTGTCCCGGGCTCGTCACGCCCGCCCCCACAGTGCTCATCGCGGTCGCTGTCGCACTAATCGGCCCTTGCCATGCGCAACCTGTGTATGGCGGCTGCACGGACCACAGACGGTTGTTGGCGGACTCTCGAAGTTCATATTGCAGTCCTGAAAAAATCCCCCATGTCTTACAACAACGAATACCGCCGCCAGTCGCCGGCTCTGCCACTCCCAGCCAAACAAACAAGCGAGCTGTATGGCTCACGCATACCTATGACGCGAATAAAGCAAGCAAAGCATACAACACTGACAGTTGTGACATGACAGGTGCCACGAAACCTTGAAAACGTCTCAGTAATGAAATTACTCCAGTAGCAGAAGCTAGCTGTCAACTCCACACTGCGAACTTTAACACGATACACCGAGCATTTTTGATACGTCACTATGATTTTCGACTGTCAACTTCGTTAAAATTTCAGTACGGTGGGTCAACAACTCAGTTTTTGTCACCGCGAGGACAAAAAATATACAGAGTTTGGTATACGTTTACGTATCGGAAGCGTCACCCCTGACATTAAATTAAGTCGA
This sequence comes from Zophobas morio, assembly GCF_036711695.1. Classification (NCBI taxonomy): domain Eukaryota; kingdom Metazoa; phylum Arthropoda; class Insecta; order Coleoptera; family Tenebrionidae; genus Zophobas; species Zophobas morio. The sequence continues at coordinate 10,313,616 of NW_026972149.1, forward strand.
CCTTGAAGTTTGGACGCTCCTGTAAGTTGCTACACCTCTTATTTATTTGAGGGTGCTCGCGAAGCCGCCATAAATCAAATAGTATGGTAGGACCCTTCATTATTCCAGCTCAAGTTGAATCCGGAAAGGTTAAAGTTTGTCGTTGTGTCGAATTTCGATGAGTCGCTGCACAATTAGAATGCACTCGGTGTGCAGAATTGGGTCATTCGACCATCTTGAGCTCGTCTTTTCATCTATTGACATGGTCTAGAAACGCGCAGCTGTGATTTATATGATTCGCCGCCACCAGGTGGAACGCGGCCTAAATCCCCTAAACTTGATTGTTTTAATTTAACACACTAAACCCTTCTTGACAGCGGAAACTCGTAAGAACCAAAGTTGCCCCATTTATTATCAATTTTGAAAAAGCTGAGTTTCGCTCAAACTGAGATCGTTCGGGAGTACTCTTGAAACTTATAAACTATTTACATTAATCAAATTTTCTTTAGACTCGAAATAAGGTTAGTTAAGTTTGTTCTGAGTGGGGCGGATGTTTATCTAAATTAATTATTCCTTGTGATTAACTTTATCTACAGCCATGTATTTTACATCGCGTGATAAAGAAAATTTGGGACCGACTCATCATTGGGCGTGAAGTCGTAGGTCCGTGGTAAATTCAGGTTACTGTTATCGAACGAGTTAACAGCATTTATCGGGCACCATTTTTCATAATCGGACGTACGATTTTTCGCCTGCGGATGATTCGATTACGTTTTTTTATTACACGGCACAGGCTTGGGTTCTTTGTTGTTGTAAGTACGTTATGTTCGTGACGTCGTGGAAAAAATTAATGAACAATAATAACCTGAGGTATATACTTATTACTTACGCATGTTGACTTTTAATTAAGGATCCATTGAGAACGTAAACCTGTCAGGTATTTCGAAAAGCGAGTTTCCGTTTACAGAGTTTCTTTTTGAGTTCGGAATCAATTTCCAGTTGCTGGCTGCAAGTTATCGATCAGTAGGGTCGTTATTGCGTGTGCTATATACGACTTTTATTGTAAGTGGTATTTGCAATATGAAATTTTTATTGCATATAAGATACAAAGAATAACATCCTTAAATTACGCCCATCAAGAATTCCTTGCCGCGAAATTCTCCCGTTTAATCTCAGAAGTTTAATTTTTAATTTAACTTTATACGGTTATACGAGCCTAAATTATTGACTCAGTGAAAACAACACTTGCTTATTACGCAATCCAATTTTAAGGAGAAAAAAAATATCATTCATCTTACTTTATATCCGTAAAGATCTGAAACCTTTTTAAGCGAGAGTTTTCAATTTCTTCGGAAATATATAGCCCTGGAGTAAATTTTATTGCATATTAAATTTGATATAAGTCAAATTTGTCACCTGACTGAAATAACATTACAGAAAATGATCCTGTAATTTCTCAACAAAAAATTCCCCGCGTTTATATTTTTCATCGCATTTATTTTTATATCCGGCTTTACTTATGAAATGAGGGGTTCGAATAGAACCATTATATCGTTTATTCCGTATTGATCAAGCCAATTTCGGTTCAAAGTTTTAAAAAGGATGCAATCTTCTCTTAGAAAGTGAATTTAACGTTTTCCTTTTTGATACGACGCGAGGGGAGTTTTAGGATCGAGAAAGAAAAGCGAATAAACAATTTCGCAACCCTTTACAACACCTTCGGCAGACGGTAAATTTTAGTAAAAATCATCTCGAAGATGAGGGATAAAACAGACGCGAGGAAGCGGGGGTGTGAGTCGTGACAAAAAACAACGCAATTCGTACGAGTATACATGGAAAAATAAAGTTGGTGTCAATCGAAAGTATTTCGTCTTAATCGAGATCTTTATTCAAATCTGGATACCAATTAAAATTACAATCGCCTTTCACGCGGATGAATTTATTCGAATCGAAGTTCGACTCCGAAACGTGATGAAAACTGTTTTTATTTAAAATCAATCGAAGGGATAGATTTATATGAAAATTTAATATTGACTGAGATTTACTGGGGCCAGTGTTTGCAAAATTTATTCAATTATATCCGAAGCATTTCGATAAAGGGTCGTCTTCAAAAGGATAGCAAAGTAAATATATTTCAATTTTCACGTTTTTGTGTAACTTGCATTTTAAATGGTGTTCCGTAAAATTGAAATCGAATGGTTCGGATGGGTCGGCCGACTATGGATTTTCAATCTGTCGAACCACTAATAGCGACTCTTGATGAGGAGCTTATCTTTTAGTATTTTCCATAGCGAGATCAATTTTCGTACGTGGAATCCAATTTTCTTGATAAGTTTGACTGACACCGCGTAATGAAATTAGATCATGATTGTGTCTTGGTTCATTTCGGAAAATATATGGGGAAATTTAATTAAATAGTGTTCTAGAAGTTGTGCGTTCCCGAGATTCCGCCATATTCATCCGTTGAAGGTTAATGTGTGAGGAATTTTTCTTTCGAGAGAGACAGCGAGAGAGAGAAAAAAAAAGCAAGGGCATTCGCCTTATTTGCATGCTGCTTGCAATAAATTACGAGTTTGGAATTGCAGTCGTTCTCATCAAATTCTGTTAAATTGGATTACGCAACGCGAAGAGTCAGAAACAAACTTTAATTGTTTAGACACTTACTCGTGGCTTTGTAATTTTCTGAGTCGCGAAACTGAAAACATCATTTGAAGCTTGTTTCGCAGAAATTAATGTTTGTGTAAAACAAATACTGGAAATTAGCACCGAGAAAGTAAATATGTAAGTTTGAAATTTGGAATTAAATCGCGAAATAAGGGTACTGCTTAAGAATAAATAAGGTCATCAAGTTGCTCGATTGCTGAGGAGGGTGGTATTAATGAACTTTACTTATTGGCGAACTTCAAGTTGAGCAATCTTATTAAAGCTTGTCACAAGTTGGAAAGTCGAAGTTTGCTAATAGTAGCCGTGTACAGGTTTCGGCGAAAAATTTTCGCAGCCCGTAAAAAATGGGTAATGTATTATGTATAAGTTGGAAGTTTTAGGAAAGCTCTTTGTTGCGCTGGAGCTGCACTGACACACCCTACGCAGACGCATAGATAAATAACACTCAACACCTATGTACTTAATTACACTAGAAAAATCCGAATCGTCGATCGTACGAACCGACCGAGGGATTAGCTCCTTCGAGCGAAAGCAATATATTTTTCTTTAATAAATCGCGTCCTCAGAAGTGTGAAATTGAAAATTCTAGTAGATAAGTTCGGGTTCGAGGACATAATCCCGGGCGTGCAATTTTTACAGCTTGTTAAAAACGGGCGCGAACCTCGTTATCTCTCCTAAAATAATAAATTCAATTATCAATACTTTGGAGGATTTATCTGAGTTTTCATCATCGCCTCCAGGTGAATTTCATCAAAATCAAGTTAAAATTTAAGAATTCTCTCATTACGTCGTAATTAAGACGCGACCTTTTCAACTTTTAATTACTTTTGAGCTTGTTTGAGAGCAATCAATTCGATAGAGGCGGTTACATTTGATTGTGCCTTTTAGCAATGATACAATCAAATTCTGGCCGAAACTGATAGCGGCGCAATTTTTCGAAAGACAATGGAGGGCCGGAGATTTTGAAGGACCTATTCACAAGAAAAACAAAAGAAAATTGAAGTGGCACCACGATAGAAAAAATAAAATAGCGTTTGGTCGAGCCAAATCCCGAGATTTAGTCTTTGAAATAAACCCGAAAGAAAACAATTTGTGCCTGGCGGAATACAAACAATTAAATCGTTTTACTTATTTTCGCGAAATCTCCGTAGTTTAATTATTTCTCTAGAAAATATTTAAATTGAGGGGTGCTTAAGCCCAGACCGATGCCAGTTCTATTATAGTGATGATGGTAACGGCAAGAAGTGCGACGATAAAAGAAATGGAATAAAGTTTTTCACGCTTCCTTCATTTTAATTAAGACCGTTCTTCCAGTCTTTCGGTTCTGATTTCGCCGGCACTTATTTCGATTCCGCACAAGTTAGGCGAGGTTAGGTAACTTAACTTAACTTACGAATGTGGTGTTAATTTACATATGGTGATGAGTAGAGTGAAGTGGTGATGGTGAGGCAATTAGCGTGGCACGAGAAGGAACAATAACTCCCATGACAGCTAATTAAGACTAATGCTTTAAAATAACTCCAATCAATGAGGCTAATGAAATGATTAATTCGAATGAGACATCTCACTGCCTACCTCATCTTCCGATCCCGCTAAATCCTCGATCTCACTCAAACATCTTCAGAAAATTCATAATTAAGCGGAACATTTCGACCGAGTTTGGGTGAAACGCGGAACGAGTACTTTCTCTAATTTGAACAGGACACAGACTGCTCTTGTTTATTCGGCGTCAACAACGGCGCCGCATCTCGACGCTCAACGTCTATGTATTGTGTAATAGAACGGGCATGCGCCATAGCGCTTCAAAACCAAATTTTCATTTAATCTCACATTATCCTCGAATTTTTTGTTTGATTAAATTTTTCATTTTGATTGAATTTTATGAACCCTCACCGCCCCGAACCTGAATTTACATAAATCGCCATTGCTCCCGCTGAAGGAGATTAATCGACGGTCCAGCCCAAACGTTTCGAGAAAAGTCAACTCCATGGAAAAATCGGAGCCGGATTATCGCGGGAAATAGCTCCTCGTGCCGTATTACTAATAACTATGAATAGTGTTCGGACCGTCAAGTGGGGGAGGATATTTACAAAGCGCGAAAATGTGATCCTATACTATATAGATTCTTATTTCTTATTATTCGTAGCGAAAATGATGTAGCGGAATATTTTTACGAGTCGATTTTATAGATTTGTTTGTTATAAAAGGGCCGTTAATTGTTACACTAAACCTGTCAAAGGCAAAAATGAGCGAGTAACAATACAACTATTAGTCGTAAACTTTATGCACAATAAAACCGTTTAATAATATAAATCTTGTAAAGTCGTCGAACGGTATTACCACATAAATAAAAATGTCTGACCGAGTTATCCACGCTCCTTCTCGAGTCGATCGATAATGGAAATTAGGGTTGATCGTCCTGTCACATTCGCTTAAATTTCACTTCAAAACTACATACGCTTATCGAAAACACCTACCCACATCCGCCCGAGTCTCCCCCAAACTTTCGAATCATCGTCGGTCCAGAAACAACGAAACTGCGTCTAATCTAACTTTCCGCATGCATCCATCGTTTCAAACTTATCTCGCCATTAGTTCGCTCCGGCCAGGTTTATCATTCCGTATCGCAATTCGTGTTAGTTTAAATGCGACAATTGTGATGAGATGTTGACGTAGATGATCTGAAGAAGACACGCATGAACGATAATGGAGAACAAAACTTGGCAAGGGAACTACAGAGAGATCAGTATCTAGAAATTTTCGCCTTTACCGATTGATTTACCGCTGTGAAGTCTGCGGCAAACGCTTTGTCTCTGTATCAGCACATCTTTGCGAGTGAGTAATGAAGGGGTATAATGAAATGAAGAACGCTCATATACAGCCAACCCAATAAAACCCATTGACTAAAACTAGAAGCCCACAGGCGCGCTAGGCCCTCGCTTTCAAGATCTCCAATTATTTTAAGTTAATTTAGACGCAGCTCAAAACAACAATTTGCACGAACTAACCGGACCGGAATTTGCTAAGACGGCAGCGAACCTACGAAACGAAAAGGTTAAACGCACCTATTTTGACCTCTCCCACTTTAAAAATTTCATTGTTACTATAAATAAACTGATTTATGGCAGGGTCATTGATTGCGAGAAGCTCGGCTTAAAAAAGTTGCGACACAACCTTTCGGGAAGATCGCAGGATCTGCGCCACCGAAAAACTAAACAAATTTGAGGTTAAGTTTGACGCACATCACCCGATGTCAACTGCATCCAGTACATTCGAAGCACGGTTGTAGAATAGATAGGTTTGTACACTAATGGCTTGGGATGGCGACGCTTCTTTTCGATCCCTATATCCATGGAAAGGACACATACAGCTAGCGCCTCTACCTTGTCGAGCGGAAATCATTCTAGTTATTTTGGGGATTTTCGTTTACATTGCTTTATGAACAATACAAAATTTGTAAATGACATTTGATCGGAGTCGATAAGTACGATTTCTTTTATTAATTACATCGGTTATAGACAGATGCCTATAGAGTTCTGTGTCCCTAAAACGTCAAAAACCAGGCGACGCGATCGGCAATTGGCGTCGCTGACCAGGGATATGCAAATGTATGCTAGTGTATCAACCTATCTATTCTACAACCGTGATTCGAAGTTACAATGAGCTTCGTGTCATCATGACGTCGGACAAATTACAAAACAATATAACTGGAATACGAGGCTCTCGGCAGAAAGCGACCACCGTCATTTGCACTTTTCTGAGAAAGTGTTATTTAAAAATCGATTATTTCTGATCGAAATTGTTTGCCGCTGTCGTCATTTTGGTTTGTACCGGTATCGATTAAAGATCGCATAATAAGAGTGCGCATTTCTAAGAATATCGCTCGCGGTTTGTTTTACTTCCCGATCGATAGCTGAGGGAAGCATTCTAATTGGGTCATTTGGATTTGGAGAAAAGTCTAATTTCAGGTTTTTGCCGTTTCACCGCTCGCAGAATACAAAAATATACTTCTCTGGTCTGTTGGTCTGTTCATGTCTCCGAAATTACAAAATAATGGGAGACAGCTCGCTTCGCTCTCTCGAGTCTCGCTTGCAACAATGACGTGGATTTTGTCACGTCAACAGCGTGAATTAATAAATGAAACTAAATCACGTTTTAGTACGGTTTGTTAAAGATAGCTAAGAATGGGGTCGCAGTGTGTCCATTCATTGCAGGATCAGTGTTCACTGTTTGAGGATAAATTCCTTTAGGAGTTTCCACAACGTACGTATTATTTCTTGTTTCGAAAAACGAATGAAATGAAAATACAGAATATGATAGAAGCAAAACAATACACTGTGAGTATCAATCCATTCGATGGACTACATCGACACTGCAGTTGTTCTGTCCGGTTTATATGGGATTTATTTTTTTTTTCAGTATCTATGTACTGGGTGCATCACAATGAAATGAAAATTTCCCGGGAAAATAGGAGCCATCGAACCACCAGAAACAGAAGAGAATACGAAAAATTTCTTTCTTCCTCTAAATAGTCTAAATACCGACAACCGTAACGGTGTAGTGTTCTGGCCATGCTTTTTCTTTGTCTCAGATTAATTAATTAAAGTATTAAGTTAGGTTACTTCCCTCGTACCTTTCTTTCAGCACAACTATTTGGACAAAAACGAGCGTCTGCGATGATCGTTAGACGAGCAACCCTATACCCTAAGTGTAACCTTTCCATTTTGACAAAGAACTTCGCAATAAAAATGGTCCATGTGACATGAGCATTATATAATTACTGTACGTCAGATCCGTTTTCACTTTGTAATCGAAAAATATTAACGCTGTTGCGTAACAGTCTCAGTTGCGCTAATGAAAAACCGGCTGAGCTTAATTAGGCTTTAAAGTACCTTGAGGTTGTGCCGAAGACACAAAGTATTAATCTTATTAACGGAGGAGTCACCAGGAATGCCCTGGGGGTTTCGTTGTAAGCTGATACCGTGTAGCGTTTCTTTACGGCACAAGCTTGTATTAATAAGTCGTATTTTCCATCCAATTAGTGATTTTATAATTTTGCTGAGCTGCTGAATCCGACGCACGATAAAAATCCTCTATGGAATCTGTAAACATACGCCCTGCTCGAAAGTTATTTGAAATATGGAAGGCTTGCGAGTTAATGAAACGGAATAAACGGCTTAAAAAATACAGCCATTCTGGACGAGGGAATGAATTTTTATATACTTGACTTTTCATCCGCAATAATCGCGTGTATGGCTTGATTAAATTTGTTAATACGGTTTTATTTTCTAACGCGACGTTTCGTCCGTCTGTTGCTAATGTAACTAGTGTCTCTATCGAACTCTAGGTGGCGCTATTAATTAAACAGGCACGGTGCGGCAATCGTCATTTTATGTAGTTCAATGATGTAAAGTAATTACCGCACGGCGTTTTTGTTGCCATAAAACCGACAATGTCGCTTTGCGACCGTGAAAGGTTCGCGACATTTTTTCCTAGGACTAGGATGCACTAAAACATTTTGCGCTGGCTTCGCGAGAAGCGAAATAAATCTGGAAACTGTATTGACAGGAACTTTCTAAAAGGTGTATTTCCATAACATGATATACATTGTTCGGATATATCACACTAGAGGAAACTCGCTTTAAAATTTACGAAGCGTATCTTTTGAATGGGCAAATAATTTGATAAAGACATCACACAGGAACAAAAGATCACATTTGTGCTGACGCACTTTAGCTGCTCTTTCGAAAATCATATAGCAGAAAACAATTGACGTAATTTTTTAATCTCCTGCTTTTCATGTACGGTTTACACACGTACTTGTTATTATATTGCCTTTATAATTTCGTTTGCACGAATGTTTATGATAACATCTACTACCACCAGACATCGCATATTTAAACCGGTCGATAAAATTATTTGTTTTCAGTAATTTAACCTCGCATTATCCTACATATGTGTAAGGCGGCGTCAGGTTATTTGTGTAAATATCGAGGTTACTATTTGAATGAGATAAAACCGATGTTTCATTTGCATTTAACTGGCGGAGCTAAAAGGAGCTTTAATTGTATAAGGGAACACGAGGCGGAACGGAGGCGCGCCGTACAATGAGGTAACCGTTCTTTATTTTTTTAATAGCTTTGTAACATCTCACAAGTTGGCGAACATCAGAAATTTATGTTAATATACCATAATTAATGTTAATCCTTTTCACAACTTAGCGAACATCGGTAATTTATGTTGATACATTTATCCGCATTATCTTACAATTTACGTTGCGGAAAATGGAGAATAATTACAGATCTTACGGTTTCAATATTCCCAGGCAGAGCCCCGTACTTCAGCTTCTTCAAAGACTGAGACTAGATTATGGCTTTTAGAAGCTGCCTTTGAATAGCTTTAAATACAAAGGGAATCTATTCCTTAGCTCGGTATACACGGACAAAAACTGGAGCGTAGGTGGTATGAAAAATACACCAAAAACAATTCCCTCCTGTCTGACATTTACTCCTGCGACCAAAAAAAGAGTTAGTCGTGATTCTAGAAATTCAGACGAGGACTCTATATAAACCGTGTTTTTCAATTTTTCAAACTAGTCGTTCACGTCATGAGACGACATTTGCACTTTTCAAATCAGAGCTAACCTCAATTCCTTTTTTTCCGATCGTGAGGTATTCATTCAAAGTAGTTTAAAAGTTTCGTAGGTTTTATGGCCATCATTAAAACGACATTGTATTTTACAGCCGGCCGTCGGCGCTTCAACTTCAAAAGCTTTTTGCACTGTAACGGGTGTTCATTTGATTATACGGCTGGTGCTTGCTGTGTGTTTATTTAAAATATGAATTGATTTTCAACCGAATGATTATGATAACACAACGTACGTGCAGAGGCACTGTTACTAATTCATTGTTTTTCGCAATATGGCCATTCATGAATAATCACAACCATATAGATATATAGAGTGAAAAAATTTGTGCATACTAGAAAAACAGCTGTATTATAAATGTGCCTATTTTCCGAAAATTCTCTCAGTAAATAGTGTTAAATAAATATGAAAATAAGTTATTCCCGGCGCATCCACCATAATGTCGGGTTAGTTTGAAGCACTTCTAAAAATCCCATGTCGGAATATATTTAAAGTTACATCTACTAACACACTAGCAATTAAAATTCGTGCTTGTATGTAAAACATGTCACAGCTAATCCGACAACTACGTTTTTTGGGTTAGTTTATTATGTCCACTATAACTGACTGTGTGCCAATGCAACTTTACTTTTACAAGTGGATTTAGCTACTTTGTGACTTAGTATCCTATTTACGCAACACTAGCATGTGGGTAATTGACTCTATGTTATGACATAATCAGATCAGAAATGCAGCTGGCAGAGTGCATGTTGAAGTAGTGATTTAGGATAAAAGCCACCTTCAGTTTAGACTAATCACGCCAGGAACTGTATCAAAAATGTTTCTATAGTCCGGAAATAATCGTGTCTGGAATGCGAACTAACTAATTCATGTTTTAATTAGTTGACAGGATATGGTAACGTAACTTACAGAGTTATTTATAGATGTTTGAGTTTTGATCAAGTTCATGGGATACAGACGCGTATTAGGTCTATCCCAAGTATTCGAGCAGGTAGTAAGCAAGGAAAATTTCTTTACAAAACTATGCGGTCCCAAGAATTTGGCGCCTTTGGAATTTCTAGAAGCATCCCATTAATTATAATATTAGGGTTCAATTATTAAAGTCTACCAACACCCACGTTCTTTTTAAATAAGAATTCCCTCGTCGTTATATAAATAGCATGGGACTTAACGCGGAGCCTTGGGGTGCCCCGGCCATAAATCTCGCTCTGTTGTTTCCGAGCGGATATATCCGATTTGAGTTGGCGGCGTTGAAAAATGCGCGTTGTTGTGCGAAAATGACAGCGTTCGATGAAATTAATTAGTTAATTAAAATTGCAAAACCCGAAAAGTTTCGCCGTACCTGGTATAACACGGGAGCTCAGTTGTTTGAACGATCCCGGACCAATCAATAATTTTTAAATACCTCATTACCAGGAACGTGAAATATCCTGCTGAAAATTTTCCGATTCATTTCAGGATAAATCTGACAATCAATAACTTGCTTTCCATTCTTTTTTGTCATTTCTTTATGCTTCCATTAAATTTGAGGCAAAATGAATTTAAAATAGGTTTTTTTTTAAATTACGTTTTTATTTGCTTCGATTCGGGCCTCGTGAGGGTAAAGACAATTCTCAATAGAAGTCGTTGCGGGCTGGCACCACACATCGGTTTATGTGGATCCGACCGGAGAAAAGGTGCGGTTAATTAACGGAACGTGATATATCCCTTAACGGATCGTAATTTTTCTGCTAATATTAACATAAGCAAGCTGGTAATTAATATATGACAAACAGACTCGATCGTCCGACGGGAGGACGGATTTGAACAAACAAGTGCGAATCGCGTTGTTGCGACAGAAATGAAGTCAACTCTAATTCTTTTGTGTGAAGTGAAGTGGAAACTTGATTGAAACGGAATTGTAATGTACTTGTGCTCGGAATTAAGTTGGATCTTACGGTTTATTGTCTTGGAGAAATGCTGATTGCAGCTAAAAGGTGTGCACCCCTTTCTCTCCTATGGTACCTTAATTGGTTATAATAGAAAGTATTGATTTTCCTCGCTCTTCACTCACCACTGACAGAATTACGTCAAATCGGCATATAAATTTCATCTCGTGTTCGGCGTAACTCAATCTAGTGTTTTATTCAGCTAAAATCTATTCCCACAATCGAATTGAATCTGAAGCAATTATAGTTGAGTGTTTCTCTATAACTTGAGCTCAATTGGGCACGGAAAATGTCAACATTACCCAATTTGACTCTGTTTAACGATTAATTTGAGAAGATAATGAATCGTTATCTAACAACATGGTGAATTGATTATTGGAATAAACACCGGTAGCTCGTGCGCTTGATTTATTAAAACGGCGAGCGAACTCCCTTCCAGATACAGCGCGACTCAATAATTTAGATTTATTAAGATTCGAGGAAATACAGGAAAAATGAAATTTTAAAGGTGAAGTGGAAGTCGGCTTGTTTTAATACACGTCAAATAAATCTCGAGATGGCGATATTACCCGGGAAAATGCTAGGATGAGGCCTAATAATCTAATAAGAAGAAATGTTCAATTCACTTTACCATGTTACCAAACAACTTTTAGTAATTACGCTAAGCTAATTCTATTAAGGATGAGGTTTTAGGAAGTTTACCTAATCCTTGAGAAACGTCAAATGACGAGCTTTCTCCATAATTATTAGATTAAATGTCGCGAATTCAGACATAGACGGCGTTTTTCGCTTTATTAATACGGTCGAGTTTGATTCTGACAGCGGTGTAGATCTTCATTAAAACAAGCCTCGCCTGAGCTTTACAATACAAAATAGGTCATACGAATGATGCAGCGTGCATGCACCGTTTGCTGAAAAGCTAACTTGTCCAAACCATATTAACGAATAAATCACGTCCTGACGTCCACAAATATTTTTCCATTTCACTAAATCTAATTCACCCCTAAAAGACCGATTCGTTCAAACCGTGCTGAAAACGAAAGTAGACTTTATTCTATCGAAATATACACATACGCGATATGTTTAATATTGCAGATATCGACGACAGGTTTTGCGGATTTATCAAAGTACTTGACTGCATGAATCATCGCTGGTATTTCTAAAAATCCGGAAATTCGGTATGTGTGTTGAAAGTGATATTAATCTGTTGTAAAACACTGTGGGTAGGAACGTTATATAAATAAATAGCGCTCGATGAGCTCTTTCAACTTGTAGATGGTGTCACGCAAGGCCCCAATCTTGAACCACTGTTATTACATAAACAAATTTTAATAAACGAAATCGGTAACAAAGAAATACCGTAAGAAAAGTCGATCATTCCAACAAAATTTAACGTATTCGAACTACCTTGGAGCTAGCTCCGCTTTGGAAGGCCGTTTTTTGATATTTATAACCCCAGATTCTAAATCTAAATCTGAAGCTAGCAACATTTAACTGAAATATATTTGATTGTCAAGACTATAAATGAGAGCTGACTATGGTTTTAGGGTGCTATTATATACATTTATCGATTTTATGCTACGTGTTGATGACAAAACTGAGACAAAGAGAGAAGTTAGTATTATTTCTGTACACTTAAGTTCGTTTCTGCGCACCCTCTTTCAAATTTGGCGTCAAATTAAAAAAACACACGAAATGTCAAAACTACATATGTAAATCACTCAGCTGTTAATCGCATGTCGAACTAGACACGAGAACACCGAAACCACTGATCGCCGATAAAAATGAAATGACATGTTGTTTCCATGTCATTACCATAATTTTTGCAATATAATACAACGTTACACTGACTTTTGACATTCTGTTGTGCGTTGTAGGTCATCTTGCGTGATTATTTCAAGATAAATACTGAAACGATGAATTAGTTACGAAGATCAATGCTGACTTAGTGATATATCGTGATTTGATTTGTTTTGTGAGAGAATACTTTGTCCCGAACATAAAGTGTTTCGACGACTGCGGGAAGCTTAATCAACGAAGGAACGTGAAATATCAAAGTATCGCTGTTTAAAGTTTGATGTGCTCTCGTCTCGGATACGTTTTCGCTCCAACTTTCGGCGTTCGCTAAATTTTCATTACGAAACTATCAAATCTGAAAGTTACTAAGTTTGACAGGACTTTGACAGTCCTTGTAAGCGGATGGCGCTATCCGGGGGAATCGTTTGTGGCCTGGATTTAGATCCCTGAAGTTTTCAAGTCGATGTATCATTCGGATGTGGTCAAAATGGCAATGCGCTGGCTAAGTGATAGAAGTAGTAAAAAACTTAGGTTTCATAGTTCCTAAAATATGAAAAAGTAGGTCCCGTTTCGCCTGTCTGTTATCTGTGGTCTGTGGCAATTTTATTAAAGAGATTTAAATTTTGTCAGATCTTACGTAAAGCGGCAAAAAAGTCAGGATTAATAAATCACAAATACAGGTCTTTTTCAGGATCATTTATCTTGAATGTCGAGGTTACAGATTCGTAGAAGCAAATGGCCGGAAATGGCTAAGGGTGGTCTGTAATTCTAGTAATTAATCAGTCTTGAATATATAACATGACTGAGTGTACTACAGACGTACAATTTCGGCCGCCATGGCGTGCTAGTATCAGATCATTAAACTGAGTTCTGGGTAAATGATCTCTCTCTACCATAATAAAATATTATTACAGTTCGTCATTTATTAGAGTCGATTTACTGACTGTTCCAGTTTTGTGCCAAGAGTTCATTTACATTCTAAAACATCAGAAGTGTCACAAATAATTCAAATTGAAATTGTGACCTGCGTTAAGCAATAACAGCTTTTTAAATATGCAGGTACAGTTAATGGACAAACAATTTTTAATAAGTTTACAAAAGTAATAATTAAAATATCGATTAGTTGTTTCGCTTTTAATTTCATTCGTTTCACCTATTTAATAATTCGGTCGATGAAAGCCGAAGTAATGAAAAATGTACTCGTATTAAATTTGAGTGCGCTCTTTCAATTCAGTTCGCTTAACTATATTATTTTGACGCTGTTTTGTGTACTGAATTAAATTAAATAGCACTATTGCTGTGACAGGTTATTTAACTTGTCGAGTTGTTCAAGTACAGAGAGCGAGCTCTAACATCATTGCTTCTACCGGTGGTTCGGAAAATGGAACGTACTTTAGAGTCTCTACTCTCAGTGACGTCAAATGAATGACGCAAAGCACCAGAGTAGTGGGTTGTCAATTCTTACTTCAAGCCCGTGTTGTCAAAAAATCAATCAAGCCTTATTCCCCAAAGTACATTCGTACTGAATTATTAATAAAATTGGCGCGGTTTTAGAATGTTTTTACCTGCTTTAAAAGCATTTAAAACGGAATTGCTTTACGTCATAAGCGAAAATGTCTAAGGTGGAAATACACATCCGTTAGTTAAGTGTACGGCGTGGTTTAAAATTTAACTACTAGTATGCAGTAATAAAAATGTTGGCTTAAATTTATAAGCTAATTAGTTTCGCAGTTATGCTTCTGTTCGTTAATAATATCAAGATTTGCGTCGAGTAAATGTCATAACGTTGAGTAAGTGTAATAGATAGTTGCGGAATTGCGGTTTCGTGTCATGTCAAAAATGACAGTTTAACGAAGCCCTAATTTAGGCTGAGTTTGTAGGCTATTTGCATAATTGCAATTATGTCTTAACAAACCTGGCAAGTTAGTGAGGTCGGCAGAGCGCGGTCTATAAAACAATTGAACTTGGCCCTAAATCAATCTGATTTAAGTCAGAGTTTATTCGCTTGGTCGAGTCCCGAAGAGATTGAAAGAAGAGATTGACAGGACGTAATCAAGAGATCAACCGAACGAGCGTAGATATATGAAGACAGATGTAGAATGTGACTATTAACAAATGAAAGTGTCATCCGCTTATCATTTCTTGTTAATGCGACGGACGCAAGAAGTTGTGAATTCGTCGTATGGGAGAGTGGACGTAAATAGAGCGGGTCCGGGTCATCGGCGGGATTGTGTATTAAAAATGAACGAGGGTTAAATTTGGGAAAATAATGATGTTAGTGACTAAAGGGCGTAATGCTCTGTAAATGAAATGGACAAATCCTTTGTAGTCAAAGGAAATAAGATCAGGGTACGGTTGACTAGTTTGGATGTTCAAAGGATGTATGGGAAGTAGAGGTATAGTAACCTACATGGACAATATCGATCGTTGTTGGGCGTGGTTTCGATATAGTATGATTTGCCCTATATATTCAAATCAATCAAACACGGAGGAAGTCGTATGGCGTTCCCTCCATAAACATGCCAAGAAATGTATCAATTAAGTTAAAAGTATTAGAATCGGGGAGGGTGGTGGCGGCGTTGGCGCGGTGCGACAATTTGTCCAATGTCTACTGTTTGGCGCTTCTTCTCCCGAAATTTGAATGATGAGTGGGTGGACAACGAACAATTTCAAATTTCAACAACACGCTAAATTCTTACCGGGACAATACAGTGTCGGATCCATAACAAAGTAGGATTTGGTTAATTGATGATGTTTCTAAAGCACATTCGCTCTCCATCTCCATATCACTGACATTACAGCGGGCGCGTAAGTCGAAATTATACAATATAGAATTTTTTTGAACACAATATATTAGTTTATCACGCGAACATGTCTGTTAGGAAGTCGTGTATGTATTTGATTTGAAGCCTCACCCCGCATAGCATCGGCGGCTAACAAACTCTACGTCCGGCAACCGGCGTCTCGACGTCTGCTGCACAGCGCCATCGAGTGATATGCCACATCAACTACCGACCTACGAGCTGCTGCACTGCAGGAGCAGCATTTTTATTTTTCCTCATTCCTGCTTCAAAACGACACACTAGACACACTATTTCACTTCAACTTCGACCAACTCCCCTGGAACTAACCTGCCGCAATTACCCAACTAACCAACTTCCACACCTCTACTTCGACCCTATTTTATAACGATTTTCGCTTCCATTACTGCCGCTTTTAATTATTTAGCGTCTCTCCTTTTTTTCGCTACATTCAATACGACCCTTTAATCTACTCGCGCAAAATTTATCATCCTCGACGTCAACCCTTTAAGCAATGTACTCAACGTTGAATACACACAAATTCTTGCTTTCTATCTGTCGCGTTTTTACGACCCGCTGGAAGCTACCTTTACGATTCTTTAACAACTAAACGCCGGAAATATATATTCCCCCCTCCATAAGAAAATTTGCAACTTTTGTTTTGCATATTTATATCAGAGCTTGTTTAAATAATTATGACATCCGTTCCTCAAACTCTGTTTGTTCATTACCGAGTCTGTTTGATGTAGACTTGCCGTGACACAAGCTTGTCTGAGTTTAATGCGTCATAAAACTACGCCAAATGTCAAATTAATATGACAGCTTGATAACAAAGCGACACGCTTGCTAACGCACAGTCACTTCCAAGCGTAAAACTTTATGAACACTTGTTATTAACCGGGAAAAAATACTGCAGCAAGAATAATAACAATTATAACTTTATATGGTGTTAAAATTTTATGTAAATTTGTCACAGTATTATACAACCTTAACATTCCATAAAGAAATCATAAAAAATGTATAACTTCGCTTAGTAGCGATCCATTTTGGTCGTTCGATTATAACAACTTCATAATTTAGTAATGTAAAAGTTTCAGTTTTCAGGAGGTCGATAAATTTAATAACATTATACCTTGAGTGTTCTATCGGTTTCACAAGAACGATATTACGTCTTATATTATGATTCGTACGACAAAAATATTATTTGTTTTGTCGTTAAAATGTGTAACCAAATTTTGTTAAATTTACGCAGGGTAGTGACGTTGATAAATTAATTATACGCTCCATTTCGACAAGGCGGCAAAAATCACCGCCTACTGGACAATCATTAATAAAGACTCCATAATTATAGCTCGTTTATTTTAATAAGCTGACGTTTCATTAATTTAAAGAATAATAATTGTACACAAAGTCCACATTTTGATGTACTAACTTAAACTCGCAACGTCCTTAATCAAAATTGTTAGTTTTTGCAGATAATCGATAAAATAAAATAAACATCAGATTAACCTGGTATCAGTATATAAGGCGAGCGTTTCTGTAATCGTAGAAATTCTTATTACCAACTGTATCTTACGTTATTTATACTTTCAATCATCCTGAGCCCTTCCGGCGATCTCGAATAAAACAAAAACCCCCATAACGCATTAAAAAAGTCGGAAATTTCCGCAACCTGCCTTGATAAATTGATCAGTGTTTTGCTCTCGGCTCAAACATTTATTAAATAATGTATGAACTATCCAAATATTAATTTTTCACTTAGAGAAGTATACTCGTAACATAAAGCGTTACATTTTTGATCGAATAAACAAGAAAAAATCCGGCTGAGCTGTACATCACACCATTCTCTTTAAAATTTAAACAGTTGTGTTAAATATTGATGCTTGTTTCTCCGCACGTCTAAATTTAAGGCTACAACAAGACTAGAATTTATCACAGAATCCACATCACTGCATTGCTAAGAATTAACGCCGGATCAAGTCGAGTATAAAACAGACTTATGATTTATTTACTCTCTAATTTGGCAAGAATGATCGTTTTTATTTAATCTGATTGATTTATTTTTCCCGCAGCCAAATACAGACGTGGTGATTTGTAGGGGCTGGAATGCCGTAAATCAATAACTTTAATTATTGAGGGCTTACGGACAACACGGGGCTTTCCGGTTAGTCCTTTGCTCTTTGGAGAATGGAAATTGAAAGTAACGATATCTACATTACAAGATTGATTTATAGACGTCACGATTTTAAACATTAGACATTATTATCGCGCGAATTTAGTTCAAACGTGCTTCAGTCCCGCGCTTTTTCCGCCAATGAGAGACTTCGAAGTGGTAGTGGGCGGGAAACAGAATTCGAAATTTTAATAAGTCGTAAAGCGTGTTTAGAAATCTCCGAATTAATAGTTTTATCATTTCAGAACACATCTGTACATCTGCGTGGCCGTGTACCTAAATATACAGTTTAGTGCATCTCCGCCACTGTGTTTGCGTCGGCATAAGAGAATTTTAATGACGGTGATTAAATTTTGAAGTACAGCATTTAAATTTTCTTTATTATCGTCTAATGAATGTCCTCGCTTTCATGACATGTTACGACAAATTTCCTTTTTGCGTCAGTGGCGTAGGGTTCGTGCCGCCACTGCGTTTGCGTTTTGCCGAAGAATTTTGATGCCGGTGATTAAAGCGAGGAATTTATTCTGTGCGTATGAATTAAACACTTATTGAACTGACCACTCATAAAATAATTCCGGGAATACATCAGGGAATGACAAACGGTGCGGATATTTGCAGAGTTCATCATCGCGCAAGAAAATTAACAGTTTGGTGGGTATTTTTGGATGAATTAAATCATCTTACTTTTGGTAGATGTTTTCGCGGAGTTTTGTCACCGGGAAAACAATGCATAGAAACACTATTAAAAAAAGGATTGTGCGGCTAATAATACACCGAAAGAGCCAACAGCTGAGGGAAATAATTTAAATAAAGGGTTAGGAGGAATTTCGGTGGCATTTTTTGACGTGGCATTGACCCAGATGGTAACAGGAAGCGGTTATCTTTGAAAATTTGGCAGGCGATCGACCGATTGGCGAAAGATTTCGATAATGAGTAATGGACGGTTTGTTTTGGCGCTCATATCACCCACCGTAAACTATCGTAATTTATTGCCTTATTTGCGTAATTGTTAATTTACAGGAGTTTAAATGAAGCGCGCTAGTCCAGAACAATATACAAATAGCCAGAAATAACATTTTTAGAAACATGAATAACTTACTTAAAAATAAAGTAAACCATGCTATACTCTTTAGCTTATTGCCAATAAAACAACACAAATCCAAAAAGCATTACATTTTTATGGCCAAATAAGTCATAAAAACACCGATTTTTCTTAACGTATATATAACACTTAGCGAGTATTGTTAGTTTGCGGAAAACTTCCAACCTCAACGCACTTTCTGTTATTTTCAAGAACTCGACATATAGCTTACCACGTTACGAGGAATAACATGTTGCAATTATAGAAATTATCCTATTAACAATCCAGGGGCACACTAATTGTTTAGTTAAAAAATAAATCGACTAATTTAGGGCATGTGCAAGCGGCGGCTGTTTTTCACCAAAAAGCAGCCAAAAAGTATGCGTGATTCTCGTTCGAAAGTAGTGAAAGAGACGACGGATTGACCCGCCAGCGCTAAGCCAGCATAAGACCAAAATATAAATGGAAGGGTCCAACTATAATCAGGGTATTCTGCTTCACCGGGATCATTTATATATTTCCAACTCATGCATGCCTCTTGCAACACCACCGCGTTCGCGCGGTTGCCTACATCCCGAGTGCAAATAACGCCAGCAACAATTAACACACCTGCGCGCGCACACATGCCTTAAATCCAAAACACACTAATAAAACCCATCAGTATGTATATATTTATTATTTATATAAAAAAAAATACTACAAAATTACCATCACATTAAAAAACATCACAATATGGCTGATGAAGTACAAGTTTTGCCATTTTTCGTACACCCCGACTTCATCAGTAGACGGATCCATCAAAACTCCCAAATACGCCAAATGGAATACTGTTGCTAGTGAATAAATAAGCAGTGTTATTTTTACTATAACACTGTCACGTTTATACTTGTGTTTGCAGTCTTTACAAGGACGAACTCGCACGCAACAATCAAATATTTCCGCAATCCGGTCTCTCGGTGCCACCTGTAGATACGAAAAAGTCCCAATTGAGACTAACACCAAGGATACTTTAAGCTCGAAACCGTGGAGGAACGAAGAGATGAGAAAAGTTGCAAAAATTGCGGCAAATTTTCCATAACTTAACCACGAATGGTACACATCTGGAACTCAATGTTACAAAACAAGAAACGAACTTTTTAAAACATACATTTCTTTAAAAAGTCGTGCATTGGCGGGTTCCACTTTCTGACAACAACTGAAAGAGATGATGGAAACTCTATCTCCATGGGTTCTGTGATTATAAAACGAAATTGGTTGATTGGACCCTTTTTTCCAGAGTTACTGAAACCAGCTGCTATCATTCCCGCCTCTGCCAAATAACTTATAAAATAGTGGCTTGTTCGGAACGTGAAGGCTTCTTTATAGGCCACTAACCACCTAAAATGACACAATTGTGGCTCAAAAGCGCTAAATTTCTACCCACCTGTTAGAATCTTCAGATATAAAGTAGTTACTCCAACAGTTTGACACCGTGAGGAAAAGTAGTGATGTTACAAGGACTTTGATTATTGCACACAGCCAAATGAGATTCTTTTTTTGAGATTTTTGATAGAAATTTAAATAATCGTTGAACGACACCCATGGCCCAAACAAAATATTAGCCCCACATAGTGTATACCCAAAGTATTCAAGAACACCAGGTTTTGAGTTAAGCGTTTCCATATCATCTATTAATGAAATGATTTTCATTGCTAGAATCATGGCAATACCGCGAATTTGCAGCCATGTTTCTGGTTCAACAAACAAATATTCACTACAAAACAACCTTCAGATGAACGAACAAATTCACAATTTACTCACCAAAGGATTAATAAAAAAATGAGAAATATTTTTAAAAATTTTGATGTATGAAAGAATGCTCTTAAATAGAAGCTTGTTTGAAGTAGTAAAAACGCTACCGTCCAACAAATGGCCAGAATTAGTTTTCCGGCGGAAGACTCGAGTGTATATAGTAAATATATTCCAATACAACCACTTAAAAGGTGTAGAAACTGGGTTGGAATGAAACCTACAAAAAAGTTTTAGAATATTGATACAATAGAAAAAAATGCACTACCTGTTGATACCAAACAACCAAACGAAAAATTTAAAGTCACTAATTTTAGGACCGTCGGAATGGCACTAAAAATTGATAGAACGACGCAGTTGTTCCAAATATCTAAGGCAGTCTCTTCATAGTATAGTTCCTCAAAATAGTAATCTTGCGAATACCTGAAACGAGTGATGAGTAGATGACATTAATGCTGTTTTATACGAAATACCCGTCGAGATTCGAATATTCTGATAATATAGACATTATTTCATTTTAGTTGTCGATTTTTAAATATTAATCAGAGGTTATGTTTACCACATGTTTACAAAACGTCAGTACTTCATGTGGACGATCCGGCACGAAGAGATGTTCGCGCAGGTTCGCTTCGATGCTAATTCAAATCGCATTTTTTTATTTGTTTGTTAAATTCTATTGAATTACAGATTTATAAGTACCTGCTATTAATAAAATTTGCAGTTTTGTTTAGAAAAACAGGAGTGAAATAGCAACAAGATTATATTTATTGAATATAATAAAAAACAAATTTAAACTTTGTATGCAGTAATATAAAATATATATTTAATAGATAATAATGAAGGAATTAATCATCCCAGTCTTCATCTTCAGTGTTATTTTCGTTAACTTCATTGACAACAGGAGGAGGAATCATAGCCGAAATTTTTTCCAAAGCTGAGCTCGCGTCCATGCTCTCTTGTTTCTTAGTGCCTGAAATGCCCTTCCTACGCATCGACAATTTCGCGTGTAAATCAGCCATCAAGTCGCCACCACTCTAAAACAAACAAATAACAAACTCCGTTCGAAAAAACCGCGAAAATACCAACCGCAGGCTTTTTTACCGCGTCGTTTTTCTTCGTATTCGCCGACTTCAGGTTCTTTGCGCCCCCAGCTTTTCTAATCGCTTCCATGAGGCTCGCGCGGACATCAAGCTGGGGCAGTTCTGATAATTTAGTCGGAGGCGGCTCATCCTCGACCGGAGGCGTCGGCGGTTTCGGTGTTTCTTCAATAGGAACTTTCTTATTCTCTACAACTTCTTCTTTGATTATTGGGGGCGGCGGCGGCGGCGGAAGTTCAATCTCGGGTATGTTTTCTCTGGGTTGAGAGTCAGCGTGTTCGATAGTGGGTAGATCAGGAATGTTTGGGGTAGTGGTGACCGAGGGGGCGATTCCTGGACCTAATTCGGTGTCGTAGCGCAAATCGTCAGCGATGTTGGGCAAGTCTGGCAAGTCTAAGGGGACATCCAAGGCAGGTACTTCCCCTAAATTTGGAGTATAAAAATAGTTTTGTGTGGAGGAACGCGTTAACGTCGATCGTTCGCTAATAGAGTGTGGGGCTGCACCAATGCCCGAGTTTTCATTGCGCTCTTGTTCTTTGATGTGTTGAGATATTTCTAAAGCGTCTGAAATGACGAAGTTTTTGTAGAGGTTTTTGCCGGAATTGTATAAGAGGAGATCGTTTACGCAGTCGATATCTCTAGGAATGTCTCCCAAACCAGTGGCGACTTCTTTACTATCGTTCTTTTTCACTTTCACGTGATATACGTACAGTTTGTCCAGAGGCTCTTCGCTAAACGTAACCTTTTTCTGTTTCACTTTATGTCTTATTAATTCGGGTGGTTTTACGTCGCTGAATATGGAAATATACTGTTGGTTGATGTCCGAAGCTGGATATTTACAGCTCGAAAATACTTGAGTTGCTTTCTTAGCTCCATTTAGCTTACTGATTTTTTTGTTCACTTTGTCTACCCTGTCGGATATGTCTGAGAGTTTCTTACTATTAGATTCGACTTTATTACTTATATGTTTCAAAATATCATCAGTCACATTATTTAAATGATTTAATACTTCTGCTACCTGAATGATTGTTTCCTGCTTACCCAAGTTTTGAGGTATCACAGGTACTTTATAAACATGGTTCATGTTATCACGTATAGATTTTCAAAATTTTCTTTCGACTCATTAATTAAAAACAAATTGCGTTGACTTTGAGGTTATGTTATTATTTTTGACATTGACAAGTATGACAAGTCAAGGGAGAGCCAGGGCCGTACTACAAAATTTTGTGACAATTTTAATATAAAAAATTACAGAGTATTATTTTTCTTTAACCCTGAAGTCAAATTTTTATTTGCATTTCCAAACGCCACATTTACAATACTTGACACTAACAAAAGTTACTATTAAATTATGTAGTTGTTATTCTAGACCACTACCACTTGTACAAATTATTTGAGGGCACTTTTTTTGAAGAAATTGCATGTTTAACGCTTGCTGGAAGGTTAATTGAAACACATTGACTATGTATTACTCCTATATTTTTGAAGTCCATAGAAAGAAGACGGTGGACCGGAAAAAGACTTTACTTAGTAACCTCAGATAAAACAAGTTTGGAGAGAAGAACATACAGAATTGTCTAACGGCACACTTCTAATAAATAAAATCACTATAAAACATCTATTTTTGAAAGCTGTATGACTGGTAATTCCCTATAATTGACAATGAAAAAAGGCGATTGATTTAATACTTTGAAATAATACGATAGTACAGCTCGCAAAAATAGAGTACATTAAGATTTTTTTAGTTAACAACACTTTGTTCATTGCTCTGCTGTAAAGTGATGAAGGCAAATTGCGATGGTGAAAAATTGCTTTATTAAAGCAGAGCAATTAACTCTTAACAACTTGTCGTTATATTGACAATAACAATTACATAATAGTTTAAAAATGGGAGGATTACAAAAACAAATCCTCTTATAAAATAATACTTGTCAAAATCACTAACGTTAAAAGTCGCTTAAAGAGAACTACTGGGAAATTTTGTAAGAAATGACGTGTCAAATCATTCACTATTC
The DNA here is from genome assembly GCF_036711695.1 of Zophobas morio. NCBI lineage: Eukaryota > Metazoa > Arthropoda > Insecta > Coleoptera > Tenebrionidae > Zophobas > Zophobas morio. The sequence continues at coordinate 10,337,585 of NW_026972149.1, forward strand.
GCTTAGTAGGTGCTAGATGGCACTAACTAATCAAAAAGCGGTTCCACTAGCATTCTGATGAGTTGCATTGTTTCGAGAAACTAAAAATAAAAATTTCTAACGGTGGATCAGCGTCGGAAGGAGAGTAACACGAACTGGTTAAAAATTAGTAGAGTTAGCAAAACAATGCAAACAATAATACTCTAGGTTGATTACACACAAAGGATTGCCACGACACTACATCATTAAGATTTATACCTTGTAGACGTACTTTTCAACAATTTATAACAGAGGAAACAACAGTATGAACACAAGTTCTGCAGCGACAAGTACTTCTATAACCCTGACTTATATTAATTCATGGAGACGCACGTCTACTAAAAGGTTTTAAACTGCTATGATTTTGTACTATTATCTAATTATATTAGAATTCATTTTGACCCTATGACATGGCAGTATTTATTACTAAGTGCATCGGCCATAAATTACCCTAAGACAAGCGCACCCTTTTAAGTAATCTAATATTAACACAGATCATGTTTCATAAATTTTGGTCAGTAGAACTCAAATAAATGCTTGCAAATTATTAAATACTGTTTAGCGTCAGTGGAGTTAAGCAAATTTAGAGTTTTCTTTATGAAACATACTGTTTGAGCAGCCATTTTGTTTGAAGTACCTCACAAATGTCAACAATTTTAACATAACCTAAGATATTATATAAAACGAATCCTGCGTTTATATTTTAAAACTATCTGGCAACAACTAACATTGACTTAATGCTATCATGTCCCTCGTTTCCTCCACCCCGACGTGTATAAGATAAATTTGCTAATTTAATACCTACAAAACACAACTTAGATACAAAAGTACAGACATTTGTTGTTTTTACCTATAATAATTGGGTTTGAAAGGACCTGCTTTGTTTAAACCCATGTATTTCGCTTGTTCGTCCGTTAATTCTGTCAAATGAGCGTCAAATGTCGGTAGATGTAAACTGGCTACATATTCATCTAAAACACATATGTGTTACAACTGAGTTTTATAATTTAGTTACTAAATATAATAAGAACTCAATATATATTTACCCATTTTCTTAGGCAACAAATACACATCAGATTTGTATCGCCCAGCCGGGGCATTAAAAAGCTCAATCAAAGCAAGTGCTTGAGTGGCTGACGTTATAGAAACAACAAATGATGGTAAACTTGAACAGCTCAAATTAACGAGTCTTCCTTCCGCTAAAAGAATAATTCTTTTACCATCAGGCCATATGACATGATCTACCTGAGAACGAACTTTTTCCCATGTTAAATCAGGCGCTCTCAAACTATTCTATAATTTTTGTGTATTAATAGAATTGGGACACCTTTCATAGACTTACGACATCAATTTCCGTATTGGAGTGCCCCATATTGCACACAATACAGCCATTTTTCATTTTGTCCATGTGCTCCCGTGTTACTACGTTTTTATTTCCTGTAGCCGTTATTACTATATCTACGTTGCGTATAACTTCGTTAAGTTTAACCACTCGGAAGCCGTCCATACTGAAAATGAAAATTGTTTATATTAAATTTGGAGTCATTATGTAAGTATGCATTAAGGGTGACTGAATTTTGTTTATGTTTTTGTTATTGTGGTATACCTAGCCTGAAGGGCACAAATGGGGTCTATTTCGGTAACATAGACAACGCAACCCAATCCTTTCAAGGCTTGCGAACATCCTTTTCCCACCTCCCCGTATCCACAAATCACCACTTGTTTACCTCCAAACATGACGTCAGTCGACCGTTTTAAACTAAAAAAGGGGGATTAGATGGTTTTCAATCAATCACCCGGGATTACCTGTCTATAATCGATTCCCGACAACTGTATAAATTATCATATTTTGTTTTCGTGACGGAATCGTTCACATTCATAGCTGGAACAGTCAACTTCCCCGCCTTAGATAATTGATACAGACGGTGAACTCCAGTCACGCTCTCCTCGACTATGCCTAAGCCGACGATTATTACCCTATCTCACACACACAAACTCACTTACCTTTGATCATTTTGAACATAGCAGGGTATTTTTTCAGCATTAAATGAGTCGCGTCACCTCCATCATCTAAAATCATGTTTGGGTGCCAGTTTTCGGCGTTGACACACTTGTCGATGCACCACCAGAAATCCTCCTCGGTTTCGCCACGCCACGCAAAAACCGAAAAACCGGCTTCCGCCAAGGCCGCAGCGACCTCGTTCTAAAAAAGGGGTATTAGCGCATGATCGTCACACGAGCTGTGTCCAACCTGTGTTGAGTAGATATTACAGGCTGCCCATCTTACGCTAGCCCCTAGAGCCACTAAAGTTTCTATTAAGACGGCCGTTTGGGCATTGATGTGGGTACAGCCCACGATTTTGGCGTTTTTTAGGGGTTTGTCATCCGTCGCCCGTTTTCTTAGTGCCATGATGCCGGGCATCTCTGGAATTTTAATTTAGGTCGAGAAGGGGCATAGAAGAGGTAGGTGAGATGGGGTAGCCTACCTTGCTCGGCGATTTCGATTTCGCGCCTGCCGAAGGCATGTTGGTTGATGTTGCGTACGCAAAAGTCGGAGTTTCCGGCCGAGTTCTTCTGAATTTTTTCTCTGGGTGAGACATCGTCGTCGTCGGAACTGCTCCCTGTACAAGAGGCTGAAAGAGATGAGGTTGATGGAGGTGTGTGAGAGTGTTTGGGTACTTACTAGAGCTGTATGAGTCGGTTGATGAGGCAGATAATGAACGACTGCGATATCTGCTGGATTTTTTTAAAGCACCTGAAGATTTGGGGTCCTGTAATTTAACAACCGGTTCGGTCATGGTATTTCCAATGAATGAAAGGGTCTCTAATTTCGTAGATAAGTCGGATTACCACGAAGGTTTAGTTTTTGATAATATTCTACTGTAATTAACTGATAACATTATATTGGATCTTTTAACATTACGTAGAAGATAAAATCTTACGGACCCCCGTGTTTTGTTTGAGAATTATATATAGTAGACAGTGCACAAGTAATTTATTACGTGTGTTGAGATTAATAACAGTAGCTAGACAACAAGTTTGTAGTTACAATAAAGCATAAATAAAAATGTGTTTACACAAAAACATAGCGGCTCATTTTAGAACGTTACAAATTATGCATTGTGTTAATTGAGTGATTTATGTCTTTTAAACAACGTCCAACTGTAGCAGTTTACTAATTAAGCAAAATCATAACAACATGCATTAAGTAACAAATAAAGACCTAATGAAGGTAAAGCATACATATATACATGTATATCTTACCAACTTAGATCTTTGGCTGACGAAGGCATTACTTCCTTCCAAACCCTAGAAATAAATCCAATATAAAATTTTAATTAAATCGGCCCTGAATTAAATTTAACTTTTCTTGAAAATTCAAGGCGAGCGGCTCACTCTATATTAAAAATAAATAAAGTAAAAAATAGTAATAGATTTAGCTCTCTCCTACACTGTTCTACTTTATTAATTTTTAACATATTGCGTTCGAAAATCGTGGAAAAAACGGATTTAAATACAAAAACAAGAACGTCGTCTTGCATGGTATTTAAAAAAGGCGCTTTTACTACACGGAATGATCGAAAAATATGTTTAGAGCGAAAAACAAACCTTTGCCCCAGATGCTGGATCTGTAACAGGACTATCAGAGACCGTACTTAAATTCCTATTGCCGACAATAGTTCGTATTTCGATGTTTTCCGTCATAATTCCTATTAAATATGTTCACAATTAATCAACATAAAATAAATCAGCTGGAAACACAAGACCTAAAACACAACGTGCACAACCTGCACAACTAGTGCGAAACTACCAAATGCCCCAAATTCGCCCAACCCCGATTAGTAACTGGACTTGTTTTCATGCACACCTTATGCAAAACGGTTAGCAACGCAATATCCTAATTTAGAACTCTCTTTTGGAAAAAGTTATATAATCGAAAAAATAATTCCAGCATATTTATTGATTTCCAAACTCACTTCCAGTTTGCTAGGTTGGCAACGCACCCGACATTTTGGGGGTAAAATGGCCGAAACACCCCCGATTTCAAAATAAACCCCCATTGTACCCAACCCCCATCGTTTCCTAGTACATAAACAATTTAATCAAGTTCATGGAAAATTACATAATTAAACTGCCAGAAATTAACGTTGACGTGTCGCCTATTTTTATCTTTGTTTACGGAATGTCAGTTGTCACTTGATTGTTGGTTATGTTTAATTTTGGCGCTCCATGTGATAAAAATGTTTAAAAAACCGGTGAAAATCAAAAGCAATAGCCAAGTTAAAGGATCGGATAGGTATTAAGAATTTAGAGAAATTCGCAAAACATTGATTTTTTGTAGAAAAAACGTCAAGGAGAGACTTCTCAAAGCGTTTCCTAACCTCACTGAAGCGGACGTTGAAAATTTGCTCCCAAAGAAGGAAATCATCGCTGTTATTAAACTAACGACGGCTGCTAATGACATTGTGCAAGTTTACACTGTCCAGAAACGCCCTATTGCTTTTGATGTCCGCGGCACGCTTTTTCCTACAATTTATTTACTGTGGAAGTTTCATGATTTGGTTCCAGTTTACACCACGCACTCACAGGTGCTTTCTTACTTGTCGTCTGGCGCAGACTTGATGTTACCAGGTGTTATAACACCACCAGCGACTTCTGGTTTGTCCAAATATGGTAATTTACCAGAAGGGACGATGGCGTGTGTTAACACCACCGATAACAAAGCTGCTATAGCTGTAGGTGTTACAGCACAGAGTTCCGCGGACATGTTATCATCAGGCGGTAAAGGCAAATGTCTGACTATTTATCACGTCTATGGCGATAAATTGTGTACTTTGGAAGGTCTTCCAAATATTCCAGTTGACGATTTGGGGCCTCCTGAGTGGCTAAAACTCAGTAATTATGATGAAGATTTTCCAGAGTTGGGAGCGTCTAAAGAATCCCCTAGTAACGAGGAAGTTCCAAAAGTGCCCAATAACGACCCTTGTGACGACGCCAATAATGAAGGAAACTCAGAAGAGAGTAAAGAAGAATCGCCAGTTTGCACCACTGAAGAAATGGATGACTTACTCAATCACTCTTTTTTTGTTACTATAAAATACTCAAAAACCTTGACTCTTCCAATCTTAACGTCAAATTTTTACAAACTACAAATGATGCCGGTTTGCCCTGAGGGAAAATCGCTTGACATCAAGAAATCCTCCTTCAAGAAACTCAAACCGTTTTTAGATAGTTTGAGCAAGGTGTGTGTATAGTTTGAAAAATATGAACTATAGTAGCATTTTCAGGAGGGTCTGATTACAATAAAAGAAGCAAAAAAGGGAGTGGAATCAATAACTGCCATTAATAAAGACCATCCAAGGTTTGCCGAATTTTACCTAGAGCCTTCACTGCGTCCTAGAAAAGACGAAGAAGAAGGTGCGTGCGCACCACTGACTAGCGTCACCGAATCTTACATTATAACACCAAATGTGTTGCCTATATTTGCAGAAACTGGCTTAAAGTATGAACACATTTTAATACAATAATAAGTGTCTAATTGTGATTTTTAGTAAAGGCGATACTGTGCAAATGACACAAATTAGACAACACGTGGTAGAATACGTGAAGAAAAATAACTGCCAAAATGACGAGAATAAAAGGTGATTGTAAATGAAATGTGAATCTTGTAACATGTTTTTTAATTCCAGGCTAGTTAAACCTAAAGACGCTTTAATAAAAATATGTAAAACGGAAAATTTAATCACGTGGGAGGAGGTGATGGAAAAAGTTTGTGAAGCAATGAAGTCTTGCTACAAAGTCACCTCAGGAAACGAGGAGCTTGTGAATAAAGGCAAAGTTTCTCCAATAACGCTCACAGTTAGTCAGAGATCTGGCAACAAAAAAGTGACTCTTGTTGATAATTTGGAGCTCTTTGGAATCCGAATCGCCGATTTTGCGAAAGAATGCCAACATGGTGTAGCCGCTAGCACTAGTATTAGTAAACCTCTAGGGAAAAAATGTGATCAATTGTTAGTGCAAGGGAATCAAGTTTTGTTTGTACATAATTTGTTAACAGGTGTGTAGTTTCCAATTTTATCTTCTCACTATTATTTATTTATTTTTTTTGTTTCAGAAAAGTATAAAATCCCTGCGAAATACATAAAAGGCTTAGAAAACGCCCCAAAGAAGAAGAAATAAAACACCAATATTTTTATACTTGTATTTGTGGTTTTTGAATAAAATATTTTGACATTTTGATTGATTCACGCGTTTGAGTACACATTGTGTCACCAGATGGCGACGGCGTGTCGATGACGTCATGACATTTCATAAAACAAATGGCTTCTGAGTCTTAAAATTCCTGTTGTTTAAAGTACGATAAAACCTCTTTGAAATAATACCGTAATTAGTGTAAATCTCTTATTGTAATGGGTCTCACAATCTCGAGTGTTTTGACTCGCCTCTTCGGCAAAAAGCAAATGCGTATTTTAATGGGTAAGGTTATTACCTTTTGTGTAACAAAAACACGTATGTTTTGTTTTCCAGTCGGTTTAGACGCTGCGGGGAAGACAACAATACTGTACAAACTAAAGTTAGGAGAAATCGTGACCACAATACCCACGATTGGTTTCAATGTAGAAACAGTCGAGTATAAAAATATTTGCTTCACTGTTTGGGATGTAGGTGGACAAAACAAAATTCGGAAACTCTGGCGTCACTACTTCCAGAATACGCAAGGTTTGATTTTTGTCGTGGACTCGAACGACAGAGAACGAATCGGTGAAGCGGAAAGAGAACTCCAGGATATGGTGAGTACTAGTGTGAACATGGAAGCGTGAATGCGGAAATTGTAGTGGTAGAATTTATTAGTAGATTTTGTATGACGCGCGTTAACAACAACTACGCCCTCTGATGAGTGACGTTTGATGCTAATGACAGTTCCGAGATTTAGCGCATAGTACAAAATTGACGTGGCATTACTTTAAAAACTCTATTCTGTGACTATTCATCATAAAGTAGCTGATTTCTGAATAAGTACAATGGGTTTGACGATCTCCACAGTGTTTTCACGCCTTTTTGGCAGAAAGCAAATGAGGATATTAATGGGTAAGCGCGGTAGTTTTTAAGACGAGTCTTTTCTAACTTTGTTTTTATAGTGGGGTTAGATGCAGCGGGTAAAACCACGATTTTGTATAAATTAAAACTGGGAGAGATCGTCACGACAATACCCACTATAGGTTTTAACGTAGAAACAGTCGAGTACAAAAATATTTCGTTTACGGTGTGGGACGTTGGTGGTCAAACGAAAATTAGGCGTTTATGGGCTTATTATTTCCAAAACACGCAAGGGTTAATTTATGTAGTTGATTCTAACGATAGGGAACGGATTGCGGAGGCGGAGAAGGAACTACAAAATATGGTAAAATTATTTCTGCAGGGCGAGTGCCAAATTGGAAGACCCTTTATTGTTTAAGTAATAGTTGTGCAAATTTGACAATTTTCGTCGTTAAGTTTTTTCCTTTAATCTCCATTGTGTGTTTCAGCTCATGGAAGATGAGTTGCGAGACGCCGTTTTACTTGTCTTTGCCAACAAGCAGGATCTCCCGAATGCAATGACAGCAGCAGAGCTGACTGACAAGTTGAACCTTAACCAACTCCATAATCGACGTGTAAGTATTAGGTACATGATTCTCGTTCAAGGTTTCTCAATATGGTGCAATTTTCTAGTGGTACATTCAAGCCACATGTGCAACCCAGGGCGACGGTTTATATGAAGGTTTGGACTGGTTGTCGAATGAATTAGCCAATAAATAGTTAGTTTACCTTAATTTTAGCTAGCATTTATATTAATAATAAGTTTCATTATTATTTACATATTTTCTAACTTAGTTAAACCTGTTTGTGATTTATATAAGAGTAAGTGACTGAAAAATAAAAAATCTTCATATACAGTCTCGTTTTAATGCGCTATTACAAGTTTTAATCCTTATCGCGGGTATTAGCCGACTTTTTAATTTGTTATGAATCATAACACGTGATTCGATTGCTCCATAAAACATTCGTCACGTCGATGGTGATAACTGAAACGGCAACAAAAAAATTAATTTTGGTTGAAAAAGTAAAATCCGTCACCTCTTTCAAAATTATATATTTGCAAAAGTCAGTTACATCATTACAAAACATTTGTTCTGCAATGCTACAGCGTTAATTAGTGCGCAGTTGGTAGTCCCCGTTCTGAGTAATATAGCGCACCCAGGGTAAAGCCTGGTATCCACTTTTCTCAATAATCTTCAAATAGCGCACCTAAAACACAAAATTAAAAATCGACCTACAACAAAAAATCGAAATTCGTACTTGTATTCCGGATGTTGTGAAATAAGGAATTTCGAATTTAACTTGAATCGGGGGTTTCCCCTCCGTGTCTTCACACTCCACACTTGGTAAACCAAAGTGTGCCCTCATTAAATACTCTTTTCCACCTGGGAATGATTTAATAGTCCACGTTATGGCGTTCTGTTCAGGTGCATACTTCACGCTGCCAATTGTAGTTTTAAATTTAGGCGAATCCGCGTCGTGAGGTACCGGAATTACAATCTCGACATTATTAGCCGTCGATCGCCTTTTGAACTGTGATTTAGCTTTAATCATGTACTCCACACGACTGTGAGCATGGCGCTCAATTACTGATTCAATCCAAATTAGGGGTTTCACCTAAAAAAAAACGAAAACGGTTTCCGGGTGACGTCGCGTCACAACAATATACTCACGTGCGTGTTGAGCCGGTACGACATCAATTCAAACTCCCCATCAGGCGGAATGAAAGAAATAGTTCTGTCAATCTCGAACCGCGACAGTCGGACGCACTGATGGAACTTCACATCTTCTAATTCGACGGATTTGGACTTACCACGACCGGTGCTCTCAAACAATACTTTATCATTCAAACCTAAACGTAACTCTGGCATGCCAGATAAGTAAACTCGCATTTTGATAGCGCCGACGATTTCGCTTCTCAGAACGTTCCCATTGGCGTTTGCCAGTAAGTTAACACTTTCTATAACATCTAAAAATACTTCGTTCTTTCTGTATTTGATCCCTTCAGACCTCCACGAGACCGCGTTAGTTACAGCCACGGGAATCCTGGGTTGTATTTCTAACTTATGCCCTTCTTGAGTGATGTATTCTTGCAGGATTTTGCTGTCGGTAGTCTGTGGGTACCCAAAATCGATTAATTCGTCTAAAAGCTCGTAAATAACGACGAAATTATCCCTTATACTCTCCTCCTCCAGTTCTTTAAAGTACTCAGTCATAACTTGGACGATTTTGTGTAAGAAAACGAAAACGAGGGCAATATTTGCGTTTTTCTTAGTCGTGCTCACGATATACAAGTTGTTGGTTTTGATGTAAGCGAACGTGCAGTCGTTCGTTTGGAGCAAGGGTGTGAGAAGGCCCTCTTCCTCTTTTTCCATGAGGAGTGGCATGAACTTCTCGATGACCCCCAGGTCGATATCGCCCCGGTAGTTCCGCGAAATGAGGACCTAAAACACTGATAAGACTCGTTTTGGGCGAAATTAGCCCTTACCTTGCCCTTAACATCGAGAATGTAGATTGCTGAGGACGACATTATCACAAAAACACAGGTGTGCTGGGTTATTGCCACATGAGCACGAGTTTTCGCGAACACCGGCGTCCGGCAAAGTCAAACGTGCGGAATTACTCCCACGGTAACATAATTCGGGCTGGTTTGGTTTAATACGCGATTTTCGGGAGGGTTTTGGAAAATTTAACACGATGTCAAAAATGTCAAATGTGTTGTCACGAACACGAATTCACCTGTCACATCCGTCATTAGACACCGGCGCCGGGTGTGCTACTTGGATAAAACGTCAATGTCGTTGAAACTAAAACCTTATAAAGTAAAAAGGAACTAGAGAGGCGTGCGAATTTAGAAAAGGAATGGACAAAAGCAAAAAGTGCGAATTTTATCGCTTTTCGTGTAATATTTTTATATAGGTGACCAATAATACGCTGCTTAGTGACAAACCAAATTAAGTTTATAGTTGCTGTCATTCGTCAATTGTCGGTGTTTATTTTAGTTAAAGGAAAATAACAATAATATAAACAAGGTACTAAGTATTAGATTATTACAAATCCACACTTGGGTTTTTGTTAATTATTTGATATTATGATCACCACTAGTGATTTTATGAAATGACTGCATGCTTGACGAGTTTCTGTTATTGGGAGCTGACCCCGCTCGGGCAGCCGTTGGCGTACCTGAACGAGAGCGCGCCGAATTCGAACGTGCCTTTAATAAATTGAATTTCGATTTTTCTGTGGGTTAATTGCGACCAGAAGTGCGAAAATAGTGGTCAGGGGTGAGTTTCGAGAGTTTTTGGTGTCGATTCGTGGCTTTGGAAGCCGTCCAAAGCCGTAATTCGTGTGAAATAGTGATGCACATTTCGATTGAGCTGCAGTTACCCAGCATGCATCATGAGTGGGAGTGATGTCTGGCTGGTGCCGTAAGCGAAGTTGCCTGTTCGTCGTGAAAACCGCAAATTAACTGGAATAATCAAGCCGATTGGTTTTAAAAGTAGCTTAAGTCGGTTTCGCTCGCCGTACTCAGTCAAGAAATGTGACAAAACGCCAAAATTACGACGAAGTGGTGACAGTAGTGGCGGCTCTGTGCTGACGTATTCTCCATTGTACCTCTTGTGTGCCTCGATCTTACGGACTCTATAAAACCATGAAAGGTACGTAACGGGTGTGTAAGCGGAGAAGGGCGTTTTTTTTGCGTTTCGGGGAAGAAGGGCGCCTTTTCCGGGAAGTTCGAGCCGTGTGCGACATGATTTGCGGCTTTTAGGTCGCCACTTTACTACAACCATGGAATGTAAACACTCTAGCCCCGCCCCACCACATACTATTGTCATTTATAAATCAATTCCTTATTTTGCTTGAAATAGTCGTTAAATTATTCGTGGACGTATTTTCGGGGCTCGGCAACGCACCCCGGTCGAATTTTTTCGAGGCGTAAGTCCTGCGTGGAACCTCGGGGATATCGGGTGCCGCAGCAAAGCCCTCCGTTTTCGACAAATTCGACTCGGACGGGGAAAAATTGCGTGTTTTTTATATTACCGTCCTTTAATTGGACCGAGTTGTGGTGTCACGGCAGATGAGTGATTGTGTGCGGGCATGGATTGAGCGAAATCGAGATCTAATTGTCGTTTTTTCCTTTAATTACAGAATGCAACCTAATGGCTAAGAGGAAAGCGCAGTGTTTCTTAATATTGAACGGATTTTAATAATTGTAGGTACGTTTGATTTGTTTGTGGTCGTTCACCATCATTTTAACCCACTGAACATAACATCTGTATTGATTTGCACAGGAATTATGTTTGTTTCAAACTGTACTTGAAACGAACGTAATTCGGGGATTTTTTTCATTTGGTTGCTTATGTCTAATATCTGTTTGCATGTATGTCACAGGGAAATTAAGTGCTTTCATCATGTCTGGTAATCAGCTTATGGATTCGTGTCTGTAAGTAGCACCACAATTAAACCAAACCTAACTTCTTATTCTTATCATTCGAAGAATGTAGTCGATCATCATAACTCACACATAGTGTTTGTCTTACTAATCTTAATCTTAACGTTTTCCGATAAAAAAGGTGGTTTGTTTGATGTAGTTGTGACTCGTCTCACTTTCTGCATGTTCTAAGTGGTGTTATTGCTCTGCTAAAACATTGATTGCTTTTACACTGGCAGCTTGGTGAACCGACGAGTGGAACAAAGACAAGAGCACAGCATCACACATACTGAAATCACGCAAAGGTAGGGGGCTCATTCACATTTTGCTTTCCATTTGCAATTCAATCATTCATGAGTTAGGTCGCTTATCTTTCATGAAATCATTCGACGTATTATTACTCATTTAATTCGAGTTTTGTGGAGTTCAGGCGGCGCCAATTACCGCCCTAATTACTTAATTATACTTCCAACAAATGTAAGGTGGACGGAATTCAGGGAACGGCTGAAAATTCCACGACTTTTAAAAAACACGCATCTTATTAAAAAGGCAATGCGCGAAAGCAGATCATTAGATTCTCACTTTTCCAATTAAAAATACCCTGGATGTACGGAGGACCATTAAAAGTTACAACTCGATACCAGTCAACCGAAATGAGCAAAATTCGACTTAATGAGACCGGAGACCGTTTTCCTATATACGACACAGAACTCTCCGACGAGCGACAAAATTTCGAACGTCCCATTACGGGATTTTTAAAATTACTAAGTGTAGTCGAGCGACATTGACCCAATAACTTCCTCACTGTGAAAAAATTCGGTTGAATTATTCAGAAGCATTTCGATACCGGAGCTGAGAAAATGAATCCGGAGACGATAACAACCGTGCTATTTTTACGTAGTGTTTGTTACAAAAAATAAAAACTGTCTGTGTCTTCTCGTCTCGTCCAAAGTGTTTTCGTTATTTCGTCGGGAGTTTCGGCGAAAAACGGGAATTTCATTCCGAAGTTTGTCGATCATTACAGGAAATGGCGTTAAGGTTAGCACAAACAAATCACAACACTTGCCCCTCATACATACATACGTACGGTCGCAATATCGACATTTTGTCACATTTCATGTTCGAGTGGTTAAACACAAATTGGAAATGTCTTCAAAATTTAACGTTAATATTAGTCGATTCACGATTGACTGATCTTTAATGAAACCTCACTTACTCCCAATAGTGAAAATAAATCAACAGTGCGCTGAAATCTCGCTGATGACGTCATTTCCGCTAAAATTGTACCTATAGTTTTTCAGACGTTAATGCATTGATATAATTTCATCGATTTTTGAACCGTTCTGTGCTTATGTGACAAATAGTTCGTCATTCTTTAGTGATATACACGGATGGAGATTTTCCGTAAGAAATCGGTGTAACCGGTGGGGCTCTTGTCCGGGAAGTAGCTGTGAGTCACTACCGACGTTAATGTTGATAAATTTAGCAAAAAGTGTGAGTTTTCGGCCGGTCCGGGCGCCAGCTTACATTTGGCGTTTCCAAGTGTGTGTCAAAGTACCCATTCATCATGTTCATTTATTGTTTCTAGGCGAGTTTTGCAAGAGAAGGTGCCCGAAATGCAGCATTATAAGTAAGTTGGCTGCATGCGGTTTGAGAGTAATTTGCCCGTCGTGTATGACCGTGTTTGACATGTTGATTTTATGCGCAGGGGTCCGGACGCAGGGAGTTCTGTAAACGAAGGAGCCTATCATTCGCATAGCAATGGACATTCAGAGCATTCACCAAATTCCAGCCATATGTCAGTTCATAGTGATGAGCCTTTAGTGCGCACACATAAGCAGCAAACCACCCAGCAAGTGACGACCGTGACGAAGGTCGTGCGGGAAGTGCAACAGCTGGGCGACGGTCAACCAGGAGAGTATATACCGGTGCCGCTGGGTTCGTATTCGCACCCTACGCACGCTCGGAATCAGTACGTTGATTATATGGAACAACCTGCCCACCATATGTATTCTCAGTATCATCAACACCCACACTACCAAGACTACGAGCATTATCCTAATCCGTATGGCGCGTACATGGGGTACCCGACGGGCGCGGAGCGGCCCCCCACTCCGCCCAGTCCGAGCGAACACAGCGGGGCTCCCTCGCCCATCCCCATAAGCGCACAGCCTGGGGTTCCGTATTTGAGCTCGGGGTACGACGAATTACCGGAGCATTTCAGGGTGACCCCGTCTCCGGGCGGGCCGATAGGGTTGGACCCTTACCAGGACGACCCAGGGGTCGTTTACGGGTACGTCTCGCCTTCTCCTTACGGCACCGCACCCGTTCACCAAGGACCAACATACGATTCACGTCCATACGAAGATAGTCTCAATGGTCCGGTTCCGGTGGGTGCGCCGATGAGGATGTTCGAGGACGAAGAGCTGCAAAAGCACATGAGCAAAATGTCACTGCACGGTCACAGCATGGGTTTACCTCATAACAGAGCACACAATATGGCCTCCCCGGGTAGCGTTGGGGGGGACGACGATCAAAGGGGTATGCGTTGGCGCGATCCGAATTTAACCGAAGTCATCGGTTTCCTCAATAATCCTAATAATGTTATTAAAGCTAATGCAGCGGCCTATCTTCAACATCTCTGTTACATGGATGACCCCAATAAACAAAAGACTAGAGCTCTCGGCGGTATACCTCCTCTCGTAAAATTATTAAGTCACGAAAGTGTAGAAGTATATAGGAACGCTTGCGGTGCATTAAGGAACCTTTCGTACGGAAGGCAAAATGACGAAAACAAAAGAGCGATCAAAAACGCGGGAGGCATCCCCGCATTGATTAACCTTCTAAGAAGAGCCAACGAAGCCGAAATCAAAGAATTAGTTACAGGCGTTATATGGAACATGAGCTCTTGCGAAGATCTAAAACGTAACATTATTGACGACGGTATTAACACCATCGTAAACTATATTATTATTCCACATTCCGGCTGGGATCCTCAGGGGAACCACGGCGAAACTTGTTGGTCGACAGTATTCAGAAATGCTTCAGGTGTGCTTAGAAATGTTAGTTCAGCGGGCGAGTACGCCCGAAAAAAGTTACGAGAATGTGAAGGACTGGTCGACGCGTTGTTGTTTGTTGTACGCTGTGCCATAGACAAATCTAACATAGGCAATAAGATAGTCGAAAATTGCGTGTGTATTCTGCGCAATCTTTCCTATCGTTGCCAAGAAGTAGAAGACCCCAACTACGACAAGAATCCTTTGCCAACGCAAAGTCGGGTCGCCGCTAATTCGAAAGGTACTCACCCCGTTGTCTTTACACGACATTATAGCTTGATTTTTAGGTGAAAATCTTGGCTGTTTCGGCGGAAGCAAGAAGAAGAAAGATTCGCAGAGTACTGAAGTAAAGGAGAGTACTTCCGGTGTATCTACCGTTGGTACCGGTGCGAATAGTGCAGCCGCAAGAGGTGAACCAGTCCGCGGAATGGAACTTCTTTGGCAGCCGGAAGTTGTGCAATCTTACTTGGCTCTCCTGCAGAGTTGCTCAAATCCTGAAACGTTAGAAGCTGCTGCTGGTGCTCTTCAAAATTTAGCAGCGTGTTACTGGCAGCCGAGTATAGAAATTAGGGCAGCCGTACGTAAAGAAAAGGGGCTGCCGATTCTTGTCGAATTATTGCGAATGGAAGTCGATCGAGTAGTATGTGCCGTAGCGACCGCTCTCAGAAATCTAGCGATAGATCAACGTAACAAGGAGTTAATAGGGAAATACGCAATGCGTGATCTCGTTCAAAAATTGCCCTCTGGCAATCCACAACACGACCAGGGTACTTCCGATGACACTATAGCGGCGGTTCTCGCTACATTGAACGAAGTCATCAAGAAGAACGCCGAGTTTTCGAGATCTCTGTTAGAAGCAGGTGGAGTTGAAAGACTGATGACCATAACGAGACAGCGACAGAAGTACACTCCTAGAGTTTTAAAATTTGCTGGTCAAGTATTATTTACGATGTGGCAACATCAAGATCTGCGCGACGTTTACAAGAAACATGGTTGGAAAGAACAAGATTTTGTTACAAAGACTGTGGCAGCTAGGAATTCTGGTCCTAATTCTCCAAATAATGCTAATAGCACTTTGAATAGACCCATGGCATCGCAAAGCGGCACGCGATATGAAGATAGAACGATGAAGAGATCTGCTCCAGGCGCTCGAGGTGTGGCTCCGGTGTATCAAAGGGTAGGTTTTGCTAGAATATAGAAGGCGCGCTATTGATAATTCCTGTTATAGAACGAAGATATTCCAATGGCTGATATGGCATACCCAGAAACGCAACCCCCGATGGGGCGAGCGTACCCTCCTGGCCCTGGTCCAAACCCACCTCCAGTAAGTCACTAATTAACCACTTGCACAAACCCTACACGTCCGTGTCAATTCATCGCGTTTAAATAAAAAAAATTAAAAAAAAAACAAAAATAAATTAATATTTGGTG
Organism: Zophobas morio; assembly: GCF_036711695.1. Taxonomy (NCBI): domain Eukaryota; kingdom Metazoa; phylum Arthropoda; class Insecta; order Coleoptera; family Tenebrionidae; genus Zophobas; species Zophobas morio. Next base: position 10,353,599 of record NW_026972149.1, read on the forward strand.
AAGGTGGATCTGGACTGAGCACAGACTTTTGCTCAAGTTAGCAATATGGCAACTTTCATTCCATGTACATCTCATAGTATACTAACGAACACGACGGCCTCAACGTCGATTACGGCATTCACTTAGACTGTTAATAATCTCGATGTTCATGTACAGTACAAGTTACAAGTACAGTCGTAGGTGATTTGTAGCAGCATCCTCTGTTCCGTATTATGTATGGAGCCCTTGACTGTAAGAGTTTTTACTACATTTTTACTGATTTGGTCTGGAGCATAGTCTTCCTTGTACTCTCACTATGTACTAGCTGTGTCTGTATCTATACCTGTAGCATATGACATATGATTTGTAAACATTGATACGATACGAGCTGTGTTGTGGTGGGGTGGGCAGCGAGCGAAGGCCCTGGCAGCAGCGTCGTCGCCGGCGCCGACCGGTGCCCAGGTAAGGCTCTGTGGCAGCTGCTCAGGGCCTTTGGTTGACTGCGCTCAAGCTGATACGAGAGGCCCTGCCCAGCAGCCGTGTGCCCAACTGCACAGTGTGTCCATTACAACAGGCTCACTCTCTCCAACTTCATTCCAAGAACGCACGCGGGGGCCACACTCTACACTACACCCCAAAACATCCACTAAAGCTTCCCGAGGGGTGACCACTTCGTGTGACCGCCCCAAAACCAAGTACGTTCACAGATATGTATATGCCAGAAGACGGCGATATGTGTTTGTCTCTTTCCCCTTTGCGCATGCCTGTAACGTATTTGCGTGAACGTGTAACTTGATTCCTAACTAACCGAAATCTCCGAGTGGGACCCCCGGCACCCGGTGGCGGCTCGTTCCCACGTCGCCTTTTACGCACGAACACCATTATGTACATACTTGCTGTTTCCACTCGCGAGCCGCCACTCACACTACTTGTACAAATTTTTACAACGATTTTGAACATGTAAACAGCGAATGTAATAAAAATTACATCAGTAAAACACTTTTTTTAATAGAGGACCCCAAAACACACCTGAGACACTTGTTTTGTTTACATATTCAGAATTTCGAGTCTTGTATGAAGTGAGAAGTTTGGGCGCCTGTTGCGGTGACACGCTGTACGCACTCAGCTGACTGAGAGTGTGTTACAGCCGGAACCTCTCTACGCGCAGGTCAACATGGAGAAGAAACGAAATCGTCAACCCAGCTTGGGCAACGCTAACCATCTGGACGAGCCGCAGCTCACCAGTGTACCAGCCGGCAAGGACTCCTGGGTCTAACGACACTTGTTATATATCAATGTTCTGTCGCATGTTCAGATATATAATGCACTGATTCATATGAAATATGTAATATTTAGTTTGTGGTTTACTGTGATGAGCTTCAAGTGAAATTGCCTGTATATATTATTTTGCCTCCAAATTTTTTTTTTTTTTGTAAACATTGTTTTATTTTTGTTTTTATTTTTACAATGAGGTTTATTTTAAATAAATTTATTATACTTAAATTATAGTCATATAAACAACTTCATAGATATATTATAGAAATTGTTTTATTATATCGTATGCCGATGATTTTTTTGCAATTTTATGGTATAACTTCATTTGTAAAGCGTTTTGAATATTTGAACCAATTCAGACATACCATAGTCAATTTTAATATTGTTTCTAATAAATTTATTATAATTTAGACACCGTCATTTCTTTGTATTGTACAGTAACCTACACACACTTCAAAAACCATGTGGTACCTTTTTTCGTATTTTAACAGTGTAGTTATAAAATTATATTTGCATGTTAATGACGTTAATTTTTTACTGCTTAGTATGTAGTAATGACCTCATCATCGCAATATTCAAATAGGTGGCTATTAGTGTATGTGAACGTGTTAAGGTGAGTGAGCATTAATTCGTGTGAGGCTAAAGTTTTTAACAAAATATCCGGTAAGTTGCATCTTGTTTTGTAATCCGTTACTACTATACAACTAGTACCTGAAAGTAACTAACAAACAATATAAAATACATAAATATTTGCATAAAAAGGTAGATAGGAACTTGTAGTTATTGTTAGTATGCAGACCAATAGTTTAGTTAACATTGAAGATATCGGTATTGTTAGTTATGTTTACACGTTACTTGAATGTATACTGGGTCACTAGGCCACTACTTAAGTCATAAACTAAAAGTTATACGTTTAAAGTGTCGTTCATACCAAAATGAAATGCAATCAACAAAAAGCACATGATATAAGTAAAAGATGTATTTGCATCGTAATAAACAAATAATTTACAACAAGTGAAGTTTGTATGTCTTCTGGGTGAAAGTACTCAAAATTTACACGGTTCACACAATTCCTGGAAATTTTTATATAATATTATAATACTGTGTACTGCGTCTATAGTAACACACTGTGACCCGACATTGTCAGGTTTACAACATTTGTTTTAATGCTACCAAATTTGTTAGTCTAATTCTAGAATTGCGCTTTAGTTAGTGTGCCGCATATGATTTTTGTTGACCAAAACAGTATGATAAGAGAGTGATAAGTGCCTATTTGCGATACGTAACCACCTTCCCAGTGACGCGACCATAGCAAGAATTTAAGGTATTTTGAGAAGCAAGTGAACCACGTACTTAAAACTGAACTAATGAGTAATAAAAAAATGGGTCACATGTGAACGCCTGTGTTAAGATAGAGTTTTATCACTAATAAGTGAATCATTCTCTCGCGACAATAGATAACATACGAAACTATGAGTCAAAATATTTTCATTTCAATTTACTTTGAACAATCAATATTGTCTCAAACTAGATTTGAAAAATTCCATAACGATAACACCATTCCGTTTAGCCCTTTAATGTGTTTAAGATTGACTGATACGGCGTCCCCTGTGATATGAATGATTGATAAGATAACGTCATTGTATAATTTGAGGAATTTTACAATTATAGTCATGAAACCCCTACTGAAACGCCCGTTGAATTGGGCGGCAAAATAGGGGTTGATGCTATTATGCAACACAGTATGCATTGAAACAACGAAACACGCCCCTTTCTAAAATATTCCGTCCTTGTCCAGCCGACACGATAGGCGCATGCGCGTTAGCAGATTAACTGGGTTTTTTCGCCGGTATATTTCACGAATGTTGCGAGATTGTGTATTTTTCGGTAGATTGGTACACGGTGAGGTTGAGTTTTTCGCGGGATGCGAGTGTGATCTGGCAACCTCTTGTGAGACAGCGCATGTTTCGTGTTCGTCTGATTCCGTCTTTTTGTGTGAATTTCCAAAATTGCGTTGGCGGTGTGTCGCTATCGCAATGCGTGAAGAAGTTCTGCAGCAAATCTTTGGTTATAACTATTAATAGAATGAATTGTGTTCTCGGTTATAACAGAAGAAGATTAAAATTAGACAATTCAATAATGGAGCAACATGTGTAAAACATTGTGATATATAGTAATATTAAATTAATGACCAAATTTTTTAAATGTATGGAATGGCGCCAATGATTTATCCTTCATATCTGTTCGCATTATTTTTTATAATATTTTGGTTTGCTATGTGGCTTTTACATCTTATAGCAATATTCTATGGGTAAGTTTCTGGTTACTGTTCAACCCTAACCTCAACAATCACTTTGCAGCAAATACAGGTTACATAATAAAGTAACAAAACTTCCCTCTGATGAACCGTGTCCAGGAGTTTCTATTCTAAAACCTTTAATGGGAGTAGATAGTAATTTGTCAACAAATTTAGAAACGTTTTTTACATTGAATTACCCTTTGGTGAGTCAAACAAGTACTGTATTTACAAACAACTAAAACGCCTCTTCCAGTATGAAATCCTGTTTTGTATTGAAGATGAAACTGATCCAGCTATTGATGTGGTCAACACTTTAATAGAAAAGTATCCAAAAGTGTCTGCTCATGTGTTCATTGGTGGCTCTATAGTGGGTGTAAATCCAAAAATTAACAATATGAATAGGGCCTATGAAGCTAGCAATTTTGATTTGATACTCATATCTGATAGTGGAATAAGAAGTAAGTATTAGTTAGCTTACTACCTAACCGCGAACGCCTTTATCAGTTTGAATGCCTTAAGTCAATATTGTACTATTTGCTCAAGTGGTGATGCGTATAATTTGCTTCAAATATTTACACAACAAGGTTTATATATTTTAAGAAAATAAATAAGTAAGCAAGTGTACGTCAACATTCGTTATTATGCGAGATCAAAATTCTGTATACAGTATTAGTGAAAGTGATTGCAAAACATACAAATATTTTGACAAACATTACTCAATATCACGTCCGTAATTTTTAAACAAAATTGGAAAATCTAGTATAACTATAACCCTACTTTTTGACCACAAAAATTTCGTTGACCCTTTTTTAATCATGGCACACTTGCCTAATTACATATTCATCTAATAGCCTCATTTTTAATATCCAGATGGTTATTAAATGGATCACTTTCTCTTTTAATTAAAACTAATGCATCCATTGTTTTGAATTTTTCATCAGTCTTGTTTAACAGTGTGCAATTCGGCTGGAAATTCCACGCAACGATTTCTCATAAAAATTGTGTTTTTTTATTAAAGTATGTATTTGTATAAAATGCGCGGGTTGTAGAGGACACGAAAGGTGTATATCAGCTAATCTCATTTAGAAAGAGTAAGATAGAGAAGGAGCGGAAACATTCCAGTATAATTTTTTCCGCGACGTGTAATTTATTTAATTTATAGTATTATAACTTTGAGATCATTGTTCATAAAAAAAAGAAGGTGTTATCTGTAACGAGAAAATTTAGTAAATTCATATCTGTCCTTATTATCTTGACATTTATAATCTAATCATCAGAAAAGTATGTATAATTGTCTCCAAAATTAAACGAATGCTATTATATTCGAAAGCAATATTGAATGAGTCATTTTTAATTCGTCCAAATTACAATCCCAGCTAGTTGGATGTGTAACGATTCCAGCAAATATTTACCAGTTTTGTCTTCCTAAAATATTTGTCTGTGTTGAAAGGTCCAAGGCCACGAAATGCCCTTCTAACACGGAATTTTACGAAACTTATAAATCGATCATTTTTTAATTTTTCCGTATTTTTTATACATTACTAATTACGGCCTATTGATTTTTGTATCCGTGATTTATGAAAACATTATCATAAACTTGCATCAAGGTTAAATATATTGAAGCATATATCTATCGCAACTAGAAAGGAGCGCACCATGAGCGAAATTATTCTAATTTAAAAGCAAATATTTTTTGCACAAGGTTGAATCGAATTTGTTTCAACCTTAAGAATAATGTGTTTAATTGATGACGCTGAATCATTGTCGCCTGTATGATGTTATAAACAGGATGATTCACGACCGTATAAAAGAGGCATCAGACGCCGTGTCCGGAAATTTCAAGCTCTAATGCAAATTAGAATGAATGAAGAGAGCGCGGGAATTTCAAAAACCACACGTTATTTTTGTCGCCACCGAGATTTCATTGCCCCGTGAATTAAAGACGGTAATAACTGTGTAAACTGGTCGTAAATCACACTGTATTACTAGTAAGTAGAAGCTCGTTCCAGGAACGTAAATATTTGCGAATAGTAGGTATATAAGTGTATTAAAATACTACTGTGTAAATAAGTTTTTGCCATGTCTGTTTCGTGGCCTTCAGTTCTATCAATTACAACCCCGGGTCATTTTAGAGCATGAAATTTTCGTGGGCACAGAAATAACGTTCTTATTGTAGTCATGCGCAGTTGCTACTAAGTCGTTGTATTTTTCAGTGAAAGAGGACACTCTTTTAGACATGGTCAACCACATGGACGACAGGACTGGATTGGTTCATCAAATGCCTTTCACGTGTGACAGGCCTGGTTTCGCGGCAACTTTAGAAAAGGTAGGTTTTTTTAAATTTCGCGCGCTTGGCTCCTAATCGCTTTGTTTTTAGATATATTTTGGTACTGCACAATCTAGGATATATTTAGCAGCTGACTTCTTTAGAATTAATTGTCACACAGGAATGTCAGCGTTGATGCGAAAACCTGTGCTTGAAGAACAGGGTGGACTTAAGTCATTCGGGTGTTATTTAGCAGAAGACTTTTTTATCGCAAAGTCCTATATAAATAGGGGATGGAAAACTGCCATTAGTAGTCAACCAGCGATGCAAAATTCGGGCGTTTGTGATGTAGAGAATTTTCAAGCACGTCTGACTAGGTAGACAGTTTTTGATTTGTATTGTTGTGTATTATATTGTGGTGATATAGGTGGGCGAAGTTGCGGGTAGCTATGGTACCGTTTGTCATCCTCGTGGAGCCGCTTTCAGAATGTATGATGATCGGAGCTTGTACAGCGTGGTCAGTTGGTGTTCTTTTCCAGTGGGACTTTTTTGTGTTTTATTTAGTACATATTTTAATATGGTTTATCTGTGATTGGACCTTACTGTGTATTGTGCAGGTGAGAATTTGTGTTTTTTAAGGACGTTACGTAATGTTTTCTATTGCAGAATGGTTCCTTGCCTTTTAATAAATTTCATTTCGTAATTGGTTGGTTATTTAGGGAGCTGTCAGGTCCCTATTTGTTCGCCAATGCCGTTCTAGACCCTCCGATAAAATGGCGGAATAGAGTTTTCAAATTAGCTTGGGGAGGGGTTGCCCAAGAATTAAACCCTAGGATAAAATGTTAATTTAAGCTTCTTATAATTTATTTAATAGAATCATACATTTCCCAGTTTTTAGGTTAATGTTTCAGTAAAGTGAACCCACTATTTAAACATCATATACATTGTTTTTGTACTTCATTTTTGTTGTTGTTTGTTAAGGTACTTACCTTACTTCTCATGTTTCATCCATTACAAGTAGTCATAAATGGCTAACCATTCTGTTCTATGTAATAGATTACAATCATGCGTTATGTTGCTTTATCATTAACAAAGACTATAAATTGTGTTGGGTAAATATAAAGCAATATATTGTGATAAATTCATACTTATTGTAAATATTGTTCCATCATTTTTGATAATGTAAATTTATAAGCAAGTTACGACTTACAAACATTGGAAATCACCACTTCAAAGACGGTAGTGAAGATAGGCGGCTCTGGCAGTGAATGTGCAGTGAATTGGCTTAATAGTCGTACAATCACGGTACTTAGTCAATTGTAAATACTTGTTTTTGTTGTTTTTTTTTTATATATAAATCAATTTTGAATAATCTTAAATGGTGGGTTCAAGACTCATACTTTGTGATTTGTTTACTTCAACAGAGGCCACTTCAAAAATACTTCATTTGATTACATCTCCATATTGAATATACATATCACAAAAATTTGTGTTTTTATACATGTTCAGAATATTCTTCACATCCTAAGGATGCTCTTTCGCTTGAACTTAACATTCAGAATTTTTATTCAAGACTGATTACGAGAATGTTTATTTATTTTGTTTGTTCGTTTGGCCATTTTGTATTCGTTACTGGTCAATATAGTATTTTAATTAAACTGCCTTTCATTCAGTCCATAATTAATATTTAATTGTTTAATAAAATAACGTAGTCCAACAGGTGGCACCACCACCCCTATACTGAGTGCCACCCTCTGTCGTTCCAAAAAGCACCAGCAGAGGGCAGCCGATGCCGAAACCTTGCCAATTATAGACCGCATGCAAAGTGCACTTTAGAAATGCACAAAGGTTGCATCCAAGGGAGTTTTTACACAACGATGAACCCCGACGTCGGGTGGGAGTATTGTGGTGCCCCTGACTTTTACTTGACCGATGCCACTTTCACGAACGTTACATTAATTTTTAATTTATCTTTTTCACTGAAAGAATTATTACCAATAAAATTAGAACAGTTTGTGGAAGCGTATGAAAGTTTTAGAAGACAAATTATCCAAATTAGTCGTTTTTAAGACCACGTGAACTGTTGCTATAGCTGCAGCGAAGGATTTTTTTTATCCCTGCCGGGAATAACACCGTTCCCTCGACTTAAAAAAACCCGAATTGCGTAGTAGCTAATTGTAAGATAATAACAAAGAATGAGAGGTATTAGGGTTCTGGTTAATTAATTTGTTATTATTGCTTGCTTTTTTTTGGTTGGGGGAAGGTTTTTTCGTATTGGCGAAAAAAATTTAAGCGGTTATTGCCAGTGACAAAATAATATTGGCCTCCGAACTTTCGTATTGTATTGATATACTTGTTGCTTATTGACACTTCGTGGTGGCTTTCTTTAAATAATCTGAATTTATTTCTAGGTAGTAAATTTGAAACAATATAGTTGAGAAGTTCGACTAAAGTATAGTTCTTTGTTAACTAGGAACGAAAAAATCATTATTGGGTAATTTAATTGAACATTTATTTGGCAGGTACGGTCATAAACAAGCGTAACTAAGGTATGCTATTGATTACGATGGTTGCTACGAAAAGTGTAGTTAGGCATTGTAGGGTCGCTATTATCCATACAAGAGACAAATAACCTCCTGAGATCAAGTCCTGTGCGTAAATTTCGGCTCACGGTGATTGTCAACACAAAATCGATTCAGGCTGAAACAGAATTTCGTCCAATAGAAAATATTCCACATACATGTACCAGTATTATTTTGAACGATTTACTTTATTTGTTCGATACTTTGATGACCATTCCGATAAACCCGCATGCCTATCATATGTTTAATTATTCCATTGTTCTAATGAGTAAACAGTTAACGATTTTTTGTGTCTTTTTTCCAAATTTGTATGTGACAAATTTTGGTGTTGACCCCACAACATCGAAAATTCGTGTCTAGTTTAGTTTGTCAGAAAACTGTTTCGGTTTATGGTGTGCAAAATTGCCGCGGATGTAATGTGCCTGATATTTTCACCCAAAACAGAACATTTGACATTAAACGAGAGGGTTGTTGCGTGCAGTAATTAAAGTGTAAACACTAATTGATAGATGTTTACTTTCTTTATTACTCCATGTTAGAAATAAGAGTTTGTTTTCGTAAAATTATAACATTTTGCTATAAATAAGGCTAAGTAAAAATCTAAATATAAAATACACGAATTTGTTTTCGCATGAAGTTAGTTTTTGTGCGTCTTTGTGTTGCTGAAATGTGACTTCAGCTTTGTATTCAGTGAAAACCCAACATCAAAAGTGTTTTTTCTCATTATGTTTCCCCCGTAAACTTTGTTCGTAAATATGATGTTGACTTTTCTAAAGAGGGAGGGATCCTCAGATGTAAATCTGCGTGGCACGTGGAGGCGAGATTAAGGATTTTGAATATTAATGAGCGCTGATGACGTATTGGCGCCGAAGAAAAATACGCTCACATTTGAAAATCGATACATATGACAAAATAAAGACCTCAAAGTAATTTAAATTATAATGCGTAGATTTGGAAGCGAGTGCGTTGACTCCCACGCTTGCACGAAAACAAATAATGTAAGTCTTGTAAAAAATAAATGTACACGAATTACGGTAAGTCGTCAGTTTCGCCAGCAATGCCAGCAACTTCGTTCCATTTGTACCAATTGATTATCCGACACCTCCAAATTTAACTCATTAGTTCCCTAAACACATTCCAAGCGTAATAACTGTCAAAAGCGACAATTATCAGACACGCAGAAGAGACAGGTTTTCCGGGGGCTCCCTTCTTTAATAATCGTGCAAAAATGAGAAACCCTAAAGGTACCATCCTCTCGTTTCTCTCCGCACTTCCATTTATCTTTGGGATAAGAGAGCAGCCGCACACCGAGCCTAGGAAAACACCCTTCAGAATCCAGGAAATCCCGTAAGTCACTTGTTTATTTAATTTAAATGGATACCCAAGGGGAGCGTGAATTTTAATGTGAATTTCCGCCGTTATTGACACGAATATTGGATTTTTAAGGAAAATTTCGAGGCCTCGATGTGTGAAAGTGGATTAGTCAAGAGTGAGCAAAACATGTGCTTGCAGGATTTCTTCTACCCTAATTACACCACGGAATGACGGGAAAACACCCTCTAAGACCCGGATTCTGGGAAATCCTGAGTTAGCGGTTTAGCTAATTTAAATGCATATTCAGGGGGTGCCTGAATTTTAATGTCCGATTTTCGACAAACATGTGTACGTCGACGGCTTTCACACTAATTTAATCAACTTGTTCAGTTATCGATATTACTACTGTGCCGATAACTTTTTTAAATAGTCGTGATTCGGGAGAGTAAAAATAAAAACACACCTCATTAATCCATATTCACGTAAGTGCGCAAAAAACGCACGTGATAAAAAAGTCCGAATTGAATAACAAATGTTCAAACTAGACATTATTGTCTTGCGTTCGTAACAAATTCAAGAAACATGGCACGAACGCAGACTTTTCATCATATTGTGAACTAAAAGGCACCATTTCGTAAAGTAATAGTCTCTTGTTGCTCCCGAATCAAACGTAATATTAGTCACAGCAATACAAAGGAATTTCATATTCTTTTCAATATGTGTTTTATCTTTTCCGTTTGTAGTCGAACGCTGTTTTGATCAGGCGTGTGTGAATTTGCAGCCATTTCAGCAAGTTAAACCGAAATGTCGTTTCAATTATTTTGAGTTGTGAGTTTTAGATATTTCGCAATTTTCTAGTAGTATGCATAGAATTTATCAAGTCGAAGATCCTAATCACAAATTTACACTGAATTGGTCATGTTTTTTTTTTATATATCTGAAGTGTTATACATTTAGCTGATTCTATCAGATAGTGATATACGGTACACAATGTAAAATTGACATGTCACATTACGTCACGTATACCTTTAACTGTTTTCGTTTTAAAAATATCTCAACACTTTTATTAAATTATTTTTATTTTGGATATATGGATACTAAGGTATTAGTAAGGCCTCTTCAGAATACTACACTTTTTATAAAGATTTTACCCTGTTTTTAAATGTATATTCAATTGAAACAGTCTGGAAACATTTATGAGTTATAGGAATACCTAGCAATAAAAAAAATTTCAACAATTTTTAATACGTACACAGGACGTACGTTTATATTTTATGATAATAATTATTATATTGAATTAAATTAATGTATTATGAAACCAAAACAACATGGAATTATTAATAGAAATGATATATAGAAATGTGTACTGATTCCAGATTTATCTTCTTTCTCAATTAGAAGATAGTATTATAAAGACGTAGGCGCCACCAGTATTTTTATTGTTATAGAACGGCTATTTTCATTGTCAATTAAATTTGATTCCACTAAGGAAAAAATGCTATTTAAAAGGGATATGTAAGCAAACGCAAACAATACAGAATAGCTTTTCATTTTACTGTTTTCTTGTTGCAGATCTCTTGATTGGACTACAAGAACTGTATAAGAGACATGAAGTCAAAAATTTGTACGGGATAACCAAAGGATAACTTTAAATTCACATTATTGTCATTATTATATTTTCTAAATAAAATAAACAAAGTGCTACGTTCAAGAATAAAAACCCAACAAGAATAAGACGCTATAACACAAAATGTCATTTATATTATAGTTTAGACTTTAGAGTACGATAAAGTAACTTATTGTGTCAATATTGAAGAAATTGAAGCATGTATAATAGTTTTTTAATTGTTTTTTACGGTTTTATTACATTGTTTACTACATAGCCACCTATTTTTGATAAGGCAAATGAATGAAAACGGAAAAATAGTAGCCATACACACAAATTCGAGACCTACTAGAGACGATTTAATTTTATAGAGTATGGGTTGTTGTGAATAAATATATTCGATATGCACACTGTAACAAAATAATGAATACAATAAATTAGAGTTACTGTAGCACAAACATTTCTCCGTCTTAAAGCTTATTTTTGATAAAATAACGACAATTTTTTGAGATGACATCATCAGGTTTTCGGAGGAATGAACAATGAAATTTTATCGACCTTGTATAATCAATTAATTTAATTCGTGTTAAGTCTCATATCAAAATCTCGGAGTAAGTAGTAAATTCTCATGATCCACTTTTTCGAAAAACGTAATATAATGTTTATAAGAAATAAAAAAGGACTGCAGTTGTACAACAAATGTATGATAATACAGTAAACAATGTAATTAAAATGTTTGTTGTTGAGTCACCCAAAAGGTACCTCCTTTTTATGACGTTTAGGTTCCCGCTGAGGTTCCAAAATTGTTCAGCGATTGAATGTACCTGTCACACGTCAAAAGATTCAATAGTTGGGTGGAATTTTCTCTTTCTGGTCCCAATAGGTTCTATTTTGCGGAAATGCGTGTCGATATTAGCTTTTCTGTGGACCCTATTCGCCCGTTGGTGCGAATTGCTCAATAAAAGTGAAACGTGGCCGTAAAAAGAGCTAATATTTATGATATTTGTCGTAAAGTGGGATTAAAAGGAATGTGATTTTCCAATTACAGTCTTCTAAAATGTATTGGAACCAGGTATAATTATGTCAAAGAATACCGCTTCCAACGTTGGCTACTTTCTGCGCATGTGCAAAGTCATATCTTACCTGCCAGGTAATATAGGAGTTTGGTCGGTCACCTGTAGATATCAAACAATTTAATTTCGCAGTGATTAGTGTGAAATGTGCTTATAAAATATAAGTAGTTATGTGCGTTAGCATTATGATTTTTTGAGTTATCCGTGTAGGCGAACTGTGCAAAAAGTAAAAGTAAGTGTACAAGTTTATTGTAATAATAAAACTGTTATTGTTACTGTACTCATGGCTATTGTGTTATTATGGTCGCCACGATGGCTTTTACGTTAAACTATTACGCATATGCGGCTTAAAAAGCGTCGCAAAACGGCGATTGCGGGAGCGCTTTTTTGACACGTGTTTATATTTTGACGGTCGGTTCGATATTCCGAAAGTAGGCAAAACAGAAATCGAGTTTGCGACAACCACAAAATAATATATACATCACAGGCAGCAATCGCATTAGTATTCGACGCCCTTTCATTTTCCAAATTTAGTTCGCAACGGCTGCTATTAATATTCACGATAAATATGCAGTTTAGCCGTAAAAGTACGGACTAGCACACTAAAGAATTGTTGACATTCTTTGCATTCCAGTATGGCTGAAGGTGTGGCAAAGAGGAAATTAATCTTAGTCATTATGCGCAAACGAATCGTCCGTTTTTCGAAAAATTTTCAAAAACTGTCAAAACACGAAAATATGTGACGAATGCAGAAACAATTTCAAGATGATATACGATTTAATCTTATCAGAATGTATTAATTCTCGTCACTGATCGCGCATTTTTCAGATATTAAGTTAAAGTGCTGGAAAAATGGCGTACAGTTCGAACGGGTTTTCGGGGGATGATTTGGACCGGTACAGGGATGACGGGGGCGACAAGCCCACTTATCTCATGGAGCATTTGGCCACATTCACAGTCACCAAAGAAACGGGGATCTTGTACCCAGCTGATGGGATGCGGCGATTGCTTCAGTTAGAAAAAACAAACGGCATTTGGTCCCAGAAAATGCAACTGTGTCTGGACCGCTCTTGGGTTCTCATAATGGATTACGAAACTGGGGTAAAGTAAATCTGTTCTCATCGGTGCGATCCATTCTAGAAGTTTTGATTTAGAGTGTTATGGAACGGTTCCCAGCAAATTCCATCCATGAGCCTACAGCTTTTACCAGCCACGACCCCATGGAGATGTACAACAATATTTTAGTTTTTAATGTTGCCAACTCCAACCCTGTTCACCCCCCCGAAATGCACATATTTCAAGTAAGTTATCAACACAATCTTATCAGGACCCCATATTGGGAGCATTGTGTCATACTGATTACTTTTTTTATTGTTTGAGCAAATTTGATATTATCTTCAATTTCGCTAAAAAATAACAAGTTATTTGTAGTCATTGCGGGATGTGATTTCATCAGTATTAATACTCTAAATACTATCTCATCTACATCCACTTACAACTATAATCTACTCGAGTTTTTGGAAATTACATGACAATGCAACAAACAACGGGAAGTGCACTTGCATTACACCACTTATAAACGTAACTGGGCTAAGGGTGTTTCTTTTATTTTGTTTTAAGGAAATTAAAAATTCTCTCTGAATTTGCTTAAAAACTACTGCCAGTGCCATAAATTAACAACATATACATGACAGTAAACATAATAATTTATAGAAGTGCACTTCAATATACCCTTGACTATAAAAAAATAAAACTTCCGAAAACTAAGTATTGCTTCATGGATACATTTAGTAGCTACGTCAGTAAATTTATTTCTAATAAATTGCATTCGCATTGCAACGACATGATAAACACGGCTATAAAATTTTAAGATAACTGAAAGAGTAGTTACATGGCAACGTCTTATTCTCCTTTACTTGTAACATTTTCAAGATTATTGAATTAAATACTCACAGCAAAAAATAGTAACCTAGTTTATGTGCATTAAAACAAAACTTATGTCATGCTTTCAGTAAGTTTTACAGAGCACGCGCATACACGGACGCGTGCTTTTTCTTCGTCTTTAAAAGTGGCCTAGTTTTATAATCACACTGTACTTAGCATGTTGCATTTTTAATTAGAAGCTGAACCGTGTGACGATTCTCGTTTTTCTATACATATATGTATATATAATTTTGTTTTAATTTATGCAAAGTCGAAAATATAGTTAGAAAAAACTTCCTCTGACAAATTCTTGGTATTTTAGTTCGTCATCGATTTTATTGAAGAAAATTGACGATTGACAGAATCACAAATTTGGTACTAATTTGTCGATAACAAAATCTCAAACTCACTGGAGTAGCTGGTGACTCAGATTAAGTGACACTTTGTCAATCAATCGCACCAAAAAATTGTTTGCATTCAATAAAGAAAATCACTTCAGTAGTGTAAATATGAGACATTCCAGCTCATGCAACTTTCACAGGCACTTGATGGCGTCCACAGTATAACTTAGCTTTCCATTTTCCTCAAGAATTGTCACTTTGTAAAAACAATCTTCAACAATGAAAACATATTAAAGTTTTTAAATTATAAAGAAAACCGATAATTTTTCCTAGAAATCAGTATTTTTTTAGACAGTTTTTTCGTTGTAAAGGACACTTATTTTTATCGCATTTTTATCTGTTAATTTCGAGAATGAACGAAAAATATGTAATTACATAGATCCTATTAATGTTCGCATTTTTTTTTAATTATAAATCAAGATAAGGTAGTACTCTAATCACCGGGAACTAGTTGCCATAAAACAAACAATGATACCCCGAGAAAGGTCCGATTATAAATTATTCCATATATATCACACCGTTATATTATAAGTGATTATTAAATAATTATAGGCAGATCAATTAACGGAAGGCCTAATTGCTCATAAATCAGAAAAAATGTCAGTTGTTCATAATCATTTAATTGACTTCTAACAGTTTAAAATGTTTCGATTGTTTAAAATAGTACGATGAAGTCATCTTGGCTTTGTATGCCTTTTATCGAGTCACTTTAAAATGACAGTGATCTATTTTGAAAGAAAAGTAGTTATTTTGCTGGCATTTCCATTGTAATACATAGTTTGTTAGGTTTTTGAACGTATTTTTATAAACCTGTCAAGATAAGATCTATAAAATCTAATCAATCATCACTTAGACTGCTGACTGCAAATCACAATTAGCTCAAATGAATAATCAAATCCCGTCCATATTCAGTAGCGATAAGCAAAACCGTCAGTTGTTGTACGTAACATTTCAGTGTCAGAGCATATCCGCCCAGGACCTCGTTGAAGACTTAAAACAACTGAGGATGGGTAAAACTTTAACGCGAAGCCGCAAAAGCAGCATACCGCCCCCAACCCACAAACCGCCTCATAACATAATAAACACAACGCGGGATCCCCGCGATTACCACGGCTCAGACTCCGAGCTCACGGCAAACAACGACGACTCCAGCTCTACCACCAGCGAGAAATATGAACGGGACGTAACCATCCTCAACCACTGCTTCGACGACATCGAGAAGTTCATCGCGAGGCTGCAGCACGCGGCGGCGGCGGCCCGCGAGCTGGAGCGACGGCGGCGAAACCGCAAGAGCAAGAAACGCGACATGGGGGACGGCATGCTGACCATGCGGACCAAACCACCCCCGGAGAAGGAGTTCATCGACATTTTCCAGAAGTTCAAGCTGTCGTTCAACCTCCTGGCCAAACTCAAGGCGCACATCCACGACCCCAACGCCCCCGAGCTGGTGCACTTCTTGTTCACCCCGCTGGCGCTGATCGTGGAGGCGTCCCACGACACCTACCAAGACTCGCAGCTGCCGCGGAAGGTGGTGGCGCCGCTGCTCACCCGGGAGGCGGTCAATCTGCTGATGAACTGCGTGACGAGCAAGGAAACCGAGCTGTGGCACTCCCTGGGAAACGCGTGGCTTATACCCAGGTAACGTGCGGGAGGTGGGGGGATTTGTCTCTTGCTCGGGTCACACCAGTAGCCGGTTGTTTTTTTCGGTCTGACATTGGCAAGGGTGGAAAAAGACGTTGCGATGGAAAAACGGGTGTTGGTTTTCGTGGGGTGGGATAGTGAGTCATTAATGGAGTGAGGCGGCGTTTTGCGAAATTCGATACTTGTGGAATTCCAGGAACAGTGCGAAGTGGCGAACTTGACTAAAAATCAATAATATAATCTCAGATTTTTCCAATTTGCTAATCCCGTAAAGGTCCATTATATCACACGTCGAGCAAATTTTATTCGTCGCTTAGCTAAACAGAACAAGGGCTGTAAAATGTATTTTAAATTTTGAGGACCTGCCGAGGGAAACAAGCTCGCAAGTGTATTACAGTTCGAGAATATCAACTAGCTATCGCTGTCTCTTTTTATCGTACGCTCTTTATGAGTGACGGATTTGAGCTTAGCAACCCGATCGTCAACTCCCGCCAGGGTCCTGGAATTAATCCGTTATGTTTTTTATATTTTTACACAGCGTGTTTTTAACAGTATAAGATAAAGGTGCCACAGCACAAAAGAAACTCGTAAGAGTGGTCCTTTTGTCCGTAAAGATACAAACACTTTTCTGAAATGCACTCGTTAGTCACAACATAACGAAATTACTTTCATGCCAATTCAAGACTGAAATTCCATTGAAAGGAGGTTTCCACGTTCAATGGGTTTGTACATTTTAGTGTAACAATGATTAATAGTGCCACTCTTTACATCGTAAACGAATAATGGCGGACGATAAGAGGCGATCTTAGCCCACCACTTTGTGTTTTTTATACATACTTCAATAATATTATCTCCGACCGAAAAAGGGATAAAGAAGTCATATGGAAATGGTCGAATTTCTCACGAGATTTACCCGCAGAGCTAATATAATACAGTCGCAGGACGAAAACCGGCCGTATCGGTTTTAGTGCCTAAACTAACAACACCGGATCACTCTGCCTTAGCCGGTGTAATATAAAATCGTTCTCGTGCTTTTTCACAGAGTTTTTTTGTTTGTCTTTGTATTTATGACCATGCCTCTGGCCAAAATCGGTTCTTTCAAAGTCTATGTGCTTATCTTTTTGGGTGTGCCAACACCTCGTCTGGATGTTCTGAAAATGGCATTATTTTGTCACATTTTCCCTTTCCATTTCGTTATTAAGCTCCTCCTACGCGCATCTCCCGATGGGAGGAGCAACACGACTGAAATTGTCAAAAAGTTTCGAACTTCGTTTTCATTAAAATTTCTTCTACGGAATTTGTAATAATAAAACTGTTTCCTTTAGAATAAGTTTTTAATTAAAGTAATAACTAGAAGCGAATAATTGAATACTAAGAAATAAATTTATAAATCAGCCCATAAACGTTAATAAGAATTGTAATTGTCTGAATTTAAAAAAAGTTAGTGACCGAATCTAATTAAATTCTTGAAGTAAGAGCAAACAAAACAGCTTAAAATGGTAGTTCAAACAATCGGGATTTTGAAAGTGTTTTTTATTACGCATTTTGAGACCAGGAATGGTAGTCGTAAACAAGTGGCAGTGACACTTCCATATTGGTCTGATTGGATGCATCTTTCCCAAATCAGACGTTTATTGCCTCGATTTACCCTATATTTAACTATGACAATAAAAATCTCCGTTTGTGTTGTCTATTTTATATTGTCTGATTAACCAATATCTAATTTGAAGAATGCATAAACCAAACATTTTACAACTTACGAACACTCGCAACTCACATTTTAGTGATGAGTTAAATCTTACAGCGACATGACATGGAAATCCTTTTCCGTGAAACTTCAGTCTTGAATTTGCAGGAAATTGAACATGCGGTTCTAAATTTCCCTGGCGATTTTTTCGTATAAAACGCGTGATTTATTCTGTGAAATATGCGCAACTTGAATTTACTCACCGGGAACCACCGACTGCGCCATAATCGTTCCACCTTTCGAAAAAATTAAGTTTTTTTCATTCTTTTCAATTTCCCGACTTCTCGTTTCAGAGACCAATGGAAAGGTCACGTCCCTCCCTATCACCCGATTTTCATGGACGGCTGGTCCCCCGATTATCCGGTAGTAGACGAATTAGAAGCAAACAATGACAACAAAAATTACAATGACGGGCCATACAGTAGCGATTACAATGACGATTATCCCAATCACCGAGACATGTTCATTTACGATAAAAGCACGGAATCCCACCATCAAAAAATGGAGCCCGAGAGAGATCTTCCGCCGAATTTGGAGAGCACTCGGAGTGATATTTCGGTGGATTCCATTGAGAGAAACGGCGAAGATCGCGGATTCGGTCGCAGTCAGGACAGCTTTTTGGACGATCTGCAAGCGAGAGGGGCTAATATTGTTGTAGTAACTTATCCCAGGACGGCTAATAATGACAAGGAGTTGACAGTCGTGCGAGGAGAGTATTTGGAGGTACGAAAACGGGTAGAGAAATTTCGAGCACCTGACTGAAAGCAGGGAGGGATTTGGGCGACACACGAGCGGTAATTTTTAAGGGTCCGGGAAGGTTTGCTGATTCGCTGATATAAAAAACGGGGGTGCTTATATCCCGGATGGTTCGAGTTAGGAGGTAGCGGCCCGGATATTCGTAATGAAATGCTTGCTGCTTAAGTCAGAGTTGTGAAATTTCGTTGGAAGAGGTACAGCGGGGTGCTTAGAATTGCGGATGGGGATTAGGCATTAACGTGTGATTATAGAGGTAGGAAAGCCCATCCGTGATTATAACTCCCGCAGTGTATTGCGGCCGAATCATCAAAGTTTCAAGCTAAGATGAATCGGCATGAATTTTTAAGCGTTAATTAGCACTGAAAGAGATTTGTTAATGCGGCTTGCCTTTGTGGAGGTTCGTGATTTATGAATTTGTAGATTTTGGATGACAGTCGCAAGTGGTGGAAAGCTAGGAACAGCCGTGGCCAAGTTGCTCATGTGCCTCACACAATTGTGACGCCGTATCATCATTCTGGCGGAAATGATATTTTCAATAATCCTTTATATACGACACACAATAACTACAATCGGAATCGAGCGGTAAGTTCTTTTTCTCGTATTTAGTGCGGAATTAATTCTTTGTGAAGGATTCTCCGGACCGGTTTAGCGGAGGTCACAGTCCGAACACCCCCGAGCATGTGAATGCTCCCGTTTCCACAACTTCAGCTGATTGGGTTAGAAAAGAAAGACTTGGTAAGAAAGGAGAATTTCGTTACTTCTAAAGCACAGTGCAGGTCATTTTATTACCACATCCTTCGTCTGCTTCTTGTATAATACTGTTTTTATGTTGTTTTGTACATTGTTATTGTAAAAGTTGTTAGGCGTTGGCTTTTATTTTATCAAAGACTATTATAATTATGTAACAGGCTATACATTTAACTTATTTTCTCGTATATTATACATATTTTAACATATATGTTTTAGTGGCATCCATGTTTTTTTTGTGTATGTGTGTTTTTTTTTTTGTTTTGAAGGGTCAATCCGTCCATATGTACATTGTATATAATTTTGTATTTTTTATATGTCATTTTATAAATTTGTACTAACGTCGTCATATCTAAGAGTACCTATCCATCATTAATGAAAAATAAATTTTCTACCATATTGTGTTGCTTTGTTTGTGTTGTGGCTTTCCCATGCTTAAAAAACGCATTACTAATGACAGGTTTTGTGTGATAATCGCTTAGTTCAAATTTTAGCCAAGGTCGGTCGGCTCCGGAATGAATATTAAATTATCCACTTTTTCACCTTACAACGGCGATAATTAAAATGAAACTGGATACTCACAATTCCCAAATAAACACATAAACTAATTTAGGTATCTTAGTCATTCGCTCGTTTCTAATTAGAATCTCCGTAAATAATTCTTGTAAATTCGACTTTGATCATTAGGTACACCTATTCAGAGATAATGAATTATAAAATAATAACGAACCTGAATCCGCCTACATGAGTACATCATATTATCCGCGTCCTGGATTTTTCTTTGAATCCATTTTATGAATCGTGGCTTAATTAAATTAGAGGCGATAGTAGACACCCTTTAATAAGAAAAATATGCGCCGCTACTTTTCCACTGCACAATGTCGCAAATTAAACGAGACGTGGATCAATAATTCGTTATTAAAGATGGTCGAAAATCTGTCAGCGAACGTTATCTCATGCAAATAGGTGCAGCGTCCTTGGAGACGTAAAACAAACTGTGGAAGTTTTCCCAGATAAAAATTGAATCGGTTTTATTGGCGAATTAATCACGAGATAGGTCATTTCGAGAAAATGGCACTAGGATGATGAAAGACTATAAAAATGTGATCAACGGAACGATCCATTATAAATTTATGTCTGGGTTTACGAAAGCCTGCGGCGTAGATGGGCGAAGTTTTGTTTCAAAAATTTAATAGGTCTTAAGGCAAGTGCAAACAAACAGTGCGGACGTAATAATTATAAGAGAATTTTGCACGAGCGAATAAACGCGGGGGTGTTCTCATTAAATTCTGAATCCTGATTGAGTCAAACATCGCATTTATCAACTCGAATGAAAAATGTAATTACACGATTTTCCAAGTGAAAGTTTATTTGCTGAATACACACGGGGCCTTAATTGGAATGGCATAAAGGCTACTCTAAATATAGATAAAACTAAGCAATTAGGAATGTATCGATCTGTTGTTTGGGGACATTCTTAATTGACACTGCGGAATTATCAATTTTAATAATTATGTTTGCTTTCGTCCGGTTCACTCTTAACTGCACCGTTGTTGCCAGAGCCGTGCTTGAATAATTCACAATTGTCAACCCTGGGCTCGCTCCATTTCCCTCTTTATTGATTATAAATCCTGCAATATCACCTCCAGTTTTGGCCGATTCTTTCCAGTGACGAATGCCTGTCATTGCGTAAATGCAAATCTCTAATCTGCACTTGCGTCAACTTAAAAGAAGATTATCGTATAATTAAGGCGATAATTTTTGTCGCTTTTGTGTGAATCGTCGTGTCTTCGCACGAAATGATAACGTATCTTCTTAGAAAATACCAGCGCGCCACCGCCCCCGGCCCCCCCACCGCCCCCACCCCCGGTGATTTCCGCCCCGGTAACGCCAGTCACAAGTCTTAAAAGATCACCATCGATTAAATCGACAGCGACTACAGACAAAATGCAAGAGGAACTGAGAGACGTATTATCGTTGTTCAACGAGAGAAGACAAAAGTCTCACATAGAGGTCCACCAGACGCCAGAGGTCTATATTAATCAGAGGTCCAACCCCGAAGAGGTGCAGAACTGGCTCAAAATCAAAAACTTCGATGCTGGCATCGTTAGTAGATTTAAAGGACTTGCGGGATATAAATTGTTCGAGTTAAAGAAGTCGGAGTTGGAGAAGGTTTGCGGCGCCAAGGAGGGGGCTAGGTTGCATTCGCAGCTGAATATACAAAAGAGCGTCAGCGGGGTAAGTATCGGTACGATTTCTAAGGAAAAAAAAGCTACTTTTGTTTTTTTGACGTCTAGTACCAGACTATTAGGAGTTCAGAGCTACAGGCTATCTTGGCCAAGGCGAGACAGAGAATTGAGGAGCCGAGTGGATAACAACCCCATTAAGATGCCTCTGATAAGGATCGTATTATAACATAGAATTATTTGATTTGAGAGATAATGCATATATATATTGGTATATCACCTAGTTAGATTTAAGAAACTTGAACATAAGTGTTACTACTCTATCATGTGCAGGTTGTATTTTTAATTTTTTTGGTCTTGTGCTTCGAGTATAATATCGGTAAGTACTGTGTTAATTACTATTGATTATTGATTAATTATTAGTAATAAAGTCGAGGATATTTTTAATTATAATAACGAAATAGAAAATATGTGATGCGTTTTTTATGTAGATGTTACAGACTGGCACCTTTACTACCAAAATCAAATGCAAACGAGCATTAAGTAAATAAGTTAAAAATAAGTTAGAAAGAACGTTTCTTAACAATATACGTTGATACGTACAAGTAAAAAATTGTTTTAAATATATTTATGGATTCATTCAAACGAGTTATATGTATTTATATGTGTATTTAAATTCTTGCCATATTTACGACGACCAGTCGTGTTTAGTTCCTTAATGTTTTCGACTGTGGATCTACATTTTGTAAACAACATTAATAAATTATATCAGTTATGTGTGCATTTATTTAGTTTCATTGAGTCCGCCGTACAAAATTATCGATCAAACTTGCCGTGTGTGGAGAAATGTGAGTGGCCGCTACTTACTTTTATACCAGGGAATACAAGCTAAAGCTGTTAAAGTGAACGATAACATTAATACACGTTATTTAGCTAATCGATAACGTTTACTGTTAATAAGAGATGTTTTAGCTAAGTTTAGTCGGAAAAATAAAATCAGCGTTTCTGAGAGCACTATCAAAGACGATGACTAGTCGGACGGAGGATTTCAAAATGATGTTATTGACATCATAGATGACGTCACATACCGAAATAACAATGACCTTTATAATGCAAAATGTTAATACCTATCCACTAATGTATTATTCATGACGGCGGTTAATGCGTTTATGAATATAAAACTGAACATAATAAAAATCATCACAAGTGATCAGAATTATCGATCTCTGTAATTTCTCTTTGGATGGATGATATTTTCTGACGAGAGATAAAAATAAGATAAAAAAAGTATTACGCAAAATTGTAGATCCAGCAGAGCTTATGTAATTAAAATATTGTATTAAAAAACAAACATCGCAAAAGGGGATTTGTAAGTTATTTATTTCAGTAGAGAGTTTAAGCAGAGGCTTAGTCCGAAACATGGATATTCTATTGTATGAGTGAAATAGTGTACGTGTTTGGTTTTCCAACAGTGATTAAAATAAGCACGTCATAACCAAAGTTTACGACATTTTGTCATATAAATGACGACACTATGTAAAATTAGTAATGCGTGGCTGTTATTACTTATCTTTCGTGTGTCAAGAATTTTAAAAAGCTCATTCAACCATGTCTCCCTAATAAGCGCACAATAAAATATTTAAGTCTACAGTGCATCATAAAAAATAATGGTGGATATATATATATTATTATTGAAATGTCTATTTACTCAGTAAGATAATGGCATAATAATATTGACATATCATAAATAGGGTTTGTGTGTCAGTTAATGAATGAAATGCGTTCGACGTATGTGAATTTGTGATTTTTCTTCAGCGAGGCGTAAGTATTGTTTTTAAGTGTAAAGTTTGTACGATAGTGTAGAAACGAAATGGGTAGGTTCAGGTCGCCGTGGATATGCAATCGATAATATAGCTTCTGCCGCCGCCGCCGCCGCTGCCGCCGCCGCCGCCACCGCTCTTTCCATTCTACCAGAAAACGAAAGCTCTGTCTGTGCGATTTTTAACGAGAACCCCATTTAAATTATCGGCACTCATACATGAATAGAACCCGCATTTCTAAAGGTGTAGCTTTTGCCTATTTTATTCCTGTATCTACCTACCTAGTTTCCGAGTAAAGCGTTCGTAAAGATCGACGCCAAAGAAACTGGAACTGTATGAGTAATAAAAAAAATTATCTCGTCTGTGTGACTGTCGGGTTACATCATCGCTTAGTAATAGTAATAATAATAACATAGAAATGATAAAAAACGTAAATAATCGACACAACTTCGATTGTTTTTTTTTCGTTCTTCTTTTTTTTTTTTTTTTGGTTTATTTGAACGAGTGACGCAAAGGTGGAAATCGAAAGTACGACAATTATTAGGTATTATTAGGTTAGTCGTAGTGGAATGAATCTAGGCCGTCGAATTTTGGGTTAGGTTGGGTACGGACCGGTGGTGCGTCGGGTAGACAGTGCACGTATGGTGGGACCGTAGGTGGTTGGATAATCGGGTGGCGCCACGGTGTACCCCGAGTCCCGAGTGGAAAGTGTCAGTTCGCTGATCGGCGCCGCGGCTCGACACCACCGTCGCTACCCCTTGTCTTCAGCGGTGTGGTCGTATGGTCGTAGTGGCGTGCTTTCGGGGTGGAGTTCTCAAAATGTCGAGTCGTAGGTGGTGGTAGAGACAGGGTGAGCACCCAGCATTGAGGACTGAGCGTGGGATTGACCGCATCGCATGCATGGATCGTCGTAACCTTTCGCTGGAGGTCTGGGGCGCTTGCTTTAGCGCGGCAACTGATAGAGGGCGTCGGCATGGCAATCGTTGTGCGCGTGTTGTTTAGGCGCCATCGCAGTTCCCATCGGGCTCATCGTGGCTACCTACCACCAGCATTGAACAGACAGAGGCAGCGCCCCTAACGGCGAGTCGAGACCATTACGTTCGGGACTGTTAATGTCCACCGGCCAGAGCGGCTCGGAGTGGTGCGAGCGAGTTGAGTTTGAGTGTGTGTAGTGCCTGGGTGCGTTTCGGGCGCCCAGATCCTGCTATCTACTAATCGGGCGACAAATGTTAACTTGACCGTCACTACGGAACATCTAGACGGAGTGGACTGTGACAAGGGCTCGGGGCGACCGCTACCGCAGCCGGGACTTATTGGACCAAGGCACAAAGTAAGTTTGAATGTTGTCGTCCCGGCCCGCCCGCTCGCCGTCGTCGTCGTCTAGAAGTTCGGAAGAAATAGGTCATACGGCCTAACTAACAGCCGGTGGTGGGATGGGCCGAAAGTTCGTGGGGTGCGCCGAGGTAGCGGGTCGGAGCCGAAGAGCGCGCGGAAGCGGCGGCGAGACGACTTGCAGTGGCAAGTTAGAGGCAAGTGGCGCTCGTCGTCGCAGCTTCACGACGCTCTCGCCGCTCGACTCCACTCATGTAGGGTCGGTGCGAGTCGCTCGTGATGACGTCACACGCAACTGCCCAGCCGACACCAGTGTAAACTAGTATGGTGCGTTAAGGTGCTGACCTTTTAACTTGGGGGTCTTTACGAACCGTCGTGGCCCATCCTCGGCCTTTATTCAACTGGGATGGCCGGGATGTGCGGACACCTTCGCTAGTTCTGCCGGCCGCCGGTCCACTCTCCGTCGGGTCAGGATCTCGGATTTGTTGATTATTTGCTGCCACCGCATACCTAATATTGTGAGTAGAGCGAAATCGATCGCCAGCGCCGACCGAGTGGCGGTAGTAGTATGAAGCGGTCTGCATGACGTCATTTATCCATGAGATTCCTGACTAGCATGCATTATAAATAACCTCAATACCTCCTTTAATATCGAAAAGCCGAGAGCCGCCAGCGTATAGGTATAGCCGCTCACCGGCCGGGGTCATATTCGCATGCAGGTGTGCACCTCGACCGAAACGGTTACGCCACACACCATAAACTTCTTCAAAATTTCCCACTCTTCCGCGTCCATCCACCGAGACATGGCCAGGCCGGACCAGACCTCCTCGACACGCCGTTCGGTCTCGCTTGACGTGACTCACGATTACTCAAGATCCTCGTTATTAGGCAACACTCGGTTGGATACAACGAGCCTTTATTTCAACTCGGAAAATGCTAAGCACACGTCTTGTTCCAACCGGATCCCCGCATTTTCGGCCAAAACCATAAAATTCTAACTTTAGCTGTGCGCGGCTTCCTGCTTGTTCGGTTATAATCACCGGAATTACGGTTTGATAATAAAAATACTAATAACGTTGCAGTTTATTCGAGCTCGTAGGTATTGTCAGTCTTTACGATTTGTTGGCGGTGTTGGGCTAATCGTCCTTGCGACGCCGTCGTCGATTTGAGGCGCCACAGAGACGAACGCCGCTGTTGTGCCCTCAGTCGCCGTTCATCTTTCCCGAGTCCCAGATATATACAAAATTAACTGAAGCTCAATCAGAGTGTCGTCTACGTCACGGGCACTGTATTTCGGCGTGTTTGTGTGTGAGTGAACGAGGTTACATGTGGCGGCCGAACTAATACGCGCAGTCTGTACGACTCCACACCGACAGGTAATAATCGAAAGTTTCGAAACATAGAAATCGCCACCATCAAGGACCGGACCAGCTGTTCGTCCAGCACACGCTCGCATCGTCGTGATCTATCCCCGGACCGTTGTCGTGAACTCGTGACGCCGGCGTCGCCGCCGTCGTCGTCGTCGTCGTCGTCGAGGTTCAGTTTAGGCCGGTGTGTTGCGTGTCTCGTGTGCTCGACTGCCAGCCAGACCTACACGTCTGATGCCGACCTAGAAAACGACCCACGCGCCCCTCTTATATCGTATTTGCAATCCGAAAACGATTTCGATTCGGTGCGCCCTTCACATTGTGATTTCATCACATTGTTTTCTTCAAATGTGATTGGAACCGTCTCTAATTCCCTCCTCTCTCAGGTGACGTACCTGGATTCCTCGCAATTCTCGAATTCGTTTGCTTGCCCCGCCGACGATCAAATTTTCCTCGTCTGCCGCTCGCTCCGTCGACGGAAATTAATTACAACAATTTGTCCATTTCGAACTAACTTATTTTTAAGTGCGGCCGGAATGGACGTGACCCTTGGGAACGCTCGATTCAAGAGAACGGACCACGCGTGTTGTTGATATTATGTTGTGTGTTGTCTGCGCCCGTGGCGAACCGACGCCTATGGCCTGCTATTAAAATACAATAATTTGGCACAAAAATTCTCCTGTTATCGTCGATTCTTTAAACTGCCTACCTACTTCACCTTCGCCTCTAAACTTAACAATGACTAACGCGCCGATTTACATTAGCGTAGAATGTTGTTTATGTTTATTATGTGCAATAATGAGTATTTATTTATTCGGTTGCGGTGAAAAGCGGAATCCTGTGAAGTTAGCTGTAAACGGTGAAACGGCGTTTACGCTATCTGTAACGAACTATGTATAAAAAGCGAGTAAAACGAGACGATAAATAAAAGGGGAAAAAGAGATTTTTTTTTGTCTCGAGGGTTTTTCACGATCGCTTTCGAGCAGGCGAGTTTGAAAATTTGTTGGGTTGTTAGTACTGTGTGTCAGATCAGTGGCGCAGCGTGTTCGTGATTTGTTAGAAATAGGTGTATTTTTGGAAGCTTTCTCGTAATTAACGAGCTTAATTAGAAGGGGTTTTAACGATTCGGGTCGAAATGAGAGCTAATTGAACATTGTTTAAAATCGGTGAGTCTTGGTCGACTTCAGAGAGCGAATATTTAGGCTATTAAAATATTTTAGGTTATGTGAAATTTTATCGGTTTTTAAAGGCTTATTTATAATTATAGACGATATATTAGCCGTTACTGTCTGTGTAATGCGTTATAAATTATTGTTACCCGTCAAACAATATTAACTTGTGTTCAAGTCGAGTTTTCCTCCCGTCGTGAAAAGCGCCTCTTAAATTTACCCATGTGGGAGTTGATAAAATTTCCCGAACTAATCAAAATACCCGTACCGACGGTGAACCGGTTATTGGTAGATTAATATCGTGTATTTCAATAAAATTAGGCCTGTTTGTTGATGTTTTTATGCTAATAAATATTATGCGAGTGTGTATTTGTAATATTGGGTGATTTATTAATAGATCTAGCTGTGAGAAATGGCTACGATAGACGGCCGTCCCGCGCAATATGGAATTACCCTGAAACAGTTACGCGACCTCATGGAACATCGAGGTCGCGAAGGAGTAAATAAAGTAACTGAATATGGAGGAGTCCAAGAAATTTGCAAGAAACTATACACATCGCCCAGTGAAGGTAATTATTTTCCAGTCTTGGCAACACGCGGAAATGTACGAGGGGACGCTCCTAAGGGACGTGCCGACGCTTTCCATAATTCACGCGAAGGGAAACAACCGAAATTAAAAATCGTTGGAATATTTTAGGTCTTAGCGGGTCACAAGTGGACCTAGAACACAGAAGAGAAACATTTGGATCAAACTCAATTCCTCCCAAACCTCCAAAAACTTTTCTTCAATTAGTATGGGAAGCTTTACAAGACATCACTCTTATTATTCTTGAAGTAGCAGCCATTGTATCTTTAGCTCTTTCTTTCTATAGGCCGCAACAAGAAGAACTCGGTAAGTTACGTCCAGAATTCGTCTTCATGGTTTAGCTCTCCGTTTCCAGTTTTCGACGACGACGAAACTAGTCATGGTTGGATTGAGGGTTTGGCCATTTTAATATCCGTTATTGTAGTAGTGCTAGTAACAGCATTTAACGATTATACAAAAGAAAGACAGTTTAGAGGTCTTCAAAGTCGGATTGAGGGAGAACATAGATTTGCTGTGATTCGACAAGCAGAAGTTAAACAAGTTTCCGTTAGCGATATAGTTGTAGGTGATATTTGTCAGATAAAATACGGTGATCTTCTACCAGCCGATGGTATATTAATCCAGTCCAATGACCTCAAGGTAACAACCATCTTTCTCCTGTTTTTTTTTTTCGCCCCCCCGTCACACTAATTCTTCCACAGGTGGATGAATCCTCGCTTACGGGGGAGTCAGATCACGTTAAAAAGGGCGAACATTTCGATCCCATGGTTTTGTCTGGCACCCACGTAATGGAAGGTTCAGGAAAAATGCTAGTAACCGCGGTCGGCGTCAATTCGCAAGCAGGTATCATCTTCACACTGCTGGGGGCAGCTGTCGATGAACAGGAAGCCGAAATCAAGAAAATGAAAAAAGGTATGTTCATCTGTACACCACAGCATGTTACTGTCAAATGTCTGATCTCTGTACCCCCATTTAACTGTCAGCAAATTCAGGTGCCTGTAACCAAAGCAGAATTTTCATTATTCGCCAACGTTTCATCAAAGCTCCCTCAAATATTTGATTTCGACCGCCAGATAAGCTCCAAAATGAAAAAATTTAATATTTCCGTTGCCGCAACGTAAAGTGTTTTTCAAGAGTAATCCTTTTAATTTTTAATAAGGACTCTTCACAAAGGAACAAATACATTTATTACATCAAAAGTACGCTTTTAAATCAACACAAGTGTCTCTGCCCTTTTTCTCTTTTATCTTCAACAACTAATATTTATTTTTTTCCTCAACCGGGCGCGATATTAATTTTTCCGCCGGGTCTAAATATATTGTCGGTTTCGAAAATTAAAAAAAGGGAGTTTAATCTAGTGAGGTAAAAATACGAGAGACGCACGAAACCCCATTGTAGAAATTTAACTTTTTCTTTTTTTTTTAACGGATCACGGTTTTGTAGACGTTGCGCAAATTAAGTGTCTGGAAAACTGCAACTCGATACGTTGTTTAATGATAAAGATATTTTTAAACATGTGCTCAAAGTTACGTAAAAACAGATAAGACGTGTAATAGCGCAGGAAAAAAATACTTAACATGAGACACCATTTACTAATCCATAGGTTAGTGTACGTACGCATGCGTACCAACCCGCGATTCAAAACGGTCTACTTTTTTACGAAATTTCGGAACGGTATCGACGAGCTCGAGCGCACAAGTTTGTGCACCGGACAACAAAAGTATCGATTTTTTCTTGACCTACGCAGAGGCTCAAACTCGATACCGTACTTTCGATTTTATGGATCTCCGAATTGTTTCCTAGAAGCCGCTTTTATTAACCTTCAAATCAAAGCAATGTGTTTTTCTTCAAGTGCATATTTTCTTGTAAACTATTTATTAGTTTCGCATTTTTTAAAGTCGGACGTGTTTGTTTCATGGTGTTCCATTTATAAACGGTAGCGCAAGATTACTGGGGTTGTTAGTTCTGTTGTTTAAAAATTAAGAGGGGTTACTTTTGACCGTGGACACTCACTGCTTCGAATAGTTTTTATGGTTCGAGGGTTGTTCGGTGGTGATCGATTTCGTCGTTTTTATCGGTTACGAAAGACGTGGAATTGTACTGGCAGTGGTTGGTGTAAATAAATAAATAAACAGCGTGGAAAATTCGATAAGTGCATGGCATAATATGCGGAAATGGAGAAGTTTGGCAGCGGTGCCTGCAGCTTATTTAAAGTAAATAAATAGAATTTTCGCGGATTTAGTCGTGGGTTTATCGGTAACGGAGTATTGAGTGTCCACCGGTGGTGTATTTTAGAAATTTTTATGTGGTGCTGGTGCATTTTCCGACGTGGAGAAGTGTTGTTTTTCTGGTTTAAAAATAAGTAATAAAATAAATTGTCCTGCTGGGAATGTTCTGGTAATCGAACTGAAAATGCTGGCAGCGCATTAAATTTAAATGTCATTATTACTGTTAGTGCACACCCTTTAAATGTTGTTTAATAATAGTTTCCTCCAAGTTGACAGTGCATTGCAGATGGATACACAATCTACCTAACTTACTATTCCACAATTCCAGTATATATTTTTCTTTCATTTTTCGCTTGATGGCGTAAACTTTTTGAAAATGTTTTTTGATTTTGTGGTGGGAGTTGGTCGTTTCCGCCATCAAGCGTTTGGTATTTTACCCATGTCAGGACTTGGGAGTGTTTTTGAGATTGCTAATGTTCTCCTTTTGCATGTGTTTTTGTACAGAAGCTAAAAAGCAGCGGAAGAAGAAAAGCTTAACAGGTGAATAAATTTTTTCTATTTATATTTTGATTTAAACTTAAATTTAAAAATAATCTTTGATTAAATAAATAACGTTTTGTTTTAATGAAATTTTTTAAAATAACAGTTTTAAATGTTGAATTAATATATAATAACTAGCATGCTATTAATCAGTGAGTGTTAGGTTTGTTTTTCCTAAATTTTGCTCCTCGCCACAAATAATAACAGGAACCAATGTCGCTGTAGGTGCAGACGATGACAATGTCACCGGTAACAGTCACATGAATTCTCCCGCACCGGTGCCGAATAAACTTAACGAGAGTCAAGATGCGAAAGAGAATCACGTAGCATCGGCGCCATCTTCGGGAGACAGTCATAAGAAAGAAAAGTCAGTCCTTCAAGCAAAACTAACAAAGCTTGCCATTCAGATTGGTTATGCCGGCTCAACGATTGCCGTTCTCACCGTCGTCATTTTGATTATTCAGTTTTGCGTTAAAACGTACGTCGTGGAGGGAAAGTCATGGGAAAAAAATCACGCAAGCCATTTGGTACGCCATCTCATTATTGGTGTGACTGTACTGGTTGTTGCCGTACCGGAAGGTTTGCCTCTCGCTGTTACGCTTTCTTTAGCTTATAGTGTAAAGGTAAGTCCGTCGCACTAGTGTCGCAATGATCGTCACAGTTCGTACATTCCAGAAAATGATGAAAGATAACAATTTAGTGCGACACTTGGACGCTTGCGAGACCATGGGTAACGCAACCGCCATTTGCTCCGACAAAACCGGAACCCTAACAACCAACCGTATGACCGTCGTGCAGTCTTACATCTGCGAGCAGTTGTGCAAATCGATGCCCAAATTTTCGGATATTCCCGCCCATGTCGGAAATGCGATCCTCCAGGGTATTGCGGTCAACTGTGCGTACACATCACGAGTCATGGTGAGTTCATCCGAAAACCCACGAAAGCCCTCTAACAGTTTCGTCCGAAGCCCCCCGAAGATCCCACGGAACTGCCGAAACAGGTCGGCAATAAAACTGAATGCGCCCTGTTGGGATTCGTTCTCGGTCTAGGCAAAAATTATCAAACGATTCGTGATGATTATCCAGAGGAAAGTTTTACCCGTGTTTATACATTTAATTCCGTAAGAAAATCTATGAGCACTGTTATCCCCAGACCGGGTGGTGGATATAGATTGTTCACAAAAGGTGCTTCAGAAATGATTTTAAACAAGTATGACGCCGCCGCGTCCGCAACCACATCTCTTACTTGAACACGTTTCAGGTGTGCCTTCATTTACGGTCACGACGGCCGTCTAGAAAAGTTCACCAGAGACATGCAAGAACGTTTGTTAAAACAAGTTATTGAACCGATGGCTTGTGATGGTCTTAGGACTATTTGTATCGCTTTTCGCGAATTTGTACCGGGCAAAGCTGAAATTAATCAAGTGCATATAGAAAACGAACCGAATTGGGAGGACGAAGATAACATTGTGAATAATTTGACATGCCTTTGTGTTGTCGGGATCGAGGATCCTGTGCGGCCAGAAGTACCTGACGCTATCAGGAAGTGCCAGAAGGCTGGCATCACGGTCAGAATGGTCACAGGCGATAACCTCAACACAGCCAGATCTATCGCCACCAAGTGCGGTATTGTCAAACCTAACGAAGATTTCCTCGTTATTGAGGGCAAGGAGTTCAACAGACGCATCCGAGATAGCACCGGCGAAGTAAGACATTCGCAACTCGAGTTAAGACGGAAACGAATCGCTCGCTGACATCGAGCGTCGGTTTTTCCGTCTTGATTTTTGCGCGGTATCGCTCTTCTGACGATTTTTAATTACAGGTTCAACAACACCTACTCGATAAAGTATGGCCTAAACTCCGCGTGCTCGCACGTTCTTCACCAACTGACAAATACACCTTAGTAAAAGGCATAATCGACAGTAAGGTTACCGAGAATCGGGAAGTGGTCGCCGTGACGGGTGACGGTACCAATGATGGTCCGGCGTTGAAAAAAGCCGACGTTGGTTTTGCAATGGTACTTTTCAATCGCTACGAACTTTACCCATTTTGAGTTTTTTTTTTCTTCGTAGGGTATCGCCGGTACCGACGTCGCAAAAGAAGCCTCTGATATTATTTTGACTGATGACAACTTTAGTAGTATCGTAAAAGCCGTGATGTGGGGGCGTAATGTTTACGACAGTATAGCAAAGTTTTTGCAATTTCAGCTTACTGTTAACGTTGTTGCTGTTGTTGTAGCATTTATTGGTGCCTGTGCTGTTCAAGACAGTCCGTTGAAGGTTAGTTGTTGACATTATCGGAAAGACTCACATTACGTGTTGTTTTTTTAACAGGCTGTACAAATGTTGTGGGTCAACTTGATTATGGACACTTTGGCTTCACTCGCTTTAGCTACCGAACTTCCTACGAACGACCTCCTGCTCCGAAAACCTTACGGAAGGACAAAACCCTTGATTTCAAGGACGATGATGAAAAATATACTTGGACAAGCAGTTTATCAATTAACTGTAATATTTGCGCTTCTCTTTGTAGGTGAGTGTACTTTCGTTTCGGTTAGTGTCATCCTCTACTGCTCGTTTTTTTTTTTCTTCAGGCGATAAAATGTTAGATATTGAATCCGGACGTGGTGCGGACCTCAACGCGGGACCTACACAGCACTTCACTGTTATATTTAATTCGTTTGTTATGATGACTCTCTTCAATGAGTTCAACGCGAGAAAAATCCACGGCCAGCGTAACGTATTCGAAGGAATTTTCACCAATCCAATTTTCTATACAATATGGATTGGTACTTGCGTTGCGCAGGTACTACGTCGATCGTTTACTCCATCGTTCTTGGTTTAACTGTGTCGTTTTTAGATCGTTATCATTCAGTACGGCAAGATGGCGTTCTCTACACGTAGTTTGACTCTGGAGCAGTGGCTTTGGTGCCTTTTCTTCGGTCTGGGTACGTTACTTTGGGGACAACTAGTGACTACAGTTCCTACTCGAAAAATACCCAAGATTCTATCGTAAGTTGTAACGTTTGGTGTCTAGTTCTGGTCAAAACGAATATCTTTATTTGTAGTTGGGGCCGTGGCCATCCCGAAGAGTACACCGAAGCTATCGCGATCGGCGAAGAAAAGTTCGACGTCGATTCGGATAAGAAGCCTCGTGCTGGTCAGATTCTGTGGATCCGTGGTTTGACTAGGTTGCAAACGCAGGTAAGTACGAGCATTGTGTACATTGCGACATTTGCGATGTTACCACAGAATTTTAGCACAAGTGGGTAAGAAGCTGTCTTATTAACATGCGCTCAAAATACAGCATCTGCCCCACAAATGTGCTAAGCATTATGTAAATGAGTGATTGATGAACAGAGCTCAGTCATTTAGGATTTGATAGGTAGTCAGTCAGACCACATCAGATGAGGCTTCCTTCCTTCCCGTCCTCGTCCTAGTCCGACTCTGTGTTAGTCTATTGATAAGCATGGTGCATTGACATCTGACAATGTGTGTGCAATTGAATTAATGATGTGAGAGGGTGAACCATGGCCGCTGGGCCTCCAACTTTGAACTTAACAACACTGTTGATAATGTTGGCACAATTGACAACTACAAACAGGGTGTCTTAATTGAAACTCGATTTTGGCTCATCCGTGGGTGCGGACACCATTACGATTTTTATATTCAAATATCATATCAAGGCGAACAGCAAGCTGCAAGTTAACACAAAACTTTGTACTGACTCATATTTGACGTTTCTAACCACACTTTTTGTTACTTAACAAGTAGTAAATTTGACCCCTTGTCCTGAAACGTTGTTGTGATATTTTTACTTGTATATACGTCCATGAGTGTTTTTTGTGAACTTCGAATTGCCAAGCGGCGTGTGCTCAAAAATAAGCGATTCTGGCACAGAAACGGAAAAGTAAGGTTAGAATCGCCACTGCGATGAGTTTAATGTGACCCCTCCGTTCGATGGGTGACGTAAGTAGCGACGGTTTTTGCATGCTTTAACCGCCCGGATCGCTTATTTACGATCATACGTCGTACGTACGTACATCTAATGAAGATTAAATTATTTGCGGAAATTGCTAAAATTTGATGAGTCACTTTGTGTAATCTGTTAAATAATGGTCTCGAGTCGAGATGATTTCAAGTGGCACGACTCGAGATTGGCGTTTTGCTTTATTTTTCGAGAGGAATTCCGTCTCGTAGGGTTAAATGAGTCGGAAAGGAATATTTATTTGTGTTATTATTTATTTAGATCCGCGGCGTATTTGCTCTGTTCCCTTTATTAACTTTGAAGAACCCTGTTGTGAACATATCAATTATGAAATTTTTATTACTGAAACGAGAGAGTTGTCAAGTGGAAAGCCCTCGTTGTGTACAATGAGGAACGAGGGTTGGAACGATGAAATTGAAGGTGTCTTAACGAATGTGTTTCGGTCGTTTTGGTTTTCCTTAGTTTGTAGATCGGAGTTTTAAATAAAACACCTTGCATGTAAATCTAAATCCATGAATACGGTTGGATTCTGATAGGTATGTGTGTTGTTTTGCATTTTTCACTAAACACGTGTTTGTTCTTTTTTTTTGTGAAGCAAAAATTAATATGTTGTGTGTTCAGTGTTGGCAATTTTGAAGTTAAAGTTAACCCACCCACATCCTCATCTCGCTGCTTTAGTTGTCAGTGTTCCTTGTAGCATAGACATAATATGTATTTTTTAATACTGTTTGTTATTTTATTAGGAGATAAAGTGTCTTGCAAATGCGACAACTAAATTAATATGTTTGTGTTTTACTCAGTAGTTGATAATATGACAAACAAAAAACCTATATGGCAAGACTATTGATTGGCCAGCAGTGGATAAACACCCGTCCTCATCGAATGTCAGTTTTGTTTTATTTTTTTGAAAAGTTGGTGATATTTTAAATAGCATTTGCTTGAGTTTTATTATTAACACTACTTGTCCCGAAGTCGGGCATAACTATTATACCCCTATCCATCTTTGATCCAGGCATGCTTTCAGATCATCCAGCCAATAAACACTGCGGTGCATCAGCATCACGTAGTTAGCAAATCCCGCGGAACACGTAGCCTATAGCAATAGCGCAATTAGGATAGCAAAATAGTATGTGCATGTGAAATCGTCCACGTTCGTCCGTCTTTATCCGTGCCCGAGCCCCGAGTTGGCTGTGTTGTCTTTAAGGTTGCACCATGCCCCGCAATCGCCCACGGATCTCTCTCACAAATCCCGGTTCTGCCACTTGCTAGTTTTCTCACTCCCTTTTAAGTGTCTGTATTTATGTGGATGTTGCAAGCGGACTGCTTTCTAGTGAACTCAGTCTGACAATGAGCCCGAACAGAGTACCCTTAGATATGTCCGCGGCCACTCAAGCCAGACAAGCATATTTAGAACAGCACTGTACCTGTTAATGGGTATTTAACATGAATTTATTTATCAGCCGGCGGAACCCATGAGAGAAACTGAGGTATAGGAACGCTGTGGGTGTTTCAAGCAAATCCTGTCGCAGTACAAACAAGTACGTAGCTTGTAGTAGGCCTTTAGCTCATGCAATGACTGCGATGCGTTCGTTCTGCTGTGTTGCACTGTGGTGTTAGCTGTCTTATTAGAGCAACCCAACCTTGGATGTGGCCTTTCCTTGTAGTACGACGACGATTAATCAACGAAATGTTTTAAAATGGATCGATTCAAATCCTATATTGAGATTAATTAAAGTGTAATAGAATTTTCGAGGCCAGGGAGTGCTTCCTCCGCGACAACACAGCCACGTGGTCAAACAATACTCACTAATTCGGTACGAGGTCTGCGGTAGAGTCGCCGGGGGCGCGATGCGGTAGCAAATTGGTGCATCGT
The DNA here is from genome assembly GCF_036711695.1 of Zophobas morio. Classification (NCBI taxonomy): domain Eukaryota; kingdom Metazoa; phylum Arthropoda; class Insecta; order Coleoptera; family Tenebrionidae; genus Zophobas; species Zophobas morio. Next base: position 10,390,296 of record NW_026972149.1, read on the forward strand.
CGTTGATTCTCGCTTCGTTTTCGCGAGATCGATCGTTCGATTTGTTGTTGTTGTGTTCTTATGGTCTTGGTCGGCGCGTTACGTTACGTAGTTGCAGCATCCGTAGTCGAAGTCGGTGCTTACGCTGCGCTTACGCTTGACTGGGAGTTTGCGTGTCGCGCGGTAGGTTTAGTTCGCGGGATCGTCGTCGCTGTTTCATCAGTCTTTATATCATCAGATTCCTCTCTTTCTTCATTCTGTCTCTTCTGAGTCCTGCTATAGGAGTCGCTTTCGAGGACTCCTATAGTTATACAAGTACTACTAACTACTACTACTTACTACTATTTACTGCTACTACAACAACTACTACTACTACTAACAAGATTCGATTAAATTATCACCAGCGAAAGTAGTAAGAAAGGACGAGCGTGTCCGCTGTCGGGTCCCAGGTGAGAATGTAGATAAATCGAGGGTGAGCGTGAGCATGGTGTGTGTGTGCATGCAGATCCCGGCCTTATGAGTACCCTGCTTCCCTGTGTTTGCAGCTGCGAGTAATCCGAGCTTTCAAGTCCACCCTGGAGGATCTGGAGGAACGTCGCTCGGTACATAGTTTACACAGCTTACACAGTTTGCGCAGCTCGCGAAGCCACACCGGCCCTTGGCCGCCTCGTCCTCTCTCAGACATCACTTACATAGACGAGGACCCAACCGCCAACAAACTGTCGCCGCAACCTTCGAAGAACGAGCGCGACGACCACCGGCTGCTATCCCCAAACACCCTGAGGCTCCCGACCCACAATCCACAATACGCACACCTGGCCCCCTCCCCCGCGAACAACTCGGAGCTGCCCAAGCCCGTGCATGAGACTCGCATCTAGTGCCGGTCCTGGCCGCAGAGCCGCGGCGCGCACCGCATGCTCCGTGTCCGGTGTAGCTTGCCGCCGTAGCGTAGCCGCAACCGCAGCCGTAGCCGCAACCGCAGCCGCCTCTGCTCGCCACCGCTCTGCCACAGCTCTGCCTCTGCTCTGCGCCGTAGCCGCCTGACCGTTTCATCGTTCTCCGCTACTCTCCGTTCTGGATCCATCACCAGACCAGACACAGTACTATTTCTAGTAGATGTCGCCTTCCATTGTAGCCATACCCCGAAACCCTTGTTTTACCCCCGCCTCTCCTTCTATCGTTAGCTTAGCACTAAGTAGACTTTCTTACTTGACCAAATCTTGAGTATTTTGTATTATTTTGTACATAATATTTCGTCGTTCACTGTAGACTAGCTGTATGTATAGCATTTTAGATAGCCTTAGACCTCTCAGGTTAGTGGTAATGGAAACAAACATTTTATTTTTCAACTTGTTGAACGCATGCACACAACAACTGCGAGTCATCTGTATTGTGTGTCGACCGCCAACGACATGATCAGTGTTAATAATACACTAACGACTTAGCGAAAAAAAAAGAATAGGGGAAAATATAAAAAAATATCATGGCAAAATATATTTAAACAATTTTATACGCATATTCTATATTTACATATATATATATATCTTTATTATTATTTTTTTTACATTTTTTTTGATCATTGCATTCGGTCAGCAGGCCACATTACTTAATACTCAAATATTATATATTTTATAAGATGTTATATATTTCAGTGTATTAACATATTGCCTATTACTCTATTGATATGTAATTATGATAATGGTTCAATTTAACTGTTCATTTTTTACGTCGAATATAACGTTTTTTATAATATATAGCGATGTTTCTATGCTCTGTTCTTGATATTCGGCACTGGGCCACATGTAGATACACGTTTCGAGCAATCGTGTGTCTGTTGATTGTAACACTTTTATTTACAGCACAACGAACATGCGGAAGTCGTGCCGACGGCACTTCGCAGCGGACTTCCGCGTGCTCTTTTCAGGTAGCGGCGAAGGGCGGAGTGTCCACCACCACAAACAATCAAACAAACAAACAAAATAAATAACATATCGAGTAGAGATTCTATATTTTGACAGATTTCGTTCGTGATACATATATATAATATATATTAGATTAGATAGATAGACGGCCGGCGAAATAGTTGGACCGAACGAGACCGAGTCGGAGGTTCGTCCTTCGCCGGCGCCTGCCACTCTTCTCAGGTTACTAGTAGTATCTGATCTATCTTGTTCTGTGCACTATCTATTGTATGTGTCTGTCACTGTCTATCGAACCACTCTTAACGTTGCCCTTTACTCTTGAAGGTGATAGGTGGTGAATTGCAAGAACGTTTGATTCCGGTTCCGTACAGCAAGAGCTCCACTGACCAAGCTGTAAGCCGCTTTCCTACATCTTTCTGTCCGCTATGTTATCGTATGCCGCTGTTCGCTCTTGTTAGTTTGTGTTTGGCCACGCTTCCACTGCTTCCACATTGTGTAGAGGCACAAGCTTTCATTACCATGACTGATCTATGCTTGCCTCTGATCGTTTTATTTTTGCGATTTCACTTCGAGATATTATCGATTGATTCAGCGTTAACGCCCCTTATCAATATCGAAGCAGTGAAGTTTTTTAAACAATTATAATAACATATTAATATTGATTTTTTATGTAGAGTTTTTTCCGTATTTCTTTGTCTGTTGTTCGGTTTTAATATCTTTATAATTTTATTCGCATGTTGCATGTTGTTTTTTATACATTCGTTTTGTTTTATTTAGTTATATTAATTTACACCTAGTTCACAGATGCATAAGATCGCTCAAAACGACTGCTCGGCCGATTTTGATTTTGTTTTTGTTTTCGTTTTAATTTAATCGACATTACCCAGGTTATTATTATTCTTACCAACATTTATTATGAGCAGGTGTGTTAGTAGTAGCACCAGATAATTTTTGGCCAAGTACCGCATACGTAACTATTGGAAATGTTTTTTGCAAAAAACAACCCGTTTTGCTATTTTTTGAATATTTTGACGATTTGGTTTTTGATTGATTGATTGATTTATTGGTTTACTAACGACGTTTGCATTTTTCGAACGACGCATCATAGACTAGATCGCGATTGGTGCGATCGTTTTTGTTTTTGTGGCCTGTGATTGTGTCTAGTCGAATTTCTCGCGGCCGTCACTCAACTGATGGATAAATACAGTAATGAGAAAAAAAAAATTGAAGATTAAAATAGTGCTGTGTCATTTTATCTGTTGGCACTGCAAAACCGCCGTCGTGATACGTCCACTAGTTCTATGATGCCTGACGCTTTGTTTTTATAGGTTATTTGTTATTAACGGCCTCGTTGCATATAGAGATGACCTTGTTTGTTGAATTAATTGTAGAGGCTTCCATTTATTTATAATTGAAAATATTAAAAAAAAGTTGTTTTTCACTCAAATTACATATATTTGTTATTTATATTGTATTTTATAATGCCTAAAACAGACCAAGTGTACTTAGAAATGTTTTATATGGTAACATACTAACAAGCAGCTGTTTTCGATGCAAGATTTTTTTTATTTTCAATAAAATTAATAAACCTATCACAACTTTTATTTTGACAAACTGCTAGGTTGTGTTTAATTCGCCTTTATTTTATGTGTTTCTTTTAAATAATGTTTTTATAAAGTTTGTGTGTTTACTAATACCCACGTATACATACATACAGGTGGGGCAAAATCACGTAAGCAAAGTAACCAATATCTGGTAAAGACTGTATGTATTTGACTATTGTTATTCGTGTGTGTTCTTAAGTGGTGCTCAGACAATTTAAACTGTGTTGATTTGTGAAAATTTTGCAAGTTCTATGTTTAATCCTGATCACTCGGTATGACAAGATCCGACTGCTTGCTACCAGCGAATAAACGGGCGGTTGCGCTTTTACTTTGTGTGCGAGAAGGTCCCGAGCGAGGGTCGCACTTTGAAAGTATGCAGCGCAGACGACTGTTTGTTCTCCATATCAATGTTAATCATTTCAACTGGAGGCATCCAGACTCTAGCTTTATAGTCTGCAATCGAATCAGTAAATGTAAAGCTTAGACCTGCCTCGGAGTATCCAATTCACGGCATGTATGATGGCTCTACACAAATACATTTCGCTCTGGCAGTCCTGTCAGTTGAACTGCCTCCGATCACGTGTATGTATGCAGCCACAGCTACTCGTGTGGCATGTATATAAAAAAAAAAAAATTACTGCATGTTTGTCGATAACTGTTACTTCTGGTCGCGCGTCGGTTCTCGATTATTATAGTAAGAGAGACGACATCTGGGGTACTCCGATACAGATGAGTGTTTTATAGAGTTAGAGCAGAAAGGCGGTGCCTCGGCTGTCGTCTCGAGCAGCACCACTCACGTTGTTTTTTTTTTTTTTGTGTTTTGTTACGATTGTCACTATTACGTACAGGAACGTGGATACTTGGTGACTGTGCGAGCACACTATTTTTTGCAGAGATTGACAACAACTGCATGCCACGGATTAGAGAGACAGTTCTTGACTGTAAGTCAGTCAGTCAGTCAAGTTACGTGCAGATGATCACACACAACGAGAACCGACCGCAAGACTATTTGATGGCTCTGTATTGTTCTTTCGGCTGTGCTAACTGCTCGCCATTTTCCCCGGGAATGTTCTTATTTTAATTCTCCCTGTTTTGTTGTTTCTTGTTCATTTCAGATCCGAGTAGTTAATGCTTTCCGTCAGGGCCTAGATGCTCGGTACGGCGAACACAGCAATACTTCCCTTGCCGAGGTACTCCGCAAACAGACATCACTCTCTAAGAGGTTGTCTCAGACTTCTTCCATTGAGTATGCCGATAACATCCCAGATGAGTTGACGATCCCCGAAATAGACGTGGAGCGATTATCCTCACACAGCCACACAGAGACGGCTGTTTAGCTCCCAGCCCGCAACCTCTTCCTCGCGCCGCGCTCCCGTCCTGCCTGCTCTGCTCCGATTATCATAAACCAATTTAACCCTCGCCCACAGTCATCATTTCAATGACCGACCCCCTCAGCGACCCATGCCCCCTCGTTAGCCGCCGACACGAGCAGCAACCGGGTACTTCTCCAAAAACAAAAACAAAATCCACAAAAAAATTAAACAAAACGCCATCGCAATCGACCATCGAGCGCCAGCGACGACTGCCCGGCCAGACCGCCCACCGCTGGTAGCCACGCCATCACTCCGGGCTTCGGCCACACGACCGCGCAATTATATATAGTATATCTCTACCCATATAATTGCACTGCGTTGCATCGTTTGTTCGTTGAAATGTTGTTATCTAGTGGACATTGAGTGTCTCGTTTCGTTTTACTAAAGAATTAGAAGACAGGATCCGTGCTGGCGACATGGACTAAATTGATTAGCAATAAATGGGCGATCGTCAGTTCGCTCATAGCGATTTAATTAGGTGCCTAGGTGAGAGACTCGCGTCCAGTGGGACTCTCACGAGACGAGGACGTGCGTCGTTATCCGTCGTGCACTCTGACTGGGTCCGCCGCGTCGACCAGGAGATTGTCTGTCTGTATGTCTGTACAAAGCTCCTCGTGCACCGTCGCCGCGGCTCGGCCTTTGTCAGCCAAGGCTGCGCGCGCCCTCGTTCTTCTATCACGAGCCGCCGTCGCCGATCCGCTGGACTAGAAGCGCACACCGGCGTGGGCGACCCGTCCTTAACTTATTATTAAAAATGTAGGTATCAGATGTTGTCTGCCAAATGTTTGAGGGGAGGCAATAACCACACGTGCAGTTATTATAGATTAGTCTTTATAAATATGATAGTAGTACCGTTAGTCGAATTACTGCTTCTCCTCGCCTTCTTCTGTTGTAATCTAGGTCTAACTCTGACTTAGTTATGATGTAGATAGTCTAGCGGTGACACTAGATATACATTATTATACATATTTAAGAAAGAACCTGTACGAGGTACCACCTCGACCTCAGAGATTCGTTTGTTTTATACTTTATCTAAATGTACTTTGATTGGAAAAGAACAAAATGAAACAACCAGTACATTACTCTTACGTACGTAGTTAGTAAGCTGTGTATAATGGCGCGTCGGCATATCGAGCCGCGACCAAACGACCCCTCTAGTCGGCGACGGTACTTAGCTATGCGCATCGGCCTTAGTACTTCGGCCCCGGGGTTGCCGCCGGGGCCACCGTGTTCGGTCGGGTCACGTCGGATCGATCGTAATTATCACGTAGTCACGTTTCGGTCTTGGTTCGCTGCGACCGACGAGCTCGCGCACACATTTATACACTACTCCGTATCGGATCCATCGTCTTAGGTGTTCGTACAGAACGGCGTCGCGTCAAAGCGACGTCAGTGCATCGGGACGGCCCGCGGTGAATATGCGCACGTTCGCCCTTCGTCCTCGCGTCGACGTCTCCTTTGAACCCGCCGGTGCTCGACGGACATCGTCCGACACCCGCTCCGAGACCCCAGCGAGCGTTCACTTCCGACCGCCTCCACCATTCTAGTCAAGCAAATTTTTGTCGATTTCAGGCGGTCGGCGCACGGCCGTCCTCGGCTCCCGGAGCGGACGTCGTCCGGACGCGCTCTCCCACGTTGCTTCCGTGGTAGCGCGCGTTCCTATTACTATGTAATATAATTTTACTTATTATGTTATATCTATCTGTGGTTCGTCACGCCCTTGCCCATCAGACTCCATACACTTCTAGTTGATCAAACGAACCGCAATCATCATTATTACCATTATTATTACTTCGTTTGTTTTTGTAGTCTACACACTTTAATAAAATTATAAATCGAAGGGGTGTTAGTTATAGCCAGGTCTCGTGGCGCATGATGAGATCTTTTTACGGACACAGGCCAGAAGCAGTAGCAGTCGCAGATCAGATATTGATATATTAAAAAAAAATCATCATGATTATGCCGAATTTTGTCAACGTGGCATTTTAAGTTGAATGTTGTTATTTGTAATTTATAATGGTACAATTAAATCGTTATCATGTTATGGTTGTTATTTTATACGAACTCGCCTCTCGCGCTATCGCGCAAACTCGCGCCACTGGCAGGTCCGGTGGCTCAGGATCGAACTAAAGGTGGATCGGAGTACGGCCGTGACCATTCTACCTAATTAAGTTTTATTGTCTGTCTGTGCTTTTATTTATATAATAAAGGTATTTTGAGCTTTAAATTAAAGAGAGGTGAATAACATGCTGTTAAAGTGTTTTAATGATTCCATTTCAGGATCGCCTGTAAATTATTTTATTGTTGTGAAAGGCCTTTTTTATTACATTTGTTCTGTCAGATATTTTTCAAGTTCATATGAATGTTTGTTCTTCAACGTTGTAATATAATTTAAAGAATTTACAAAATGCTATGAATATTTTCATATTAAACATGAATTTTAAAATATAATCACGCATATATAAATTAACACTGAATTTTATTTAACAACCTCACCTCTCTGTTATTCGTGCTTTTTTATTATTTATTTACACACACACTTTTTTTATTAGCTTAGCCCTCGTATCTTTCAACTCCTCGTTAATCCAAAATTATACATTCTCGAAATTTTACGTAACAACTATTAATTAATGTACTCGAAAAAATTACCAACATTTCAACTATAAAACACAAAATAAGTTACAAAATACTAATATCTAGGATGTAAACTTAACTAACGGAAATGTATTTTAAATGTATATATATCTCTCACTGGGGATCCGGCGCACTATGTGCGAAGCCCAGTTTTTGGAGAGCAACCTTAATATCTTTGTAAACTGTTGGATCTTCTACAGTGCCCGAAATCTATAATAAAGTTATTGTTAATAAACTTAGTTTGATTGTTCACATCAACTCACCTTCACTTCCTTATCTCTCGCTAAATCACTTATAGATTTCCTGCACACTTTCCCCGACCGAGTGCGAGGCAGACCTCTCACGGCTGCCGCCATACGAAAAGCTGCAATCGGCCCCACCAACTCTCTCACCATTCTCAACAAATCGCGCGTTATCGTAGCCTCCGTCTTCCTAGCATCTAAAAAAACTATAAACAAACGACAAAAACCTCCCCCCTTCATACTTTTCCTAATGACGTATAAGCACAGCGGAATCTCGCCCTTGGTGGATTCCGGCACGCCCACAACTGTGGCGTCAGCGACATCTGGGTGAGATAAAACCACGTCCTCGAGAGCGGAGGTGGAAATTCTGTGACCTGCCACGTTGATCACGTCGTCGTCCCTAGCCGTGACGTAGATATATCCGTACTCGTCTCTATACCCGGCGTCCATGGTATCGTAGTAGCCCTATCAGAAAACTCTCGTTGCTGCGACTGCGCCAAAAACGAAACCACCTACCCGATACTTGCTGAAGTACACTTGACAGAACCTCTCCGGAGACTGGTAAAGGGTGGACATGGTCCCTGGGGGTAGGGGTAGCTTGACTACGATCCGACCCAGCTCGTGACAAGGCGCCTCGCTGCCGTCGACCCCCAAAACCCGGATGTCGTAGCCCGGGAACGGCATCCCCGTGGTGTATTTCGGGGGACTGAGGTTGTGACCCAGACCGATACAAGTGGCGGTTATGGCGTGACCCGTTTCGGTTTGCCACCAGTGGTTCAACACCGGCACGTTGAAGGTTTTCTCAGCCCAGGATTTAGTTTCATAGTCGCAGTGTTCCCCGGCCACGAAAATCGACCTCAAGGTACCCACCGGGTACTTCCGTCCGAACTCGTTTTCGGGATCTTCGCGGTGGATGACGCGGAACGCGGTAGGGACGGTAAAGATCGCGTTGACTTTATAATCGCTGATGATCCTGCGTTTCAAAGTTAGACGAGTCTTACGAATGTAAAATGCGCACCTGAAATATTGTCCCGGGTCTGGGGTACGGTCCGGTTTGCCTTCGTACATCACGCTGGTGATTCCGTATAGTAGAGGCCCGTAACAAATGTAGGAGTGTCCCACCACCCAGCCTAAGTCACTAGCCGCCCACCAGACGTCGTTGGGTCCCATTCCGTAAAGGTTACTCATGGTCCAGGTGAGGGTCGCGATGTGTCCACCCACAGGACGTTGAATCCCCTTCGGCATGTCTAAAATTGGGGTTTTAATTAATAGCATTGGTATTACTATTGTTGACCTGTTGTCCCCGACGTGTATAGGATATACAGGGGGTCGTTAGCATCCACGGGGACACAATCGTGTGGTCCGGCCATTTTCAAAGCGTCTTCCCACAAAATGTCCATTTCGACGTCGATATGCGCGGATTCGATGTTACGTCTTTGATAGATAATGCATTTGTTGGGTTTGTGCGACGACCATTCAATAGCGTCATTAAGGATGTCTTTGTAACTATAGTGGAAAAATTAATAGGAGTTTGAGACAGTCGGTTGTCTTACCGGACGACTTTATTCGGTTCTATTCCGCAACTGGCCGCTATTACTACTTTGGGCTCGGCGTGAACAATCCTCGAGCAGAGCTCTCGTGCGGCGAAGCCTGCAAAAGTGTTGGTAGATTAAGGGACAACAGAGTGATAACCGACCTCCGAAAACCACGGAATGAACGGCCCCTAGTCTGGCAGTGGCGAGCATTGCGATTACACATTCAGGGATCAGTGGCATGTAGATGACCACTCTGTCCCCTTTGGATACCCCTAGTTTGGCTAAAGCTCCAGCTAAATGAGACACTTGATCGAGAAGTTCCGCGTAGGTTATTTTCCTTACGCTGTTGGTTAACGGGCTGTCGTGGATTAACGCGACTTTGGAACCTTTCCCGGCTTCTACGTGGCGGTCGACGGCGTTGTAGCAAGCGTTTATTTCTCCACCGACAAACCTAAATAAAACAAATCGATCTTTAAGTCCGACAATCGACGTAGGCGTTGAAGCATACCATTTCGTAAAAGGCGAATGCGAATTGTCTAAGACTCTGTCCCATGGTTTTGTCCAATGGACTAGTTTTCCCACTTCTGACCAAAATTCCTCAGGACAGCTGATCGATTTTTTATACAACTCTTCATACTTTTTGCTATAGTAAGGGTTTTCTTTTTTTATGATATCTGTAAGGTCAAGGAGAAAATTTCAATACTGCATTAATTTCAATTGTTGTTATTAATGAGTTACATGGGAACGGAGACGACGAAAAATAAACGCCCAGCAACAGCAGGGCATATACATATTAGAAAATTTGGAGAAAGTGGTCTTAGAAACCATTAACGAAAGGATTATTCGTAGGCAAATTTCTTGTGTCAAACTGACTGTTACTTAAGTCGTAAGTCGGGTTATAAGTCGCACAGCGCAAAGCTAGCTTAAGCCCTGTCATGCACTTAGCACACAATTAAATGAATTGTTTTGTATGGTGTGCATAGATTGTTTTTACACCATTTGTCAAAAAGACGTACTTGCTTCATCACAGTGGTTTTCGTATTTGGCACTTTTCATCAATGTGGTTATTTCACCAACACTTCCGTCAATCATGGTAGTTTTTAACTTTGTTTGGAAAATACACGCACTTTACACCGTTAACTATACAGTATTGAACAATCGACATTAATAACATATCGATAGGTAATGTCTTGTATATATTAGCTTTGATTAACCCCCACTTTTGTCAAAATAAATGAAAACATAACGTTCAGTTAATATTTTTAGTCAAAATTGCGTCAAATGAATTGTTATTACGGCCTTGGTCAAATTCTAATTGCCAAATCGAGTTTGAAATGACGGCAGGATTAAAAATCGAGATTTTAAGTACAGATTTCAAAGTATTATTAAGCGAGTATTGTTATACAAGCTATTAGGATCGAATTAGTAGTTTCATCTGTACGTGTGAATTAATTAGTAAATTCATAATGAATTAATCTATATTAAATAAAATAAAATCAGCGCCTCTGGTGGCAATTTTTGCTATGAACTTGTTTGTTTTCGAGAATTTGTTCGATATCTCTTCTTTGTTGCTACGCGACGGCACAAAACTTGATGGGTCATTTTAACATGGGTCCACGCTGGTCCGGCGCATCCACCATTAATGTCTTGTCATATCAACAGATCCAACGAATTTATTTTTTGCTGTAACGATATTAACGGCTTATTTTTGCTTTTCTAGTCCTCGACGGAGGTGTTTCAAGAGCAACTGGGAACAAAATAATCGCAATCTTTTGATGATTCCAGTTTTTATTCATCAAAGTAAGTATCCCCAGCTTCGACGGTTCCCTCCACGGTCGAATTTTATGTTTGTGACAAGGATGCTGAGTGGTTTCTTTTGTTGTTCAGATATTGTGGAGAAGTTGAAGTACAGTTCCAATATTAGAATGAGTTATGAAAAAATGAAATTTTAATTGTATTTTTGAAACACGTCACATGTGTGATTTCAATATGATCTTCACGTTTATTGCAAAGAAAGTTTGTTGTGTTTTTGTTCTACTGAGATTTATGATGTATGTAATAATAAAGAGTTTTTAGAAATATGGTGTTTTTTTTACCTAGTTACACAGAATGTGGCTTCCAAGGAAGATTAATTGACGACGACTCGACTCTCATAAACGAAATAATTTCTGGATTTTTTTGTGTTGTTGTTAAGAAACATTTTACGCTTATGAGGAAGATTATGCAACATTGTAAATGAATTAATAGCCCAATTGACGCATTGTTCGTCAGGACGTCTACGTAGCGATCTCTTTAAAATTCAGTTAGAAAAAATTAGAATATTAAAAATAGTATCAGCGTCGATTTCTTAAATTTTGACTTATGAACTATCAAAATTTACATTTTCACTTATATTTCGCAGAATTTTGAGTCGTCTGGAAACCTAGATTTCACCTTAAAATGCTACGAAATATGTGCATTAAGTAAATGCAAATTTGTTAACTAAGACGTAATATGGGTATGACCCAAGTCGATAATATGGAAGTTGGTGGAAAGTTTACCATGACTTTATAGACAATTTACATATATCCCTTTTGACCCAAACTCCAAGGATATAATATTAATCTACTAACATGAAACTGGAATAATGTGATTTCTATTGACACGAAATTTCATTAAAGAAATTTTGAACTACGTGTCGCAAATCCAGATTGGCAATTTTGGAAAGAATAGCGAAAGTGGGTCTTGAGAAAACCACCGTTTCCTGCTATGCTCTTCTTAATTAACTTATTCCCAATTACTACTTATACATTTATAAAATTTTGAGTTCTTTTTTGGTTTAACGGAAATCAGAGTAATTTTTTGCGCCTTAGATTGAGGCGTGGACGTAATTTTGGGCTACCTGTCAGCGTACGCTGTTAATTCAGAAAGGTTGGGCCAGTGGCCGTGACCCAGTGACGCTTATTACACTGGAAAATCGTTGAGCATGTATTTTTAAAATGCTTAAAGATCGAAGTACACAAGTGAAAGCTGTGATGGGGTGAGACGGTGGAAGAATGCTTATAAATATCGCGAGCAAATTGAGGTCGTAAAAAGGATTATTGGCAATAAAGCATGAAACCTGAGAAAACGGAAAATATATGAATAGGGATAAGCTATGGTTTCAGTTTTTTTGTTTGTTTGTTTCTTCTACGACTTTTGTTATGGCATATTGAGAGCGAGAGTTATCAGAATAAACATGTTTAGACGTTTGTCCTCATCTTCCGCCCACGCACATGATTAAATTGTGGATTGGTTTGGGCGCATATTTTCGAATATTTTCATTGTGAGCAAGGTTTGTATATTTTTTGAGGAACAATGTTTCTTTAATATGGTAGGTAAAGTAAACGCTGTCAGAAGTGTGAGCTAATTGAGTGTATTATTGTTACCAGATAATAATTTGGTCGTGTTATTATTTACTCCCACTTAATGTCACGGCTGTTCGCGAAGGCAGTGCATTTAAGAGTAATTCCAGTAAAACGTTATGATAAAATAAATCAACCTGTAGCTCCTGTCATGAACATATGGATCTTATCTAACTAGATAATGGCCGCACAATGAAAATTTGTTTGTTTTAGCTACCACTCTCAAAATTATACTAACGTTCATACTTATACAATGAACGTGTTTGAAGTTTTGAATCATTTTCCGGCCTTTGTACTTTCATGCAAATATCTTCATTGTTCTTGACCCCGACTTCTTCAACTTCGAACATCTTCGGCTGTTTGTGATCAATTTTTACTTGCATTGTTCGCGCTAAATTGCCCATATTTTAATCCCTGTGCGTTTCAACATTGACGCATTTTGTAAAAAAGAAGGAATTCAAATATGGTGTAAATCTGCCTTGAATACTAAATAAAGGGATCAACCTGCGAGCATCTGTACGTCTATTAGTAAATAATTGTTGTTTATCGCTTAGAGAGTTCAATTAAGTATTCGAAGCGAGACTTTGTATTATTTAAATTGGCCCTACCGCTTCGATTCTTTACGTCAGGACTCTAACCTTGCAAGCTTAATTGTTCTTTCGATGCAGTTTCCGGATTCATTCGGCCCTACGCACTAGGAAAAAGCGAAAATTGCCTTACAACGCGTGTGCGTTAACTTCTAAACCGATCAGTGGAATTTAGAACTGCTATAACCCGTATAGTTGAAAAAGGAGTTAAAGTGACGTTAAAATGACGTAAATGTCACGGGTTTTTAAATGGCGACGTGTCATGTGACAACTCAATTTAACCTAAAAATATCATCGACAGTATTAAAATTAAAAAATCTCGAGTAGAATATGCAATTATGAAAATAAACCTTCCCATTATAAAAACAGGGAGAAACACAAATAAATTCCACCAAATTATTATTGCTTATATATCGTTAAAATAAACGGCGCTTTTTAAGTAAACTGTCATCATAGTTTGGTCATACATTTTTTATTCTAACGATTTTAGCAGGAACAGTAAAATATTTATGATGGTGCTTCTGTAAACTTATCGTTCATGTTTGATTATTTGGTTTTTCGACTTCGGAATTCTTGTCTCTGGTTTCTTTTTTTAGTAGGTTTTGTGATTTGTCATTTTTGTACGTAATTTTTCAAAAGTAGTTGCAACAACTATTTTAAAGTAAATGTTATAGATGGACGTAGTTGTGATTGGACAAAAGCATAGTTTTTTCGTTGTGCTATTTTAATTACTTACGATAGTGATACTATACAAACATTTGTTTATTCACTTAAGTAGCATGTGTAAAGGCGCAAGTCAAATATGATAACCATTAAAGTGATTTACAATCTCTAAATAACAATTAACAGCAAAGTGATTTATAGCACCAAAACTGTGTGAAGAGTGGAAAAGCGTTTTTTGTGTTTCGTTTTAACGATCATTTTCAGGAATTATGGCCATTTTTCTATTTTACGCATTCTAAAATTGCTCTGATGGAGACATTCGGACTATTTTAGAAAATCTCTAACAATTTAAAAAATGTCGTCATTTACTTCTAACACTAACCAAAAATTTTTCTGATCATTTCCGCTTAAAATTTGGTGACATGATCTCAAAATTTTGCAAAATTCTTCGTTTTTTGTCGTATTTTTTGTACTTTTTCACAGAATCAAACTAACATATATCTCAGGCTATTTTTCAAATGGATTTTTACTTCCCAAGCGTAAGCGAAGGAAGTATAGTAATCGAGTCCATCGGCCGAATTGCCACTTTTATATTTTCTAGACGTTTCATGACTCCTGCAGCACGAAGAAAGTAATTTCCCGTTTCCGTCTGTCTGTCTGTCTGTCTGTCTGTCTGTCTGTCTGGTGTCTATCCATGTTTATTAGACAAGTAATCTTCGAAACTACTGAACCGATTGTTGTCAAATTTTGTATGTGTATTGGGAATACCATGTAGATGGTTAAATGCTAACTAAAATTTGGTTAATCGTCCTCACCACCAATGGGATGACGTCATCTCCAAAATTTATAATAAAAAGCTTTTTGAAATTTTATGAAATAAGATACTCCTGCACTTGTGATTCATGAATCCTTGACATCCAGAATTTTTGGAAACAATTCAGAACTAACAATATTTTGTAATATAACTTTGAAATTGCAAAACTGCAAAAATCAGAAAATTAAAAAATCTGCACTTTTGCACTTTTTTTTATAATTTTCGTTTCTTCAATCTTTCAAATTTTATAATATTTCATTTTTCATTTTTGATTTTAACAATTTTAAAATTTTGCAATTATTTTTTCATTTTTTTTTTTATTCGAAAAGTTGAAAATTCGAAAAATAGAAAAATTAAAAATTGAGAAACTAAAAACCGGAAATAACTGAAAAATTGAAAAATTGAGAAAACCAAAAATTGCAAAATTAAAAAGTGGAAAATCGAAAAGCCAAGAACTGAAGAAACGATGAATTGAAACATCGAAAGATTGAAAAAAATCAATGAATCGAAAAATTGGAAAACCTAAAAATTGTAAAATCGAAAAATTATACTAATAGAATCATCAAAACTGTAGTCGAAAAATTGAAAAACCAATATCGACGAACTGAAAAATCGAATAAATGAAAAGGTTTTTAAATTCAGTAATTGAAAAATAAGAAAATTTTAAAATCGTAAAATTGAAAAAGAGAAAAATAAAAAAAATTACAATTACATTTTATCATAGAGTAGAAAAATCACAAATCAAAAATAATCGGAAACAGAAAAATTTCACATAAAAAAAGAAAAATTATAAAATCAGAACATTGAAAAACACAAACTGACAAAAAAATAAAAAACTGAAACGAAAAATTGCAAATCGAAAAATTGAAAAAACAAAAAATTTTAATATCAGAATATTGAAAAACCGAAAAATTGTCAAATAAAGCAACCCAAAAACCCAAACAACAAACTGCAAATCGAAGATTTGAAGAAATGAAATATTGAAAATGCGAATAAATGAAAAAGTTTTAAACTCCAATAATTGAAAAATGGAAAAATTCTAAGATCGTAAAATTAAAAGTGAAGCATTAAAAAAAATATTATTGTTATTATTAAAAAATTAATATCGAAGAAATGAAAATAAAAAATCCTGAAACTAAAGAATCTAAAATTGAAAGAACGAAAAATTTAAAAATTTCGTAAAAAATTGAAAAATTTCACATTGAAAAAAATACAAATTATAAAATCAAATTATTGAAAAACCAAAAAATTGAAAAATCGAAAAGTTGAATACTCCTGAAAATACAAATGGAAAAATTGCAAAATCTAAGAACTGAAACATCCAAAAGTTGGAAAATTGAAAAAGTGTAAAATTTAAAAATGAAAACTTGAAGGGTTGCATATTGTAAAATTGTAGGAACGAAGAATTGAAAAAATTGACACTGAAAAAACAAAAAATTGTAAAATTAAAAAAAAATAAACCGAAACGAGAAATGAAAAGTTAAAGAATCGAAAAACTGAAAAATTAAAAGTTGAAAAATTGAAAAATCGCAAATCGATAAATTGAAGAAACGAGAAACTGGAAAAATTAAAACTGAGAAAGAAAAAATTATAAAATCGAAAAATAGAATAAGTAACTAAAAAAAAAAAATAAAGAAAATAAAAAACCGAAACTAAAATAAAGGTTATCATAAAAAAATTAAATTCAAGTCAAAAAAGCTGCGGAAGTTTTATTAGAGGTTATCAGAAAATAAAAATCGCAAATAATTTTTATAAAATTTCAAGGAAGTTGGGCTACACTTCAAAGGCGAGGGAAGTTCTGTCGAAATAACCTTCGACCAATTTTTTAGATTTGCTTATACGGAGTGCCTGAAACAAATTAATGACTGGGTCAGTTTATTTTAGTGATTAAGTCAAGAATTGCAAAACTAAAAAATTTTGAAATCTTGCAGACGTTTTAAAGTTATTGTAACCATGGTAACATTTTAATTAAAATGTGCCTGTTTATCAACCCCAAAAACTTATGTCACCTTTAAATTTTGCAGAATATGATCAGTCTATACTTGTAATTTATCAATGCATTCATATTTTTTGGATTTGCTTTTACAGGGTGACTCAAAAAAATTAATGAACCAGTCAACTTATTTTATTGAATATCTCGATACTTTGAAATCTTGCAGACGTGTTAAAATTGTTGTAAGCCTAGTAAATTGTTAATCAAAACATATCTATTTATCCCCCAAAAAATTGATGACGTCATCTCAAAATTTTGCCGAATAAATTCTACCCAAAATGTGCAAAATATGATGTGTTTTTACTTATGATTTATCATTGTATTTATATTTTTTAGTTTTCCTTAAAGAGGTGGGTCAAAAAAAATAATGAATGAGTAAATTTGATTGATTAAATCAGGAACCATGAAATCCATTTTTTCAGAAAATTTTTTACACTGTCACTACTTTCCTTTTGTGCTGTAACTAGTATTAGATGGCGTCGTCACAAATTTTTTATTGGTCAAATTAAGAACCAGTGAGTTACCCCATTTTCTCGAAAATGTGAACAATACGCACGTTTGTATAAAATACTGATAAAATAAGAATTCAGAATATTTTGTGTGATTGTGGTCTAATTCATAATTTTAGTCCTGTGTTTTGAGAAGACAAACTCATTCAAATCAAACTAATTTCTACGTGACATTCTTTCGATGTATAAACATAAATAAACACTTGAGCGTCAAGTTGCTATTACCTAGTGTTGAAGGACAGCGGTTGGTGGATTATTTCAAGTTCAACATTGTGAGTCATCAGAATGTGACAATGGACTGTCAGTCAGGAGCGTAACATGCACACTTCAGAAGGGGGTGGTTTTTAAATTAATTTTTTTAAATCGCAAACAATAACACACGGAAACATGAACATAAGTGAACTGGTCAACACGCTAGCACGAATGCGGATGCAGGTAGAAAAACAAACAACTTTCAACCAATTTTTTAATAATCGTTTGAGATGGCATTATCAGTCTGTTGCTCGGAGCAATGGTAAACCGTTAAATTTGAAAAACCCTTTTCAAATTTTCAACAACTGAGGGCAGAAATGGCTTCTACTGTGTTAAATTAGCTTAGAAACTGGAATTCAGGCCGATGGATAAATTCCATTTTTAAACCTGGTTTTACGTCAGACATTCGCCACTTCGACCATCTCAATTATCTCGTTTTAATGGGTCTCATCTTGCTGAAAATTGACCTCTTTAGTAATTTGAACATCCGTAAGAAGAATCCTGGCTCAAAAAATATTTCCGTAGGTTGCTGAGTTTTTTTTAAATTTTGAAATGTCAATATTAGACCAAAAAGCTTCGAGTGGTGTAAACCGCAAGATGCAGTCTTAAACCGTTTTGGAGTTATATCTCGTTAAATTTGATAATCAATAAAACAGAACTCATTTTTAAAATGTGAAAATAATGAACCTGTATTTCCCCTAAACAGCGTATTTACAAAAGTCAGCTCAAAGAAAAGAAAAACAGCGTTAATAAAGACATAATTTTAAAAATAATTGTAATTGTTAACAAAGGGTTGCCCTGTTTGTAAATATATTTTCCCCCGGTGTGTTTTTTCAGGTAAATTTAAATTACAGGTGTATTTAATTTGTCGAGTAATCTCAGAGAAATTAATTTAGCGGATGGTTAAAGAAAAAATCCTTTGACATTTACGAGGTGTTGCACTTGCTTTGAAACAATTAAAAAGCCGTAATTTTTGTCTTAGTTTTAGCACGCCGTTAAAAATATAGCCCCCTAAAAAGGAGTAATATTGATTGTCAACCAGGTCCTATAAGTGACTTTATTAAAGCGAACATAATAAAGCGCCCGCTCTCTGTCAACATAATTATTTAATTTTGACAAATATTGATACGATCCGTTGATTAAGTTTCAGGTATCGATTTTGTATTTTTGTCGAATGAAGTTTTACCTGGTATAAGAGCCGAAAAGTCAGTGGTGGTATGAATATGACCCTTATTTCGACATAGGTTGCATTTAACAGCCAATAATGGTGTGTTTGCGTTATCTTTGATGATTAGCTGACCTAGCCAGGATTCAATTAAGCTCTGGGTCTCCTTCAAACTATACACATGCCGCACTAAGAACAAATTAGGGACGTATCTTTGAAGCTAAATGCCATTATACGGATTCTTTTAGAAGGAAATATTATTCGGTGTTGTTCCCACTGCTTCCATTAACTCTCTTCACACAGTTTTTTGCTTTGTGACAAAGACTAGACGACAGCAAACGACGTCAGCATTAATATCCATGAATTTATTATTTATAATAAATTTGATTGAAACAAAAGCAATTTATATTCTGCAGCAACGACATTGTCTGATGGAATAGATTTTAATATTTATTGTGTATTTTATATCCATTTAATGTCCATAAAGCGGAAAAAGACAATAAAATAGTCGTTACAGATTATTGAAACGCACTTTCCTTCAATTACTAAACGCTTTTCCGTAATTAACAAAAATATTAAGTTTCTAGACACAGTTATACTGTGAATTATTAGGTTTCCCTTTCTACCCACTCGTCTTATTTGTGCGGCGTAGTTTTGGCAGAAAATAAAATAATTATAAAAATAAAACAAAGTTTTTATTTTGAGTTTTGCTCCTAATAGCGACTGCTAGTAACACTGACCTTAATGATTCCTGGTTTCTTTCAACTTTAGTTCTTTTGTGCAATTTTTTTATAAAATTTAAATTTTACGCTTTGTTTGAAATTATCTAAAATTCAAATTCTGCACCCTAACCTCAGTTTTATTTTTATTACCTTGAGTGACAAGAATGATGAACTTGCTGACTCCAGAAGCCATGAATTGATTTAACAAATTGTTAAACAAGTGATTTGCATCTTTTCACTTGGTATTTTTCCACGTAAGCTAAGGAAGTATTGTAGCATTCTTGAATGTGAAAAATAATCTACAAAACTAGTGCATTAATTGTAGAAATTTTAGATGTAGATAGACGCGGGCCCAAAATTTTTCCACGTAAATCCTGTTTTCTAAAATAACATGATTCGTCAGATTAAAACATTTTGACAATGACCAAAATGTGTAAGAATTGGAGAGTCCATAAATTTGATCATTTCATTTATCTGGATTTAAAATTCTACTTTAACCCCATGGAAATGAATCCTCTCTAAGAAATAACTTTCACAATAATTTTTCATACTACCGAAATTAAAAAAAACATTCAACTTGATTTTAACGCTGTCAACAGTGAACCTTTAGTGGATTATCTCTACACATTACAATAAAAGGTAAGTATTTGACAGTGTCAAATAGCATAAAGTAGCAGTTTTGACAAGCGGTGTTGCCACTTTCGAAAAAATTAGTCGAAACTTATTTCGTCCTTGAACACAACTCCACTTTTTCGAAAATCATTTGATTTTACCAGTTTAATTTTTTTATGATAACCCTTATAAGTAAAATAAAGATATGTATGTAATATTGAAGTAAACATAAAAAAACATGCTACGCGTTTGTTTCAAGTGAGTTTTACTAATACAAAATTTTGTGATAACGTCATGAACATTTTTTATGATCCTGTGTAAGTAATTCTAAAACTATGCGCCACTGGTAAACCACAACTATACCGGGTGTCTGGAAAATGGTGGATTAAATCTTCAGTACGTTATATATGTAAAACGTAATTTTATAAAAGTAAAATTGGCAACACTGCACGTACCTAATGCGTGAATACCTCCGGGTTACTTTCTCATTTCTTAATAACGATGGTGACTGAAATCCACCTTTTATTTTTAAGGACAGTACCTAATCATAACAACCAGTAGTCATTAATCGTTGTGCATTGTTATTAATAAACCAACCCAAACATTCATAAATTAAAAACAAAAACAAAACCAACAAAAGAAAAATCCATTAAAGCATAACCAACTAAACACTAGAGAGATGTTCAAAAACCCTACCTTGTGCATATAAGTAAGCTCATAATGTTTCCAGATTTTGATCATTTTTTGTAAGAGTTAGTCATTCTCAGTATTTGCTAAGATAAAACTGCTTTTGGCAAATGACATACCCTCTAAGAAATGAGAGGGTGGGCGGGCGGGGCTAGTATCTGCTAAGATAACACTGATTTTGGCAAATGAGATACCTGGGTCTCAAAATTAACTCAAAAACAGGTCAAGTCAAAATTTTCAAAAAATAGAAAACCAAAGTCCCCCAAAATTGTTTTAAATAATTTACAAAAATCTCGATGGACTCTCAAAATAATACATCATCTGTAGCCAAGCACTGCGGCACTCTGGACTTTTTCAGATTCGTAAAAAGCAAAACACTAAAAGCCCAAAAGATTTTTGCGAGTTCATCCAGCAACAAAACACCAGATTCCTTTAAATTTATCCGAAAATAAAACACCAGGGGACCCAAAATTAACTGCGAACATTTTTTAAAGATACGGTTTTGAAAACTTTGACAATTTTTGATATGTCAAACATTTTTAACTGCTTAGTTGTTTTTTTCTGATTGTACCTTCGGTTTATATCAGGCAAACATTGTTGTCAAATGGAATTTTATCAAGTTATTACAAAAACAACACAAGCCGTATCTTTGTACATTTATCTAAATGATTTTTCTAGCGAGCTATTTTGACGAAACTGTAAAAATTGCTGTGTTTCAATGAGAGATTTTGGAAAAATGGTAGGAATTTCCGAAGAAATGACGCCGAATATGACTTCTGGATATCGAAATTTACAAGAAAATATCAACTAATTTTCGGATATACTCCATTTGCTTTAATAATTGTAAAGTGTTTATCAGTGGATACCGAATTTTGAATCTTGATATTTTTCTCATTAATTCTGTCTTCTGGACTCCGATTGATAATTTTAAATGGAGCTTTATATTTGAAATTTTGACAGCGTTCTCTTTTAACTTTAAGCTGTAGACGAAATCTTCTTGATCAAAATATACATTAAAATATGTATAATTTTGAAAATAGCACTTAACAGAATAAGTACTTCACAAATTTTGAAAGTGGAACCAATTTCCCATTTTCTTTCCAAAACAAAGGGTTATGGTTTTCTCTCCGGTCCTTGTCTCAGGACGTATAAAAAGATCAATCACAATTGGGATGGGGCGGGTGGGTGGGGTTAAAGCTTTGATTCTCTTAGTACATATACATAGTCTTCCTTCAACAATAAAATACTAAAAATATCAAATGGTATTTGGTGTTGTTGAAAATGGCTATATATTAAGAAAAAGAAGCCAAAAATTAAGCCCCACCCACCCACCCCTATGTCAGTTGTGATGAATTTTTTATTCGTTGTCAGATAGAGAGGCGGAGTTTAATTGCAAAATCGATATTTTTCTACAAAAATGTACTATTTTAAACATGTTTTAAGTTTCCTATTCTTCTTCTCTTCAATTAAGGTAG
Organism: Zophobas morio; assembly: GCF_036711695.1. Classification (NCBI taxonomy): domain Eukaryota; kingdom Metazoa; phylum Arthropoda; class Insecta; order Coleoptera; family Tenebrionidae; genus Zophobas; species Zophobas morio. The sequence continues at coordinate 10,412,447 of NW_026972149.1, forward strand.
TACTTTTTTTATATCAAATTAATCACCGAAATGGAGGCGGGTGGGTGGGCTGGGATTATTATATGTTCTAGACACTAGCCTGTAAATCGTAACATTTTTGTTGTACTATTTGGTATAAGATTTATTTCCTATTTCAGAAGAGAAAAAATGAAAGAACGGGTGGGTGGGCGGGGCTAAATTTAACTTTTTGCTAAAGTCTTTTATATGCAAGTAGCTGAAAAATGGTCGAAAATGTCAAAAGTGCCAAAATCAGTCTTATCTTAACAAGTATTTTCTTATTAAAGACTGTGACGTCGTAAAGTCATAACTTTCTTTTAAATCTTAGATTCGTCACTTATTAAAAATAGAATTCACTTCCCATTTTACACTAAATAAAATAACACAATGAAATGGAGAAAGGATTTGGGCGGGGCTAAATTTAGCTTTTTTTGGTTTTATGATGAATCAGTAGCCCTACCCACCTCTTCTTCATTCCAGTGACTACTCTTAATATTGTTCAGTCTTTTCTTAGCGAGTTTTAGCTATTTACGAGGACTACGATAACCTTAAAACGGTTGCAAGATTTCAGAGCATTCAGTTTTGCAGTTTCAAAGTTAAATTTTACTTAAAATGTTCTACAATTTTTAATTTTTTCTCCAAAAAGCTGAATGTCGAAGGTGAAAACTCTGGCAAAATTTTATGCATATGATAACTTTAAAACATCTGCAGGATTTCAAAGAATTCGGTTTTGCAGTTCCTGATTAAATCATTCATTAGTTTTTTTGAGTCATCCTATATAAGCAAATCCACGAAAAATGAATGGAGTGATAAATCACAAGTAAAAACTCATCATTTTACTTAGGATTTATTCGGCAAAATTTTGAGCTGACGTCCTCATTTTTTTGGAGGGGATAAGCAAATATATTTTGATTAAAAATTTATTATGCTTATTATAACTTTAAAACATCTGCAATATTCGGTTTTGCAGATTCAAAATTAAATTGCAAAATGTTTTATAAGTTTGATTTTTTTTCCAAAAATCTGGACGTTTCGGGTAAAAACTCAACAGGGAGTCATAAACTACATGTGTAGGACTATATTTTTAAAATCTATTTTTTATGTACAATTTTGAAGTGACGTCGTTACATTATTGGTGGGGATGATTAGACAAATTTTGGTTAGCGTTTTACCATTTATATGGTATAAATACAAAATTTGACAACAATCGGTCCAGTAGTTTCGGAGATTATCTGTCTAATAAAAATTGGGACGGCAGACAGGCGGACATACAGACAAACGCTCGGGAAGTAAAAAGAATAAATAGAGTTTGAAATTTGCAAAAATCTGGATTTCAAAAAATTAAAAGTCGACGTAACCCCACAACTTAAAGTCCGATAAGAAGCTGTAAGCAATATTTTGATGACGATTTTTTGACAGTTTGATTTTTGTTTTGACATTTGAGAAATACACCCAAATTAAATGAAACAGTCACAAATGCCACCCTAACAGTCTCAAATAGTAATAATAATATATTAAAAAATACATACCCGCAGCTAAATATAAATTGGCTTGATTAATTTTTAAGTTTGGCAACATTACGTTAAACGTTATTAGTTGAGGGTGAATGAAAAAATTGCGCCGTTGAAAGCTACTTTAATGAAATTTTATTACCAAAGTCATGACATTGACATACAAATTTGCTTATTGACTTGTAAGTTAAAATACACCGATAACAGGAACAATGCACAATTGGGAACAATACGTTATTGCATTTTTATCGTTAACATTGAACAATAATCAAAATTTAAAACGAATATCGGTAATAATGAGTGACATTTTAATAAAACTATACACGTGCACAAATAATTTTCTTCTCACCTTTTTCTGGTGAACTATAAAATATGCATTTTTTGGTGAATACACCGCACGCACATATTCCACATTCATTTAAATGTCACAATGAAGGATATACGTTTGAAAAATTTCCAGCCGGGGGTGGAAAGCCGAAATCGTATTAATTAGGGTGTAATTAGAGTTGTATTTGGAAAAAGCTACTTTGTATGCACTCGGGGTCGGCGAATTCCATCGCTAAACACACAACGTAACAATTATCATCGAGGGCGGATTTAGCATGTGACAAGAAGCTCCGACATGCGTTTTGGGTGATGGAATTATCTAATTTGGGGTTCAGATAAATCAACAAAATAAAGTGGCACATAATGTACCAATTAAACTGTCAGAAGAAGTGATAGGTGCCAATAAATGAAAAAATTGATATAGTTTAATGCTTTTATGAAAGCAGGTGATGATGCGCAAGTATGGTGACACCAAGGGGTGGGAAAAGCGCAAAGAAACGTAGGCGCTAGGCGCCCCCAACATATAAAGGAGATCTCATCTGGTCCAAACGGCACATTAACACTGAACTTTCCAGTGATAGTTGAGTCTGTTCACAGTTCCTCGTACAAGTAAGTGCAATTTTCCGGAAAAGCTGTGGCGCGCTTTAGTTCTTGCATGACATTTTTACCAAGTGCCGGTTATTTTTCTTGAGTGATCGAGCGGACTCATTAAGTGAGGAAAAATTTTTCATTAGAGGGTTTCATTAACATTTTTGCGGCGAGGTCGGTTTGCACCCCATTAATTTTCACGAAATGTTTGCAATTATGTACTCGAAATAATCGCATTGTCGAGTCATTGTCGGGTGAAGATTTTGCATTTTAGTATAGATGTGCTTAATTAAGAAGTCGCGAGCTTCGCTCGCCCCCTCATAAACAATCGTTCCGGAATAACGAGATTAACTTGTAAAATAATTGTTCGTGCCGATAGTATTTACATACAGCGCGGATTTGTTTTACGTGCCGGTTCGGCTTAAAGAACGTGACGTTTGTCATATTTGGGTGATTTGTAAGTTCTGTCTGGATTATCGATATGTGGTTTTTTTCAGGATGCATCAGTACACATTCGCCGCCGTCGTTTTCGGAGTGGCTGCCGTCTTCCTGAGCAACGCTTCGACGACGGCTTACATGATCAGCTGCCCCCCTAACGACCTCCTCGAAGCCAGTCCATCCCTGCGCCACTTATGCTACATCGTCGAAAAGGCAGTCGTTGATAATTCCATCTCCGATGAACCATCCTGTGGGTATAATTTTTTAAATTGAAAAAAACAAATTACGCCGCTTTAACTTGTTGAATATGTATGAAGATTAAAAATTCGTTATTTGAAAACAATTGTTGTTGCAGATAGGAGAGTGGTCGAACGCGATGTGAGCCCACTTGCCGAGAGAGTTGTGAACCCCAATGCGAAGAGGCAAGATGTCGACCATGTTTTCCTCCGCTTCGGAAGACGTTTCGGCTTATAAGACGCCCATCTTCAGTCAATAACGCTTCTTCCTGTACCGACTGATTTCAATAAATGTTACGTTTAATTGCAACGATCTGATTTGACGACGGGAATCTAACGCTTTTAATTATTTCTCTGATTATGTATGTGTGTAAAAAAACCAGTATTAATTGTTGTAATTAAATTAATAACAGTATATTTATAAGTATACAGTTGACTATTATTTCAAAAAACTATTTTAAGCTTCAAATATTTACCTTAAAACAACATACATTATGACTGTAATCGATAATAGGCATAATAAACAGAAGCCTTGATGTTTATGTAAATCGCGTAAACTTTGCTACTCACCCAATTCTTTGTATCTTTGTTGCTTGAATGGATACAATAAGAACGCATTCGATATTACGACTTTTATTTAACAATCTCCAAAATAATACAATCAAACAATCAGTTTCTATTTGTCATGTTCGGAGACAATATTTGCAGTGGAACTGCGATCATTAAATCGAGCTGTTTTGACAGTAACAAATCATCTTTACAACCTCCGAGCATCAATCACAATTCCACGCATCACAAAATAAATATCTCAAATTAAAGGCAAAAAATGGCAAACAGCCATTCCAAGGTAACAGGAAATACAAAAACCTAACTACATAACAAAGCGCAGTGACTTAAGTTGAGCCGAAAGGGGGATATTGAGGCATGTCTCGTTAATTTCGTTGGCAAAGTCACAACAACTGACGTGAACTGTCCGCAAGGTAAAAAACTATATTCGCGTAATCTAAATTTGAACAATTAACCCAACTATGTGACCCTCCGTCTAAATTAATCTGAACTTGGGCGGCAATGAAAATTTACGTCACATAAACTTGGCAAACCACGAAAAATGCCCCAATTAATTCAATAGGTACCGTGTTTTTATTAGATATTGTTAAGTACATTAATCACGCTTCAAAAATAGAATAACAAGAGGTCTTATGGGTCTTCCTTAAAATATGAAACGAAAACCACGTCTCCTCCTACGTTGATAAGGCATTGTCCCTGAAAACGCAAAACTGCTGATTAAAACGCTATCAATTTTACTCCACCATTATGCAATTAACGATAACAATACTTAAAAAGGCCACATTAAAATTCCTCTCCATCGCCATAACAAGCTAATTAATTTATTACGAAACTTCGTTAAATCAACTCTAAAGTGCTTCCCTTTTTCGGCACATTGTTCAATTTGCAATTCCGGAATTCTGTTAAATCCGTTTTATTGAAATCTCGATTAACGCGAAAACTCATACTTGAAACCATTAATTTGGGTCAAAAGCGGTTCAACGCTCATTCATTTAAGCTGACATTTAATTAGAACAATTTTCAAGTGCAGCGCCCTTTAATTTTCTTAAAATCATAAAAAAGAAACGATCTATTTTTATCCGTAATGACTGGCTCAAATTTCTACAATACCTTCCTAATTTGTTGAAATATTGACGCACAAAAAAACAATTTTAACAACAAGTTGAACAGGGTACAAAAATAACACAAGTGATACGGCGATTTTTATTTTTTAATACAAAGGTGTCATACGTCACTTTTTTAAATAGTTACACAACAAGATATTTCCTTTCATAATAGCAGAAATAAATTGTAATATAGATGGCGCCACAACAAAAATGCTGATGTCATTTTATATGACGACCGTGGCACCATTCGCAAACCGTCATTTGGAGAAACCATTGTTATTATATAGCCACAATTTTTAATCGAGTAACACAAGTATTTTTTACACTACACCCAGATTTTCTTTTGATCATCTAAATTTAAGACAACTTGGAAGCCGTCGCAAAATCTACTCCGGTTTTCTTTAGCAGGACGGGCATGAAGCGTTAAATTAAATTTATTTCAGGCTTCTATTTAATCAACGAGTACAGATAATAAATGTCAACCTAAAAATTGATATATCAATTTAACTTGTAAAAATGTAATTCTCGTTTTATATTTAGTGGAAATTACGTAACACCAATAAATGATGCTAATCAAGAAAATTAAGACTCGATAAAATCGCTATTGTAACAGTTTAAAATAGTCAAATAAACAGTTTCAAAGGATTTATTCTTGTAAACAAAGCGTGAATTGTAAACTTCACTGTTTTCATACTTAAAAGATTCTTATCTTGCACGTTTTATTAAAATAGTCTTTTAGATTTATGACAGCGCCAGTTAAAAGTGGTTAATTATTGCTTTACAACTGAAGACGACAAAAGTAGTGCAGAAACGTTGTACGTAAGTAACTTCTGCGACGTTTTTTTGTAATTATGTATCATCACGTATTTCCTCGTTCGAAATTTTTTGATGTTAAACGCGTCAATTGTCCAACATAACGTTAACTTGATTTATTTCTTGTTGAACGAGGACAGATTACATGTCTGTTGATTTTTTTGTAGCTGGACAATCAAAACGTTGAGAAAGATTTTTGACATTTGATATTTGAGTGCCGCTTGAATTCGAAAAATAGAACATATCTGTGCTATTTTAAGAGATTCGAAAAAATAAATAAGTCGATAATACATTTAAAAAATAATTTAGTAAAGTTGGCTCGTGGAAAAGCGAAATAGTTCGTGGTGCCAACCTAGAAAGAAAGAAAGAAGGAAAGAGAAAAATAGTGACCTATAAATTCCGAAAATACAGTTAATAGTTATTTCCGGACTTAAACATGTCAATATCCGTTCTGACACATTCCATGACAAAAGTAATCAGTCGACAACTGACATGAGATCATTCGTCTGACTGCTAACTACGTATTAATAGAATTAGGACTCATCGCTTTAACAAACAGGGGAAATCCGTTATGTCATCGTCGATACGGTTTATCTTTGGTGTTTTTGGAATGATAAGTAGAAGAACTGATGGTCGATGGCTTCACAAAACCAAACAGAGAAAAGTGTTGTAGTTGGCGTAGAAATTACAGTTAATTACTGAAAATAATGGCACCGGCATAACATAACGTGTTATCATTACTCAAATGTTGATTTTCCTAAAAGCGTTTATAGTAGCATTAAAGTAATGGAAGTGCTGGCATATTGTAACGCACGAAGAGTATTAAGTGTGCAAAATTTAAACATTAAAATTTTACATGCACATAAATTTATTTAATCAACAGGTTTCAATTTTCGCTTCCGTCCGAAATTAACAAAACGCGTAAACGAAAATTGGAAAGTTGACGTCAGTATTTTTTAAAATAAGATACGTACGTTGACGACAGTTATTTCTGACGTCACCAAGTTGGCGAATATTGAAACAAATATGCGTTTGAAAATTCATACACGCAATAAAATTATATCAACCGTGGTGTCACATTTATCTGCATTTATCATTAAAATGTCACGTTGGAAATGGGATTTTTCGCAAATTCCACGCTTGATATGCCAAATTTTTTTAAAAGATTGGACCGGTGCCAAGATTTTTCTTCCTACGCAGAGACGGACTAAGGTTTAAAATTTTATTACCAAACGCTCAGAATAAATTTATTTTCTGTGCTATTATTTGGGTGTTACAACTTAAACACGGATTATATTTGGACTGTTGACGCATCTTAAATTGTCGCACAATGCAAGTCACTTATCCGGGGCATAAATCTTGCCAAGGAGAATTTTCCCCTTCTAGATAGAAAACAATTCTTATTATTGGCGCCACGCTCCTTTTCGCTTATTTTTATATAAAATGAAGTTGAATCCAGTTAAAAGCGAATTAAGTTCACAAAACCGGTTCAAACAAACACATTACAACAAACAAAATTCTCAAATCTCGACTTCTCCAAAATCGACTTTAACCATCCAGAAATCTGAAGCCCGGCTGATTATTGTAAAAATTCTCTTTCATGTAGAAGCTGCAGAGGTATGAAATTACATCCTTTGTCTTTGTCGGGGTTCTCTCATAAATAAAACATCAAGTAATCGTCAACGGCGTTACAAATTATTTCGCTTTTGTAGTAATAACTTCGTTTTTATTTCGATATTGCAGCGCCATCTATGGTCCCGCTCTCACCGCTTATGAATATGCATTCAATAATTACCCCACGCGAATGAATTTATTACAATTGTCGTTATTCTCGATGAATCGATCATAAATTTGTTAATTCGAATAAAGTTTCAGTTGAATGTACTCAAATTGCACGAATTAGTATAATATAAAAAATAAAGTACACCTTTGTAAAAAAAATAAGTGGCAATTCCGCCGAATCGTAAATTCGAAGTTTCCTCAATAAATTTAACGACTTCCAAGTGTGTAAACAAGCGAAAAACCTTGAGAAGTTCTTTTGTGTTGATTATTTTTCTAAGTCGTTGTTCCATATTTGTTAAAAAGGTAAATACGCGTATTTATCGTATTGCGAAAACATTTATTTGGCTTTGTACTGAGGTAAAAATAGCCACATCTCTAGCACAATATAAATAGTTGTGGTTTCATAAATCTTGATATTTATTTTTAACGTTCTTTCAATTTCGTTTCGTTGTTTGTGCTAGAGGGCGCCACGTACCGGAAACCAGGTTATGCGCCAAAACAAATTATTTATCGAAAGCATATGGGAATACCTTGATTAGAAAAAAATCATTTGTGTACTAATACACGAATAATTTATCAAGCCACGCAGTTTTTGTTTTGTTCAGGAATAATCAATAACTATTTTAATACTTCGTATTGATTAGGGGATGAGGCAATAAATATCGTCACGAAAGTGAACAACCTCTAACTATGTTAAGAATGTTGAAGTTTCAGATGGTTAAAATTTATTTTTAACTGACATAACCTGACCCAGTAAAAATACCCCATTGAGATCTTATAACGTCACATCGCAATTATTCATAACTAAGGTTATTTAAACTTATCAATATTAAGTGACGTTTTTCAGGGAATTTAAAAATACAAACGGTAATTAATACATTGAATCGATACGGCAAATCGAAGCTATTAAAGAATAAAGAAAGTGTATTTTAAGAATTGATTTATTCTGACATAAACGTCATAAAAGTTTTCCTCGTAGTGAATAATACCCTCATATTTTATTAATCAATAACATTTTTTGTTTACGCTATTTTTATTAATGACGTAATTAGTGTCTAATTAAGAAAATAATCATATATTAACCATGGTTACTCGATTTAATTGTTTCTTTAATATAATAACATGTTACTACGAAAAAATCAACCAATCAAATTATCTTTGGATAAATAAACAACGAACACCCGACAAGCAAATTGAAGTTGAAACTTGTTTACACTAAATCAAACTTATTTATCCACTACTAGCCGTAATTTTTGATTTCTTCATTGTACATGTGGTTTAGCGGAAAAATGGTTCAAGGTTAAATTTACTAAATGTCAGATTTGACGTTTCCGTTAATTTAAAAACAGGCTGAATATAGATAGACTCATTTTGAATCCAGCGCCAAGTGGTCGTGTTACCATTTATTAATTTCACAGCTCTAAATTTACAGTTAGCCGAAATACCAAGCGTGATTTAATTAGCGGACAAAAGCTTTTGATCTTACACAAACGTAAAATTATTTGATTAATGTGTAAACCAGTTTCGTCTGACTTTCGTACTAGTGGCGCCATCTCTACCTATGGATTTAGCACTAATCCACTTACTTGATTTTTGTGAAGACTGTGGTTCAAAACGCACTCTGTCATAAAGTATGCAACCATCGCATTTCCCCCTAGGGCAGTAACATGTGCTCGAACAATTGCTAGGACTTCTGTTACAAAACTATGAATGAAACCACTTAAACCACCCTCCTGTAAACCAACATTGTACAAAAAAATACAAACTACGGTAAATAGAAATACCTCTCGAATGGAAGTGGTTTCTCTAATAAAAAAGAAATTTAGATTTCCTAAATAATGTTCAATTTTTCCTCCAGGTACGTACGACAGAGGCGTAATGTCCACCCCGTGTCGTTCTCGATGAGGCATCTGTAAATCTACAATCAGAATCAAAACTTGTGTCTCAAACTACATCTTACATGTCTTTGCTTCACAGTTTGTATTCTATTTCTCGACGGAGATTTTTGCCTTGACCTAACCGAATGAGTATTTAAATGAGTCGTTTGGGTAACACTATTTTCCGGTATTTGATCTTCTTCCAAATTAAAAATTAGATCGTCATCTACAAAATACAGTAAGTTTTGTATTACACAAACTCTATATACCACCGTATCGCTTCGTTACTGTATTTTTTCGTTTAAACTTCATCTTTTGAGGATCCCCTAGTCCTAACGCCATCCCTTCAACAAAACCAAGTTTGACTAAGCTAGGGTTAAGGGTTAAGTTGGTTGCGTGCGCATTCTTGCATCAATTTTGACAAGTTGCACGCGTAACCTTGTTAATAACAATCTTAGTACCTAACACGCATAACTGTATTTCGTCAGTTTCCGGGAGATCCACCCTGAATTGTAAATCACACAGTGCACATGGTACCATCCTTCGCAACTTAAAATAAACACTCCGTAACAACCTACGGAAATTTCCGTCAAAATTATAAGGTGGCTGAAACTTCGCTCGGTATATTTGCGTAAACATTTGTAAATTTTTAACGATTTCTAATTCTTCTAAACCAGGAACGAATTCGGTATTAACAACATGGAAGCCTTCCGGTGGACGTTCTTCCATTAACATTTCAACAACATCGGCGTCCTCGGGATCGTCGACCTGATAATTAAAACAAACACAATCTTTCTTTACTCAAGTACTTAGTAAGTTACTTCAAGGACGCAACAATCTTTATTGCCCATTGATAAGTCTATAGACGTCTGCTCCTCTTCTGAGTCATCATCTGACAAAACTCGACCGTTCTGACAGTCATCCTAGAAGACACCCGTCATTCCTAACCCCCTACATCCGAACACTTACATTCTTCAACTGATAAATCTCCCGATTTTTCCTCACAGTCTCGTTTAAAACCTTCTGCAAATCTGCCAACTTCTTCTCGTCAGAAGAACGATCCGATACCAGCTTCGGTAGTACCGGAGTTGGTAATGGGGTTAGGAAAACTGCAGTTCCTGACGCAATCCCCACTAGCATCTTCTCGCCAATCGAAATGCGGATCTTCAAACCAAAAATCGCGTTCATGCCCTTTATTTTTAACTTATTTATGAGTAGCCGGTGCAATTCGTACTCCAGGAAGGGCAAGCCGTCAGAAATTTCCTTCGCATTGGATTCACCACGCAGGTCTTTGAGGGGTCTACAAAACTGCTATTTTGCACATGCACTATATGCATGTTGTGTAAATTGTAGCAACGTGCCTTTAACCAAAAAGGGTTAAAGGTTTTTGGCCTGGGAATACAACAACAAAGGTGTTTTCACCCAAAAAGAGCGAAAACATGTTTGACCGTGGCTACAATTTACACATAATATAGACGCTATTGTCGCAGCTATCACAAAGATGGTCAAGGTACGAACACAGTTGTGGTACCCAAACCGGTTCATCTACTATCACCAAAAGACTTTTCTAACCCTACCTACAAACAAACGATTGTATAAAACAACCCCTCCCGACGGTGGGGGCGCCATCTGGGGTCTCGATTGTTGTGATCAACACATCTGGTACTTTCCCCGACCGACAAGAACTACACTTTAATACAGTTGCCCTAATCGGAACATTATTGGTATTATAGGGCAAATGACAAATTGAGCAAGAAGAGGTAGAATGGGGTACAGTTTCGTGATCCGGGCTTTCGGGCAAAGTCTTAACCTTCTGAAACCAGACAGTCAAAAATGAACCTCCACTACTAGAAAAATTACAGTTTCTTGTGACTTTTGGGTTCGTTCTTGTTCTAGAGACGAGCTTAGAATATCTTTGCTGTGTTTGGGGATGGTGGGTAGGCTTCCAATACCATCGCCCACTTCATTGGCGTGTTGAAAGCCTATGACTGCTGCGGTACCGCTCGCACTCAAAACGCAAACGTCCTCACTGTAAAGGCGTTATTTTATAAGAAATACTAAAAAAGGGTGGGGGGATTACCATATGCTTGTGGTTTCTGCATAGCCCAGGACTGCGTTACAGTTGAGAGCGCGAGCGTGCGAGCGGATCTCCATACGGATTTCGGACCACCACGTGTCACGCGATTCGGGTTCTTCAAGATTTGATATTCGTTCCAGTAGTTTGACAGATCTAGCACTCACTGCTCCTCCTTGGTAACAAACGATTAGAAAAGGAAATCGCTTCTGGCTAGAGTTACCTATTTGTGTGATGAACCCCGACGGGTACTTCGACATAGTCAGAAATGGGTACTCAAACATATCGAAATTTTCTTGAGGTACGGTTGCCCTCAACAGATTGCTTTTAATATGTCCGTTGATTCCTCCAGCTGCTGAACGGTCACTTCCCGTCAGACTATTCCCTACAGAAAACCCCACGTATTGGCTTTTTGCTTCAAAAAAACATAAGACACATTTATGGTTAGGGGAGCGTTCAGTGACTTTCTAGTCTAACGTTTACCACATTTAATGGTATGTATGAGAATGTTAGTGACCCCAATTGTGAAACATTGAGACAAAAAAGTAATGCAACAATTATGTCGGCAAGCGCATATACTCACTTTTCCTAAAGAATCCTATGGTAAGAAATTACCAACCAAGAAAAGAAAAAAATGCTTTAAAATGATTTTAATACCCGTGGCTTTACTTTTTGAGGCTTATAATGACTTATATTCTTAAAGTAAGTCAAGCTCACCTTTTGGGGTTATGCTTAAATCAGAATCTGATGATCGTCGGTAGATGCAAGGTACGCTGTTCAATTTAGCGGGCGATTGTATCATTTTAGTCCCAATCGACTCGGCTCGGTGATGACCTTGTTCAGGTACGTGTTCCGGAACTGGTGAACTATTATTCCTAAGAGAAGGGGGTAAGCTCGCATGCATATTATTATCGCTAACGCTAGTGCCTCGATCAATTTCTGTATTGATAGGTACAGAGGCCGTATCAGATACATCGGGAATATTATCATTATTAGTACACGTTAATATTGAAGAGGATGGGAAAACGGGAGATGGTGTTTCTTGTTGCGTCACCTCTCCTTTTTCGGATTTAGTCGTAGCTAAAATATCTTGCACCGTCTCCATCACCACGTTTCCTAAAGCGGTACCCACTAGACCGTGTTTTTTCAGAGGGTCACGCTCTTCGCGCTTAGGCCTAGACAAAAAAGAAAAGGTTTTCTTGAGCAGGTCATCACTCTTTGCTTTCTTCAAGCTAGACTGAGGATCATGTGACTTGTATCTAGCTAAACGCAAGAACTGAAATTTGCGTTTCTCGGGTTGCTCGGTCGGGCTCGCTTTGCTCTCTCCGGAGTAGCTTTGGCCACGCGTCAACAAATTAATGAAACTGATTTTGTTTCTGTTGATACTATCTTTACCTGACGCGGTAAGAGGTTGCGACTTATTCAACGCGCTGTCAGAAATGCTATATATGCAAGGATTAGATTGGCGTCGGATACTACACATTGAGGTGAAAGGAGCGCCGAGGACGGTTTCGTGTCTGCGACCCATATTATCTAAAGATATAGCGGTAGACGACCGTGGTAACTTATCATAATTCGGACTTTGAATAGAACTGAGTGAGGACGTAGGTGAACCGATGCTTGATTTGGTGGTTGCGGACGAAGGGGACATCGGAGGAGTGTACGTTCCCATGATGCCCACTTTTTCCAAGAGTATTGTTTGCATGGCTGTTTTGAAAAGACCTTTGGATTTAAAATCTCCACCGATTTTAATCGGTGGGATTATAGTCTTGCGTTTAGGTTCAGCTGAAGGCGAAATATCCACCTCCATTTCTATATTGTGTTCGTTTAAAGAGTCTCTGCCGTCTGATTCTTCGTCAGTTTCGATCTTGGCAATAGGAGCATTTAGTCGTTCTAGATAATAGTTCGGGAAGTCTTCAGTGGCAGGCGGGCTGCAATCAGATACATCTTCATTTTGTGTATCTTCACCGTTCGGAGGAATAGGGAACATGAACGGGTTAGTTTCCGTGTTCTCGAAAGACTTATCAAGCGATATAGCAGGTAAAGATAATTGTTTAGAGTAACCTTTCAAACTGTTAGACGAATTAGTCTTCTCTAAGAGTTCTACATTTTTTACGATGTTACTGACAGTTTCATAGTTAATGTCTTTAGAGTCGGACGCGTATTCGTCATCATCCGAACTTCCCGAATCTGAACTTGAAGAAGATACGACAGAAGAGTGTGACTCTAGTAAAGTATCCTGAACGGAAAGTAACGGTTCAGAGACGGTCTTTTCTAACAAAGTTGGCCGTGACTCTAACTCCTCTTCGGTATTAGGAGTGACGGAACCCGGTGGTGGTTCGTCGTCGTATTGGGACGACACGGAATCTTGAGCTTCCAAAATACAAGTCAAGCTATTGTGTGCCTGAATTACAGACCTCGCCAGTACTTCAGCCATCACGCTTGAGTCACTAATCGTTCTCTTATATTTGCGGTTTGGTTTCTTCCTCTCTTCACTCAAACTAGCTTCTTGATCAATCTCTTCCCCGATCCCCGAATCACCTAACTTAGCTTTCAACGCCGTCATCTTCTTAGACAGCATACTCTGCGACGAGTACTTGAAGTTTTTAAATTTTTGCCCAAAGCCGTACCCCGGGGTTCCCCTCATATCTTCTTGCTTTAGTAGGGTTTTAACGGACGGGTGGTGGATCTGTTCACACAGGGTAGGGTTAGATCTCGTCGACCTCAACTGGTGGCTTGACTCTGTCATGTATAGATGTTTAGGCACGTGTTTATACCGCGGGTTGTCTATATCTAGGGCGGGGAGAGGTGCGTACAAAGGTGACGGGAAGCGTTTTTTGGTAAACGGGAAAATCGGCTCACTCACGGGAGCAGGATTGAGGTGGAAGCTAGCTTGGGAGCCTAGGAACTTTAAGTAACTCTGTGCACGCCTACATGCAACAGGACAAGAAAAAATACATTATTCCCTTCAATACTGATCAGTATTATGTTGCTTTTTGCGACGATAATGATACTCACTCTTCGTTTAGTGCTTCAGGGAGGACGTGCGGGGTGTCCAAAAGTTTGACTAGAGTGACGGCCGTTCCGATTCCTCGAGCGACTATTCCTGATTCACCTTCAAGGTCAAAGCATTGGCAATAGCCTATGACTGCGTTGCCGCCTAAATCTAGGGCTTTCACGCCGATTTTGCGCTGTAATTCCCCTGATAGTTTGAAGAAGAGGGTCTGTCGTGCCTCGTTCGAGGCTCTGGGGGTTCGAATTTTGTCGATCCATTGGTATTCGGGATCGTCGTTAACTATCAGTTCTTCAACAAAACCGTGTATAGTTTGAGCAAAATAGCCATGTGGGATTGATTTAGCTACAAAAAAAAAAATTAGTCGGGGGTTAAAGAGCGCCGGATTAGTTACAGCAGAAAAACTGTATTCCACACGATGATTGTCGAAATCGGTTAAAATCGGAAAACAATTCTACTTTAACAACAACGTTGACTTCTCCTCTGATACCGTGCATCGTATCATACACTGGTATCCAGCCAGACATAACGGAATTGGATGAGTGTTCATGATTACCATCACCATTCCTCCCATATCTGACTAATAAACCAGCTGCTGGTAGCAGGAGCGGATTTAAGTCTAAGTACACTTTTCCTATTGCATCATTAGCCGAATAGGTGTCATGATCCATCAGTCTAATTTGTAAAGGCTCGTCTTGGAGTTCTGAATCGTCAACCTGTTGACAACAACGCTCGAAATAGAACGCCGATAATAATATTACGTACCTCAAATCTGTACCACTCTGAGTTCCAATGGGGATGCAAAGACTTTCGACAAACATCTGTTTTGTACGTTGTGCTCCCTAATTTAATTTCCACGTATGCGTCTGTCGTATCACTCGATCTATCCATCACGGGGAGGTTCCTCCCCGAGATGATTTTCACTTTAACTTTCCCTGGCATGTTTTTCTCGAGGTCCACTCACGGTAAGGTTAATTTGAGGTTAAGTTCAGGGCGCATTTTATTGAATAACAAGTTAAAAGAAAATGGATTTCGTAATTTTCACTAATGACGTCGTTATTTACATATTTTAAAAATTTCACTTATTTGCCAATGTTTTGCTGATATTTTTAGAATCTTAGGTTAGAAGGTTGGGGATGACAGGTCTGTCAAACCGTTGTAGCATGGAGAGGGGTGTGAGGGGAAGAAATGTGGCCGCTAAATTTAAATCGCAACTACTTCATCGTGTTGATTTTACTTTCGATATGTTTGTTTTTTTGCATTAAATTTAGTTTGGGTTTGTTTTGATAACATGGAAAATTTATTGACAAGGTGAATTATCGTGTGTTGAAGTTTTTACGGCGGAGAATTAATCGGAAGCCTATTTTTGGCGATTGTTAGTGACTAACCGGGGTGCCGTTAATTAGCACACGTCAGGTTTGACGTCACGTTAGTTGTGTCGAGGTTAGATTTATAAACTTTAACGAGAGGGGTGAAATTTTCAGTCGCACGTGTTGGAATTCGGGGTGGGGGCGTGTGCGAGAATAAAATAGCAGATAATAACAATTATTCTGCGTATTTTTATTGTAAATGCATCTGTCTGGTACATTAACATTATAACAGGTAAATGATTATTTATTGTATTAAATAGTCAATAAGTGTTCCAAGCGATTATGTGCTGAAACACGGGCAGGCAGTGCTATACGGTACAGATTCCTATATTAGTAACTATCAGTAACAACGTTATTTTTACATCTGATAACTATTAGCACGTGTAGCTAACTAATGTACAGCTATGACCCGTTATTGCGTATATAGTTCGTAAAAAAGTGTGTCGCAAATGCGTGGATGAAAATTCCAAAAAACAATATTAAAACTTTGGAAGACCATTCAGTAATATACACATCCATGCATCGAACTTGACCAAAGAATCATTATTACCTCTAATTATTTATGAAATAGTGATATTTTAATATTGTTTGATCGAAATTTCAAACAAAATGAGCCGAAATGAATGAAAAAAATAGTCGAAGACGTGCCTATAGTGATCAATCACATTACTGTACATATTTATATAAACATTTATTAAACGGTTCTATTGAATATTGATGATTGCATACACATCCGAGTTTGAGCAATTTTTTTTACGTTTAGTTAAAAAAGAAATAAAAATGATCAACAGGAAATTAGGCCTATATGTCAAACGAGCTTTGACTCGGTGGGAAAAAAAAAGTGTAACTAAACGTATACGATGTTACAACGTGTGAAAAGAAAAGGTGCTTGATTAGAGTCATGTTCGTATGTACAACGAGTTGGTGTCAACGGCTATCGGGCTGTCTGCTGTCGAGGGCCTGCGCAACTAGTATAGGGATGAACCTGGACCTGGCGCCGAGGCGGCAGGAGTTTTCGTGTTTTTTTTTCAGGCCGCCGACACGACGCTACGCAGTACATTACAGTATAACACTGCCCAGTCTCATCCATTCTACTCTAATCTAAACATACGACAGTGTTAATATTTGACTGATGTCGCTGGAGCTCGCGCACGGGTCTATTGTCCTCGACGAAGGGTGTGGTGCCTACTGGTTACCTCGTGGTGGTCCTCCTGCCGAGGCGGAACCTTTGCGCGGCCGCGCGCCGGCAGAGAGAACCCCTGACCAGCGGTGTGTGAGGGCTCCGGGAGACTTTACAATCTGGCATTTGAGCTGACTACGGATTCAGGTCTTTAACAATACGAATCTTTTGCCACCGTTAACAACTGATTTCAGTGTACGTAAGAACCGGCCGGTCGGCCGTCATCCAACGTTACACTACAACGAAACGATATCGATAATACACCGTTTTTTTTATTCAGGCCTTCCGTTATCTAGCACACGCGGAATCATAACGATTGTCACTCGGCGATATAAGGAAGAAAATAAATCATTTCCGGTAGTACGTCGTTTGTTTATAACAATCACCAAGCGCTGACGCTGCAGTGTCTCAAAAAATGAAAAAGAAAAACGGGCCGGACCAAAAAATGGTACGCCGCCCCAGTCACTATTACCGAACACCAAACCGGTAGGCCTTGTGCGGTTCTCGCATGGAAGCCACATGATTTGTTAGCCAGCGATGGGGAAAGCCAAGGTTTATTTGCCGCGGTATATTTCGATGATTCTGTCTTGATCTACATATTCGAAGATGTGAGGTGCGTCCATGAGGATCCCCACCGTACCAGCTGTGGTTACGATAAAGAACATATACAATTGGAGTCTGTCTATCACCATAGCCACGTACTTCCAATCTTCCCTGGTCTGCAAAAAACAGAAACACGGATGTATTAATCAGAAACCGCAACACCGCGCGAATTTTCCTCACTTGAATATAAAGATCTTCGTTGCGTAAGTGTTCAGCGATAAACTCAACGGCCTCCGTTGCTTTGGAAGCTTCGGGTGATAGAAGTATAGAATCTGAGCTTTCGCTTTCTCTTCTACAACTCTCAGATCCTACACCTACACCCAGGTCCGAGTTTAGCTTTCGATTAATTTTACAGTTTGGATGGTGCAGGTCGGATAACTCCATTACTTCGACTTTGCTTTGTGATTCAATTGAACTGAAATGTGCTAGTTAACGTGGTTAGGTAAATTGAATAACTCGACTTACCTTATGTGTTTTGGAATATCTGCCGGTGAACCGTAAGGGTGGGGCGGCATGCCCATTCCGGGCATTTCCATCATCCATCGCAATCTTGTTTTTCGTGGTCGCTTCATCAGCAACATCGCCGGTAGATAATTCAGGAACACAGAACGAATCCACGAAGGCATCCTACGACGTGAACGCATAACTTATAATTTAGCTGCATCAATTATTCTGATTAAATACTCAACCTATGCGTTCTAGGCCCTCTGAAATTCCAGTTGATTATCACTACCGTAACGAGAATACTAACGGTGTTCATGATAAACGTGAAGAGGAGATATTTCGCGATGAGCGGTAACACAAGTGAAGTCGGTGGCAGGATTTTCGAAACGAGTAATAAAAACACTACAAGTGATAGTAAAATACTAATACCCAACGTCACCTAAAACAGAAAAATATGTTTAGGGCGGATTAGGAAAAAATGATGGCGCTACGGACGCTACCTTTTCACCGGCTTCTGCTGGTAAATAAAATACAAGTACGCAAAGGAACGAGATGAGTACCGTAGGAAGTATTAAATTGACCGTATAAAATAGAGTCTTGCGGCGAATGATAATATAAAATGTGATATCAGTTTCTGTAGGGTGATTACCCTCATATATATTGAGGTAGGCGGGCACTTCAATGATGTCCCACGTTCCAGACTTCCAGTAATCTGACAAGTCTACGAAGTTTTTGTTATTGTATAAAGCTAGCGATACTTGATCACCGTTAAAAGTCCACGATCCGAACTTCATGATACAAGTCTGTTGGTCAAACGGAAAATAGGTGACGTCTATCGTACAAGAACTCTGCAAACGAAGGCATTAAAATTTTACAAGGCTGACCCAATTTATGTTCGCACCTGATAAATTGCGGGCGGTACCCATAACACCTCGCCGTTGGGGTAAATTAACACATTAGACTTGTATCTCACTTCGTAGTTGCCATCAGCACTAAAAGCATTAAAAATTAGTGTAGTGTTCTCCCTTTTTACGAAACGCAATTTACTTATTAAACAAAACTATATCAGGTTTCCATACTTTGTCGGGGGGTAACCTGAGTACGGCAATTCCTCCGTAATCAGCCTCATCCCACTGAAGCTGATAGTCGTTCCACACCTACATCAAACGAAGAATATAAAAACAACGAGGAAAACGACGATAATTCACTTACCAGTCGGAGCCAAACATTGGACTTCATGATTTGATTTTTTTCGTTCTGAAAATTTATTAGTGTGGTTAAAATCGGCGCATTATTTTTGATTTCGCAAACGTACCACGTTAATGAGCTGAACGAAAGCTAGGCCAAATCTGACGTCAACTTTTTCAGTCATGTTTTGAACGGGGCGTATCAGCTTGTTGTATCCTCTGAAGAGATCTCGAACTAAACGCTCTTCATCTTCGGAACCTTCGCCTGGAGAAGAAAGACCGATTTGCATTTAATCGCATCGGGATTATGTGGTATTAAAGGCGATACGACGATGACATTAGAAGAGTCTAAAATATGGGTGTAGTTAAGGGTCGCTAATTCCTCGAGGCGATTCGACCCAAAAAAAATCGCAAAAAATGTGCGGAAAGTGTGGTCGAAGCCGCGGTGCGACCGTACGAAGGGAGAATCCTTTGTTTGAAACAATAGTCAGAGGGGAGGGGCTGTGTTTACATGTCACTCAGCATGCCAGTGGGTGTGCCGGCGCCCTTACCTATGACGATGAGACATGAGATGAGAATCAGGGCCAGCAGCTGAGCCGCCGTGACGCTCCACATTACGACTTGGTGCATGGCACTCGAGGATGCTTACGGGATCATCGAGATCTGGCGCGGCAGCTCAAGTCCATGGCTTGGGCGGACGTCAGAGCGCGAGCTTCCTGGCGTCGCGCCGCAATATTCGAGTTTCCGCTTCCCGGACACTGTCTACGCGTTCCTAACATCCTGCGCTCGCCGCAACATGTCCTTTCACTCAGCGTTTTAAGTAAGGGCACGCACACACCCTCCAAGTCATTCTGAGAAAGTCAGCGTGGACGTAGCGCGACACCACCCCCTCGGAAATAATTATGAGTATCGTGACTAGATGGCACGCGATGAGGGCGCAGGACTGTTCTTTGGGCCAATCCGTGCAGCTTCCCACCTTATTATCGACCGGTAAAGAAGCGCGAAGCATGCGTCTTGCGAGTCGCAACGTCAGAGGCGCCGAGACGGCTCTGATTACTTCTCTTAGGATCTTCCGACGGTCACATGCCGCGCTCGCACCGAGTAATTTGAGGTGAACACAAAACGGAAGCCCGGTGTCGGGTCTCGTCAGGGCCACTGAGAAAACTTTCCTGACGACGACCGCGTCACACTAGAACACAAAAACGACGAAACTTTTCTGAGCCCGCCACTGTACGAGCACTTGCATGCACGACAACAGCATTCCAAGAATGCGTCTCGGCCAGATTGTTAGTCGTACGGGAATCTCGACACATTCTTCGGGCTTACGCGAGAGCGATGCCAAAAATTCTGTTTGTTTTAAGCGGGAGGGACGAAGTGGGAACGAAAAGGAGACGGAGGGGTTGGTTGCTCGGTTTGGCGCGTTTCGGCGCTGATTCGCTCACAAACCGTGACGTGCGTTAAATAAGAGAGAACGTCTGCATTTGCAAGTTTAATTGAAATTCATTTAACAAAGTACAATCCATTGTGATACAATTTACAACAATTTCGGTAGAAAACAGTACTTGTCGCTTTGATGCGATTGAGGGTGCGACGAGCGCCGCTGATGATGTTTTTGCGTTGTCCCCCAGAGTCGCAAAAGACGCCACACAGGTCGCATCCTCACCCAACAGCTGGATCTTCTGCGCTGTATCAAAGGCCCTCTCGTGTCGTTAATTAGCGACCAATAATGGATTGTCGAGTTTCTTTAAAATAGTGTTTAATCCGATTAGCATCTTTTAGTGAATAATAGTTCTCTGGGAAGTACTTATTTATATAACAATGGAACGCGAGATTTATTACTTAATATTATGTATATCATCGAAAGAGATTTGCGCGCTGTCGCGCGCTTTCGGATGGTTACTTTCGCAGGGTAAAGCGACCATCCGAAGACACCATTCTTTAGCATCCTGCCAGCCTCTTTAAGCCATTAAGAGAGATAGATGACGCTAAGCGTTTCCGCCGTTGCGTAATCAGCGATAACAATCGAACTGCCATTCGTCATTAATTTGCCTAAAACCTAAAATATAAACGGGTATGGGCTCGCACTCGCAATGGATTCGGTATTTACCGCATTTAACTTTTTTTTTCTTTTGCTATATTAAGACGTAAATAAAGACTAAGAATAAGAATTATAGCCCTAACTGATGAGATATTGTCTTGCTTGACAGTGGAAGAACGTTGGCGATGTATTGTTGCGACAGATTTGTTCCGGGTCCAGCGAAACAATCCGCGCGCGGCCGCATCCGGACTCCCGGACTCGGTTACGAGTCGACGTCAATTTTCGGCGTTTTATTATTATTTGAGCAACTTCCTTCATTCGACGAGGAGTCCGGACGTTGCTTCAGCAATTCAACGAAACATTGACCGCCAAATTAGAAAATGTTTGTGTGTTGTATTGAAATGAGTAAGAGAAAAATGCGCGATGTGAGGCACTCCCGCGTGATTGTTGCGACACCGGAAACACGCACGACGTTTTCCCACTCGAGACATGAGTATTTTTTTACACACGACTCTGTACGTTACATGACTTTGAAAGGATATGTTAGAATTTCAAGTGCTTTTTTTTCACCAGCTATGCTCCTAAGATAGGTTCTGTATGTACAGGATATAGAAGTCCATAGATGACAGTTACAACCTACGTAGCATGCTAGACGGACAAAATATAAAAAAAAGATGAAGCAGTTTCTAAGACTTCATCCGAATTATTCTATACCAACATTTCGTTTTGTTTTATAAATTTTAGTAATGAATTTTAATCATTTTAAATTATCTCAAATTCCACGAGAAAAATATAGTTCTACACGTCATACAATATAAAACGCCATTAACAATGTGTCAAGTAACAATACGAAGTGGGGAACAGCGACAGAAACAATCGTGCTCCTCTCTTCGCGGACAAAACATTGCACATTACTATTGTCGGGTTCGCAAATGGCGCAGCCTCTTTCGGTGCTAGGCACCGCCAAACAAGAGGCGAACAGACAACCACCCTCGGCCGGCCTTATCACCCCATGTTAAGCAGGAGGAGAGAATGGAACGCCCCGTCTAGTTACCGCGCCGTTTCACGATCTCGTCTGACTAACTCAACATTTAACTTGATTTATCACAGTATGATTGTGTTAATACCCTAAAGAACACGATACAAAACCAAATTTCCGTATAAAACGACTGCCAACTATTGATGGGTTTTGGTGGCGCGAGCGTCAGGATCGATACGGATACGGCATCTACCCGGGTCGAAGTCTGTCGGACCCTACTAGACGCCCATCCGAAATCGTCAGCAGCTACTGTATCTAGCTTCGGGAAAGGTCTTGCGAGGAGCCGGGGTAGCTACGATACGATGATGTGAGGTGCCGAGAACAGCACCGCTAACGTGGCGATGATCGTGAACAGAGTGAATATAATAAGGCACAGTCTGTCGACCACCATGGCCGCGAATTTCCAATCTCTGGTGATGTCCGCGGCCTCGTCTTCCTTACGCAGCTGGTCCGTGATGAACCGGATTTCTTTCAAGATCAGCGCCAGCTCGTAATCCGCACTTAGACAAGAGTGGTTCGACACAAGCGATTCGTGTAATCGACCTCCGTTTCCGTTGTCTTCGTTTTGCCTGAAATCGAAAGCGAACGTGTCGTTTTTACTTTTTTTTTTAGTTTCCCGTTACCGTTTCTTTTTTTTTTTGTTTTTTTTTGTTTGTTTTGTTTTTTGTCGATCGACCTACCTGTAGACTGTTCGGAAGAACGTCGCTGTCGGTAACGGCGTCGGAGTTCCGCCGCCTCGATGGTTGTGTCTAAAGTCGTCGTCTATGTCTAACACGTTGGCGAGCAAGCTTTTGGAAGAGCGCTCTTTCAATTCCACGTCTTGAAAGTGCAGCGGTTTTCGATCCGTTGCCACAGATGCGGGTCGACTCGGCTGTTGCCCGTACTCACAATCGCTCGATTCGTGTGGTCTGTGCATACGTAGAAGCCATGGTAACCAAATCAAGAAAACAACCTTTATCTGCAGAGAAAATAAGGATGTAAACTGTGCAGCTGTTGCGGTAAGGGGGTTCGTTCGTCTTACCCACTCTGACATTTCGTGCGTGTCAGCGTTGCGATGGTGGTAGTTGAGAATTAGTATGGTCGATACTACCGACGACGCCACCATGAACATGATGCAGTTGAAGTAGGTGCCCAAGAGCGGGACTGCATCTGAGGTAGCGGGCATCGTTTCGGCGACCATATTTAAGAATACCGTCAGAGACAGCAGAATCGTGACTCCCAAGGAGAGTTTCTCTCCGGAGTCCGGGGGTAGAGTGAACCCCAATACTGCCATTGAAGCGATAAGCACACACGGTACGATCAAGTTGAAAAAGTAGTACAGTGTCCGCCGTCGAATAATGATGACGAATGTGATATCGATGTACGGCTCTGGGCAGCAATTATAGTAGATTTCGTTCCGTTTGCCAGGAACTCCTGGAATAAGCCGCCGTTAATATCCGCGTCAAGGCATTATCTTCCTAAAGCTTACCTAGCAAATCCCATTCGCCGTTTGTAATAAAGCTGCTGATATCTCCTCCCGAGTCGTCTTGTAATTGTAGATCCAGCTAAAACCGAGTTAATCATCCATCGGAAATAAGCTACCGATGTAAAAACTTACTTGTAATCCGTCGTAAGTCCAACTTCCGAATTTCATCTCGCATCGCTGGTCGTCGAAAGGAAACCACGTGATGTCGATCTTACAAGTGCTTTTGAAAATTCCGGGAGGCACGTACAGGCAGCTGCCGTTGTTGCGGACCACCACGTTCGTAGGATACGTTCCGTCGAAGCCCTCGTCAGCGCTGGACGAATGCAAATCGTGATATATCTGGACAAAGTTTTCGGAAGTGTCGCGTTTTTACCTGTTGTACATGAGAACGTCCGGCTTCCACAACCTGTGCGGAGGTATGCGGAGGTCCTTGACGCCACCATATTCTGTTGCATTCCACCGTAGGTTCATGTCATTCCATTCCTGAAACGGACCAACGTGAATCGTTGATCTGGAAGGCGATAGGCCACCTGTCAACCGATGTTAGGGCGCGACCGACCCGCCCCCGCGTTCAACGATTGTCAAATTATTCGCACACCGATCAACTTATCGCCATTGACATTTCCACTCCTCAAAACTCACACTCACATGAGCACGCCAGAATTGTGTTCGTCGCCACAAAGGACCGACTACGATATTACAGATACTAATCACCCCCTCGTCCCACCCATCTTTCGATGATGTATAGATAAAGACCTCTCTTACTCAAAAACTCAAAACAACAACAACAACAACAATAACAGCTTACCAATTTCAGCCAAATATTCGTGATGAGCAGCTGGTTTTTCTCGTCCTGGAAATAGAAAACGAATTTATGCGGGGGTGGTTTATGCATGCACGGGGAAAAGTCACGTACCACATCGATGATTTGCATTAAAGTTAAACCGAAACTAAGTTGCAAAGGATCCGACTCGTTGGCCACCGGCCTTTCCAGTACGTTATAATTGTCAAGCAGTTTGTGGAGAAGTCGCTTCTCGTTGTATCCCGCCAAAGATTCTAAAATTAAATAAAAAGCATAGCATCAGTTTTGTTGCGTAAGGTTAATGATTTCAGTCATGACCTTGATCCAGGCTAAGAATATAAATGCGAAGGGAAAGTCCAAATTGGTGTTTGATTAGGTACATGCCTAAAGTCGTGACCGAGTGGAGGTTTTCTCCGACGCGATGTTTATTTTGTTATGATGAGGCGGGATGCGGGAGAGGAATACTGATTCGATATAGAAGAATGCTACGTGACGTTGGTGAGGGGTGGTGTGTATCATGTTGTTAGGGCGTTCGTTGCAGGCATGTAGGACAGGAAGTCTATTTACTAAGTGGGACAAACCAAATTAAATCAAACCACCAAATCAAACAAAACAAAACAAGTCTAAGATCAAGTTCTAGCCTACCGTTCGGTAGCGACAGGCAGATGTGCAAGAGGACAAAGAGCGTCAGTGCTCGTGGGCCGCAGTAGAATTGACATTGCTGCATGCCACTGTCCATGGGTAGCGATATTAGCAGTAAAGAGCTCGCGCCAGTGCTGTGTTCTAACAATCGTTTAGATTTTAGTTTAAAGTTTTTGGTTTATTGCGGTTTCATATTAGAATCGTTTATTATTTATTCGGGTTTAGCGTTAGCAGCGTTATTTATTAATACACAATTAGTTTAATGTTCGGTTCATGAGTTTAAGTTTAGCGTGTATACATATATACCTATGTATATCAGTACAGGAGATACTATACATACACATGTATATACATATAGTTTAGTTTTACCGCCAGATTGTTTAGATTTAGTTACTTCATGTTTACTATCTCGTGCCTACTTTGCACATTCGTATACTAAAGCCATTGCGAGTCGGATGCTCCTCCGCCAAAGTGCTACTGCGCTACCGCGAGCCCACTGCCCAAACCAGAGCAGCAGGGATGCTGTATGACACATGGACCGCGCACGAACCACCCTTGCGCCTGCTTTTCTAGCTCACCGTCCTCGTCACCGCGTGATTCCTAATAATACTTCCACTTGAATGGCCTTACGCACGTTGCAGCTTCCTACGGATGCTGTTCTTGCAGATCAATGAGTGTTGGCGCATGTGTATATCCTTGTCGCAGCGTGACCGGATCACCCTGTGGTACTATACCGAGAAAAGGTACCCGATCTAACTTTGTCTGAGTACCGAACGCGCTTTTACCCTAAATTTTAATCCCCCTACACAATTTTAACTCATCAATCTGTCGGCATATTGACATTGACACTACCAGATAGGAAAATATCGTACATTATACACCTAGCGCGGAGTTTAAGGACGCCCTCTTTGCATACATTAATAACATAAAAGCAGCGCTCGGGAGCGTTACGTCTTTTATGATATCCAATATTGAAAGACAGTTATGTCACATTCCCTTTATTTACAAAACTTCGCCATTACGACAAATTGAATAAATTCCATAATCTCCACAGCGCGATAATCAGTTTAATTGTGTTTGCCAGAGGATGCCAAAACGCTTCTTCCGATCAGCGCTAATTGATTAAACACCCAACCCCTCTCTATGCTCTATAAATGGAATACTATTATCAACAATGAAATTTTCTAATTCCGCCAGGATTAGTTAATCGTCTAATTAACTAAAACACTCATTCTCGATCGTTCGTTCAACAAACGAATGGGTGTCTCGTTTCTGGAACATCCCGACGACCTTGTTATTGATCAGATGCGAGTTTACAATCAAATAGTAAAAGTTGATTGTTTACAAAAATGGTGGAGGCGCCAGGTAAATTTTTACCTATTATTTTCTACGCGCGTTCGCTGTTTCTAATTTCGCTATAAAAATCACTGCGCATGTGTTTAACTTAAAATAATGAATATTTCGGCACAATTATCTCGGTTAATTCGATCATTTAAATTTACGACAATTTGAATAATTCCGCCGCTCGACTTGCTCGAATACTGGATTCGACGGTATTTCTCCGAAATTCATATTTCTGATTTACTCATACCGATTCTCAAAAGCTTTTAATTTAAGAATACGCCTGTAATATAACTTTGAAGTATGTTATTTACTTCTCCTGAAAATTAAACCTTATTTATTTGTTTACCGACGGACTTCTTTTTGACGTCGAAATTAAAGCATTTATCTGGAAAAAATTTCTTAATTAAAGAACAGGTTTCAAATTGCGATGTTTTTTTCATTTTGAGAGCTTAATATCAAATTCTCATCAACAATAGAGACGTAATGAAGAAATTCGCCCCGTCCCCTCGTCGTCGTTGTCGTCGTCGTCGTCTCACTTTTAACAGAATTATTAAGGATTTCAGAAATTTCCTTTATCTCATGTACTAAATTGCTAAAGTTGTGATATATCATCTCTTAATAGAGCGCGAATTAATAACGAACCTATTAAAACACATATTAAACTTTGAATCTTAAGAAACATCGGAGAAAGATTCACTCCTCGCCCTAATTTCTCTGCGACATAATGGAAAAGTTCAAATTAAAGAAAGAAGGGATGCGATCAATCAGGTTCCGGTTGAATTTTTGAACCGATCTTTTCTCGTTCAGCTAAACATTGACATTTCGAGAAATTGAAGACATTCTGATTCGCGTCAGGCAGTTAAAGCGAAAATGGGGTAACAGTAATTTCCGTCCTCTAGAAAAAACTAATTAAAAACAGTTTAAGTTAACGTTTTCCCAGTGACATAACCGCAGTCATTTATTAAGAAATTCCATTGCGAACGGCAACGTTGTCACTCGAAACAATGGAAATTATTAAAAACCGCTTTAATTGGCATTTTTCACCTACCTCTACGAGACTTAATTAAATTTCATCCGATCTAAATGTAAATTCACGATTTTATTATTTCCAATTTCTTGGAAACAGAATAAAACATGATCAATCTCGTCCTCGCGTATTTCATAAAAATCGGAATTTTTATTTAATCATTGATCGCGACACGTTTTTATTCTGCTTTACACTACTTTATTCGCGGCAAGGATATCGACATGCCATTCTTTTGATGAACACATATTTCGCGATATAAGGAATTTTCTGTTGTGATCTTTATTAAGAATTTCTCAGCTGAAGAATCTATTATAAATTAAATGGTTTTCATCTCGACTTTATCAGGACGCGACGCCAGCTGTGATTTTATACAAAATTCTTTACCTACGAGACTCTATATTAATATACATAATGTGCGATTGCCGACGCCCCCTCGCATATGATTTTTTCACGCGGAAACAATCTCTTTGTTCGGCGAGTGGCAACCATTTTTTATGAAGAAAATTGTTGCCTTCGAAAGAAACTAATGTAAAGATTTAACCAAAAAGGACGACCAGATTCTAAAACGATTTTTTCATTTCATTCACACACAAAACATTTTCCCTAAATTTTTTAAACTTCTCACTCCACCCAAATGACCATAGTGTGACTGTCGATCATTTACCTATCGCCTGAAAAGTGAGCTACACTACTCTGATCTACTTGTGCTGAGCTACTTTGACTGACATGCTTATTATTATTATTATTATTAATATATATCGTCCAGGTACATTATTTATAATCTGGGCGACCACTTTAAGGTGTGAGTGAGTTACGCACTCTTCGCTAGTTTATTCTAATAAAACGAAACCCGTTCACCGCACCTAGCCTGTGTGGATCGATAATGCAAAAATTATTATAAATAATTACTTAGGTTTCGCAGTTTCGACTCACACCCGGGTCCCACACGCTAGCTTTAATATAAATTACACAGCTTTCTACGTGCTGAAATATTTTGAATTTTTGTTGGATGTTAGGCGCACTTTGTGAATTACATGACGATGGAACGATTTTAAGGTTTCGCAAGAAGGAATTTAAATCATCGTAAGTAGTTGAACTCAGGTATTAACTGAATGCTTTTGACTTGAAGGAAATTTTGTACATTTCCATAAATCTTTGCGACGAAATATATCCCCAATAATTGAGTTTCGCAGATCGAGATTGTGAATTTTATAAGGAATTAGGGTCGAACGAGGCTTCAAATAAATCAACGAAGTAACATCATTTCCGGATTGATGCAGATATTTCCCAGTTTGTTTTCTCAAAATGTAGGGTGCTATTGACATCCGCTCCTCTTAAGGGAAAGTGAAAGAACGGAGAAGATTTGTAGCTTATACGCATTCTTTAAATTATAGGTGTGTTGCTTTATGAATTATTCTACAAACGGCATGTTCAGAGAATGTACGAAAAAGGTTTCTGAAACTTCTCTTTCAAACTTTGATCTCGTCAAGCTCACAAGTACTTTGAATATAATTAATATGAAATAAGCTAAGTTGTCCGACTGTCACCACTGCAATTGAAACGAGACAGATATATCTCGAATAATGCGTCAAAAAATAAAACAAAAATTCATTCAATCTTCCGTTATTACCAAAGTAAACATATTGACCGAGTTAAATAAATATATTGCTAATTCGGCGAATTTTGAAGCCGGGGGGCTTAATTGGTTGTCAATAATTAACGGTCAAAAACAGTGATTTGGGATCTGCGCTTGCAAAAGACAAGGGTGAGAGGGGTTGAACAAAACATGTACAAAGTGACAAGCACAGATTACCCTATAACAGTTTTTAAATGATCATATCTCGCTTTTTTTTCATTTTCCCTCTTTCTTCCTCTAGCTATCGGGAATTTAATACGTGCAAATGCTGTCCGAGCTTTTCACGAGAGAAGTTTCAGCATTCGAGAACGTTAACTCGAAGAAAATATCCGCTCACGAGTAATCGTATAATAGTTTTTTAAATTAGTTTAGAAAGCGACAAGTACTGAATACTACAATGAACGTCAACTTGTCCTGCAACTTTGTGTTTCGATAGCAATTTAACAATCGATACTGTGGCGACAATACTCAAACTCAAACAATAATTATACAGTTTTATATGCAACGAGGCACCGAAGTGATTCTTTCATTTTACAAATTTTACTCAGAAAAAATTACGAATCGTATTTCCATTACGTTGTTTTTGGAAACATAAATTTTATCAGAAGTTAGTAAAAACATCTGATAAGAAAATACCATGTCGTTTTGTATTAACAGTTCACAAATTGCAACTTCGCCTCATTTCACCAGTCAATGATCGCGTAACTATTGTTCTGGACGGTCGTGGTGGAGATAAGATAGTTGCGAATAAAGCTCTATACCTACAACGAGTAAACACAACCGCCATTTTGTGTCACATCAAGGTTACAAATTTAATAATATTGGAGAAAGATAAAAATTCTAAAAGAGATAAACAATTCCAAAATTTCTTTTTGTCTTGAAACAAAGCGTTCGTACATCTCTGAAAATGCTTTCAAGGAACCCGGAGAACGGTGCTTTTCGCTTGGAAAACTGAGATTTCTTGGTCCCCGCATCTGCGATTTGTTCACTGTTCAAACAGTATTCCCGTAAGTTTAGTTATTTCTTTGTTCTATAGAAATTGTACGGTAGTAGAGAATAGTTGACAAAACCTGTTTAGCGTTCTTATTCTTCTTCCCAAACCAAGACGGCAAAAACTGTGGAATCGTGGAATCATTTATCAGACCTCATTGTGTGTTGTTCGTCCGACTTACGTTACAAAGTGAAAAAGTTGTTTGGTATAAATCAGCACAACTACGCATTTTTAATTAATAACTAGAATTGACCTTCGGGTGGCACAAAATGGCTGTTTATTCTTTTGAAAGAGTCTAATTTTAAAAATGTTGTTTACAAGCGTCTCACTGATCAATACTTCATATCGGTGTTTATTCATTCTGTTAGCTATACTGCTTTCGGGATAGTCGATATAATGTAATACATTTTAAAGTTATACAGTAGCAGGTGAGTACACCTATCATTTTTTATGTAATACTGGAATAACTTACCTTTATGTAATATAGGGAATCGCGAACTTCGCCAGCTTCTAACAAATTCCTGTCGTCGTTATGTTTCTTCTTGGAAACTGTATTACGTTTTTGTTTTATTTTTGTTTCCAGAAAGATACCCGGGCGAAGTATTGTATTATTCTGACTGTGTTTAAGTCTAATTTCATGTTTTCTTGGCGATCCACGAGCCGTAGAACATGAAAATTCAGGTGTATCTTTGCCGTCGGCATGTTTATCTACCGGAAATTTTATTAGTCAGATAATCTCAGAAAATACCGAACTGATTACTTCGAAATTTTAACCACGTGTTAACATTATCGTGAAAATACTAAAACATTAATCAATATTAATCAATTTAAAAAAGTGATGACGTCATCGCTAAACATTTTTAAATAAATCTGACCTTGAATGTGTAGAATGACAGACCACTTTATATATGAGTCAATAGTGTCTCAAAAAGTGTGTATTAATAAATTTGAATCAGCAGATTTTATGTTCAGTTTCAAACACTTCATAACCGACTTGCTTGAAATATTGCTAAGATACTAACATTGATTTTCAGATTACAGGATAAGAGTTACTACTAGTAAGGCCCCTTTATAACACAACACATTTTTAATGATTTTAGCCTGGTTTTCAAAGTAACTTTTAAAAAGTTAAATTTTTTAAAGAAATTGCCCGGTTTTTTAAAATCACCCTTTTTTAAAAAGTCAAAATTTTAAAAAATATATCCTGTTTTATCAAATGTGAATACGGTTTCGGCCAAGAAAAGTTACCATTTAAAAACTCTTAAAATTCTAATTTTTGGGAAATTTACCCTTTTAAAAAAGTCAACATTTCGAGGAAAATACTCCGCTTTTCCAAGCAAGAATACGGTTTTGTCCAAAATGAAGATAAAATTTATTTAAAAGAATTATGTGAGTTGGAAAATTTGGTTTATACCGAAACGGTGTACACTCTAGAAAATGACCAAGTCTTTAAAATCATTTAAAAAATATAGGAGTACATACAGGGTGACTGGGGTATATTGTGCCAGATTTTAAAGGGTTACAATATGCATTATTTTGATTCTAAAAGCCTAATAACATTTTGGTCTAAAACGTATGATTAAGTCAGAACTTTATGTGTCTCCACCGTTTGAGAACCACTGTACTATGTAATATTAAATTTTACTAAGTAGAAAAAATTAAATACTACTGTTAGTAATTTTATTTATTTTTAAACACCTTATTAAAGCAAATGCTCAAAATGAGCTCCATTCATTCTCACACAAGCATTGGCACGATGAATTCATTGCTCCTGCACTCGTTGGAGCATTTCCGGGTCCCCGCGAATGATATTGGTGGCTTCATGGATTCTTTGTCTGAGGTGATCTTCTGTTCTGATCTCTTCTGTATAAACCAACGACTTCATGTGGCCCCAAAAGAAAAAATCTAGCGGATTCAAATCGGGAGATCTGGCAGGCCAATGCTGAGCCCCGCCTCGCCCGATCCATTTTTCAGGGAATTGAACATTTAAAAACTGTCGTACCAGACGGCTAAAATGAGGTGGCGCCCCATCATGTAGAAACCACATACTTTCCCGGATATGTAGCGGCACTTCTTCCAACACTTCCTGTAAATTTCTTCTTAAAAATCGCCAATAAATGGCACCCGTTAACCGCGGGGGTAGTTCAAAAGGTCCTATAAGATAATTGTTTACAATACCGGCCCATAGATTAATTGAAAACTCCTGCTGAAAACGGGTTTGTCTTATGGCATGCGGATTTTCATCTGCCCAAACGTGAACGTTGTGATTATTAAAAATTCCCCGACGCGTAAATCCTGCCTCGTCTGATGCCAAAATAATACGAGGAAAGTCTGGATTTTCTTCTACCTTTCGTAGGAACCAACTACAAAATGCAAAACGGGGTTGATAATCAGCTGGAGATAGAGCTTGTACACGCTGAACGTGGTATGGATATAACAACTGTTCTCGTAGTGTTCTCTAAATGGTCCATTGAGACACATTAAATCGTTTGGCAAGGCATCTTGTACTAATTCCAGGATCATCATGTACAACATCCAACACCTCTTCTTCAATGTTGACAATTCGCTGAGGGCGTTGTGGACCTCGTTCGACTCTTCTAGGTAACAAGGATCCCGTTTCTTGGAGTCGCTGGTGCAGATCTTGAAACATTCTTCTTGAGGGTAACCGTCGGTGAAGGAAACGAGTGCCATACAAACGCACTGTCACACGGGCTACTCCGCGTGCCTCTCCATAAATTAAATGAATGTCCGCTAATTCTCTAAGTGAATACCCATTGACATCCATCTTAAATTTATTAAAACATGTTCACAGATACTTTGACAAATTGTCAAACAGAAGTATTATTTTATTATTGAATTTATTGTCATGGTTTCTAATAAAACAACTGTAAAAACTTCAATATATCAGGTGAATTCCAGCGGTTTTCAACCGGTGGGCTATGAAATTTGTGTATTCTATAACTCTTTTGGAATAAGTCTGAGCTGTAAATGTTATTAAGGTTTTTTACTCAAAATAATGCAAACTATCACCCCTTAAAATCTGTCACAATAAACCCCAGTCAGGCTGTATACATATTTCAAGTATAAATTCCTTCAGTTAATGAAACTATGAAAATGTGTAGCATCATACAGCATACCTTAGGTGAATCACAGACGATTAATTAGTTTTATTATTTGATCGATAAGCCCACATTTAAAACCGAAAACTGTCAAGTCAAATTTATCAGATTTAACTAATGTATTCGAAATATCATCAAATTCATAATACATTTTATCTTTAAAGAAATATAAATTTCTATATCTGAATGCTCTGCTTATATTTGGAGGTATTCCAGCAAATAATTCTGAAATAAGGCCATTTTTCTTTGATCTAAACAAACACTCATCAAACTCAATGTACAAGACTTTATCATAAAATATATATGTTTTTCCAGAATAAGTTCTAAATATTGCATCACTTTTTCCTTTTGGTATTCCTAAATTTTCAATAGATCGAGCATTATATCCACTTTTAACATTAAAACTTGGAAAATCAATTAAATAATATAAATTTTCAACAACTATTAAAACATCACCTGAAGGTCTAGTTTTTCTCATTTTTCATAATATCAGATATATTACTTAACCCTCTTTTCCTATCAATTTTATTCCTTGTCCATATGTCTCCGACTTGTTTGGCTTCTTCGTTTTTTTTTTATTCTTTTTTTCATCTTTTGTTAACAACCATCTCTCTAAATATCCTTTATTGAATGCAGAATTATTTGTGATTTTTGAAATAATAGTTTTTATATCAACGTCTAAATCTTTAAATTTTTCAGATTTATTTTGCGCATCATATTTATATTGAGATGTATCTGCTGAATCTGCTGTGTCTGGATACCAACATAATTGTGATGTTGAAGTATCAGATACATCTACTGAAAATTCAATCAGATTTGAAATTAACGCAGCAACACCCACATAATTTGTTTCTTCTATTAATACCTCTTCATAGAATAACCTCACATAGTTAAAATATAAGTTAATAACAACCTGCCATCTAGAATCATTTGCATCAACTATTTGTAGACTCCTGTCTGCTACTAATCATAAAGCAAGTCCTTCAATTTTTTTTTTTTGAATTTTTGGAAACGTTTTGAATTTATTGATTCGTTTTGAAATTTAATTTTACAATTTGATTTTTATTTTTGAAAATATTTTTTTTATTAATTAATTCGAACACAAAAGATTCTGCACACCATCAGGATTCGAACACGCTGCGAAAGAATGTGCACATGTTCAGAGCGCGACGCTTTAACTTCTGCGCCAAAGCGGTTTGCATTATTTACGGTATTTGTGTTAAATAAATGAATATGTCTTCGACCTGCGGACCCCTAGTTCCCTTCGGGGACGCTTTGCCTATTGATTTTATTAAAGCTGATGAAAAAGAACATTATAACAATAATGAATTAGCGCCAAAATGGCCTTTTATATTAATAGCTACAGGACGAAGCGGTTTTGGTAAAACAAATATTGTTGTCAATCTTTTAGAATATTTATTTTTTGATATTTTTTATTTGTATGCGAAAGATTTAGAAGAACCTTTTTATCAATTATTACAAAATGTCTTTGATGATGAAAAAATTCAAAATATAATTGAATCATACTTTTCATCAGATATACAAGATGTAGACGAACTAGATAGAGATAAACAAAATTTGATTGTTGTTGATGATTTCGTAACGGAAAAAGATCAAAAGAAACTGATAGATTTAGCTATACGTGGAAGAAAAATGAATGCTTCAATGATTTACATAACGCGGGATTGGTACAGAGTACCAAAATCAATTCGTTTACAATGTAATTATATTTTGATATTTCCATCCTGTGATGGTAATAATATAAGCTTAATATATAGAGAAAAGGGATTGGATAAGAAACTCTGGGAATATTATGAAAATAACATAAAAAATTTTGATTGCTTAACGATTGATTTCAAAAATCCTGAAATGAAATATAGAAAGAATTTTACACCCATAAATGACTCGCAGAGCGTCCCTAAATGGGACTACGGCTCCGCAGGCCAATCTAGAATTCACCAAAGGTTCACGAGGAGATTTAAAAATCCCGGTGTCAAAGACAGGCAAGGCCTACCCAGAGTCGAAGACGAAGACGATGACATCTGAATACGTCCTTAGAAGAAATAGAAAAAAAGGAGGTAAATCAACAAGAGGACCACCTGGTATAGGATTTAATCTAACAGAAAATGGTGATTATGATATTGCAGGGCACAAATTAGTTAATTAGAAAATCCTGGCGATGCTATTAATTTACAATATTTAACGTCAGCGTCCACAAAGTGGAATAGTGCTTTGCATGCTGCTGTGGATAAAGTCAACGATAATATGATTAAAAAAGATGATTCTCAAAGTATTCTAAAAATTGTTAAACCTGAACTCAGTAATATGATTAAAAAATATGATGCAGAAACTATTGTAAATATTGTTAAACCTGAATTAGAAAATATGATTACAAAACATGATTCTCAAAGTATTTTAAAAATCGCTAAACCTGAACTCAGTAATATGATTAAAAAAGATGATTCAGAAAGCGTTTTAAAAATTGTTAAACCCGAATTAGAAAATATGATTAAAAAAGATGATTCTCAAAGTATTCTAAAAATTGTTAAACCCGAACTCAGTAACATGATTAAAAAAAATGAGAGAGCTCCGCTAGCGAATCTAACCACTACAAAAAGATATATCGATATTGGTAATAGAAGATTAGTTAAAACTGCTAATGCAATTGATAAATATAATGTTGTCAATAAAGGACAACTAGATATTTAGGGAGAAAGGTTAATTAATTTGGAAACTGAATTCATGAAAAAAACGTCTTTGACTAGTGCGCGCGGAGCACTAGTCCATGAAATGGACGCTTCGCATGCTCATTATACTTTTTTACAGTTTGTAGGAAAAATTATTTTTATTAAGGACGTTCATGGACCAAACGGTATGGTTTAATAAAATGTGCAATTTTACCACCAAGAGGTTTGTATCACCCCGTTTTACCTGTTAAAAATAAATCCAAATCTGGCGGTGAAAAACTAACATTTCCATTATGTCCATTGTGTGCAAAATTAAATAATTCGTCGACTACGTCCACTCAAAAGATAAATGTACTCATACGGAATCTCAAAGAATTATCAGAGGAACCTGGTGTACAAACGAAGTAAAAAAAGCAATTGAAAAAGGATACAAAATAATACCTATTGATGAAGTTTGGCATTTTGAACAAAAATCGAGTTATTTGTTTAAAGGATATGTAAAAGCATTTATGAAAATAAAGTTAGAGACAAGTGAATGGAGAAATAATTTTGAATCAGAAGAAAAATATAGAAAAGCCGTAAAAGAAAATCTAGGTATTGAATTGGGTAAAATAGAAAATAATCCTGGAAAGAGAGCTGTTGCAAAAATCTGTGGGGTAAATTTGGTCAAAGACAAAATATGGGCGCAACAGAATATGTTACAGATATTAAGAGATTTTATGAAATTTTATTAGACGACAGACTTGATAATATACATGTCAATAAATTAAACGAAATAATATTTTAGAATACAAAGACAAAAAAATCAGTACACAATATAATCGAATTACAAGAGATACTAAAACTAAAGAACTTTTAAACAAAATAGAAACAAAAGAATTTGGTTTTGTTTATGACAAGAGAGTTATTCTAGAAAACTTTGATACAATACCATTTGGATATTAATCCTTTTTGTTGTTAATTAATAATTCTTTTTTATTGTTACGTAATTAATAATTTATTATATTATGTAAATGGAAAACTTTATAAAGCAGAGACTGGCTTCAACTTTAGACTAACTTCATCAGGCTCCAATGCTCCATACAGTTTTGAAATTAATTAAAAACTTACTATGTTAAGTGAATAGAATTCAATCAAGCTTCATGAGTCCAAGAATTTTACATTTTTTTTACATTCCTATTTGTTTTGTCTTGCTTTGATTTCTGGTGTATGCAATACAGTGCACAAATCTCACTTAGATTTTTAAGTTGTTGGTAACTCTGACTGTCAACTGTCAATCTAGTCCCGCATTTGCTTCTTCTCAATAGGAGCAATCGGACTTAGTTCATTGTAGATGACAGCTCAGTCGTAAGCGACCATTTGCATAATGCTGTCTAGTAACTTTTGTGTTACTGGGTTGGTAATAGTTTGACACCTGTCAAACTAAAGCTTGGTTAAAGCCAGAGATTTCTTAGTTACTAAGAAATCTCTGGTTAAAGCTATATATCTAATAGTCAGTGCTAATAGTACTATTAGATATATGGAGAAGCGCCATAGTTTAAATTAGATGACGGTTGAGGACTCCGCAATTTAGGTTGGCAGCAGTGTTTGGTTCTAACTAGGAATAAAATTAACCAGAAGAAATGTCACAATATTTTTAACGACGCGTTTTACTTTCGACAAATTGACACTAGATTTACCAGAATATTACAAGCTGCTTACTGTTTCCTTCATTTTCATTCAAGTCACACGAATTACAATTATAGTGAACCAAGGTTTTTATTGGCATCGACTATTTAAATTTGGCGCTTGCCTTTGGCGGTGGAGGACTCCAATGTCAATAAGGGTGGTTTTGCAAAATCAGCCTCTATGTCGCTTCTCTATGTTCGCTGGTTAAAGTTTGTTTATTCTAGTAGTTTTTTCCAACCTATGATATCAATCCATTCTGTTCTCCTTCTCCCAAGTTTACGAAACAAATGGCCCCGGTGACTTTTACAGTTCTGAATACAATATTTCGGCATTTTATTTTTTGAGGGTAAAATCTGGAATCAGCTATTCTGTACATTCTGTAAACCTGTAAACAACCCAAACTACCTGTGCAAATTAAAGAGTTTATTTCAGTTTATCTGTAGTTTATCGTTATCAACATGGCGATGGGTACGCATGCCAAAAACTGTAGAAATTTGAAAAAAAAAATTTTTGTAGATTTAAATGCATTGATAAAATCTCTAGTGGAAGTGCAAGAGTGTAGACAAGCCAACCGATTAACCATGAAACTTGCCAGCGTACGTATAGAAACTTTTAACAAACAATACTACGCCAAAGTCAACATCACGGGGAAAGCAATTAGAATTTCTCCTTATGATGTAAACATTTCGGACCAAAATTTTCGCCCCGTTCATCTGATAGGTGCTGATGACAGGGAGGACAGAGTCATTAAGATAAATACATACAATGAAGGAGTGTATGTGGTACATTTCCGAACAGATAAGCAGAGGGATCGAGCTATGAAACGCGTTAAAAGACTCATCGGCTACATAACATTCTAATCTATTTAATATACTTAATGTGGTTTTTACAGTTCTAAGTCCTCATCAGAGTCTACCTCATCTGACTCTACCACATTGGACTCTACCACATCGGACTCTACCACATCTGAATGAGAGACAAAGTACTCCAAATTAAGCCTTATTAACATATACATTAGTTTCAAAAAATGTTTTTTTTTTAATAAACCTTTGAAACGTATTTGGATGTATTCATGTGTGTGCTGAAATGGCCCAACAGAAAAAACAGGGTTAAAAGACGAATTTTAAGTGTTTTTAAATGGTAACTTTCCTTGGCCGAAACCATATTCACGTTTGATAAAACAGGATATATTTCTTAAAATTTTGACTCTTTTAAAAAACAAATTTCTCAAAAATTAAACTTTATTAACAAGTTACCTTGAAAAACAGGATAAAATCATCAAAAATAAAAATTATAATAAATGGTGATTGAACTAGTTGATTATTATTTAAATTTGGTAATCAAAAGTTTCAACTAAAGTTAACTGAAATAAAAGAAACAATAATAATGATAGTAAGTATAAAAAAGAGCAAAATCGCATATTCATATAATATTCATTAATAAATATAGTTTTACAGACAGGGTGTTTTATCTCGCCGGAAAAATCCATCAATTTTCATTTAAAATCGTTATCTACATGAGTTTGATATCATGCCTTCTATCTTATAAAACAGGTTTGTGAATTTGCTACGCATGCTACCCACTAGTCCACTTTGTGAAGGAATTAGATTCTGAATTTGTTTTATTATTATTATGTAATATGGTACGAACCCCTTGGTGGATAAACACCATCCGCCCTAAAAGCTAAGTACTTAAAAAAACGTCGTTGAATCTTCTCCAATGTGTCTATATGAATCCGAGAAAATGGAGACCAAACAGCACTTGCATCTTCAAGCTTGGATCGCACATAAGCAAAATATAAAACTTTCAAACAATCAAAGTCACTAAAACTACTGCCACATCTTAGTGTAAAACCGAGTGATTTGAGAGCATTGGCACATATATTATTTATGTGATTTACAAAAGAGAGTTTGGAGTCAAAAGTGACTCCCAAATCACAGAAAGAATCAACTCTAGTCAAAATGGTGTTATTGAGATCATAGGCACACAAGGTTTGGGTATTTTTGTTGAATGTTTGAACTAATACTCTTTGCGATGTCATTTATGTAAATCACGAACAAAAGAGGTCCAAGAACCGAACCCTAAGGCACTCCAGACAAGACAGAAATACTATCTGGATAAATACGATTTTAACAATGAAAGTAATGAAGCAGAAAACCCAAAATTACTTAATTTAACCAGCAAAACATCATGATTAAGTTTGTCGAAGGCCTTGGAAAAATCAGTATAGACGACGTCAACCTGAAGCATAGCATCAAAGCTTTCTGAAACAAACTGTGTGAATACACAGAGGTTAGATATGGTCGAACGGTTACTTACAAATCCATGTTGACAATCAGATATTACTACGAACAACAAAACAAAACAATAACAAAAAGTTATGTAAAACAAATTCAAAAACTTTAGCAAAGTTACAAATTAGCGAAATGGGCCTGTAATTCTCAATTGTATTTCTACTCCCTTTCTTAAAAATTGGAGAAATAATAGAATGTTTCCAGATATCGGGAAAGATGGCAGAATTTATTATTCAATTAAAGATGACTGATAAGGGATGAGAAAGCACCGAAGCACAATCAGATAATAAAAAACCCGGAATATTATCGTGACCACTCGTTAAGTTACACTTAATTTTTTTTAGCGCTTTAAACACATCTGCTTCACTTATCGTGTTGAATTGTATAAGATCATTGTAAGACTCACATACGAATTCATTCGACAAGTGTAAACGGTTTTCTTTGTGTTGAAGATTTAGATTAAGTTTGATTAGAAATCAAAACAAAATCATGTTGCGTCAAAAAATTGAACGTTTATTTTTTCAATTTATTGTCTTATGGTTTCTACTAGTGAAAAAAATAGTATATTAACCACGATTGCAAAGCCACTTCTAGACCTCGCGCTTCAGAGCCCTCGACGCTGCGCTCGGTCTAGAATGCTTGGCTTTGCAACCTTGGCTAATAATATACTATTCACACCCAAGCAGCAGTCCCCCATCCTTGAGTGGTTTTACTCTCCCAATAATATCTAAAGAAGAATTAAGAGGATCTATGGCGTTTAATACATCTGATTTAGTCTTTGAAACCGACTGAGTTTTATTTTTAGGCTGCACAATTACAGTTTTCTGAGACTTTTTTACCAAGGATTCGGCATACGATAATTTGGCATTTAATTCATCTTTATTTACCCCATTAGATATTTGTATATCAGAATTTTTACCGCTTTTCAACGTTAAATTAAGTTTCTCAAATTCTGACTTAAGAATAATGTTTTCATTGGTTAAATCGCTAATTTTTAACTCAAGTTCAGTAACTCTATAAAAGTTAAAGCACCAATATGCTCGATAAATAGCTGCGAAATGTTATCTACATGTTCCTTTACTATATTATTCATCATATTTTTTAACTGATCAGTCGAAATATAGGTATTCAGCGAAGAAAGAGAGGGGTTTTTATTAACAGCTGCTTTAGCCTCCAAAATTTTTCAGAGATACCAGCACATACTAAATGAAAACTACCCTCACAGTCCCTATGACAAGTAACATGGTTTTCAGTACGTGTATTGACTGTCCGATTACATTTTGCACATTTAAGAGCCATACTTATTAAAAAAAAAAACAAACTGAGAGTTTCGTGTTTTAGAGTATTATTAATGAACACCGCACCAAGTTAACAGCACTGCGCTCACGCTGTCCCCTCGATAGGGCAAGGTCGCAAGCGCACAGTAATAAGAACTATTAGACAAAAAGAAAAGCTGATAAGATAACGTCTCACTCGGAATCACCAGAAATCCAAAAATGAACCATATACCACCCCAAACAGGGGTCAACCCCGATATCATAACGCTCTCCCGATAGTCCACACCACTACACCCCACACTGGCTCCAAATAAAATTAAATTGTTAATAATATCTTAGTGAAAATTACTAAATCACAGACAGCACTACCACATGACCCCACCGCACCGCACCGGTCAAGGTATATCGAAACCGTATTCATATGTGTGCTGAAGTGGCCCAACAAAAAAAACAGGGTAGCTTCCTTAAAACTTTAACTTTTTTATAGGTACTTTGAAAAAACGGGATAGTAGATTCCATAAAATTTTAACTTCTTAAAAAGACCGTTAAAAACAGGGGATTTTTCGCACTATCGTGGAAAAAAGGAACGCGTCTCTTTGATTTGGAGCTATCGGACCGGTGACTTCGAGACTTTATATATATATATGCTCACCCCTGGCGTTGGAATTTAGAGAAAATAAAAACTTACTAAAAAAAAATATAGCAACGATACTTACCTACAACGTATACGTAATAAATAATAATGAAATACTAGGTGAAAATATTTGGCAATACACTGAAATTTTAAAAACTGGATTCTCAGAGGCCCCTGCCGATTAATTTTTAAATAAATTAGAAAGAATTTTCTTGGGGACCCTGGTCTTTAAATTTTAGAAGAATTTGAAAGAATCTTGGAGGCATTTGGTGTTTTGTTTGTGGCTAAATTTGAAAACATCTGAAAGTTCTTTGCCAAAATCAGTCTTATCTTAAAACCGAATATTCCGAAAAAATTTTCCGATGAGCATTAAAACAATTTGTTTTTCGAATCAGCTCATTGAGGTTTATATTTAAAGAATTTCTTGGGGATTTTTAAGCGATATTTTAAAAATCTCAATTTTTCAGTATCCTGAATGTTTTGACCGTTACTAGAAATTTCAAGAAACTTATAAAAGAAAAAAAAATTTTTGATTGGCAGTTTTCCTCTATCCCCGAATTTTTGAAGGAATTTTAAACAATTTTTCAAAAATATCAATTTTTCAATTTAGTATGCATATTTTTTCGAATATTTCAGATACCTATCCGAAAGAATTCACTTTAAAACAGCATTTTTCGTAAAACTTGTTCGTGGGGTACTAATAATTTACGTTTTTCGATCAGCTCGTCCAAATTTATATCAAAGAATTTTTTGAGAATTTTTAAGGGATATTTCAAAATCTCAATTTTTCAATATCCTGATTTTTTTAACCTTTCTCTAAATTTCGAGACATTGAAAAAAATTTCGTTTTCAAATCGAACTTTTCGTTAATCTTGGTCCAGGATGATTGAAAATTTATGTTTTTCGAATCAGCTGGTTGCGATTTTTATCTCCGATTTTTTTTAGAATTTTTAGACAGCTTTTCAAAAATCTCAGTTTTTCAATATACTGTACTAAGAATGTTTTTTCGACTTCTAGAGATATGTATCTAAAAAACTTTAATTTCAAACGGAATTGTTCCGGAAACTTGATCGAGAAGAATTTTTTGAGAATTTTAAGCAATATTTCAAAAATCTCAAATTTTAAATTCAAAATTCCTGAATTTTTTGACAGTTCCTCGGAATTTCGAGGTATTTAAAAATAATTTCTAAATCGAAGTTTTCGAAACTCATGCTCTGGGACCTTTGACACGTCTTTAGACAATTTTTCAATATAGCTCCCATATGAATATTTTTTAGTTTACAAAGAATTTTTTTATCGTTTCTAGAAATTTCAAGATATTAAAAAAAATCATTTTCAAATCGAAGTTTTCGAAAATTTTAGTCAAGGACCCGACACATTATGTTTTTCAAATCAGCTCGTCAAGATCTTTATCCCTGAATTTTTTAAGGGTTATTAGACAATTTTTCAGAAAGCTCAATTTTTCAGTATTGCCTAATATTTTTTCGAGCATTCGATATATCTAAAAAATCTCAGTTAACAAGTACTAGCCCCACCTACCTGCCCTTTATTTTCTAGAGGGTATATCATTTGCAAAATCAGTTTTATCTTAGGAAGTACTAGCCCCGCCCACCCGCCCTCTGTTTTCTTAGAGGGTATATTATTTGTCACAATCAGTCTTATCTTAGCAAATATAAGCCCCGCCCACCCGCCCCCTATTTGCTTACAGGGTAAATTATTTGCCAAAATCAGTCTTCTCTTAACAATTTCACAACATGAAACTTAAAACATGTCTAAAATGGTAAATTTGTATAAGGAAATATCGATTTTGCAATTACCATTTTAAACATGTTTTAAGTTTCTTCTTATGGAGAAAAGCAATATATATTAAGAAGAAAAAAAAATACAAAACATAAGCCCCACCCACCCACCCTATCCCAATTGTGACGCTTTTTCTTTGTTCGTCGTTAGTCAAAGGGGGCGGAGCTTAATTGCAAAGGCCGTATTTCCTTACAAAAATTTACCACCTTAAACGTTTTTCAAATATCTAAGAATAAAAAATCATCACAATTGAGATAGGGTGGGTGGGCGGGGTTTATATTTTGACTTATTTTCTTAATATAGATAGTATTCTTTGAACAACCCAATACTCAAAAACATGTTTTTAATTTCGTGTAAAGAAATACGTATTTTGCAGTTAAGCTCCGCCCCCTGTGTTCACGGCGAATCAAAAAAATCATCACAATTGAGACAGGACGGGTGGGCGGGCTTACATTTTGCCTCTCTGTTTTAATATGTGTAGACTTCTTTTCACAACATGAAACTTAAAACATATCTAAAATGGTAAATTTGTATAGGAAAATA
Organism: Zophobas morio; assembly: GCF_036711695.1. NCBI lineage: Eukaryota > Metazoa > Arthropoda > Insecta > Coleoptera > Tenebrionidae > Zophobas > Zophobas morio. The sequence continues at coordinate 10,456,566 of NW_026972149.1, forward strand.
TCGATTTTGCAATTACCATTTTTAACATGTTTTCAGTTTCTTGTTATGGAGAAAAAACAATATATATTGAAAAAAAAAAATACAAAACATAGCCCCACCCACCCGCCCTATCGCGAATGTAACGCTTTTTCATTGTTCGTCGTTAGTCAAGGGGGACGGAGCTTAATTGCAAAAGCCGTATTTCGTTACAAAAATTTACCATCTTAAACGTGTTTCAAATATCTAAGAATAAAAAAAATCATCATAATTGAGATTATTTTTACATTTAGCCTTTTTCTTTTATAATATGTGTAGACTTCTTTTCACAACATGCAACTTAAAACATGTTTAAAACGGCAAATTTGTATAAGGAACTTTCAATTTTGCAATTAAGCTCCGCCCCATAATTTCAAAATCCATATTTCCTTGCAAAAATTTACCATTTTAACCATATTTTAAGTTTATTTTTGTAAAAAAATGACCGTGTATATTAGGAAAAAAAAGGCAAAATATAAGCCCCGTCCATCCGCCCTATCTCAATTGTGATGATGTTTTTTATTCGTTGTGAGCCAAGGGGAGGAACTTAATTGCAAAAACCTTAGTTCTCTACAGGAAATAAAAAAGATGTTTCTGAGTATCGTGTTGTTATGTATATTAAGAAAATAAAAGGAAATAATCTTAATGCTTAAAAAGTGTTGTGCGCTGAACAATAAGCCCAGTTCTGAAGGGCATGTGGCCCAATACATTTTTGTGCTGAAGTGGCCCAATAGAAAAAACAAGGTTAAAAGACGAATTTTAAGTGTTTTTAAATGGTCACTTTTCTTGGCCGAAACCGTATTCACGTTTGATAAAACAGGCTATATTTCTTAAAATTTTGACTTTTTTAAAAACGGGTGACTTCGAAAACCCGGGCAAATTCTTTAAAAATTTTAACTTTTCAAAAGTTACTTTGAAAACCAGGTTAAAATCATTAAAAATGTGTTGTGTTATAAAGGGGCCTTACTAGTAGTAGAGTTATAACTAAAAAATTTATTTAGGTTTTCAGTGCGATCAACATGGGAGTTTGGAACGTGCTTGGGAGTCAGTCAGTTGGATACAACTCCGAAAAAGACAACACTGTTTGAATGAAGAATATTGCGACTTGATACTTTCGTGTGCTGTGTCGAATAATCAGCCTGTTTTAAGTCTTACAACATAAAAACATTGTTTGTTGTTGATAATCCACGATTCGTGTTAATTAATAAAGCGCTGTATAAATCTGCAAGTTTGTTTACTGTATTCTCCAGACTTACAAAGTGCTCATTTAAATTTAATTGTGCCGCTTAATTTAAAAGTGATTCACGTTACAAATGTTCCGCTTTTCGGAAATACTATAAAACACCCAGAATGGCGTGTCATCGAAGCGAACAAAAACACATCAACCAATAAACGAAAAGCTCCCTTTTTTGCAAAATTTGTTATTGGCTCTGTTACGTGACGTGTTTAGAAAATCGTAAACATCAAGCTAACAAAAGCGCAAAAACAGAAATTAATTCTGGCATTGTGTTTACGGTATCATCACAGAATTTCATGCAAATTTTGTTTTTAACTCAGTTTGTCCCTCTAACTGTTTGTTTTAAACATCAAAGAAAGGACTAAACGTGTTGTTTTCTACGTTTTCAATACGTGGGCTGTTTTGATGTACATTTTTGACACAGAAAACGTGAAAAGGGTAATGGGCATATGCACCTGTGTTTACTAATCGACAAATTAGCATGAATTTAAAAAATCTCATTTTGACGGAAGCAAAAAGGGATGCGATTATCGAAACATGTCACGTAGCGTTACAGGTGTTTGGCGATTTGGGTGAACTGGTTTTTACTGAGCTGAGATAAAAAACACAACATAGATGAACTTCATGTGGGGTTAAAGTCACAAGATGAGAAATTTAATGTCTATATAACTTTGAATATAACTTTTTTTAAAGTATTTCAAAAGTATGTATGTGTACTGATTTGTATGAATTTCTGCATAGATCAAAGGTTCTAGTTCTCAATCTAGGGTACAACGATTTGTTAAAAATGTTCGTTCAGCTACGATAAACATCACAAAAAACTGGAAAATTCAGTTGTACTTTGGGGGTGAGGGAAGTTTGGTGTGATGTAGTGTAACATTCATGTGATAAATTTGGTAAGTATGAGTTATTATCGGTGATTATTACATTACCAAGCTCGGTGGGTAGGTAAAAATAAAAATACTGCTGCCTCAAAATCTCATGACACACGCGACCAACACAAAAACATCCTCAAATCGTGGATATCTCGTTGTCCGTCGTAACCGAGTCACGGACTATAAATATAATAGGGGCACATGTATTTTTGAGCACGAAATTAAAAAAATTTCGGGATTAAAGATGAGAAAGAGCGGTTTTATTTTCTCGGAATTGTATAACCTGTATCTGTTGCCGACGGAGGCGATATGACTCATGTGTATATATATTTAATGAAAACATATCGTTTTCTTTTCTTGGTTTAACGTCTTGTAGTTCAAACAATCGTTATGTTTATAAACTGGAATTGGAGGGTCTTAATTTGGGAAAAAGATGTTTTCTTGAGAAAATTGTGTTGACGTCAGGCCGGGGCACCGTATTGGAGCAGTGTGATTAGCGGAAAATCAATGTAGTTTGTTGTGTAGTGTGCTTTGATCTTTTTGTTGTTATTTTGGTTAATAAACATGTTGTTAATTATTTGTGAAATTGCTTTATCGTGGTTCTGCATATTTATGGGGGATTCAGGCTACATTAGCGAGGTTTTTCCGCGAGGAATATCACAGGAGGTAATTTTCTTGTGTGAATAATTCATCGAAGAAAGTTGTAAGTTGTTTGTTTTCTTGGCATAAATAAATGTTAAATATTAAACCGGCAAATTGGCCCGTTGGACGCTTGCTTACATCCCTGATTGTGACGTTTGTGTTGCGTTTGAGGCAAAGGGAATCATTTAGTTTAAAAGCGCTTTTCTCGAAATTGAATTGACTAATTGAATTGCGAGTGAAAAGCGAAATCCCTCTGTTGTTCGCAACGCGGTAAATAGCATCAAGTTTGAGAGCCGCTGTGTGGGTTGTTATTTTTGCCAGATGGTGGCGCTCTCTCGCGGATGTAAATTAAACGGCGGCGAGTGTGTCCTGTTTTACCGACCGTTCGAGTCTCGGGTGCGGCATGGTGGCATGCGCTGCTAACTGGGCAAACGGAAGGGGAGCATAGTAATTGCCAGCAGCTATACACCTACCATCAACGGCATCGCCCGATCCCGAAATAACGGTGTTTAACCCACGGTAAGTTGCCCATTTTCATGTAAATCACACCCAACATCCAGAGCACCCGAGAGAGTATGACAATACCCTCGAAAAGGCAGTGCCGGAAAAAACTGAAATAGTTTCACCTAGTGGGTATTTGTTGAAGCGTTGAGCCATGACAGTGTAAATTGAAGTGCTTACGGACCCGTTGACGTTAACCCGAACTGTGCAGTGGACGATTGTGTGGAAGAGGCGCCGCCCCCGCAGAGCCTGGAAAGCGCGGCATGTACGTATTTGCCTGTGGTGACGGGGGCATAGCGTTGTGCGTAGAGCATTGGCGATGCCGCATCCTATGCCGAGCTCCCGCTAGCGCCCTATCAGTAGTAGTTGCATGCCCCGGGTCTGTGTCGCTCCATGTGCAGACGTAGAGCATCCTGTTGGGTTGTGGTTAACTGCGGTTGCTAACCACTATCGCTTTCGTAGACGCTTACTCACCGGCCCCAGGCCGCCTCACTGATCCCCCGATTCTTTGCAGCTAGACTGAACAGGGAAAATGCGCGAGTACAAGATCGTGGTCTTAGGTTCGGGCGGTGTAGGGAAGTCCGCACTCACCGTGCAGTTCGTTCAGGGGATCTTCGTCGAGAAATACGACCCCACGATCGAGGATAGCTATAGGAAGCAAGTGGAAGTGGACGGGCAACAGTGTATGCTCGAGATCTTAGACACCGCAGGCACAGTATGACCCCCCCGATATACCAAAATCAGACCTAACTATTTTTACTTTTATTTAGGAACAATTCACGGCGATGAGGGACTTATATATGAAGAACGGACAAGGATTCGTTTTGGTTTATTCAATTACGGCACAATCAACGTTTAATGATCTGCAAGACCTCCGGGAACAAATTCTCAGAGTCAAGGTACATACTGCTTAATTGAAATTAATTATACGCACTCGAATCGTATGACTAATCGTCTCTAAGGTCGCAATTTAGATCACGTTTTTTATTTCTATACATAAACATGGCTATTTTAAGATCGTCATAGACATTGTTTCACCAGCTGATTCAAAATATTGCAGGAACTATATTGCATATCAAACAACACCCATATCAGCGTACTTTTATTATCAAAATAAAATCAAGGTCAGCGGGAGATTGATCACTCTTATATATGTAATCTGCATATTGGAAATGTTGACTCGTTTTATTACTCATTTTCACCCTTCTCACTATTAACAAGTCATTATTTCTTTTAAAACCCCACACTTGTTTACTTTTGTCTAAATATTTTAGTCACACCCTATTAACCAACAGATGGGACTGATTATATGTGGCTATTATTTCAGGTGATTACTAACATTTTTTTTGTACCGCATTTTCTACATGTAATCACCGAAATTGAACCGGTAATCGCTAGCATTACATACTAGTCGATTCCGTGTTTTTCCAAACACACCTGAACTTATTTTCTCTAAAAATAACCACACCAGAATGCTTTCGCACTAAACCGAGTGATAACACTCACGAGTTTTATTTAATACTCGATTTGTTCATGTTTATCATTACGCCAACTGTGGTTAGTTAAACTAAAACACTCGGACGCGGTAAACCCCACTTCGTAAAAGTAAATATACACCGACCACAATAACACGTGCACCATGAAAACCAAATTTCCCCTAACTGTAAGAAAAAATTTTCATTTCTTAAAAATGCAGTCACTTTTAACCGTTCTTCCTTGTTTTTGTTCAAACCGTCCAGTTTGTCATCTGGTTGCATAATGCGTGTAGTAGAAATAATTGTGGTAATCATTTTTTGTGCATGCTGCTTTCACACAGACTCAAAATGTTGTTCTGTACCAATATTGACAAACAAATCCATCTTGGAGAAACTTTCTCTTTGCATCCTGGGGTGTTTGTGTTCGTTTTATTTCAATACTTTTTGTGTGAGACGGCGTAACGTCTGCTAAGAGATCTTTTATTTTGTCATTGTAGAATATCAAGTTGACCATGAATCGCGCGAATTTTATCAGAGACACTGCTAAAAACAAGTCTTTTGCATTAACTCGACGTTTAAAACTGTCTCACTGGTTTGTTTCTAGAAATATTTTTTGTTATGTGTTTTTCGTCCGATTTTGTATCTTATGTTCTTTCAAGTATGTTTTCATAGGTCAGTAGTTACTTTTATAACAACGACGACGAAAGACCTGTCGTTAAAATATATATTTTTTTAATATTGGTTTAGTGTGAACCTAAAAATATGCTATTACTTTGTGAAACACAAAGCCATGCTAAAATAGCTTCCAATGAAAACCAGTGTGAAGTTGTTTTTGAACCAACTGTTGATCATTGATTAAAAATGTAAAGCCGCAGCTACATGATAAGTCAGGTATTTATAGAAACGAATTTTAACGAGAGCAATTTTTTAATATTGATATCTGCGTTATGTGGACGAAAAAATGTAATTAAGGTGAAATACCCATAGTATAAATTATTCCTGATAAAAATGAAACAAGTTTTCCAGTGTATGTACGTTGATGTTATTTTTTCACGTTACGGTTGTACTTGTTATTCTATAAAAATCGTAATTGGAAAATGGCATTATCTACAAAAAGATAAATCTAGTGTTATTACGTACTTAAGTTACCATAATATACAAATATAAACTAAAAATGTATGTAGATTGCAACAAAGGATCTTCCATATCAACAAACTAATTAATACGGTTATATTAAAAAAACTAGATATCAGTGATTGCTGAACTGACAAATTACTTTTTTTATTGTTTTATTGTAAACATATAAAAAATTCACTTTTATCAATTTTAGAATCTCTCGAATTCTTGTAGTGGTTGTAATGGTATGAAAACACTGAAAAATCACGTAGTGGTGCTCTGACCTTTGAACTTGAAAACAATTGTTGCAAGTTTTACTAATGCAGTGGTGATAATCACAGATAAAATGGCTTTGTTATACAACTAAGCTTTTTATAAGTCAGCGTAGATAAATTTTTACAGCTTTATTGAATATTTTCATTACGTACATAATTTGTAGTCAGTGTACAATACTTAATTGCTAGAAAGATTAGTTGATTAGTCGGTGATGCATAGTTGAGCATTTGCAGTCGTTTTTTATATTTATATTTACTGCATTGCGTGTAATCAGCATGGACATGACTCAGTAATTGATTTATGATCAAATTATAACCTGTGTTTTTGACACATCTAACTATAGGTTATCAAATAAAGGGATAATCAGGTTTCCACTAAAATAGATTTTTGATGGTTTCATATTGTTATAGCAACATATATGTGTTACATGTCTTATTTTGTTATCATCAGTCATCATAATAGTATATTAACACGATGTATTGACAGTAATGGAGTTTCTTGTTAAGATTTATGTTTTGTGCGACATAATTAGTATGGCGTTGATAGAGGGTTTTGTAATATAATTGAGTAAAATAAGTATGTAAATTTGATGTTTTAGTTTTTATTTTGTTTTCTCTTGGAAGAAATATATTAAGCGTTTGAGGTACAGGTTTGAGTATTAGTGTTGACCTGAACGGAACGACCTTGAGTTAATCTCACAGTGATTTCTTTCAATGCATGTCAGTATTGCAAAATTTATTTATAAATTGATGGTCGTACTTTTGCAATGTTTATAGACGAGCAGCAGCAGCAATCGCTTTCCAGAAATATGCATTTAAATAAATAGTCATGTGTGGAAAGATAAACACTGTCGACGATACATGTACAGGAAATGATCTAGTTACTTATCTGTTTGTTCATTGATTCTCTTTTATTTTGTGACGGTCGCATTGATTTTTTTTTGCGTAGGATACTGATGATGTCCCCATGGTGTTAGTGGGAAACAAGTGTGATCTGGAAGAGGAGAGGGTGGTAGGCAAGGAACAAGGAAATAACCTATCGCGCCAGTTCAACTGTGCCTTCATGGAAACCTCTGCCAAAGCTAAAATAAATGTTAATGATGTGAGTTGCATGAAAGATGGAAGTTTGGTCGTTTATGTGTTCGTTTTTCAGATATTTTATGATTTAGTTCGACAAATCAACAAAAAATCACCTGAGAAGAAACAAAAGCAGAAAAAGAAACCAATTTGTGTGCTTCTATAAAAATATGATTTGGAACCAAAAAGTACATTTAAAGATTTCAAAGACAATTGTAAGACAAAGTGTGTAAGCGTGAAGGCAAGTGCGGACGTGGAGAGCCTCTTCCAGTGGAGGGTAGTTAGCCCTGTATATTCTTTTTATTAAATATTTAAGTATTTGTATTTGTAATTAATTATAAAATATATGTCAGTTAAATTTTTCCAAAAATCAAGGTTGTTATTGACTCTAGATGCAATTCTATTTAGTGATAGAGTATTTTGAAATCTACTGCCAATTATGTGGTGTCAAATAGGGATAGCGATATGTGAATCAGTGGTATGTGCTACTTCTGAGCCAAGACTATCGACGGGACAATACTTCTTGACCACAGCATTTTTAGGGTGTTTTATATTCCTATCTAGAATAAGCCTAGTATGGTGGGTCCTCGAAACATCGCGGATTCCTTGTGGTAGTTCCGGAGTAAGCACTGGAGCTGTTGCATGAGGGTGTTCATGCGACCGCTACATCCTAGCCGCATATACATACGTTATGACCACTTCGTTAAATACGTTTTAATTGTGTTAGATGTCCTTGTAAATGGATGATGTAGGTTAGCGCAACAGTATATCATTAATTAGTACTGTGGTGCTTACTCCGTTAGCAATGTGGTAGACTTAGGCTCTGCGGGGTGGTTTTTCCATCTCACAAGTGCCAAGAAACATTTCTCCAGAGTCACAACTTCTTCTAACATATTTGTATTTTTATTATATATTTGTAACTGATTTCATTAGTGTTGAAATTGGAAATTGTGATAACTTTTCTGGTTAGCTTTTGTGTATGTGGAGGTTAAATGCTCTTATTTCGCACCTGCCTTTTGCACAACCAGCGGTAAAAACACAATGCAATGCAAATACCGCTTGCCAATACTTTGAAAGATTATGTTAAAATATAGTTAATATATACATATTATATATTTTGTAATTCACCGGATACTTTTCTAGATTCCAATCACAAGATATATGTGTCAGTTGAAAAATTTCTTCCCATTAAGCAATTAAAAAGAAATTGTATAAATCAATCTTGTTGTTTTTTAATATAAATGTATGTTAATGTATTCTAATATTGACGCTAAATATAATTAAAATTCAATATTTAACGTCTTGTCTATAAGTGTTCCTTGTAATATAAGACGACTCTGACCAACATTATATATATACCTTTTTACTATTCTACTTTTGTACATAAAATATATCATTAATGACAATATGCTGTTGCTAGACAAATTTTCTTTTGAACACAGTATTCCAAATCTCCCGGACATCTGACCCTACGCCGCACCCATCCCCCACCCCTCCGCAAACATAGTATTTCGGCGACGTCTGGTCCTCCAGGCTCCCTTCGCTCGAACACGTTCTCGCGCACTTCTCGCACTCCTGCGAACGCCGTCCCCACCGGACACCGCGTCTCGAAAACCCCGCCGCCCCACACGCGGTACCATCGGCTTCACGAACTCCCCGCCTTCTACGAAGCTCGAATTCGCTAGATATTTCCGGAACAGCCCCCCGACTGCCTCCTCGGGGGTGGAATATTTGGTTTGCGGTCCGGCCGAGTCCAGATTAGTTTGCTGCGTATTGGGATAGGGCGTCTGCGATGTTAACTGGGTCATTATTTTATGAATTCGCTCTCGGAGCAGATTAAGTTGGTGGACGGGAGAACGCTGGCCCGAACCGAACTCGTTGTGGGGAAAAGAGGTCGCTTTCAGGCTGTTAATTAGTTGCGTTAAACGGTGCATTTGCGCCCCTATAGAATCCCTCCGGCTCCAGCCGTCTGAGACGAAATTTATTTTCGTCGACTTATCATAGTCGTTAAATCCTGACGCGGGGATGCCACTCTGGACAGTTGATGCTGCGGAGTAATCTGTCATTTTCGTGCCATCTTCCACACTGCCGCTCCGGTTTAATGAATAAAACGAGTCTGCAAAATCTTCTGCCTTCTGTTCACAATCCCACCCTTCCGAGGGAAACACGCAACGCTGCAGTCGCGGCTCATACACCTAATTGAAAATGAAATTTATTAGTTGATCGCTGCACAATGCGCATCAATCATTTTTTGACAACGCTACCCGAAAAACAAAACCCTCAGCAAATTTTCATTAAGTAAAAGCACATTCGACATGATTTAACCACACTGTCTGTCTGTCTGTCTGTCTGTATATTTGTGCTTTTGATTCATCCCTTCTACAACAATACACACACGTTGTTAGTAATCTTAGCTTAATACAGTAGTCTAATATGTGTAACTTTTTAACTCAGATTATTATGCCTAGTGTTCTTATTAGTCATTTTCCTATTTTCTATGCATTTTTTTTTTCAACAAAAACCGGTGTTTCCAGCAAAACATCAAAAACAACGTAGAATTTGACTTTTTACCCTTATTTTTAACCCCATTCTTGTATCCCAGTTAAGATGTTCACAACCACTAAATTAAGAATTTTAGGTTTTATGTGGAATAATTGGGGATTGCCCTTAGGTAATTTCAAAATTTTATACTCCCAAAAACCATCAGTTAGCATAGCTACATTTAAAAAACAAAAAATTGAATTTTAACCCCTTAACTGATCAAGTGAGTTGACCAAAATGGTCCAAAAATTTTTAAAATTTACAAGATGCCAAAAAAAAACCTCGTAAGTGGATTCGCTATTTATTATTTTTATTATTATTATTATTGTGCTTTTAGCTGAGGTTTTTACAGCCTATTAAGGTCACGGAATATATCTCAGAAAGACTTTAATTTATATACTATATTATAAAACTCATACTAACGCATGACTGAGGTGTAGCTTAGTTTAAAAGTGTTAACACTTTCAGATTCAATAAGATATGCCGGTAGAGCGTTCCATGCGCTAAAAACCCTGTTGTTTAAAAAATTTTGTCGGGACCGCGATTTATACAGTTCATGGGTTAGCTTTAACTGATGACTACGCAGATCCTCGTGATGGTTGATATTACACATAGTTGCTAAATCAGCAGATAAGTACCTGTTCAATATTTTGAAGGTCCACACCAGATCACAAGTAACAGACGCATATTCCATCACTGGTCTTACATATGCTTTGTAAAGAGTCAGAAATGATTGTTTTGATAGTTTCAAAAGCTTTTGAAAGCAGATATATTATTGTATTAGCCTTTTTCCCGATTGACAAAGTGTGCGCAGACCATTTGAGATCATTTTGAAATATAATACCGAGATTAATATATTTATCAACGTTTTTGATAGAAACATTTCCAATGTGATAATTTAAGCATGAATTTTTTACGCCTACGTGAAGAACAACACATTTTTCTTTATTAATTGGGATTAACCAGAGATCACACCATTGTAGCACTATGTTTTAAATCGTCAGCGATGGTATCACGATTACTGTTAGGGTTGTTAAATATTTTAAGATCGTCAGCGTATAAAGCATGATCAGACTTTAAAAGACGGCTTAGGTCCGAAATGTACAATAAAAATAGGACAGGGCCGAGAACGCATCCCTGTGGCACACCAGATATGACGGGATAGATATTAGAAAAGAATTTTCCAACTTTGGCAACAAAATGTCGATCTGATAGAAACGCGGATATCCATTTTAAAATATAACCTCTAATCCCCAGTTGGTTTAATTTATGTATAAGTCTTGATGAGGGACCTTGTCAAAGATTTTTTAAAAATCGATCTAGAAGATTGCTATTTGAGAAGAAAATGATCCTTTTTAAATTGGTCAACGGCAGATAAATAGACCGACCACCTATGATCCCATGCGGCATGATTACTGTTTATTTGTTGAGTACTTTTGTACTGGAACGTTTTCCATTTATTTAAATAAAAAAAATCTTATCGGAAACCTCAGGTGAGCAAATTTTTAATAATATCCTTTGATTTTTTAGTTAATCCATTTTTCGGCTTAACCTTTTTTAATTGTGGACTACGTCCACTTATGAGCGAAGCGAATTCGTCGCCTCGTAAATGTTCATTCAACGATTTAATAATCTGAGTTAAAAAGTTACACATATCTACATATATCAGCAGGGGCGGCTGGTGCCAAAATTACGTCTACAAACACACTGGACATAGCAAAATAGTAATTTTCAATATTTAAAAAATTATCCGAAAATTTTGTCATAATTATCAAAACTAATTTTTTTATCTCGCTCCATTTGATTAAAATGTATCAAAACTTACATTGTGTGTCTTGGATATATGATATGCTATTGCTGATAAAATCCGGGCACAGGGAGCGGAATCATGGCTGATTTAAACGTTTTGTTTACACCGTTGCCATAGAAACCACACGTCCTGGCCATTTCAGTCAATGGGACTGCGGTCCCGTTCTGATAGTGCTCAGCAGGAGTAACTCAATCGCGTGTTTTAATTTTCATGCTGCGCGAAATAGACGTAAAACAGGTATGATAAATTCTTGGATAACCTTCTCGGTAATACGGACATTCGAAAACAACTAAACACCGCCTATACTAATAATATTCGGGCACATAACGCAAGGGTCGACAAAAATCGCCATATATTACGTCGATTGATAATGTGCATACAATTTTGTGGATTGTTTGAACTTGGTTTACGCGGACATGATGAAAGTAGGGAACCACAAAATCCAGGTATATTTCGAGGTCTGATTGATTTTACGGCTGACATGGACTCTGCTTTGTTACATCATTTGAAAGAAGCAACGGTTTTTAAAGGAACGCCTAAAACTGTCCAAAATAAACTTTTAGATGCCATCAACGTAAAATTTAGACCGAAGGCAAAAAGGTATGTGGAGAAATCCTTTTTTACTTTTATTGGATGTATTTTTGTATTAATTTCCGTCGCACAATTACGTCTACTAACTGGTAATAACAACCTGTTTTATATCTTCATATTTAACTTATCAATCAAATTTCAAAAGGTTACGAGCCGCCACTGCATATTAGACTACCTAAAATGATTTATTGCTTCACATTAGAATGACCACCCGATGACATAAATTTGACGTTTTGAACGTTATAGTAAGGTATAATTTATGCGAAAGGCGGCACCGTCTTAACGGGGTCCATTAATCGAGTAAGCGGCACTTGCAGAGCCCTATGTCTTAAAAGACCTAAGTCTGTGTGGCATTTTCGGATCTAGTTCGACATTCTGAAGGACAAGAACAACGAGAAGTTCTGGAAAGAACTTGAGTTCGGAACCGGACCACATCTTTTGATTCCAAAAGGTGGCATTTCCTTAAGTGAAACTTAGTAGTTCCGATCTTGGTCGAAATTAAGTGCTGAGCATCCTTAATCGAGGTGCAAAGTACAGGAACTTAAAAATAACAAATGTGTGCCTATAAAAGTAAATGAGCTGCAGCTGTGAGTTCAGACAGGTCGTAATATCCAATCAGAAACTTAGCAAATGTCTATCTAGGTACTTCTACCACGCCTCCTTGATGCATGCAGCAATTTTCACAACCGCGCTTACAAATTTACTAACCAACACACTAACAGTTTTCTCGGAGCTTTGCCATTTTTCTGTACAACGAGTTGGAGCAGTACGAGGTTTTAAAAATTACAAAATAAATCACCGTGAAGCCGGCACATCAGTTGAATTCTTCGAATATTTGCACACATTTTTCGGCCGGCTTTGTACATATTTATAAATACCGTTTTATTAAAGAGTGCCGCATAACGCAGGTATTACAAAAAATATTCCAAACATGATAAACAAACTTTTTGTTACTGCACAATAATAAAAACAAATATAGCTGGAAGGTTGTATCGAGGGAAAAACAACATTCTAAACGTTCGTCGATTTGTTTCCCTTTTGAAACAACTTGATCATTGCTGTTGTCTTATTTGTGGTTAAAATTTAAAATGTTGGTGTGGATTTATTGCAAGTGTTGAAAGTTTGATGGGGAGATAGTGGGTGTATCTGGAGAGATAAATAATGACATAAGCTTCATGTAGGTTAGATCTTGATGCTGTTTACACAGTTCTAGAGTAATACATCAAGAGTTAACGAAAACCTGCTGTACAAAAGCCATTAAAAAAGCATTTGAATGATAGAAGTGCGTTGTGAAGGTAATTAAGGGGATGTTAGAAGACTCAGAGTGAATAAAACATGAGACAGAAACTATTGCTTGTGATGTCTGATCTTCATATTTCACGCTGCATTGTGCTTTCATTTCGTTGTGAATTTTTAATCCCGGCGCATCCACCAAACGAATACACTTCCAACGTGCATTCGAACGACAAAACATATGAATTGAAAAGGTTATCTGAAAAATAAAGTGTATAAATTCTTACTAAAACGTGATCGCAATCTTTGTCACACTGCGTGTATCAGAAAGAGACGGAAAATGGCTTACGTCGCATTTTCTTTCCACTACGTTTGGTAAAAATCTAAAGGGATGCAATCTGTTTTTTCCAACAAATATATATTTTATCGTAAAAAGCTAATTGTTTTCGGACATTCGTGAAAATATTTCGGTTGACGTTTGAGTGAAATATATATTTAGTATAAAGTTTGGGGTTGAACAGTGAATTGCACGTGACTAATAAATAGTGAACGACAACCGGATTTGAAACTGTCGTTTTATCAAAAATTTTATGACGTCGAACTCTTGATTAAATAATTGGGGGAATAAAACTGTTTACGATTTTCACATGAAGATTTATTAGAAAAATTACGACTCGCAACATTTTTATGGAGGAAATATTTTAAAATAAAATTTTAACGAGCATTATATTTTCCATTTTGTGATACAAGTTATTTTGATCAATGGGGTGGCTTGTCATGACGAATTAATTTGATTTTGTAGCTACAGAGGGGATTTTAGGGTGACAGAGAAATATAACAGTATTAACCGTTGCATTTGTTTCGTACACAAAGATGTAGCAGCCGTTAGAGTCACAAAGAACAAAGGAATTTGACGTTGATACTAATTGTTTCTGTACAATATGGATAAACGCAAATTGTACTGTCATCAGGCCTGCTCAATTTAGCAATTTTCGCACAATTAGTTCTGCGAAAGCAGGTATTAAGACAAGCCGAAGCCGAACGGATTTGCGTTAACTGTAATTTCATTTTCCGAGTGAACACAAACAAGGAAAGACTTCAAAAATCGGCTTTCGAGACGTATGGTTGGAGTTTCGAGTTAATTATTATTAGACGGAGATAATTGACGAAGATTGAATGACTAAAGTACAAATTTTTAAGAATTGTGAAACTTCCGCGGTCGTGGAATATACAGGGCATGTTGTTTCGCTAATCCTGCGCTTGCTGGTAACGTTGGCACAACTCCCATTCGTTACTCGTGACACTTATTGCGAATTTTAATTGTGTTTTAACGTGGTGGAGTAGTTTTGTTACTTTTATAGCTGCAGTCAAATTCCAAGGTCACGCGTGTAATCATCAGTTATGTGTAATACGGATAAGTACGAGATAACGCAAATTATGCTCACACAAAGCCTGTCCAATTTAGAAATTTTCTCGTAATTAGTTGGGAAAAAACAGGTGTTAAGATAAGTTGCAGCCGATCGGATTTGCTTTAATTGAATTTTTCTGCTTGAATATTGTTTATGTAAAAAGGGGCTTTTAATAAATCGTCTGCAACTTCGAGATCCTTAGGAAGTTAGCTAAGGCACGACCTGGAGTAACCATATTATGAAAACTTGGAACATTTAAAGTTTGATCTAAAAACATATATTCATTTTTCACTATCTTAGCGAAAGCCAATTTAACTTTGAATGCACGGTTTGAGGATGTAAGGGATGTATAATAGCCCGATTCAATTTTAATTCTTAAATGGAGTCCTCATTTTTCTAAATGTAATATAACGTATTTTATATTGAAATGCAAAGTTGAGGTTCGGCTTATTCAATTTAACGCTAGCAAGCCTTTACGAATCTTAACGAGGTATAAAGCAAACACCATTAAAAAGTCCAGCATTTCTGCTTACTGTGTCAACTCTTCATAAGCGTGCACTGGGAGACCCATTAAAGAAGGTGAGACACATTTCTGGCTATATACCACAGAAGAACGCGGATTTAACACCACTCAGTAACAAAGGTCATTATGCCATTTTTACACAGTTGGTTCTGAAACTTTTCTTATAAATTCTCTCATCGCCTCGATTTTTTAAATCCGATATTTTTTCTGCTCCGCAAGTTAATTATGAAGAGTGCACGACCAGATAATATTGCCAAGGAAATCAATAGCATCAAAACTGATATGATATGATAAAATAGCGCACGCAAAGCACACGGAATTCAGAATTATAACGCTCATTATCGCCTAACGAGCGCTAAAGCTTTCGCACTAATCATCCTAACCTATGTTTTAATCACATCGAATTTTAATAGATTTCCTGTTTTAATCTAAATAAAATTTCTCTCTAGCATTTTTATCGTCGTCGTCGTCCCCTAAACAACTCCATTACACTTTTTAAAGTCACAAATACCCGGCGGTTGCCTCAGGCAAAGCCCCTCTTTCTCATTTTGATAATTTCAATCAATGTTTAAGCTGCGTGGCGCTGACACTCTTAAAATAACTTTTATTAAAAATAATGGGCTAATTGGCAATGTCGCCACTGAAAAAAAATAACTCCGCGAGTTATTACCTTTTATGATTTAGCCGCAGGCTTTTTTCACCAACAACAAACGTTTTTCCTAAATAACGTTGCCGTTTGAAACGGATAATTACAGAACCAATTGCAGCTCTAAACCGCGGTTTTATTTTTAGTTCGTCGACTCTTCTTCGCATTGATTCGTTTTTGATTTTTTAAAGTCAGGCGACCTCCAGTATCGAAATAAATCGGATTGTTCGGCATTTTCATCATTTTTATGCTTCGTTAAACTGTATTAAACATTAAGTGCCGAAATCACGAATTAGCTGATGCCAGTTCGCAGCGAACACCGCGCCAGGGAATTATTACTTAACAATAAGAAATCGGATTGTTCCTGCTCAAATTTTCGTGATTCTCTTCGTTTCCCAGATTTTCGCAAAATGCACTTCACTGGGTACTATAAAGTCGCAAATAAACGTTCAAAGGTGGAATTCTTAATACTTTACAATTACTAACACGAAGAGAAACAATACACGCCATATTACCAAACGGTTTCGTGAGTAAAACGATTACTAGGTGATCTATCTCTTTTTTGGCGGGAAATTTAAATTCGCGTCCGTCGTGGCGGGAGATTCAAATTTTTACTCGCTGTCCAACGAAAAGCAACTATCAAGTATTACGTTTCACGTTTTTACTGTGAATGTAGTACCTTTTCTACTCACGAGTAGAAAGTACGGCTTTACCGGACCTTGAAATGATTCCTACTTTCTACCATAGTGCATTTATCTGTTCTAGTAATTTATCTTAAGTATTTTTTGTGAGTTTTGGTCGGATTTATTGAGTTTTTCCATTGCGCTGTGATTACGTGCCGCATTTTCTACTATTGCGCTATTATGTTAAAAAAACTGTATAGGACGAGACATATAATCGTTAGCAAAATATGATGAATTTCCTTGATGTAAATTTTTCTGCATGAACGGTCAATTTCATTGGTTTATGACGAGTTGGTTTGTTTTATATTTATTTTAATTAGCCCGAAGCGTGGAGCTTTCAAAATAATGACGAGTTGTTTTGTGTGCTTTCATCTGCATATTTTTATGTCGCTTTCGTTATATCAGCCTAGTTAGCTACATATTAAACCGATGAAGTTGGGAAAGTTTAGTGGTGTGACAGAATGAATAAATTAAAATATTTGATGGGAGGTGGAAGAACAAAGTAGGGATGAATGCGTGATGTTGTTCCTCGTGGTGTTAATCTTGTTAGGGTATTTACCCTAAGATTTGACACAGTTGCCGCTTTTTGGCTATCTCGAGTTCCTCAACGTTCAAAGCAATAATAGGGCTCCTTTCACTTTTAACTTAATTAGAGAAAATTATTGCGTAGAGAACGCGATGCCGTTTAGAGAATTTAGCTCTCAATATGAAGTACGTCTCGAGGCTACGAATGAATATTGCGAAGTTTTTGTTTCACGTACTTGGAAATAAATTGTTGAAGAAAGTGCAGCCGTCGGATAAATCGATAATAACCGGTGCCTTGCGTAATTTTTCAAGAAATTACGAAAATCCCGACTCCATTAGGGTAATTTGTCAGAAATAATTGTACGTAATGTTCTGAAATACAATTGCATAATGGTTCGAAACTTAAAAGTGCCTCCCCAACATTAATATGCTTGATGCAAAAAGCCTTTGTGGCATTTGGGAATTAACAAGCAACTGGAGCTTTTTGCTTCTGTTGCTACCACTCCATATTAGCTGTGTGCACAAGAAATGAGATGTCAGTACCTAGCGCTACGTGATAAAATTTGTAACCCCGCGAAGTGACTCGGCTTAAATTTCGCTGGACTGAGCCAAACGCGCCTCTATTTAATTCAATTTAAAGCTGTGGTTTGATTGTAGTTTATACCACCCTAACGTACGCACAATTTCACTAGCCACTCAGCCCTTAAGGTTCAATAATAAAAAAATATTGCTTAAAATGGTCGTTCGTGCGCACATGCCGACAATAGAAATGGATACGAAATGGGATGTAAAAGGAATACTTAGATGATTTTATGTTTTTTTACGATTCGAACAATGTCTGCATCAGCGTTAATATTTTAGGAAAATGATTCGCCGAAGGTCGAACTTGAAGTGTGATGGATTTAACGCGAATCCCACCGACTGCGCCAACCGAATTACACGAAAAGGGTGTTTGTTGTATGCAGCCTTCTCTACTTTACATTTTCATCCACACAAAAACGGCAAAAACAAAAAAGTGCATGTGCAACCCAGAGCAACATTCTTTTATTTAATTATTATTTTAACACGGACTCTTCGGGAGAGCGCTACTTTACAAACGAGCGCAGGACTCATTAGGGTTATTTTTAGTAGAAAAAGATTTTTCGGGTTGGACGTTGCGACCCACAGACAGACAGACTTCGTAGGCAATTAGCGTTGGCGCTTCTTCCTTGAGAAAAAGCACCTCCGCGTAATTGCGATGTGCGTACGGTCCTGATTAGGGCGCGGGGTTAGGGCAAAGATCAGCGACGACACGGAGATATTAGCGTATTGTGAATGTGGCTCACCAGGCCCGCAGTGCAGCGAGAGGGCACCCAAACGTACGCTTGCGCCGACTCTGGCACCGGGACGCATTTGTAGAAGAGGCGGCAGTCCCTCGGGTACAGTTTCTTGGATTCCGGGCACACAGAACCTCCACCTTCACATACAGAATTCATACATTTAGTACATGCCTGTTGGTACGGACGAGACGGACGCCGCTGCGTCGCTTTACATAATCGCTATTACCGACATACTTTTCAAAATACTCGAGATATGCCAGTCCCCACAATTCTGAGCCTACGCCGCTAATAAGAACTTAAATATTCACGGCGGACTGATATGGGACGATTGTCACAATTTGGTGCACACTTTACCTTCGCCGTAAGCACGTTCGCTTAATATTTGTAAATAAGGAAAAGTGGAAATATTGATCACGACACCGGAAACAGTCCACTTAATTTACTTGAGTGGATAAGAAGCACACTCTTTGATATTATAAATACTTTAGCAGCTTTTACCACAAAATTTAAGTCTACAATGCCAGGCGCCACCACCTTCACTACCTCATCAAAAAAAAAAAAATTAATCCATCAGAACATTTTTCCATTAATGCGTTATTTTTACTTTTGAAATGTGCTCAGAATTTACAACAGTTAAAATATATCCTGTGGAAACCCTTGCATTTGCTGTCTCCTATTGCTTGTTTTCAATTCCAAGCCTATACTCGCCCATGATTACTAAAACCACAACTCGAAACAACTCAATCCATCTACCTGAATATCGATCAGCGGTGCCCACAAATTTCACACATTTTTCCTCTTCCATTCATCATATTTTTTTAATAAAGTTGGACTGCGCCTAATTGTGTGATTAGACACGTGTTTAGAGTCTCGCCAAATTAATTTACCCGAAGTGATAAAAATGAGTAGAAATGGTCACCTCGTTTGACCTTGCGTTGAGTCTCACTTTCTACTCAGCTGTCTACGAAATTAGAGGAAATTACGTGGCGTAATAGTTTAGTTAAAAATTGATTGATATATTTGCGAGGGTTGTCTTCATGTGATTGGGGAAAATTTGCAGTCAGGCTTCGCTCAACCCTAGTCGATTTTTAGGGCGCGTTTTAATTAGGGGAGGTAGATGTATTCTGTATATGATCACTGGGAAGATTTACCGCTTTTATGTTGCTTAATTAGGACATTAAGCATTTAATGTGTACCTCCATTGTTTCTCGAACAAATAATTTATGATATATACTGCGGATCGAAGCGTTTTTTTTTGTTTCAGGAAAATCTGCGTTGATTACAGTTGCACAAGCACGACACACTGAAGCGACAAATTACATAAAGAAAGTAGGATAAGTACTTTCACAGTTCCTTAAATTTGAGTTCATTCGCCAAAGTGACTAATTAATCCGGTCTTTAAATCTGGATATCCAATAGAGCGCGAAGTTCAAACAGGTGTAAAAATTTTTAATCAGTTAGAAAGACTGCCTGAAATGAATTCAATTTTTTTACTTTCTAAGCGTTCTTAATTTATTCCAAACAGCAGCTGAATTAAGATCCCCGGTTCATATTTTCATCATGTTCTTTTTCCTGTTAGTGGCGATAAACCGCCTCAAATGAAAAATCCCCCGGGTTTTCGGTTTGTTTCCTATTTGTACTTCGTATTTCCGACTTATCTCGCATTTTCAAGCAGACTGCCACTCTTACATTCCGAAAGCTGTTAATATCAATTTTTGAAGCTGAACGCTTTGCTGTCAACACAGGTGAAATTTTTCGCTTTTTAACTGTTTTAATTGGATAATCGATAGGTGGTTCAACATACTGCTACTAACAATTTAGGAAGTTTTTTGATATGATGGGGTGTGTAATGTGTTGATTCGAAGCGAGGAATAAATGCGTTTAATTTTTGATGAAGTGGTAAATTTGACCTTAGAGGTGTGCAGGCGTTTGGAACCCCTTTCACCGTGGCCATCTAGGGATTAATCAACTAATGATAATGCGACTCTCACGCATTGTTTTAAATTTTTAAACGTTTCGTCTCTCATTAACTTATCGGTGGGCGGACCACGGTTTTATTAAATTATTTTTTTATATATTTACCGCACGCGCTGCTCGCTGATGTGACGGAAACGCGACTCCTTTTTAAATATACATTTTTTTTTATAAAGAATACACAATTTTAATAATTTAATATTTATAAGAGAAGCGGTAGCCAGCGATCTATAAATTAAAATAAAACAATATGCTGGTCGATACATGTATGAGATGGAAATTTTAAAGAAATCGCGAGTAGAAAGTGTGCCTGTACTCGACCTTGAACGCAGCCCCCTTTTCTACTCACGAGTAGAAAGTGTGTCTTTTTGAAACGAACCGCAGTAATTCTGTTTATTGCAACGACATTATTTCCGCGGTGGAAATAATAGAAACTACGTTGGAGTGTGAGCGACTTTGTGGTGAGTTTTTTCGGAATTAGTGAGGAGTAATTCGAATAATTCTGGCGTATGCAGGGTGCTTTGGCGGAGGTTACTTCATGAATTATGGCCCATTGTGTATAAAATTTATCTGGAGCCTAACTTAACTAAACATTAATAATATCGTTTTCATTTTAGGGTAATTGGGGTCGGAATGAGCAGCTAATCCTTTGTAAATTAACTTTGTCAGTGAAACTGGTCTACTAAATAAGTCACTCTTTAAGAATATAAATAAATTATGAAAAATTAAATCAGAGCGATTTAGTCTGGAACCTTTCCGCACGGAAGGTGGGCCCTGGATGTTTGCCGGTTTTCCCAGCGGATAAAGCAGCCCCTAACTGTAAGAGAAGATGAACGGTCGCTCGTTATAACGTCTAATATTAAAACATTGCATCAACTTATCCATTTAGACACAATCAAAAACAAAAAGAGGTTTAAAAATCGATACAGGCACATTTCCACCACCCTTATACGTTTTTCGTCTTTTCCCATGCGAATAAACGGATGAAAACTATATTTCATTTTTTTCTCGATTTCTCCGGTAATTTGACGTAAGAGCACAACTCGAGCCCTTTGTTAAATTTATAACAAGTGCGAACCATTACGATTAATTTGATTATGCGTGAATACGTTCAGATGGAAGATTTATTAATAAAGGTTATGTTAAATAATACGGGAAAAGGGCGCACGTGTTATAACCAACGAAGCGAGAGTGGTGCGATAGAATTTTATGAAGGAACCGCTTCCAGGACAATGATCACATTTAAAAAAATGTTTTAAGGTGTGTCAGAGCGGTTGTTTTAGTTGAGTTTGTGCGGTGCTGCGTCATCGAAAATTCAAGGGATAATGAATGCGGAATCAGTATCGGGGAGATACCTTCTTTTGATTTTCTTGGCCGATTTGAACTCTAACTTCTGAATATTCAAATAATATTATTGCTAAAGTTATTTCAAACTTCTGGAACGTGAAATTCATTTCAAATTATTTTAATTAAAATTTTGATCTCTGCTAGGCAGGCACTGTTTCATTACGCCGATACCGAATCGAATTTGAATATTCCACGGTCTTTGTCTCACGGCAGGTCACGACACAGTATCCAGCAAAAATCTCGCCATTTTTAGCGATGCAGCGCACTGCAGGATACGTCACAATAAACATGACACAACCTAATACCTCCGAAATTATTCTCGAACTCTGCACATGACAATTTTCGGACGTCGTTTCAGCAGCAGATCAACTCTACAATAACTTCGCCAAATCCTGAACCCGACTCGGACATCACAAATTGCCTCAATGTCAATAACTCGAGCCAAACCTTGGGCTTTGCCAGAAGTCAATTTTAAGTGTATTCGTGACACACAATAAAAACAAAACATTACGAACGGACCGCTGACAAATGTAGCTTCAATTAAATATTAAGGGACGCCGCGGAGCAGAGGTGCGATTGAGGAAATACATTGCCACTCTCATCAGAACCCGAAACCAGGAAATTTATCTCGAATTACCCGTTATTTACACCCGTCAATGTGGAAAATAATTTTAGAAAAACTTATACGACGGCGCTTCTGCAATATCTGAAATTTATTTTTTCTCTAGACATAATTCCGGCTTTATCATGTATTCTCGCCTTCTTTTTATTCTCTTAGCACTTCTGCATTACCATATTATGTTATAGTGAAACTGTGTAATAATGTCAGTAAAACGTTATAGTGTGAACCTGCCTTAAGCACATTTTTCAGCGCTTTATGCTCCCTAGCTTTACGCGAGGTGATATCCCAGACGCTGATTTTCAAGATTATATGACGCAGTTCTACTTTTTAAAAACCAGAAGTACTTGTTAAATGCAGTGACGGTTCGTGACTAATGTGTTTTACATAAATAGGCTAATAAATTTTATATCTTTAAATAAATCATTAAAATGTGAGTTGCGTGTTCAGTAATATTAATTTTTAAAATGTAGTCAATAATTATCATGTAAATAAAATTTTCAAATACGCACTCCATCATACCTAATATTTATTTATACTTTTGAAACGAAACGTCTCGCATTCGATTCGTTTGTTCCATACTATTTTCGAAACGTAAGTAGAAAGTGGAATCCGTTCAAGGTCAAAGTGAGTAGAAAGGGGGGCCTAGTTTAACTTGAAAACGAACATACTTTCTACTCATGTATTTCTTTGTTATAAGCAGATGTGTCATTTTGCAAGCTCACATTCAAACCGCAAACTCAGTTTGACTTGGCAAGTGAGCTCAGATTTTTTAACAATTGTTTTGATTGTTGACTCCGTGCAAGTGAGTCGGTGAATGGATGGCGGGATTATATGAGGGTGCGCCTTTGTTAAAGCTCGAAAATAAACTTAAGAAGAAAACTGAGTCCGCTCGAAGATAATTAGAGTAGAAAGTGGGGCTCAGCTTGGGAGTTTGCGTTCGAGTCGCTCACAACCTGATATGAGAACACACGAGTTCATTTTGCGCGTTAATTTCAACCTGTTAAAGTTTGTAAATAAGTGAAGTATTGTTGTTTAATGTGAATTGTTTCCTTTTAAAATTTTTCTTTCTCTTAATGGCAGCGAGCGCTGTGCCGCTTTATGTAGAATTAATTGCTTATTCAGTGTTTACAATTTATTTAATATCCAGGTTGGGGCAAAATAATTACCTTGCAATTTTTTCTTTTGTAATTTTCTTCAGAGAAAGATTAATTATTATTACCACTCATCGTTCATTCTCGTATTAATAATCATCATTTTATTAACAGCGAAGATACACGCAAAAAAGAAATCGCGATGATGATTTAATTTCATTTATTTGACGCGTCGGTCGGATTTGAGTTATGTGCTGGAAGTTCAAGAAAATTTCGGTATTTCAGTGGTTGATTTTGGTTGAGGGATTTCGCGGTGGTACAGTTAGCATAAAATCATTCGTTTCATTTAAGGTTCGATCTGAAATGAGGTTATTAATATTTGAAAGTGGGAGAGGCGAAGTTAAATTATGTAAGCTTAAGGAAGTGCTAAAGGTGGTAGCAATTAAACTAAAATAAGGGTTCCGAAATTTCAAAGTTGAAGTAATATTTGTTATGAAAGTTGGGCAGCGTCTTCTAGAGAGATATTACATCGCAGTGTTGATTTTGATATTTTAGATTGCTATTGTTTCGGGGTAGGTTAAACAGGCCGTTTGGAAGCAGCGGGTCCACATGCTGATGAAGGAAGCTGAAATCACTGAAGGATCACAAAATAACTAAGCCCAATAGAGTAATTGAATTTAATTAAAAGATAAATTGGATAGAAAAAATCGCGCCCCTTTGACGATTTGCAGTGAAGTTTATTATTTATTTGCGTCATACTGAGGTAATTAGAGCGCCCGCCCAAAAATTTAATCGAGTTTGATGGTTTAATTCGTTTAAATGGATGAGTTGGGAAGTCGCTTTCACTCCAGTCAAGTTCTGCATTTACTTAGGGCCTATTATTCCGAATAGGGGCAGTCTTAATATGGTTTGAGGTGATCCCAGTATTTGTCAGCTTGAAGGGGGCTCCGTGATATTTGGCGTGGTATTGTTAGTTAAGATAAAGACATGGCAATTATAATGCCGGCAAAGAAAAGGGTTAATTAATCATGCCCTAAACAAATGGTTTCCGCGTGCTGCCTATACAGTTTAACCCCGGCATAAATCATCAGGATTTACGAGCCAATCGGAAAGACGTCCAAGACGCGCTGTCTTTTATCTAGTCAGCAAGACCCATTGAACCCATAAAACCCGACATACCTTTAAAACGTTTCCATGTACAACTTTATAGGGAACAATACTGTTTCGACTTTTTATGCGCGCGGAATTTTAATGCCACATTCCAAGCTCTCACAATTTCATTGTGCCCTAAATAAATTCGCGCAATTCGCTCTATCTTTTTTTCTATTATTACCCGCAATTAACTGGATAATCAAAAATCGACGCCCAAAAGCACATGGCGCTCTAAAGGACTTCAGTCTTTGAGAAAAATTTACATCTTAATGAAATACGTACGGCTACGTGCCGTGTCGGCCCTCCCCAGGGACAAAACTTGCGCAATTATCACAAACACTAATTTATTCTGATATTCGGGATGAACAAATTCGATGCTCGTTAAATTAATTATACATCGAGTAATATGATTTATTTGCTGCTGTTTGCTGCAAATTAAACACGCATTTAAATCGAGTTTGGTGGCGCCCGATGCAGGGATTATGCACCTGCTTCGGCGAACGACTGACATGTATATCTCGTGCCAAATATCTACGTTACGTTCGAAAGCGAAGATACCTTTAGGTCCAACACATATCCATTTTTACGATTCACGTTTTTAACGTCCACACGTTTACTCTTATCGTAGCATATTAAGTAGAAAACGTCACCTTTCAAGGTTAAACCGAGTAGAAAGGGAGTACCTTGACCTTGAGTGAAGCCCCCATTTTTACTTTCGTAACTTCAATCTAAGAATATTTCAATGTTGCATATTTTTTTGGTGTGGAGAACCGCCGGTTGTGTCAATTGAAACTTGAGCCAAACCGTTTCCTGTGATTGTCAAAGTTGGCGTAATTTCAAGATTCAATAGTCCAAACATTTCACTTATCTGAATTAGTTCTGGCATAGCTGATATCGCTTTGAAACCATTTTAGGAAAATCTCATGCGAGCCCTTCCGAAGATGGGATGCAGGCTTGCGAGGATATCGCCTATTTCGCACATGCTGGGTTTCGAGTGCATTTTAGAACGCCACAAAAGATAAAAGTTTTTCGATTTGGCGCAGACCAATGGTTGGGCATTTTATTCAATTGCGGGAGAATTACATATTTTCTTTGGAAATAAAAGGTGTCAATGGTTGCGTAAACAATTCACTTTGGCAAACTTTAACGAAACATTTCGTACTTTTAATCTACCTGTCTGTAAACTTCGTAAAAGTTTTGGTTACATTGCGGCCGAAGTTGCAACGCATTTTCTTGCTTTAAAAGCGTCGAATTTTTGGTTTGGCGAAAACACGATGCAGCGTTCGGTGTCTTCGAGCATTAATTAAGTAAAGGCCAGGGCGGATTTCACGCGTGACCTTTACTAAATAGAATGTGTTATTTTTGTAACGGATTCATCATCTGTGGACTCTGGCGCAATGGAATAACAACACCATGAAAAACTCCATGAAAGCAATAATAAAGTTACCAATTTCCACTTTTTAATATTCGCGGTAGTCGGTGACACGTTATCGTCATAACAGAATTTTTATTGAAGTCGGGATGCGGCGAGGGTCAGAAGTTGGTTTTTACTACGCTCTATAGGAAATATACAAATGGTTTGAATCGTTATCATCACATATTGTTCAAATAATACGAATTAATTCAGTTTCCAGTCATATACATGCGGAATTGAAATTTCGTCGAGCTTTGAAGCATAAAATCATCTATGAATTCTAGCTGTGTAAAACAGAGATTATTATTCCTACATAAAGGATATTTAATTGAAAGTGATTCTGGAACCGTTTCCTTTGTAACCCTTCCAACAAAGAAAAGACTCCTTCTATTAATTACATGCATAAAAACTAATTTAACTTTGCCTAACTACCATTCTGTATTCATAAATTCGCACTACTTATTAAGATGTCAGATTCAGGTCTAGTTAAGAATCCAAATGTATCCACCAGAAAGAGAATCGCGAGTGTAAGACAAAATCTCGATTTGGTAGGTGTAAACCACTGATGTGAACACTGTCGCTGCTTTGTTCCATTATTAAGCGTAACATATACATGAGTAGAAAGCGAGGCTTCTGTTGACCTTGAATTGAGTAGAAAGGCGGGCTCTATTTTCTACACGTTCACATGAATCAATCTATCCAAAACAAACAAAACGATTTTTTCTGTATTTGAACGCTCTGTATAGAGTAGTAAAAACAAAAGACTCGTTTCCTAAATTGACTTCAGACGTGTATTTGTCAGTTATTAATTTTTTCGGCGTTAAACCGTTGCTGCACTCACTAAACGAACGCTTTTGTGTACATAGACCGTTTTTCACGTTCTCTAATTACTAATAAGAGTGAAAAGAACGTAATTTTAGTTCGCATCGTCTCTATAAAATAAAGAAACAAAATTTAAGCTCTAATCGCTTCATTTAGCTTTTGCTGAACTTTCTTTCACATTTTTTGTTCGTAGTATGGACGTGTTCACAGCTGATTTAGTTATGCGCCTAGATAAACCCAAAAGCGTAAAGTTTTTGTAAATATGAACAAGCCGGAATTTAAATTAAACTAGCCGCTTACAAAAACTAAGCACGGATTGTTGTGAGTTTTGCAACTATAATTCTATAGCCGTACGAGTATTCAACATATATTGTTGAAAAATAAAAGCACGAACTGACTCATTTCCGCCCACTTACGAATCGAAACGAACAAATGATTTTTGCTTTTTTGGATAGACCTTGCTTGAAATAAATGTGTCCCTGGAAACGCCATCGGACCTGATACATACGTCGAAGATTTGTCACAGCCACCTCTGGCAATCAAATTCTCATCATAATGACCACCAGAACCAATCCTCATTTTCTCCCCACAACGTTCGATACTTCACCAGACCTAAATCGCAAATAGTTTATTTGGTGGTTAGAGTTTGTTAACTAAACCGAGTCTTGAGCTCAATTTGAATTACTAATTACCATTTTATTTGTTCGTAGTTTAAGCTAACAAAATGTTTGCTGCAACACAGTGCGAATTAATAAGCAGCCTCTTTTCGTATAGCAACGACGATCTGAGAGTTGCGAGGAGTTGGCATGTCACCTATCTGACAGAGAGTAGCCGAATTACGGAGTTTTAATTTGTGAGGTTAGGATAATGGTGCTATTACTACCATTATAACTACATTTCGAGGACTCAATGGTTAACCTAAACGAGCGTATGTACTTGTTGCGATACTGAAATCGAAAACTTCTCTATAAGAATCAACGATAAAATAACTGCCTGCAGGTCTCACGGAAAAACTAATCGCTGTTTTATTATGCATTGTTTCTTCAGAGATTTTCATAAATTTGAAAGAGGAAGGATCAAACTATGTTTGTATAGTGTTATTTTTGTACTTTTTAAAATTACAAAATTATTTTGTTTAAGTTTTTTTTTGGGAGAAAAATCAACATTGTTAAGAAAGACATAGTATTTGTCACTAAATTTTGAGGAGCTTAAGTAGGCACTATTTGTCCGCTTCATCGTAGCAACAGCCTTAATACAGAGCCTACTACATTTGTGAAGCGCTCACTGAAGCAAACAAAATTTTAATTCGCGCAATTTTGCTAAGCCTAAGGTTGTACAAGTATGTTGTGCGTTTTATTGCCGAAATCTGCGTTTCCATTCTCGTCAATTTGTGAAGGATTTTGCAATTTAGCTCATGTCACATGGTCTTTATAAATTTTTATGACACTAAGGTTAAGCGAGTTTATTCTACGTGACTTAAAAAAGACGGTACGAGGAGTTCCGCAGGGTGGAAGTCGTCCAATCCGAATAAAAACAGCAAGTGGATTACGAGAGCCTTAAGTGGTGTAAAGAGGACTTTAGCGCAGTGAAAGACGGAATTCTCTATATGACGGAGATAACAGTTTAAAATCTTTACGTCTCAGTTATTTTACTCGAAACATTTTTGAGTGCGTTCGCCGGAGAAATCGATGCGAGGTTCCTTGCGATTTATGTGTAATCCTCTTGGAAAATCCGAGCCGAGTTTGAGGTTATGTTCATGCTAATGAACTAACGTATCCGTAATTAGCCGAGAATATTTGTGTAAAAGTAAATTTCTAACTTTAATGTTCCGTAATAAGGTTCAAGCAGCTGTAAAACAGTAAATTCCATTAAGGATGCACTACTTTACTTTTTCTTACGCCACTAGTGTTCTAAATTTACTTTCTAACTAATGTTACGTAAATAAACGCCGTTATGGTTAACCGCTAAAATGTTGCCAGACTTATTCATAGACACATTTCGGCTTAAAAATAAAATTTGTTTATGAAGGCACTGTAAATGTGTACATGTTTTGAATTACAAAACCTTAACTTTCTACTCTGTGTTTGCCGGAATATTAACTTGCCCAAACTTGACTTTTAGATTAACCAGAGTTATTTATTAATGTGCGCGTAAGTTTGGTGCCATCCTGGTGCACATTTTTCACAGCAAACACACGCTTTTATGTTTAGTGTACATAAAGCTCATCAACATTCGCTCTATTAAAAAAAACCGTAGATGTCACTGGTATCGACGTAACACTACCGCGTACGTACTCACGTCCAACAAATACCAAATCCAGTTCGCTCAACTGTGTTTCGGTTAATTGTGAACCACCATCAATTTTCGTTTTGGCAGCAACTTTATGGAACAAGTGTTGTTCGAAAATCAGCGGTGTCGTAAAGTTGTCGATTTGTTTGTTTATGGATCGGTCAGCCGGTCGTTGCATTACCAAGCAATATTGAATAGTTCGCGTGATATTATTCGCCTGTTATCAAGATTCACCAGTTGAAAAACACCCCTAAATTATAAATGTAAAATGTGGCTAAAGTATATTATTTAAATGAACGGTCGTTTTAATGTTTAACGTATTTAATTAAAAATCGCTTGCTGCCAAATTTGTTCCAGAGTGAGATGATGCAGTAATTTTCTTTACGTCACACCCGGCCTTGACGTAGTAATTAATTAAGAAGTTTTGCAAAATCCCCTATATTTTGCGCTAACGATGCGGAGAGTGTGGGTCATAATTCGAGCCCCGTCGTACGCGTGTCGTATTGCTGTAATAATTTAGGAGTTGGGTGACTTGACGGTTTGTAAGCAGCAAATGCAAGGGCACTTCCACCTTAATTCCCACCCACTAACTCTACAATCTAAAAAATTTTATATTTGCGTTACCCCGAAAAGTATGTTTGGTTGCCTATAGCCACGACCCTTCAAATTCGCATTATTAATGTCACGCCCGACCCTCTATACCTACCGCGGTGCCAAATAATGACCACTGCACACATGAACACACACCGCAACGACATGCTTCGTTCTGCAATTGTCAGAAACTACTGCACTTAAACTCGAAATTCAAAAAGGAGCACAGTTAGCTTGTCCTCATTTTACTTACAACATCCGCTGGCTTTAAAACATAAACAAGAAGGAAACAACTCGACCTTTACGTACACTCACATGTTTTTACTTACCTACAACCCTCCTTATTCCCTAGATCCTTTTTCTTTTATCTACATCCATTTCCAAGACCGACTTGATTCTTTCGTTCAAACGAAAGCAAACTCCAGTTCAAGAGTGACCCAAGCGTCAAAATTGTTTTCCGGGTTAATAGACGATTTAGTAAAATAATCTTTTCATGGGCGAGATTTAGACATCACATTGTAGTATAACTGGACTTCATTGTGATAACACGTACAGGTAAATATAGTAAGTACGTAAACACGATGTACAAACAGATTTGTTTGGGGAGTTAATATATACCATTAGTGTGTCAGTTCATAAATTACATTACTTTGTACGAGAAACTTCTTTCGAAGTTAACCTAAACACGATGTATGGATTAGTTACACAATTACGAAAAAATTGGTAACCCTGCACTCCGGCATGTTTGTTTGAAAACCGCTTCCACGCGCCTGTGGTATTGTAGACAGATGTTGTTTGGGTATTATCATTACTATTATTATTTTCAGTTTTGCTAGCGACATTGGCATTTTGAATAAAAACGGGAAAAAATCTAGACAATTCCGGTTTCTCAGTATATGCTTAACTTCAACTGTTTATGTTTATACTTCGATTCAATTCGATCACTAGCACAAACATCAGCGATTAAACGAAAATGTAATTTGGTTGATTTTGTGTCCTCAACGCATAGGAAAGGACTGACTGATTAATTCATACTGTGTTTTTTTCTCAAAAACACTCATAAGTTTGAAGAAATTCAGCAAAAATATAAGATGGCGGACAAACTTTGAATAACAATGTACAATGTTTCAAACAGGAGCGGCTTGTTTTATGAGGCAGCTGAATTTTCGCTGTATTATTATTTTTATTATTTTTGACCGGTATATTCCTGGACATTTTTTTTAATATTTCAAAAATACATGTGAAAAATTATTGTTACTCTCATCTTAGAATGTGGGTATTCGCTGTGTATAATTAAGCAGTGCCCTTGAACACACTACACAGAGACGGACTCGAATCTTGCCTCTGTAGTGTACGTAAAACTGATTCGTTTCATAATTAGGCTGTCCGTAATGCAACTCTTCGAATTTTTCAATAAATCTATTTTTCGATTATTAACTTTCTGAGTTTTCGATTTTCGATTCCTCGATTTTTAATTTTTCCGTTCTCCAATATTCTTAATTTCTCGTGTCGCAATTTTTTTGAAATCACAAATTTAAAATTTTGCTTTTCAATTTTTCGAAATTTCTGTTTTTCGATTTCTATTTTTCCGTTTTTTCAGTTGCTAGATTTCTTGTTCTTTTTGTGCAAAATTTAAAAATAGAAAAACGAGAATTTGATTATTTAAAAGCTAAGATTTGAGAAGACTAAAATTTGAAAACTAGAAAAACTGCAAATCAAAAAATCGCAGACATGAAAATTTTAATTATCGTTTTAATTTAAAAAAAGGAAAATTAAAATATCTACAAACTGAAAAATCCAACAAACGAAAAATTGCAGATCGAAAAACTAGACGAACGAAAATCTGCAAGAACGAAAATCTAAATCTTGAAAATTAGAAAACTTAAAAGCAAAAAATTGTAAAATCAAAAAACCGTAAAATTGAATAATTCAAGTGTTGATAAATAGAAACTTGGAAACATTTAAAACAAATTCGAAAAATTGCAAATCGAAAAACTGTAAAATCTAACAAAAATCGGAAAATCGAGAAATTGCACAATTGGAAAACTAAAGAATTTTTAAAAACTCAAAACTGGGCAGCTATCAATAAAATGGTCAGTCAACACAATATAAATACACGCGGTGAAAGCAATTATAAATGAATTAGTTAAATATAAAAATTGAAAAATCCAAAAACTGTAAAATCCTGAAAATTTTTAAAAATTAAACCCTGGGAAATTAATTAAAATTGAAATCGCGATTAATTGAAATAAGGCAAAATTAAAATATCTACAAATTGAAAAATTGAGGAAGTGCAAAATTGAAATATCGAAAAATTGCAAATCAAAAATCTGGGAGACCGAAAAATTACAAAATTAAGGAATAAAAATTCAAAACATTGTAAAACTGTAAAGTCGAAAAATTGAAGAAAAAAAAATTTGCAAATGGAAAATTTGAAAAAAAATTGATAAATCGAGGTCACTACAAAATTGAAAAATTGTACATTAATTTAAAAAACTGAAAAAATCAAATGTTGATAAATCAAAATT
This sequence comes from Zophobas morio, assembly GCF_036711695.1. Lineage (NCBI taxonomy): Eukaryota > Metazoa > Arthropoda > Insecta > Coleoptera > Tenebrionidae > Zophobas > Zophobas morio. The sequence goes on from NW_026972149.1 coordinate 10,488,889, forward strand.
TTGAAAACTAAAAATTGAAAATAGAAACATTGTACAATTAAAAAATTGGAAAAAAAAATCGAACAACTGAGAAATTGTAAAACCAAAAAACTGTATAATTTAAAAAAAATCGAAAATGGGTGTTATTAAAAACTCCTCAGTCAACACGTGTAAATAAACGTGGCGAAAATAACAACATTCGAATGATACCAATGTGCTTTGCTGTCATTGTCGAAATTAATACATACTCTCAATCATAACGTTAAAAAATTTAAAAATAAAAATTAAAAAAAAATTGTATCACTGAAATGGGGGGCGGGGAGGGTGGGCGGGGTGAATTATATATTCTTTTGTAAATTGGGAATGGGAACTAATAGCACGTAGGCTGTTAAAAAAAGCGTTAATCGTATTTTTTTGTTATGCTGCTTATGTGTTATAACATTTATTTCTTATTTCTAAATAAGAAAAACGAGAGAACAGGTGGGTGGGCGGTATTAAGTTTGAATTTTTCGTATAGAATCTTTTATAAGCAAGCAATAGCCCCGCCCACCCACCCCTTCTTCGTTCCAATGACTACTCTGGCGTGGCGAAAACAACAACATTCGAATGATACCAATGTGCTTTGTTGTCATTGTCAAAATTAATACATACCCTCAATTAACAATCATAAAGTTAAAAAATTTAAACGCAAAATTTGAAAAATTAAAAACATCAAAACCGTAAAACCGAAAAATTGAAAAAACCAAAATTTGAAAACACGAACAACTGCGAATCGAAAAATTGAAAAATCAAAAATTTATAGAAAATGAATCAAATAAAAATAGATTTTCTGGCTTAGAAAAATTACTCATTACACGGTTTTTGGCTTGCAAATAATCTTAAAAGGCACGATTTCACAGCATTCGGCTTTTGCAATATCAGTTACATTGTAAAATGTTATACAAAAATGTTTTCTTCCATAAATCTGGATGTTAAAGGTAAAAACTCAACACGGATTCATGAATCACACATGGAGGAGTCTGCAGTCCTATAATATTTAAATATATAACACCAAAAATTTTTTTTTTTTTTATATAAAATCAGAGTCAACAGTTTCTATATGGATCCGCGGAATCATGGTCAAAATCTTTAGAAATCCACAACTTTTAAAAAAATAACCTTTTTTAATTTTATTAAGGAATTTCAGAGCAGCAAAAATCTGAATGTCTATTGTCTAGGATAAAAATTCAACAAGGATTCCTAAACCACATGTGCAGGAGTATCTCATTTTATAAAATTTAAATAATATTTACTACTGTAAATGTTGGAGATGACGTCAACAAATTGTTGGTAGGGATGATTAGCAAAATTTTGACCATCTACACGATAATCGTAATACACATATAAAATTTAACAACCGGTTCAGTAGTTTCGGAGAATATCCTTCTCATAAAAGTCCGGATAGATGGCAGACGGACAAACAGACGGACAAACATACGGAAACGGGCCAACTATTGTTTCGTACTGAGTTTAGGCTCTGAAAGTAAAAATATGCTCTTATTTAATATTTACATAGGTATAGAATTTTTTATGCGTCTGTCATATTTTTGCATTTGTAGTTGCAACATATGTGAAAAATGTAAATAATTGTATATAAAAAAAAACTGTTGATTTGAATTTTCGGGCGAGTGGTTTGTGTCATGTTAAAAGCACAATCCGTTTCAGTCTGGTCGTTTTTATTTATAGATAAAACAACAAGCCGTTTATATTTTCCAAGCCCTGGGAATAATTCATGAAGATTATTTTTCAAGTTGTAGAAAAAAATTAAACGGTATCGAGCAAACTTCTTATAATCAAAGGGTAAAATTCGCTTAACTAATAATACCTTTGTACAGGTATCGATTGTTTTAAAAGCAACCTCAAAACGAAGTTATAAAACTTTCATATTAATTTGATGATTAAATAAATGTGTATTTGTTGAAGAGGATTTTATATTATCGTGGCAAACCGCTGAAAGAGTGTTTTAGTGTAATGCAGTTTTATATTTAATGATATTCATATTGATTCGAGATTTGGTGTGTGATATGCAGTGCCGAAACCAGAGAATATTTAGGTATAGGCGAACCTTGCGTTAAGCGCCCCCCCTCTACACATAAAAATGCAATTTTACAGAACAGTTTTATTTATATTTTTTATAAATACCTATAGAAAACAAATATTACATATGATCAAATATAAAAAAAAATGGTCGAAAGTTGTTTCGACAGAATTTCCCTCGCTCCTGAAATAAAATGATATTTTTTTTTAGTCACTGCAAAATATACGCAAATCCGAAAAATATGAATGGAATGATAAATCACAAGTACAGACTCATCATATTTTGTACATTAGGATTTATTCAGCAAAATTTTGGGGTGACGTCATCAATTTTTTAGGGTGGGATGAGCAAATACAATTTGATCAAAAATTTTCTGTTATTATCATTACTTGAAAATATCTCCAAGATTTGAAAGTATTCGATTATGTAGTTCCTGCTTAAATGAGTAAAATAAATACACGCATGTCATTAATTGTTTTGAGTCACCCTGTATCTGCAAATCCAAAAACTTTGAACGGAATAACTAATTACAAGTACAGACTCTTCACATTTTCTACGTTTTAGATTCGGCGAAATTTTGACCTGACCTCATCAATTTTTTGGAGGGGATAAGCAAAAATATTTTGATGAAACATTTATCATGCCTATCATAACTTTAAAATAGCTGCAAGATTTCAACGCATTCGGTTTAGCAGATTCAAAATAAAATCACAGAATGTTGTTTTATGATTGATTTTTTTTTCCAAAAATTTGAACGTTTCGGGTAAAAAATACGGAATCATATACGGATATAATCAAATTCCAAGTATAACCGTTAAACAAATTGCACATTTTATCATAGATCCACTAAAGAATATAATAAATAGATCATTTGAACAAGGTATTTTTCCAAGCAAATTAAAAATTTCAATCATTAAGCCCCTTTATAAAAAAGGCTGCCATTTTTCAGTGGAAAGTTATAGACCAATTAGTTTGTCAGTTCCTTTTCGAAAATTTTTGAGAAAATTATCTATGAGAGGGTTATATATTGCTTTAGTGCAAAAAATATTCTGTCAAATAGTCAGCATGGGTTTAGGACAAAGCTTTGTACTATCACAGCGATCTTTCAATTTATAACAAATGTATACGGCGTTATTGACACAAGTAATATTGGTTTGGGTGTTTTTTTAGACTTATCAAAAGCTTTTGATAATGTAAACCATAAACTGTTATTAAAAAAATTGGAAAACTACAATGTAAGAGGTAATGTACACAACTTACTTGATTCGTATTTAAGAGATAGAACACAGAAAGTTAACGTTTCAAAAAACGGACATGAATATTTATCTAATGAAAAAAGCTTGCTTGTGGTGTTCCGCAGGGAAGTATACTCGGTCCGTTATTATCTCTCGTATACATCAATAACCTATCGTATAATATTAAGAAAACTGATTCACATATAATAAATTATGCAGATGACACTAGTGTACTAATATAAGGACAAACTTTAAAAGATCTATCCGAAAAACTAAATTTCATACTTCCAGAATTTCGAACTTGGTTTCACACAAATGGTCTAAAACTTAAAGAAAATAAAACACATTTAATGCTGTTCCATCACATTAATAACAACAATAATTATGTAAAAAAGGTAGTACTTGATAGTACCATGCTAAATATAGAGTCACACTTAAATTTTCTAGGGGTCGAAATTGACGAAAATTTAACATTGAACTATCATTTTGAAAGTATAACAAAAAAACTTAGTACTGTGTGTTACATGCTTAGGGAACTGAAAAAAGTAGTCAACCTCGAAACTCTAATAAGTTGTTATTACGGTCATTTCTTTTCTATCCTTAAATATGGTATCACTTTCTGGGGAAATTCTGATAACAATCAAGTGTTTGTTATCCAAAAAAGAGCGATGAAAATAATAACAGGTTTAAAAATGACGGATTCGTGTAGGGATGTATTCAAAAAATACAATATATTAACGAAAACCGGGTTATATATTTACGAATGTCTATGTTTTCATCAACAACATAAAAACTATTTTCAAAAAGCTTTAATCAGCGAAAGTTGCACAAGAAAAACGGACATTTCCCGATATCCACGTCATAGAACAACACTGTTTGAAAAGAGCTGTTACTACCAATCCCTCAAATTATATCTATAATTCGTTACCTCAGAACTATAGAGCAATGCAGTTAAGTGTCTTCAAAAAGCAAGTAAAATATAAATTGGTAAAAGCTGAATTATAATAATTATATACATTAAAAGAATTCTCACGAAACATATTCATTTGAAATATCAGTTTATATATATGTGTATCATGTAGTTACTGTGTTTTATAATTTTTGTGTTTGTGACTAGTTTATATAAATTTTATCAAATTTTATTGTACATGTTTCCACTTTTCAACGACGCATATCAAACACGTTTGTGTGTCCCTGATATTAATAAATATTATTATTAATGTTATTTTATACAATTTGAAATCCATTTACTGTGTACATCACATTATTGGTGATTTTGGTTAGTGTTTTAGCATCTACATGATAGTCTTAATATAAATACAAAATGTTACAACAATCGGCGCAGTACTTTCGGAGATTATCTGTCTAAAAAAAATCCGGGACGGCAGACGGACGGACAGGCAGACAGACCGAAACGGGAGACCTATTTCTTCGTACTGTAGGGGTCATGAAAGACCGAGAAATCTTAAAAGTAGATATTCCGTCGACGGAGTCGATTACAATACTTCCTTTGATTATGCTCGGGAAGTAAAAACAAAATAAACATTAAAAATCCTGTCGCACCGGTTACATGTTTCTGAGTTTCCGTTCAAAATAAAAAAAGATTAATGTGACATAATTCTTGGTTAGTACAACATAATTTTTGGACGAATTTGGCGCCCCTTGTCGTTGGCGCCCCTAGGCAAGGGCCTACTCCGCCTATAGCTAGTTTCGGCACTGGTGATATGTGAGGAAATGGAATATTAGAGAAGCTTATTTCATCGTCCCATTTACATAAAATTTCCAACGAAAGTTTAGTTTAGTAAAAATATTATTAGTGAATGACAAAACTGTCAAATCAAGGCCTGCCTAGATCACTTTGACTTTTAAGGTTAACTTGGCTATTTAGCTAAACCAGATCGTGAACGGTTATGACTTTTTGTTTTTTAATAAGACGTGTAAAACTATTTTGGACTGCGGTTGTGTTTGGCGAGGAGTAGGTCGGGGTGAAGAGTCGTCGGAGTGAAACGCGTGTCGGTTGTTTCGCTAATGAATGGGGGTATTGTAAGATAAGAGGGATTAGTTAGTGGGGAAAGTGAGTCGTTAACTGATCAGGTTTTAAACGGTGACATTGCACGTCTCCAAAGTTGTAGTAAGCAGTGATACAGTACCGAGAAGATTGGTGTAATCGTATTACGAGTTAGTGAATATAGGGAATGTCATGACAAAACTGCTAATGAGCATTCACACATGCCGTGGAATGATATATGTCTGAAACTCTACCGTTTTGAATCAACTCCTCGCTTTCCGCAAGCGAACGTGCGTTCATGACACTTAATTTATTTAATGCAAGTGTACGCTCGACTTGTTCCTTAACCCGTTCACCTGCTTCGCGACAGTTACAGAATAGTCATTTAATTTTGTAGTCAAAGGGAGACGCACCTAACGACTGGAACGTCCAAAAAGTTTCGTCATAACAATACCGGAGGGATGCTTCGCTTAAAAATAATTGTCCGTCGAAACAAAGTTGCGGACTCGTCATATTTGACGCGGGATAAGAAGCCAACTAAAAATAGGACATCCGACGAAAGCTTATACATGTTATTTAGACAGGGTTAAATTTCCTGCTGGGGGCTGAATTATGACGTAGTTGACTTGTGAGCGTCTCACCCCCTTGCGTCAAAATAATGTAAACATGTATCGACTGACGCCTAAGGTCATTTAGAATTTCCCGCAGTCTATAGATTAAGCAAGGAAGGTGGATCATCCTATAAAGTTACCAAAATGCCAGACTCTCATTACATCCAACCACACTTTTTATTTTATTTGCAAGTATAATAAAAGTTTTACATATCTCTGCAACAACACACCTGCGCTGAAACATAAATTCTCGTCATATGTGTCATCTGTCACTCTACGACGAAATATCATTTAATTCTGAGGGGCACCGAACAAAAACACAACACTAATTACCCCACTTTAATTTATCATAATTAATACAACGCGCCCCTATGATAACCAATTTTCATTTCATTTACTTTACACAACTAGTTTACATAATTTCCACGAGCGGCATCACAATCAATACGCATTTCCCTAACTTTTCCTAAAGTCTCATATTCATGGCAGTTTTTCCCTAGCTATGCGCCGATAAAACAGCGGGATACATCCTAAAGTGCCACAAAAATTTTTTAATTATTCAAATTGATATAAGATATGTTTGTGAACTCGACTGGTAGAAGATACGACGACAGGACATGTTTCGGTCGCGCGGGCACCAGTTTTTCTAACCCGACTCGACAATTACGCTCTATTATTATTAAGAACATGTTGCATTAATACTCCAGAGCAATGTTTTAAATTCGTTTGTGACTGGACTTTTCTAGGGCATTGCATGTCAGTTTATCTGTTTGTTTCATAAAATCGTCGCGTTTGTAGTATCCGACGATAATAAAAGCGTGTTGCTTGTTAACGGATTATTTTTATGGGGATGTGGAGGAAATCGAAACTATTAAGAATTTATGGAGTTCGTGTAGTAAAAATTCATCGAGTCCTCTCGATACAGCTTGTCACTATCTGTTGCAAGTGCAGCGGGTCTGAATGTGTTCAGTCATCGTAAAAAGAGACCGCGAACGGTTGAAATATTGTCTAAACCACAAGCTGCACGTTTTCATGAATAAACTGAAATTTTCAAGCGCGCTTTCACAAATATCTTTCATTTATTCCGGGAAAAGTTAGTATTTGTTTAGTTTATTTATCTTTTAGATCAAGTTTTAGAATTATCAATTTGTAAGAAGCTACAAAGTGGATGTATCTTTTATTAAGTTTTGTTTTCGCTGTTTTGGATAACGTTTAATATTTCAAGCTTTGTGCTATTCTCCTTGCTAGGATCATGCAGGTATAAGGGAATCTACGTCGCTGGTTGTTATTGTTGGATTACCAGAACTTTGTTACGGTTAGTAAATTTGGTAAATATTGTTTAGGTGCTCGTGCGTTTCCAAACAACAAGCAATTATCGCTTTGATAAATATTGCAAATAGTGAACACATTAAGCTGTAAACCTCAATCTGAATACCGTGCCACGTAATTACCGTATACAAGGCACACAAATCGATATTTATAAACTTATTTTTCTTGTTTTTGCACTTTCGTGTTAAAGTTTTTGCTCATTTTTGAAGCTTGCCACCTTTGCTTATTCATAAGCGCCAACTTCGCGAACTTGCGCTTACACGCATTTAACGCCGCCTTATTTCTTGTCGTGGTAATAATTGTACTGTAAACTCAAAATGAAATTCTATAACACAAGTTTGTGTCAAATTAGTTGGGAAGCTCTAACTTCGTAATATTACACTGAGAGAAGCAGCTCTGCCAATTTAAATAAACTCGTCGATTTTAATACCACAATTTAGCATATTTGCATCATCGTAGTGTAAAGTTAAGTTAATTTCCAGTCCTGCATGCACTGCAGGCGCGGATTAATTATAGACGTACATATTTAACAACGAGGAGTCGAGGAACAAAGCAAACTCCGCTTGCACCGAGTGGCATATTTTTGACTAATTTAATTAAAAAAAATAAAGGTGCTTAAATGGTGCCTTGCGGTATGCGTACAAAGTAAGAAGGATTTTTATTTATGCTTTAACTTTATGTTTTAACTTAGTATTAGCCATTAAGTTTGAGCGATGTCGCTTCGTGCTCCCCAGAACGTCGACTGTTTTTTAAGTTATTTATTAACAAATTTATATTTGTCTACGTTTTAATCCACTCTAAGGCGCATGCAAGACGGGGCGACAATGACTGATGATGCAGAAGTAGTAGGATGCAAATGATAAGCGTTTTTGTAGCTTCAGCGTGCAGTCGCTCTTTTACTATCATCTCACATCTCCGTTCTCATTTATCATTAACGTGGCGTCTAGGCGGTAGCCTAAGGCAAAGAAGACTCACGACCTAATTTGCTACTTTCAATTTTTAATGCCCATCTCCTAAGATGGGGTTTTTATTCGCTTTATTCGCTTTCCCATTTTCTGCGAATTGTTTTGTCTTGAGGATGACTTCAGGGGTATTTAGATATGAGATGCAGCTGGCCTCGACTTTCCCAGAATCAATTTATTGTGTTTCATGCCGAAGTGAGTGAAGAAAAGTAAAAGAGGAGTGCTTATGCTAAAGCGATAATTTGTTAGAAAGTTTGCTTTGCCGTTTTGCGGCTTGCAGATAAAAGTTCGTCATTTGTTAAGGGGATTCTTGTTAAAGGGCGAACAAAGTATCCTAATTAATATTTGATGCAAGAGTTATGATACAGAACGGCAAAGTGCCGCCCGGTTTTAAAAGTACGCGGAATTTCAAAATAATAATGAGAATAATACATCCTGAGATCTCCAAGCATATGTTTAAGCTACCGCTGCGACCTAAAACGACTTCATAATTCACATACATATGTTCTCTGTCTGTATTAATGTTACAGAAACTTTTTTCTCACGGTTTCCGTACGAAAATCTATAGTATGTCCGATAACACGACCTCACACGCTTTCGCGTCACGGTTTAACGAAAATTAGTCATGCGTGTGTAAAGTAATGCGACAGTTTAACGATAAGTTTTTGTCTATTTTGCTTTATGCCTCTTCAGTCGTCGCCAATAAGCTAAACTGAAAGTCTGTGACGTCACGCGACAAAAATAAACTCGCTTTAATATTACACCATTGGTGCATTTCGTCACTGGTCAACATATAATTATCAATGATATCAGTGGTACTTCGAGTGCACATAAGAGAAACCAACACAGGAAAACTTTCACGTAAGCTTGTTCGTAGGTTCCAAGTTTGAAGAATCGAAATTTGGGAAATCCAAGCTCTGTTAGGGCAAACTCCACTGAAAAATGCTAGGTATAACATCAAAAGATCCTAGCTTCAAATACGGATACGGGATCTGACCTGACTCGGCTTGATCTAGCCTAACCTTACCTGACCTGATATGGCTACATTTAACTTGATCTGACTGACCTGACCTGCATTATTAAGTCGTAAGTCAGTCCAGCCATTCGGACCGTCGGTCAGTCGGTCAGTCGGTCAGTCGGTCAGTCGGTCAGTCGGTCAGTCGGTCAGTCGGTCAGTCGAGCAGTCGGTCATTTATAATAATAATAACATCTTTATTTCCGACAGGTTTATGCCCAATTACAGGAAATATTACAATTGCCAATATAAAATTAATAAAAGAAACGTACGTCAATAATGACAATTACGTAAATTCAAAAGTCAAACAAAAATAGGCAAAAATAAAGCAAATACAGTAATGTTCGGTTATAACGAACCTCTTGGGACTGGGAAAAGTAGTTCGTTATATCCGAAGTTCGTTATAAATGATCTCAAAAAAATCAATACATACTTTCATAAACTGAACTATGTATTTCAGGATGCAACATTTAAAAGTATTACAAAAATATAACCATGTAAAGATAATAATACAGTAGTACATATAAGAAAAAAAACTTGATTAATAAAAAGTTGGTTAAAAATAAAAGTTGTTACTTAAAATAATCTCAAATTTTACGTTGCTTCTTGTGAGAAAGATTAATTTATTAAGAGGGTTTTGGGATCGTTCCCTCTTTTTCTTCTTCTTCTTCGTTATCATCATCGTCTTCACTCTCATCTTCCGTTTGAATGTTGCATTGAACTAATTCTACAATAGCAGCATCATCCAAAATTTCAGACTTTACTAAAATATCGTCAAAATGGACGTATTCTTCGAAGTCGATATCAAATTCATTGTCAGAATTGCTTTCGTGCTTTCTCAGCCATTCAGCCAATAGTAGTTCGTCTTCTGGGGTGGGATTTTGTTTCTATAACGATAAAATATCGGTACCGATAAAATGTGTCTTTTTCTTTCGCATCTGAAATTTATATTTTCGTCCTTGTCATTTATCGCTTCGTATCGTATCGTATCGTATCGTATCGGTAGAAACAAAATCCCACCCCTGGTTCAAATTTTTCCTCACACTGAAGAAAGCCAGCATGTCGAAAACAATTAGCAATTGTTTGTTCTGATACTTTTTGCCGTGCCATACTGATAAAATTGACGAGATCTAATAGATTCACACAAAAGTGTTCCTGACCATTGTCGAGATAAAGCTGACTGGTGAAAAAGTTCGTTATAAACGATTTTTTTTTCTTAAATATTAAAAATTTGGTTCGTTTTATCCGAAAGTTCGCTATAAGCGGGTTCGTTATAATCGGAAAAAAATAACACGTATCTTATGGTACTTCAGTTCGTACTTTGCAAGTTGGTTCGTTATATCAGGAAGTTCGCTTTAACCGGGTTCGCTATAAGTGATCATTACTGTATAATAAATTCTGGCCCTTTACCGACATGGAGAAAAAAAAAAAGATAGGATGGACTTATTCTTACTAAATTCCTACAACATCTATTAAACATTTGCAAACTGTTTTGAACGCATCAACATGAATGTCAAATTTTCTAGAAACTAAATTAAATTTATTACACATGCTTGAATCCATACAATTTTTAATAGTACTATCTATCATATACTGATACTCCATAATATTTTTTTCTTACTGAATGATACAACATAACATTTATCCTTATTTAGAGAAGATCGATTTCTTTCACACCATTTCATAACTGAGTCTAGATTATTTTGTAAAGTTTGACAGTCATCTACAGATTTAATTTCAGTGAAGACTTTGAGATCGTCCGTAAAAAGAAGTTTATTGCATGAAATTTCGCAACAGTATCGTCGATAAATAGTAGAAACAACAAAGGTCCTAAGTTGGAACCCTGGGGGATAACGGATGTTGGAGTGTAAGGATCAGATATAAAGTTTCGATGCTTAACATACTGGTTTCTATCTAACAAGTAGGACGAAAACAATGAAACAAGAGAATCAGAAAAACCATAGTATTTTAGCTTTGTGAGTAGGATATGGTGATCTACCTGATCAAACGCCTTCTGGAAATCTAGGTAGAGTGAATCGACCTGACTACCATTATCTATTGCCTCAGCTACAAGCTGATTGAAACAAACTAAATTGGTTACTGTTGATTTATTTGCCAAGAATCCATGCTGCTCAGAAGAGATAGTGTCTTTGACTCTAGGATAATATATGTACGTCGAAAAAGAATAATATCAAAGATTTTGCCAAAATTACGTATTAATGTGATGGGTCGATAATTTTTTATATCATGTATGTCTTCTTTTTTGAAAATCGGCGTTATGCAGGACTTTTTCCATATTTTGGGGATAGTAGAATGCTTGAGAAAACAGCTGAGCAATCCCTGAGGATAAAGCTAGGGATTTCGTCAAATCCTTAGGTAAATGAGTTTTTACTACATTTTAAGGCGTTAAATACTTCCTCTTCAGAGATGCTATCAACATTATATTTTGCATTTTTTTCTTAATATACATAGTATTCTTTGAACAACACGACACTCAAAAACATGTTTTTAATTTCTTGTAAAGAAATAAGTATGTTGCCGTTAAGCTCCGCCCTCTTGGTTCACGGCGAATAAAAAAAATCATCACAATTGAGATAGGGCGGGTGGGCGGGCTTCCATTTTTCCTTTTTGTTTTAATATGTGTAGACTTCTTTTCACAACGTGAAACTTAAAACATATTTAAAACGGAAAATTTGTATAAGGAAATATCGATTTTGCAATTAAGCTCCGCCCCATAATTGCAAAATCCATATTCCCTTGCAAAAATGTACCATTTTAACCATGTTTTAAGCTTCATTGTGTGAAACGATGGCTATGTATATTAAAAAAAGGCAAAATATAAGCCCCGCCCACCCGCCCTATCTCAATTCTGATGATTTTTTTTATTCGTCATAAGCCGAAGGGTGGAGCGTAATTGCAAAATCGATATTTCCGTATACAAATTTACCATTTTAAACGTGTTTTAAAATTTTAGGAATAAAAAAATCATCACAATTGAGATGGAGTGGGTGGGTGGAGTTTAATATTTTGCCTTTTTTGCTTAATATACATAGTATTATTTGAAAACACGACACTCAAAAACATGTTTTTAATTTCTTGTAAAGAAATAAGTATGTTGCAGTTAAGCTCCGCCCCTTGGTTCACGACGAATAAAAAAAAATCATCACAATTGAGATGGGCGGGTGGGCGGGCGTACATTTTTCCTTTTTGTTTTAATATGTGTAGACTTCTTTTGACAAGTTGAATTTTAAAACATATTTAAAATGGAAAATTTGTTTAAGGAAATATCGATTTTGCAATTAAGCTCCGCCCCATAATTCCAAAATCCATATTTCCTCGCAAAAATGTACCAGTTTCACCATGTTTTAAGTTTCTTTGTGTGAAACGATGGCAACGTATACTAAAAAATGGGCAAAATATAAGCCCCGCCCACCCGCCCTATCTCAATTCTGATGATTTTTTTTATTTGTCCCTACACAAATTTACCATTTAAAGTGATCAGGTATATAGACATAATTAGAGATGTTGGGGTCCAATTGTATATACACATCTTTAAAGGGAGTTGCAAATGCATTGACGATAGATTGAGGGTTTGAGTATTCACGCTCCTTAAGCTTCAGATAGTAGGAATCCTGGACAATTTTTTTTTTTAAGTGAATAAAATCCCCCCTACTTTGCTGGGATCCAGTCAGTCAATCAGTTAGTCAGTTTTATAGTCAGTCAGTCAGTCAGTCTGACCTGACCTGACCTAACCTGACCTCGTAACTTGGTCCAGTCTGTCTGTCAGTCAGTCGGTCAAATAGTCAGTCAGTCAATCAGTCAGTGAGTCAGTTAGTCAGTCGGTCGGTCAGTCTGATCTGACCTGACCTCGTAAGTCAGTCAGTCAGTCTAATCTGACCTGACCTTATAAGTCAGTCAAGTCAGTCAGTCAGTCAGTCAGTCAGTCAATCAGTCTGACAGTCAGTCAGTCTGTCAGACCTGACCTGACGTGACATGACCGGACTTTTTTTTCCGACAAAATCTCATTTAAAGGCTAGCTAACTTTGCTTATTGCAAGGTAAAGACCACGTATTGTGGCTCAGAAGATGTTCGTCCTCGTGATTATGTTCTCGTCTCCTTTCCTTTGTTTGGGTAAGCAGCATCTTGAAGCCCCGGAACTGCCGCGAGGCTTTACTTCGAGTGTGTTTTTCGGTTGTCTACACGTCACTTTCTTTTCACTGGATCCGCTCTCTTCTCCATTGCTCCTTTTCATTTCTTTCCATTATCTCTTCTATAAAATTCTCTGTATTTATTCGGTTTCTTCTATTTTGTAACATGATCCTAATAATATTTCTTCCGTCCAGTTTCCGTCTTAATTTCTATTCTACCTCCTTCCTGTTTTCTACCTGATCTGACCTGACCTGACCTGACCTAACTTTTTTTAGGGAAAGGGGAAGCCCTCATGGGGACCAGGGATCGACCTTGTTCCTTGGTCACTCACCCGTACAATCCAATTACACAGCAGAGGTCGCACATTTTCCGGAAAAATTTAGACCGTTGTCGGAAAGGACGAAATTTTACTATATTTTCTTGTTGATTTCGGCCCGCAGACGTCACTTCCGGCTTCATTTCCTCGATAACTCCAACCGTTTCTCCAGAATCGTGCATTGAAATAAGTATCGCAATTTTTTAGAATTTCAAAAAATTCGAATTTTACACCCAATATTCCGCAAATATTGCTCCGTTACCATAAACAAGCTATATTTTTGGAACTAGCACGTGGGGATCTATAACCTTGAATTTTTTAAGAATTTTTGGTTGACTTTTTTAGAAATGAAATTTTCCACTATGTATTATGGAAATTTCAACGAATTTTCGAGAATTTTCGAAATTTAACTAAATAGATTTTCTTATAGATTTCGGGCCATATTCACCTAGAAAAATTTACCATTTTAAACATTTTTCAGGTTTTTTGTTGTTAAAGCAAGACTACATATATTCAAAAAAAGGTACAATGTGAACCCCGCCCACCCACCCTGTCTCAATTGTGATGAATTTTTCATTGGTTGTCACATCGAGGAGCCGAACGTTGTTGCAAAATCCATATTTACGTACAAAAATGTACTATTTCAGACATTTTTCATGTTTCTTGTTATCAAAGGTCCACTAAGAGAAAAAGACAAATATAACCCCCGCCCATTTTATTCGTCGTGAGCCGGAGGACAGAGTTTAATTGTAGAATCCTTATTTGTCTACAAAAAATTGCCACGTGAAACATATTCTTAAGTAATCGTGTTGCTCAAAGAAAACTATGTGTAGCTACGAAGTAAAAAAGAAAGCCAAAGATTAAGCCCCACCTATAACCGCCCTGATCTCAATTGTGGTGAATTTTTCATTGGTTGTCACACCGAGCGTTTTTGTAAAATCCATATATATTTACGTAGAAAAATTTACCATTTCAAACATTTTTCAACTGACCTCGTCAGTCAGTCAGTCAGATATTCAGTCAGTCAGTCAGTCAGTTAGTGTGACAATCAATCAATCAGTCTAACAGTCAGTTAGTAAGTCAGTCAGTTAACCTGACCTCACTTGACCTGACCTGACCTGACATGACGTTGACCTATCCTAATTTAAGCTGATCTAATCCGATCTGCCTTGACGTGACATGACTTCACCTAACCTAATTTAAGCTTACCTGATATTAAAAAAATTTGACTTCGAGGACTGGACCTAACTTGACTTAACCTGAGCTCTTGACGGGACCTGACCAACCTGACCTATCACTGGATTTTAGGGGTGCTCTCCCTTGAGAAAAATACCACAACACTAATTCAAGTTGGTCGTTTATTCCGAACCCATCCTTTAATCGCACCCCTCTGTGTTTCTCTTCCAATCTAGCTGAAAACTCCTATGAGAACCTACCCCTCCCCCATAAAGTGAATGAAATACGAGTCCTTTTCCGTTTTTTTTACTATATATGTAAGATCAGGTAAGAACAGGTCGCGTAGGGTCAAACCAGATCAGACCGATTCAGAATAAGAGGACACTTGGTCGTACGGGGAAATCAAGTTCACCAGACTTGGTTCAGCGATGTGGAAAAGTTAGGTTAAGAGAGAATCCAGCTTGAGTTTCGTCCGCTTGTGGATACCGCTTTAGTTGCACTTTTTGAAGAGTCCGTTACTTTTTTCGTTAATCTGTCGCATTGGCCGTTTAGATTTGAGGATTTCAGTAGCGTCCTGTCACACGCTCGAGGATTTAAATTTGCAGGCAGACAGTAAACTGGATTCGGTAGAAAAAAGATTATTACATTCTGTGAAATCTTCTACAGTATAGCAGACGGCAACGTTACGCGTCCATAAATTTATGTTGCTGCTTCTGCTTTGCGGGTAAGAGATACACAAATAATGTAGATGAAGCTGAGCTGTGACTGTGTATTTGTACAAAAAATAGTAAACGGCGATGATGGTTGCGATAATGGCGTAGTTTCTGGCAGTGATCGGGTGGGGTTTTTGCCCGTGGTGATTCTTGAGTCGGGTAATATATTCGCTGGAAATTAGCATCGGACTATGTAATTAAAGTTGTTCGGATTTATTTCCGAGGTCGGCTGAAACTGCTACAATATCTAGGTTTTGATATCGATTGCGATAGGATCGCGCGGTAGAGTTAAATAGCGTTAGCCAAATCAGATACATCAATAGTCTTATTTTTGGATAATAAGTGGAGCAGTTGACAGTTGGAAATGGATGGCCCCAGTGGGGCGGCGTATGAAAAATGTGTCGTAATTTATCCAACGCGTTAACAAGAATATCCGCGGCAGAGATTTTCTGGTCCAGTTATCGGCGGAAATGTTGTTCGCTCGAGGGTGCAGCGGGCTGCGCTATCGACTTAACATCTCTGATTGAATCGCAAAAAGCGTTTCCTGGTGCAAAATATCCCAATTTTAGCAGCAGGAGAGCTGCAGGTAGCCGCTGGCCAGCATCGATTCTTCTGGTCGACCGGTGATGGAACAAGGTTGAAATCAGCGATGTGCGAGAATCGCGATCCTGCTTCGCCTATGCTAATTGATGAATCGACCACCCCGCAAAGACGGAAATCTGAACACGCGCCTTCGGTCGCACATTCCATGAAGCGTTTTTTGCCAAAGCGAGCACCGTATAAATTTAATAGCGGCAAGCCGAAACTCTGATTATCATACCTAGCCTGTTCCGATTATACGGGAACACAACCTTGCTTTCTGCTAACAACGCTGTTTCGCTGCGGATTTGACCGCTAAGTCCTCATCGAATTCGCCCGTCTTTTCAAAAGTCTCGAACAAACCTCATAAAATTAGTTCCACTAGACTCTTAATAAACATTATCGAACATCCGCGCGACCCGTCCAAGTCACCCCGAAAACTTTCCTTTCATAATGTGGCCGACCCGGCGCATTCGCCATTAAATACTGTTAAAATCCTTGTTCGGTTTTGTGCAATCTAATTAGGAGCAACTTTAAGGCGATCAACACGTGCAGACGCTTAATCAGGAGTCTCGACCCCCGCTAAATCCCACATCAAACATGCCTCTTGTTTGGTTTTAAGTGTCGTTAATTATATGTGAAGGGATCAGAGTGTGCTCTTATTTACAGGGGATAGCTCCTGCACCAAGTAAAATGCAAATCAGTATTATTACTAGGCGGCGGCAGCATAGGACGTTGCATATTCAACGACGATGCGCGTAGTGGTGAGAACCACCACGCACAAAATCGAGCCAAGGCATTGTAAGCACTGACCCTCCGTTCTCCCACTCAAACCACTTCAGACATTCAAAACTCTAGAAAACCACAACATTTCCAAACAATAAGTAGCCCGTATGCAACGCTGGTCCTTGATTAGCTCCATGCGGGTCACAACAGTGTGAGCGGAAACAACCACACGCTGGTGAAAAAATTTGTAGCTTTTAATTTTGTCTTAATGTAGTGAAAATATAACAAAACATTGGTCTCTTTATGGCGCCGTGAGGGGAAGGCCGCGTCAACTTATAATCCGGCGACCAGATTTGTCCTGATTTAACTCTAATCTTGCGATCCGTCAGATACGATTCAATTAAGTTCAGGCAAGCAGCCCTAATTCCTAACTTATCTGGCTTCGTATGCTATGAAGTCTATCCTAACAACAGCACACGTTCGGTCTAGATAAAAAAACTAATCTGTGTCTTACGGTCTTACAACTCCGACTTAATGTGAAGCGTGAAATTGAAATTTAATTTCGAGCATTATTAAAAAGATCAGAGTATGAGTGTAGATGATAATTATGTAAACATTAATATTTCATTAAGGTACTTTCAAGTGAAGGAAACAAATCATTAAAATTTAATTTTTCCATAAAAGCGCTCTCCATTTAGATACCGGAAGCTTAGAGCCTAGCTATATAAAAATTCACTTATTTTTATTTTAGTTTAATGAAAAGGAAGCAGCTCAATTCGTGAAAACGTTAATGGCAAGATCAACTATTTGAGGTTGATTGCGACGATAATTTATTCAAAAGGAGGCGAAAATGTGCATCTGCATTTTAAGAGAACGAGCGCGAAGGCTTCCGGTGAATGAATTCACTAAAATTTTTATTATGAGTTTCGATCGATTTAAGTTCAACATTTCTTTTGCGTCAGAGCATGTTTTATTTTTTATTGATGTTCAAGGAGATTATTTATTAAAAGTTTTCATTTAATTAAACGGGGTTTGTGTTATTTCACAGAACGCTATTTCTGCTCAATCGATTTCAATTTTATGAAATCTAGTTAAGCCTGATGTTTCTGCCGTTATCCTTAAACTTTATGGAAAAAGGATACAGAGCAGGATTGCAAAAACCGTGACAGCCCACTGATATGGGCCTGCTCTTTTGTCTGTTAGAAAAACATTATACGCATCGCATGTGTTCGCGTCTACTTGAGAAATAGTTTCACAAAAAGAAAACAAACCGCCATAACGAGAGGAATTGTGCGGAAACTATCCTCGAGAGATGATAAGACACTCGTTAAAAAAGATGAATCTACAGATTTTAAGTTCGTCAAGATGTGAACATTCTCCTTCTTCGGCCTTTGAGCTGCAAGAGACCCGTAATAAATTCACGGATCCTTTGAGACCTCAACAAATTTACAAATCCTAATTCTTAGTCACAACTACGAGAACTAGAGTTAGTCGAAGCCCGTTGTTTTAATAAGGTGGTGACGTAGAATAACCAAATAAATGGAAGGGTGAATCTCATCGGAGATTCACCGCATTTTTGTTTGAATTACGGGTCGTCAATCATGCTACGTTTTACGACTTTGCATTTGCCCGCTGCGACACAACGCATAATGGATTTGTATTAAAAGTCGCGGTCGAACGGCGATTTACAAGAAAAATAACCCCACGAAAATGAATGCGCACGTGCGCAAAATAAAACGACGGATCTGTGTCATTTACCATATTTTCTGGACGAGCGTAATTTCTAGCAATTACGACCTGCACCCATAACCTGTTGGGTTGATTTTTTTAAACTTTAATGTAGAACGAAATTAACTCTCTGAACATTGTTGGACCATACGAAACGTACCATTTCCGTAACAAAACTGCAACGCTTTCCTCAAAAATTCGAGGAAAAAGTTTTCTGCAATTGTTCGAATCGTACTGTGTAACGGAAGTGTAGTATATCTGATGTAGTATTCCGCATAATGAGGTTCAGTCCGAAAGGGGCGGTTAGACGAGACCGAGCATAAATAGGAGTTGCGTAGGAGTTTTCCGCGGTTAACGACTTCCTGGACTCTGCGTGTTGCGAGTGTTCTTTCCTTGTGGTCGTGTTGAGACTTGGGGCACTTGTCGACTCCCACGTAGCCTTCTCCCTAACCCACACAGGCACACTAAGAGTATGTTCGTACAGTCCAAAAGGGAATTCAAGAACCGTCGTTGCCGTGGTCCACCAGAATAGGGGAATATATTTTTGTAGGGTTATTTTGGGCCGTATTTTGCGGGAGGGTTTAGTTTGTTCGTCAGAATGAAGTTGTTTTGGGCGGGCCGGAAGGTATATAGGAGGGCAGCGGTTGCGGGGCGCGGAAGTCGTTGCGAATTACCTGCGTAAGGAGCGTTCTGGTGATTTGAGCGTTTTTATCGCGCTTAAAATTCAAAGAAATATGCGACGGTATATGTGATACAGTGGCGGGATGAGGCAGTTAGTATGTATCAGCACGCCCTCCGGCTCACCCTTGTCGTATGACGTTTGATTTTTTGGTAATCTTTTTTAGAATGTTGCGTGGTCGTGTGACGTCGGCAACGTGGTCCACCAAATGTGCAAGTTAGGTCGATATTAGTTGGTGTTGTTTGGAGATGGAGCAATGGAACGATCACGTCGCTACACGCTAGAGAGTGGAGTAGATGGCCGTTAGGGCCGTCGTGACGGTCTGGATTGCACGTGATGGCAAGCTATCTTGATATCCGATACAAACGAAGACTTCCCTCAATTCTCTGTGTGTAAATCCTGAGCTTTTAGTCCGATTTTCATCGCTTAAAGCCGTGTTCATATTAGCCGTAACGGCGCACGTTTCAAACGCGATGCAAATAATTTAGGGCGATCTGCGTTTCGGGTTCGAATTTGACTTGTGTAAGTCGAGCCGGAACGAGAGGGTCTTAGACAGTGGCGGAATGCGGGGATTTATCGAATTTCAAACAGGGACACCACACCTTATGGGCCGGGCCGCCCACGCCGCAGAATTAATTCGTTCATAAAATAAAAACGAATTTTAAACGTCTGAAATGTCACTTATTTTTCGGGGTTTATTACGTGCGGGTGCGCACTGATGAGACCCAGACAGCGACACCGGTCGATGACCGCCACTGCATTGGGGAAAGTTTGCCGATTAAACTTGAAATTTAATGAGCAATTACGGCCATAAAAGGGCATACAACAGTGTTGGAAAGTTTTCATCTTCGACTGGGCCGCCCTAGGTATTATGCAACGTATGCTAATAAGGTCCAGTTTTGAATCCCCGCGCAATGTAATTAGTATCGGCGTTGTAGCGCTAAAGAGACTAACGAGACTAACTTTTCCCCCATGAGACTAAGTACACTGCAGGTAATTCCTGCAAATCGCTAATCCTTTTATTTCAGAGTGCTTCAATAGGGCCCATTCCTCAACGACAAAATTCTCAGTCGTTTCGTTTTCGGCAGAGCTTTCTTCGAGCGGAATTAGCGGCGTTTGGGGTGTTGTTGCGTGTAAATGAGCAAATTCGCCGTTACGACGGTCGGGGCTTGCACTTACGTCCGATTTCTTCCTGCGTGTGCTGGCACTGTTGCAGGTCTTGTTTATGTCACGCGTGTAGTACTGCAGCGAACCACCCCAACGCGACCGCCCCCCCTACTCCGCCGACACCGCCGTACCCGTTTTGCCGCATCTCCCTGCAGTATTGCTTGTTATGTCATAATTTGATCTATTTACGTTCGATTCGGAGGCCCGGTGCATAGCGTGACTGGAGCCCCACCGGAGCACGTTATCGGGCTGCGGGCAACAACACAAAGACAGGAGAACCAGTTGATGTGCCATCGGCCCGCATTGTCGCTCGTCTACCCGCAAATCACTAGCATTCGCGATCGCGAAATTAACCCGCCGCTAGCGAAAAAACCGCAACCCTTATATTACACCCGCTGCGCAATTATACGAACGTCCCTGAATATTATCATTACCCACAAAGAGAGCACGACATTGTTGCCCACCAGTCTTCGCATCAGGTAACAGCGAAACGTCGCGGACGCGAAATCCACCGGCTCGTAAACAAGATGTACACGAGGACGTCGGAAAGCCTACCTCATGAAAGTGTATACATATACTCGAAAATTTTTAAAAAAGTGTCAAAACCGACAACACGTAGCTACTTAGTAGCGTGGTTACTAATTATTAGAAAGATCGATACACTCAGAGTGGTAGTTGAAGGCGCAAAAAATGTAGAGGGAAATGCACGCATCACCTATTTCCAATAAAAGTACATACGTGCTGCCACAATTACGAAAGCAGATAGAGCGAGGTTGAATCGCACGCCCTCCGCTTCGCCCATATTTCTGTTTTTGATGTCAACAATGCTGCTACTTCATCATGAGAGTAAAAACTTGCAGCGATAATCGACTTCCGTAAAATCTCCATATCAGGTAATTGCGCTACATTGTGTCGACTCTATAATCACTTCCTGGTCACTGCGAATTTATTATTTCTGCTTGTAGTCGCAAGTTATTGCGCCGTTTAAAATTGAGTCGGGACTATACCCCTAGCACAAACCAACCGCAAATTTCTAAAAGTAGCCTTTAATTATGTACACTCTGTTTCATCCATTATGGAACAAGTGTTATCTCTACCACACCAACGGATGCAATGATACAAAGAATATTAATACTCGGCAAATGGGATTACTGCCTGGATAATGATATGAACTATACAATATTTATTTGGACACGCAACGAAAAGCGAGAATCGGACGCGTCTGCCTTTTTAAACCACCAAACAATGTAATTGCCGAATTTAGTCCATGTGACGTCGTAGATACGTCAGTGTTACGTTTATTTAATGTGATCGTTACTACATATTTATGTAACGTCGATTGCATGCACGTTATATTGCTATTTTTATATATGTATTTTTTTATGGATCATTATTTTGTAAACATGTGTCTTTGTATTTATAATTTAACAATGACTATTTTCCTTCACGTTGAATATATTTAACTTGACTAAACTAAACATAGCGAAAGGTGATCATTTTGCCATGTAATATTTAATCTGGGTATGTTTTAAGCGTTTGTTCGCCGAGATCAATACACAGAGGAATAGTATTATGTAAAGTAAACAGTATTCTCTTACATTGATTGTAAATGCAAAGTAAACATGAAAATGAATGTAAGAATCGCTAAAGACGGGAAAATAAAAATAGAAGCTGTGGGGTAGCACGTGATTTGAGGCACACATTGAGTCCGGGTTGTATTGTTTGATGGATCGTTGGAGTTAGTTTTGTTTCAAGTGAAATGTTTTTTGTCGACAAATGGCGGTAATTATAACGAAACCGGTCGATGGTGCGTAGTGGGTGCAATAATTATTTCAATTCGAAACTAGTTAGGAATGTTGATTTATCGTAATAGTTACACGGTTTGCTAAAGGGGTAAAAGCCTCCATTAGGAAGCATTTCTGACGGCGTGTTGATAGTGAGTTTTAAAGTTGGTATAGGTCCCAAAAGCCCTCTTTTAATTTATGGCGGCCTTTCAGAAATACCATGTATGTATAATGAAGAATATAAAATGATCTACATAAGAGGGGTGTTAACATACTTACGGTCCTATCCCCAAATCCCAAGATCAATCCCTCGCGAATACGTTAATTAAACATCGAAATAGTTCTAGTGGGTAAATTAAGTCGCTGGTCGCTATTATCCCATCTCGCCACAAAAACAATACACAAAACTCGATTAGGAAAACATAAAAGAGACCCGATTGATATTCATATATGGAAATGTATACAAGTGTCCTGTAAAAAGTACACGAATCTTGTATATTTCATGTTCAATTTATAATTGCACAGTTGGGACTCTCATGAAAAATGTACAATTATATTTTTTCCCGTCGCTGCAAATACGAACGAATCGGACCTGATTTTTATGCGAATTTGCTGCTAAGCTAACAAAGTTCATAGCGGGCCTCGACGAACTAGTTTGTGAACGGCAATTAAACTTATAAATATTTTATCACGCAGACTGATGAGCCAACTTGCCTGACACGCCATTACAATAATAGCGGCAATAACAACAACCGTACTACTACCAAACTAACATCTAATCACTCGTCGAATTTACATTTTCATAAAATACGTCAGAGACGCTAAAAAGACGACGTCGTAGAAACGACAGTAAATTCCGGCTGCAGAAACCTGCTCCTAGCGCATGCGCAGACGTTTTTTACGTGCATTGCAACAGTTACAATTTACCGTTGACGATTATAATCACAATGTACACCGTGGAGCTTCGATTTGCTTTGTAGTTTGAGGTAAGCGTTGCAACTATACACAAATATGGCTAAATTGGGTGCATTAATAAATTTAGTCGATATTTTTGCACGACGAACCAACTCGTTTCGTTTGACTGGCACATGCATTGTCTTCAGAAACTGTAAAATGCGCTATATAGGTCAAACAAGCAGAAGAGAACAATCGTTAACGTGGCAGAGAATTTGGTGTAGAAATGCGTTAAATTTGTACGTTTGACATTTAATTAAAACAGAAATTGTGTGTAGGTACACAAGCTCGAACAATAATGGCGCAGCTATTGTATTTTTCGTTTTTCGGCTACTCACCAAGATTTTCAATCAGAACACAAGGGTATTATTTACAAATTTGACGCTACTTTTCCGCGAAAATCTCGCTGAACTGAGCGCAGCTCACCAACTGCGAAAACAAAAATTTGGTTTGAAAAGGAACAGTGAAGATTTGAAAAGGGGGAGAATTCAATTACTTTCGAGCGAAAAGTACAGTTGTTTAAGTACGCACGTAACATAGACTAGGATCGATAAAAATATATCAGAGGGTGTAATTACGCAAATTCTAAAATGAGATACGGCAGGATTTTCAATTATAACCAACGTTTCGACAAAATGCGTTTTTGAAACGATTTATTTTTGCTACAAATGCTTTCGTAATTAAAAATGCTGTAGTTTCGGAGCAGAACTTGATGAAATATGGAAATTAAAACCGGTACTGTGCCAAGTTCCACGAAAATGGATCGGTTTCGGGCGCTGTAAGTTTATTAGATAAAAGGTGCTGATTAGTTTATTTGAATTAAACGTGTTAAAGACTCAAATTATTTATGGCGTCTTGGGCGGTTCTAATTAAGATAGGCAGATGACTGTTCTAAAAATGACGACGGACCTACTAAACCGGTTTTTACCCTCGATTGACCAACCTAGAATTTCTCAAAACTTCCACTGTGTCATAGTCATTACTATTGTACGGCATTTTCCAGTAATTTGTTTGCTTTAGTGAAAACCTACAATAAAAGAATTTAATAAATAAACATGGAACGACAAAAAATCAGTTACGAGTTTCAGAGGCCACTAGAAGTTAGATTACTATTAATGTAGCGCAGCTCACAAATAAACACTACAGGTGCTTTATATAAATAGATGTTTAACCTTGAGGCTGTTTTATTTATTATTCACAAGAACTATAAGTGAATGAGATGGAAGAAAGAGAACTAAAATTGTTGGCTTGCATTTTTTATTATATAACAACCCGCATTCGTTTCTTTATGCTCCACAATGCTGTGACGGTTTGCAACGTACTGGCGTCGACTTAATTTCAACTGTATTGTTACGATAATCGGTGATTGAAAAATCTTAGTAACTCGAATTTACATGACTTATTAGAAAACGATTATGTGCAAAATAATTCCGGCGCAACTTGAATGCAATCATTCACTGGACTTGACTCGCTTCTTTTCTAGAAGTTCCGCAGTCGAGGTCTTTCTGGAATACTCATCGCGACTTCCGCTTCCAGGCTTTTATTTAGCAACATCGCCGTACATACTAGAACCCATAGGCGTCGGACCGGGGTGGTGCATGGCTTTATTTCGCACCTTAGAAAAGCTAGGAATTTGAGATTTACCCTTTATAAAAATAGCGTGACCACTAAATCAAGTTTGACCCTTTCAGGGTTCGTTGCAGAAATTAGCAATATTGAGTTTACCTGGTGATAATGTTGATCATGAATGTAGAAATAATGAATTATTAAAGTTTAGGCGTCCCCGTTGAAAGCAATAACCAGGGACGATATAATAAGTATTGATAAAATGTCTAACTCGATTATTTTATAAATGTTGAATATTCAGCAACATGGCGGCAGCTACTGATATTACGGCGCATCCACCCGAATTGACCACCATTAAAGTAATCGCTTTATAACAAAATGTTTCGAAATAATTACTGATCTAATTCCCGTCAGTCATCACAATACATGTTTTGACCGAAATACCCGGGCAATTGATTTCGTTTCCGGATAATAATGATACGTTTTTCTTTTATTATACTTTAACGAGAGCCGTCTTTTTCATCTGATCAACTGTTTTTGTTCCTTTCTAATTAAAAGCTCGAGCTTCTTTAACCAATCGCATTCTCCAGGTTGATGATTTTTTTCATGAAATAAAAATGACATTTGATATATCCGTCTATTTGACGTGCGTTTGGAGGGATGATGCGAATAAATAAATTGTTGCGGAACTCTTTTGCATCATTTCAAGTGAATATGACAGCGTTTTATCACGGGGAAATATAAGCTAAATTGAAATGAAAAATTTTAAAAAGAACATCGCACGGATTATGGGTTTCTCGGAATGTTACGATTTTTTTGATATTCGGATGTGTTATAGATGTCAACATGACAAACATTTCCGCGCGTTACTTTTTATGATATGTGGTATCAAATTTGTGAGAGATTTGGCGAGAAAACGTTTGACGGCAGCTTTTTCATTTGACGGCAAACGCATAATTTCGAAGCGAAAGTCAAATTAATAACATTGTTGACGTCGTCGCCGTAGATGCATTAGCTTTATTTGTTGCGGAGATAAGTTGGGAATTAATTTATGAAAACGGCACTATCGCTCTAAACACCGTTAATCTAGACGTTAAATCGGAATATCAGATGACATTTGTTCAGTGTTTCCTTGGGTTTCCTGCTTAATTGCCGCAACGGATTCTTGAAAATTAGTGTGCGGATCCATTTTGATTAAATTTATGGATGGAACGATTACGATCGACACGATTAATGTTGTTCACTTCTACAACTGACTACGGTCCGTTCTATAATAAACGCAACAGAGTTTCCATTTGTAATTCATTTTTACTCAAACAACTTGCAGTTAAATCTATTTTTACACAAGACACTTTCGCCTAATTTGTTTTCGATCGTTTGTTGTTGTGTTACAGTGAATAACTCGCTGGCGCCCTTTAAACGTCGATTCGTCCCGACTCTATTGACACGGAACTTGTTTATTTCATGTTATAATTATAAGTAGAAGGAAATTTATATTCATATTGCAACTATGTATGTATATTCACGAACGAAGAAAAAGTGATACAACTATTACGCGTTGTATGTATATTAGATAGTTTCAATTTAGTAAAATAATTTGAATAAATTCAGCTTTTCTTCCTCGCCACGAGAATATAAAGCCTTATCCAGTTCCCCGGCACTTCATCTCTGTTTTTTTAAATTTCTCTCAGCGTTAAATAACCGTCAAACACACCTTTCCCGCCAACGCTCCAGGAATGTGCGGTTTTAGGATGTCCAACTGTGTACCTGTCACCAGCATTTCCTCACTTTCAAGCCGCCCCTCTAGGTGAATATCTGATATGACTTTATAAAAGTACGTTTTGAAATAATCAAGCTCTAGGCGAATTAAGGAGATACTCACTTAAGTAAGGAGTTAATTAATATTTTGTAACGTGAATAGTTAGTTGTAAACTATCTAAGTCGAGAGTAAAGTTAGGTGCGTGATACTCATTTACAAATGTCTAAGTATTCGCCGGAACAATAATTTCGTTACTAGTTGAGATATCGGTTTGAAGTAAAAGCTAAATTGGCGAAGTATTGAGTTTCTACACCTTTGATGCACAATATGGCTGCTGTATCACTAATGTGTGTTTTCGGGAGACCTAAAAGTTAGCGGTGGGGAAGAGAATCATTGATACATGATTAGCAGTTGTTGGTCGCAAAACATCTACTGGTTCTCGTTAAAAATTCGAAAATTTTGATTCTGAAAAAACTGTTGGAGTTGATAATAATAATAATAATAATAATAATTTATTTATCCAGCAGACCAGTTGGTCCAGAAGAGGATAGAAATTTTACAACAATGTATAAAAGAAAAGATACAAAAATTTAAATACTGAATATTAAATAAGAGATTTAAATAATTAAATAAATCAAACTTACATGAAATGACACATATACAATTACACTTATACTTAACTAAGGTTAAGAGTTAACAAAGAATCGAGGCCGGAAGTGACTTCTAGATCTCTAAATCTACAAGAAAGAGTATTTAGGTTAAGTTTCGAAAATGGTCAAAAATGGGTCGAAATTTGAAGAAGTATTGAAAAAATTTCATTTTTAAAAAGTTGTCTAAAAATTCTCAAAAAATTCAGGGATGTAGATCTCGACATGCTGGTTTCAAAAACATGGCGCTTGTATGTTCATCACGCAGCATTTTCAAAATTTTCTGTTTTAAAGACAAATTTTCTAAAAATTCCAAAAATTTCGGTATTTCAACGGCGATTCTGGAAAAACTGTTGGAGTTAACAAAGAATCGAGACCGAAAGTGAATTCTAGGTCTCGAAATCTACAACCTAATGTATTTAGTTAAGTTTCGAAAATGGTCAAAAATGGGTCGAAATTTGAAGAGGCATTGGCAAAATTTCACTTTTAAAAAAGTTGTAGAAAAACTCTCAAAATTTTCAGGATGTAGATCTCGACATGCTGGTTTCAAAAACTTGGCGCATGTATGTTCATCACGCGACATTTTCAAAATGTTCGGTTTAAAAGACAAATTTTCCAAAAATTCCAATACTTTCAATATTTCAACTTTCGATTCTGGAAAAACTGTTGGAGTTAACAACGAAACGAGGCAGGAAGTAAGTTCTAGGTCTTGAAATCTATAACAAAATGTGTTTGGTTAAGTTTTAAAAATGGTCAAAAATGGGTCGAAATTTTGATAGTGGAAAATTTCATTTTTGGAAAAGTTGTTTAAAAATTCTCAAAAACTTCAAGCACGTAGATCTCGACGTGCTGATTCCAAAAATATGCCGCATGTATGTTAGTTCATCACGCAGCAATTTCAAAATGTTCGGTTTTAAAGACAAATTTTCTAAAAATTCCAAAAATGTCGGTATTTTAACGGCTGATTCTGGAAAAGCAGTAGGAGTTAACAAAGAAACAAGGCTGGAAGTAACTTATAGAAGTCGAAATTTATCAGCAAATGCTTTTAGTTAAGTTTCGAAAACCATCAAAAATGGGTCGAAATTTGAAGGGGAATTTGTAAAATTTCATTTTTAAAAAAGTAGTCTAAAAATTGTCAGAAAATTTAAGAATGCATATCTCGACGTGCTGGTTCCAAAAATATGCCGCATGTATGTTCATTACGCAGCATTTTCAAAATGTTCGGTTCTAAAGATAAATTTTCAAAAAATTCCACAATTTCCAAATTTCAAAAGCAGATTCTGAAAAAACTGTTGGAGTTAAGAAAGAAACGAGGCTGAAAGTGACTCCTAGAGCTCAAAATTTATAAAATAATGTATTTAGTTAAGTTCCGAAAACGGTCAAAAATGGATCGAAATTTGAAGGGGTATTTGAAAAATATCACTTTTCAAAAAGTTTTCTAAAAATTTTCAAAAAATTGAAGGATGTAGATCTCGACGTGCTAATTCTAAAAATAAAGCATGTGTATGTTTATCACGTAGTATTTTCAAAATGTTCGGTTCTAAAGACAAATTTTCTAAAAATTCCAAAAATTTCGGTATTTCAACGGCTGATTCTGGAAAAACTGTAGGAGTTAACAAAGAAACGAGACCGGAATTTATAAGAAAATGCATTTAGTTAAGTTTCAAAAACGATAAAAAATAGGTCGAAATTTCAAGGGGAATTTGTAAAATTTTACTTTTAAAAAAGTGGTATAAAAATTCTCAGAAAATTTAAGGATGTATATCTCGACGTGCTGGTTCCAAAAATATGCCGCATGTATGTTCATCACGCAGCATTTTCCAAATGTTCGGTTTTATAGACAAGTTTTCAAAAAATTCCACAATTTCCTAATTTCAAAAGCAGGTTCTGGAAAAACTATTGGAGTTAACAAAGAAATGAGACCGGAAGTGACTTCTAGAGCTCGAAATTTATAAGATAATGTATTTAGTTAAGTTTCGAAAACGGTCAAAAATGGGTGGAAATTTGAAGGGGTATTTGAAAAATTTTACTTTTAAAAAAGTTGTCTAAAAATTCTCAAAAAACTGAAGGATCTAGATCTCGACGTCCTGATTCCAAAAATAAAGCGTGTGTATGTTCATCATACAAAATGTTCAAAATGTTCGGTTTTAAAGACAAATTTTTCAAATATTCAAAAATTTCGATATTTGAACGGTCGATTCTGGAAAAACTATTGGAGTTATCAAAGAAACGAGGCCGGAAGTGACTTTTAGAGCTCGATATCCACAAGAAAAAGTATTTGGTTAAGTTCCGAAAATGGTCAAAATGGGCCGAAATTTACACAAGTGCTGGAAAAATTTCACTTTTAAAAAATTTCTCGAAAAATTCTCAAAAACTTCAGTGATGTAGATCTCGGCATGCTGATTCCAAAAATATGGCGCATGTACGTTCATCACGGAACGTTTTCAAAATTTTCTGTTTTAACGACAAATTTTCTAAAAATTCCAAAAATTTCAGTAATTCAACGGCTGATTCTGGAAAAACTGTAGGAGTTAACAAAGAAACGAGGCCGGAATTTATAAGAAAATGCATTTAGTTAAGTTTCGAAAACGATCAAAAATAGGTCGAAATTTCAAGGGGAATTTGTAAAATTTCACTTTTAAAAAAGTCGTCTAAAAATTCTGAGAAAATTTAAGAAAGTATATCTCGACGTGCTGGTTCCAAAAATATGCCGCATGTATGTTCATCACGCACATTTTCAAAATGTTCGGTTTTAAAGACAAATTTTCAAAAAATTCCAAAATTTCCTAAATTCAAAAACAGATTCTGGAAAAACTGTTGGAGTTAACAAAGAAACGAGGCCGGAAGTGACTTCTAGAGCTCAAAATTTATAAAATAATGTATTTAGTTAAGTTTCGAAAACGGTCAAAAATGGGTCGAAACTTGAAGGGGTATTTGAAAAATTTCACTTTTAAAAAAGTTGTCGAAAAATTCTCAAAAAATAAAGCATTTAACATTTTCAAAATGTTCCGTTTTAATTAATTTAATTTTCAAAAAATTTCAAAATTTCGATATTTCAACGGCCGATTCTAGAAAATCTATTGGAGTTAACAACGAAACGAGGCCGGAAGTGACTTCTAAAGTTCGAAATCTACAAGAAAATGTACATATATAGTTAAGTTTCGAAAACGGTCAAAAATGGGCTATTGTGGAAAATTTAATTTCTAAAAAAGTTGTTTAAAAATTCTGAGAAAATTCGGGGATATAGATCTCGACGTGCTGATTCCAAAAATATAGGGCGTTTTTCAAGTATTCAGTGTGAAATTCGAATTTTTTGGAATTTCTAAAAATTTCGATGTTTCAGTATGTGATTCCGGAGAAACGGTATGAGTAATCGATGAATTGAGGCCGGAAGTGACTTCTGCGGCCCAAAATTTAAGAGAAAATGTATTTAGTTAAATTTTGAAAATGGTCGAAAATGGGTCGAAATACATGGTGTAAAATTTCATTTTTGAAAAAATTGTTTAAAAATTCTCAAAAAATACAGCAACATAGATCTCGATGTGTTGATTCCAAAAATTGAGCTTGTGGAAAAATAGTATGTATTTTCGAAAATGTGAAACCGAAAATGGCTTCTAGAAATCGAATATAGATTTCGACGATTATGATCTGAAAATTTTGAATGGATTTAGCTTCATACACGCCTGAGTGAATAGTGGAATGTACAAACACGTACTCCTCCTATTGTGGTTTCTGTAAACAATTAGATTCTTTGTGGAGGAGTATATTTGATGGAGGCGCCAGATCAGGTCATGTCCAAAATACGTCAAAATTGAAAACTGAATTCAGTGTAATTGATAATAAATTGGCAGCCATTACAAAAACGTGATAACACCTGCGAGACATTTTGATTATCAAAAATACAAACCTGGGACAATCTGACGTAACTTTAACATCCCAATATTTTCAAAAATTTTAATTGATTTAACTTTATGCACACTTGGGTGGCTACTCGGGTCTACAAACCGGTGTTCCTTTTATATTTTTTGGGGTTTCCGTGAACATTTCGCCCAATTTGAAATCTTTTGTGTAGTTTATTTGGCGGAGGCGCCGGGCCAGGGCATCGTCTTGGGACAGCAGCCTTTGAAAACCCGATCGCCCCTCG
Source organism: Zophobas morio (assembly GCF_036711695.1). NCBI lineage: Eukaryota > Metazoa > Arthropoda > Insecta > Coleoptera > Tenebrionidae > Zophobas > Zophobas morio. Next base: position 10,520,192 of record NW_026972149.1, read on the forward strand.
CTGTTTCTCTATGTCCGGCGGTGCATCTCCCTCGCCGCCCCCGGCCCGATAAGTGTACCATGAGTGTATCCGTCTGCGCGCATATTTCGCCGAAGACGGCGTGTTGATCACATGGCGAAAGAATCTTTCGGGGGCGGCCGTTAATGAGCGACTCCGTATAGTGCAAGCATTCGCCGGTGGCAGCAGAGCTAGTGGTAACTGGCGCGGGTGCGCGACTCACGTTCTCCAAGCCACGCGATCCGCCGCCACCGCATTACAATTGCCGCCTGTCTGTTGGAGTGGTGACGCGCCGGGTGACCGCTCTAGCTTCGTATGACTTGTGTTCGGTAACCCCACATCTGTGCCGTAGTGGCTCTGTGTCTAGCCAGTGAATTGTGCCAATGCAACTGCCGCCTCATGGTGCCCCAGAGCGGAAGACTGCTCTTCTTCGCCCTGCTGATGGTTGCTGGTAAGTTAAGTTCGTGCCGATCTTAAGAACTCGCACCGCGGGAATTTTATCATTTTGATAATGACATGTGATAATGCCATTTATCATATTTACAAAGGGTGAAGTGTTTTAGCGTGTCGTGCGTTAATAACACATTGTCATTATTTGCATATTTTATTACTTTGAAGAGAAGTTTTGTTTTATAAACACCGACTTGTTTTTTACGTTTAGTTTTTTCAAAAGTCATTATCAGATTTCTCGGACGATAATGACACCCACGATAATTTGTTGAGACTTTCGAACTAACCTAACAAACACTACTCAACTACTGCTATTTTAGAAGTAACAGAAAAATTGTGGCTGTTTTTGAACAATTGGCGGGAAAAATTAACCTAAGTAAAATCAATCCACTTAGATTACGTCCAGTAAATTTTAATCCAATCAATTAAACTGTTCTTAAATTATTAAATTATTATCAATGACGAACGCGCACATCCAGACACCCTTTTAAAAATAGCATCAACGGACTCCCACATCACGGCTCGCCTTATTCGAATAATTTCCCTACTGAAAAGTTAAAGATAGAGGGTTGCACTTAAAAATAAAAAACAACTAGGGTGGGTTCACTTTTACGAGTTTTGATATATTTCCGCATTGAATGTTTTCTTGGTGTATTTCGATATTGACGTCAGTGAGATTGTTAATTTAGATAATGATTGTGCGTTTTGGGGTTAAACCGTGTGTGACAGTGTTTCTGCTGTCACGTGATTCACAGGCAATGCATAATTAAATGTCTTCATTCTCTTACACTTGCTAATAAATGCTTTGTTCACTATATACCAATACGTCAAAGTTTAAGCAATTTGTTGCGTGTAGAAGCATTGTAATGTATGGAAAATATTCTCAGAATTTAAAAATGCATACACTATTAAAATATACTCCACGAAATCCATCTAGGCGTAAATTGCAGAAAATGATATAACAAACAGCAACTGGGAAAATAAACCTAACAACTCTGACTTGATCTGAAAGTATCTGACTGACCCTGATTGATACGTCCGAATCCGACCTAACCTGACCTGACCGGACTTAATCTGACCTACCCTGACCTGATATCTCCTCTTATAGCTTGGCCTGACGTAACAGAACCTGGCCTGGCTAGGCTTGAACTGACCTATCCTGACCTGATTCGACCTCAAACCTCCTGGTCTGGGCTGACTGGGCCTCACCCGACCTAATACCTCTTTATTTGGTCTGACCTATCCAAACCTCATCTGACCTGACCTGACCCGACCTGATCTAGTCTAACGTGGCCTGATCGGACTTAACCTGACCTACCCTGACCTAAAACCGTACTAGACCCGACCTGATACCTCTTGATCTGGCCTGAACTGACTTGATCCTTGCGATCTAACCCGACCTCACACCTAACTTGACTTGACTTAGCCTAGTTCCAACGAATACTCCACCGTTTGCACTACAAGAAACTTTAAGTGCACTCTTTCTGAGAAAACAAGTGTATAATTATACAGCGTTTCACCGAAATTTTCAGAAGCGTTATCATAAAACTGATCACGACCGGTTGTGGACGGCAGTCGATTTGCGTGTGTCGTGTCGTTTCATTACATTATTTGTCACAAAACAAAAAGCTTAGAACCATCAAAACCAACTATTGTGGGGGCACGTCAAACCTTTAACGATTCAAAAAAACAAAAGTAATTAAAGGTGTGTGAATTAAACTGTTATTATTCTGAAAGTACGGTTAACGGTATATAGTTATTCGGTTCTCTCCTTTTTTCTCTCGGTTTCTCTTTCTATGTTTAAACTTATATAGGAATATTTCGTTGGTAATATGAAGCAGAATCACTGGTAGTTGAACGACGGATACAATGTAATGATTCATATTTTCAACTTTTAATTAATTTAAAGTTGGCTAGCTTTGCATAGGAATTGTAATTAATAACTCCATTACAGTGGTTGTAATTATACACTCGTTCTACTCGTCTTGCATACACTAGTACAAATGTAAATTATTTTGTGGATTATTTTTTAATAGTTTGATGGATATCACTACCGATGAATCCGAAATTTACAAGAATGTCCGGATTAGTCGCTGCTTTCCTATCTCTTTTGCGTCTTGATTTTAGCGTTTTAGCGGCCAGTTGGAGCGACTGGGGCCAGCGTGGCAAACATTAGTTCTTCAGGGAACAAAGTTCGCGACGAGCGCTTTTTAGGTGCGACAGATTAACGGCGTTAGGGAGCCAACTATCACGCATGAGATATATTAATTTGCAGTTCATTTGAGGGCAGAACTGCAGGAGTAAGCTGCGTGTCTTGTAATTCGATAGTGTCGGTGATGTAGCGCTATCTAAGTTAGGCTTATAATGATGATATTTCTGCTTATTAATGGGGGTAGTTGCAAGAGTGGTGTACAGTGGATCGCGTTGCACATTTCACGGATCACGCGACTACGTCGCCAGTTGGGGGTAATTGCCCCGGGTTATTGGCGTATGTCCTGATAATTACCCCCAAGTCTTAATTAAACTCGGACCGGCGCCTTCTTCGCAAGATGCAATTTGGCAATTTGGGCCAACGCTATTATAATGTATGCGTACTGAATTTGAAATGTTGCTCATAAATATGACATGGCTTATTATGGTAGAGATTAGGCTGCGCTACAAAAGCGTGTGTGTATAACGTGTACCGGCAGGTATATTTTATGGTAGATTTAGAGAAAATCGTTTTCCGGAATAATTCAGCGCCGACTGACATAAATTTCGATCGTATCAAAAATCGTTTTGGGTCGTATTTTGGGGGAGCAAGTAGTTGACGTAAACTGTTCCAAGAGCACGTCTCCAACCGATAATTAAAAGGGTTAACCACTCCGAACACTATTTATTCGGACAATTGTAGCACAACACCCAAAACTACCTTAAAATACGTTTTCGAACTTTTTCTCCATAGTCGTCGTACATTTTAATTCACTGACGTCAATTTTAATTGACGTACACTGAGTGGGATATCGGACAGGTTTAATAAAAAAAACCTTCGCTGCGTTCACAGCTCTAATTTTAGTTACCACAAATTTTAAAAATTTATCCTCACAATCGGAAAGTTAGTTGCCTCAAACTTCGCGGACGTTTCATTGCTTGAATCCGGTTAAAATTTAATTGAAATAAATTGCCATTACACGCACGAGACACGTATGACGCCGTTCGGTGATCGCTATCGCGATCAACCGGTTTCGCGCCAACCGGAAACCGGTTTACGCACGTGGATTGTTGCTGACCATCACATTGTTATTCGAGCAGTGAACGTTATTTGTTCTGAATGTGCGAAAAGTTGGAATCTACAACAGTTCGCAACTTTAATGTATGCTAAAGTTCCGAGTTAAGAGTTTTGCAGTTCACTGCATCGTCAAAGTTTTGCGCCACAAAAACGATAGTTGTTTTACTGCACTCTTATTAAGATTAGAAACACAACACTATCAACATATGCATACTTTAAACCGGTGCCATAAAATATGCACCAACGCTGGTAGATTATTATGCGATAAAATTCCAGTCAGAGTAGGCTTCGAGACCATAGAGAAAATGGCGAAAGGTGTTCACAAATGCACGTCATAAACCAAAGAGAATAATGAGAAAATATGATAAATATACAGTGCATCTGTTTTAAAATTGGCTATAGAAATTTTCATGGTAAATTTGATACCCCAAGTTAACTTATATTTGCGTAAAAATTCACTTGAAATTTTTACTGGATGTAATTTAAGTAATCTTTTGTCGATTTGATTAGGTTTTGCTTTAAATTGAAGCATACTTCTTAAAAAAAAATACATTATTTGGGTATTTTTGGCAGTAATATTGTAGGCAGCCATCTAAAAACGGACATTTACCTGACGTTACAGAATTAAAGAAAAAGTGGAAATTGTCACTGGATTCATTAAAGGCTTATTGACAAGAGACATTGCGCAGAATTTTGCTGCAGTATTTCCACATCGTCCTATACCCGGCAAGAACACAATTCAAAAAAATTTATTTTATCTTTCATTTTCTTCATTTATGTTTAGATTCCATCATTCTGTTTCTTTTCTAAAAACTGTAATAAAAGTGTTTAATGATGAAGTTTAAATTTAAAATCAAAATTGACAAAAATGATAAGTCAAAACTTTGAACTTATTAGCCAAAATATATATTCGTGAATTCAGATTGATTCGTAGGGTTATTCTATATTCAATTCCTCTCCAATTTGACAATATAGTTGAACTCCAATTTGGTGCTATCTATACGCATCACAAAGAAAAATATCTGTCATAATATATTGTATTAAAATTGACCTATATTCAGTTGTGTCTACACAATATAATCATTAATCAATTAAAATCCAATTACCATAAATACAAATAATCGTACGTTAACAAAAAACTTTTTCTGAGAACTAAGTACAAATACACTCAGATTCCAAAAAGGGCCAGGTGGTCAGAATAGTAGAAATTGTCATTACCAACATTTTTGTCATATTTTATAGTGCCAAAAGTTCTTAATTTCGTGCTAGAAATAAGTTTTTCTGTCAAATTCTTGGCAATTCTGTATTTATTTCCATTTATTAATCGGAATTTACTATAGCCACCTGCAGCAAAGTGTGACTTTAGCACCTGTTTCCGAAAAAAGTTGAACCCATCGCTGGCACATCTCAATAATCTGAAGCGGGCGTGGTCTGTGAAACGAACGCCCCATGCCCTTGAGAATTTTTAATTTAATTTTTGTTTCGCAGTAAAATTGATTTTAGTGTACGTATATTTGAGAATGACGTGTTTTACTTCTGTTTACATTTTATTTAAATATCTACTTACGATCCCTTGTCGCATGAACGCGAAACTAAATTATCAAATTATCTAGAAACTAATTTTAATTACATAAATGCTAATGTCACTTCAGATGAGTTAAATGGATGTTCTGTTGGCTTGTTATCTCGTGTCTCTTCATCTACAGTGATTGACGCTCCAGCCACAATGACCCTACACTTCCAACGCATAATTAATTTGTGAGCACTATCGTAGCAAATGTGTCCACGCTGGACTTTCCTTGAACAAATAATCCCTCCGGTTTCTAGATTTGATTGCGAAGTTACACACTGCGGTGTGCAGTAGTGCATAAAACAGCTAACACACATGCGAGTTGTAGGTTATGTCACGTGTAAGCGCGTAAATGAGGTTATGTATATGTATCTTGTGCGAGTTCGTCTGCGCCGTGAATAATTACTTCGGATTTTAAATATGGTCAGTGGTGTGGACATAACTCACCCCGGCAGCGTCTTGGCGTCGTGATTAAAGTGTTATATTTTCCCGGCAGGTCTTCCCGATGGTTTATTTTACGCTTTAATGCAAGAGCCGTTCCACTTTGGTTCTTTTTGAATCGTCGTTGTGCAATATAGAATGCGATAAATATTTGAGGTCTGGCGGGCGAAAAATGAAGCGGTCTCGTTTAGATTTATGCGGTTGGTAATAATGGTGTTGTCACGTGGCGCGAGCAAATAATTAGCGATGGTGGTTCCGATGGGGAGAAGCGCCGTGATAGCTCCGCTCTGGGGCCGACCATAAATAATGTATGTTGTTGACTCATTTGCCTCCATTGTTGTATCTCGCAATGCAGATACGTGGGACATGTTTGCTCAAGCTGACGACGACGGACCGGGGGGTCTCCTGAGAACCCCAGCTAGCCTGTCGTTTACCCACCGCAACACCACTTGGATACCGGCCCACCACCCTCTGCCACACTTAACATACGATCCTGCTTTGCGGAAAGGCTTTGGGAATTTAGGACAGTGCATCTTTTATTTAAACAGCTCGTGGTCGTGTTTCCCTTTTTACCTCTGCACAAGATTTGTTTTACAACTATAGATTTCTTTCACTTTATTTGCTAACTTGAATTTTTTACTTCATTCACTCGCGCGATAACGGCCGGTCAACACCCCGGAACGACGCCTTCTTTGTTTTGTAATAACATCTCAACGGAGCCAACGTTGCATGCAAACCGTGACTGCGCCAACAAGACGGAGGACCTACGTTGTGGCAGCGGGACTAAACATCAAAGAAGCGATTTGAAACTCCAGGATCTTCGTTGTTTGTGATACAAAGACGGGGAATGTGTTCACAGGTTGCATTTCTTCACACCGCGCGTAACTACAGGGTTTTCATAATTGATTCTAAGGGCGTAGTTAATTTGAAAAATCTCGTGAATTACAGTAATTCGCGTTGATTCAAGCTCAAAACAACAAAATAGTCGTTTTAAAATCTTGGTACGTGCGTATGAAAATTTTTGTTTTCATTGTTGTCTTATTATCGCAATGGGACATTAGTAAGCGCAGAGTGTGTGTATTCTGTAACTGCAAACATTTTTGACAAGATTGTCTCAGCAGTCAGGAGTTCCTGTTGTAACAAAAAATTGAACAATGTGTCCAAAGTATTGACGAAAGGATGTTACAAAACATTTTTTAAATTAAAAAGAGAGTGGACATGTGCTTCGAATAAAATGGTGAACATTTTTAATAAGATAATTTAGTAAAGTCCAAAACTGAGAGGCGGTACGTTTCGATAACCCACTTAAACATAAACATAAACATGGTTTTATTAGACAAGTACAGTGTACAACATCTAAAAGGGCAACGATTCCCAAAGCGTTTTTCAACGTTCCCTATTAACTATATAACTAAAATAAATTAAGTTACTTAACATAAGTATGTCCTGGTACTTCAATTTATTGTTGACACAGAGATTTATTATTGATAAAGAGGTTTTCCTAATGTACATCGCGATATTTCTCCAGTGATTTTCGTATAATCTGACTCTTAACACAATCAAACCTAGTGCTACATCTAAACAAAGTATCGTATTCATTTAAAATTTTCACACATATATATGCAAAACAACACTTAAATTTTTCATGCTTGTGGTACGGTATTTCATATGGTTCTTTATTTCTTAGAGTTAAATGTGTTGTATATTGACGTTTGACAAAGTACGTTACTAAATACAGAGGTTCACACATTTTGTAAACTTCGACCCTATAATTATTTATAGAAACCCTGTATGTCTTGAATGTACGTTGGTAATCGTTAATCCAGTATGTAAAGAAAGCGTGTATCGTCGTTGTATGTATCGTTGAATAAAATATAACAAAACTGTCAGATAATTTAAATTTACGTGAATTGAAGCGTGATTCTGTGTAATAATTTGTAAACAGTAGTAAAATCTCAACGGATTTATAAAATTGTTTTTACAGCGAAGCCAGCACGTAAACAATTATAAAATCCCGAATGCATAATGCGAAATGTGCTATAGCAGCGGGCGTAAGGGTGAAAAAATCTTGTTTGTCGGTAGCCCTATTTCGTATGGGAATTGGAGCTACCAATATAGGCAGAACGTGATCTAATACTCGCAATCTTAGTCTTTTTATGGGATCATCACATACTGATTGATTTTACAGAGAGAGCGGCGAACACCTGACAGGTGAGTGTGCAAAACTGAATATTTGTGAGGAATGTGTCGCTAAAAACGAGACAGCGTTGAGGCGCGGGAAAATAACAGAAGGGTCTATTTCGATTTTTTGTCGACGCTGGGGAGCATAAAGGGAAAATTATTGCCATTATTAAGAGTTCGGCGGATCGCCGCCCCCAAATAAATAATGCCAGTATTTATTAAAACGAAATCAAATTGATTATGTCTTCGGTAAATCTATAAAGGAACACATCAAATACTTTGCAAACAAAACGAAAATATAAATAAGAAACGTCAAGTTGTGACGGCGTACTCAAATCCATTTCTGCTAAGGCTGTATTCAAATAAGCATTCATCTCGTATGAAATATGACATCGGCGTGTATTCAGTTTAAGGATTTGAATGTTTTTAATAGAATTGCACTTTGGAAATTATTTAACGTAGTAAAGTATTTTTGGCATGTGATCGAAGAGACGGACCATCATGGTACAAACTTTATTATAAAAATCAATAAATTGTCTTTTTCATTTTGTACCTGTGTTTTCACCCTGTTTCCTAAATCAAGAAACTAAAACACACCCGCATTAACGCCGCATTTCCTTCATGCATTACAAACACGACTATTGACACGTTCGCCTTTTATTTTATTATAACTTAATTGCGTGTCGTTTACGTCTACAACCCTTGAATAGCTAAATTTTTAATATTGCTTTTGTATTGACGCATTTCATTGTACAGGCTAATTGCAAATATCAATAAAACATATCCTACAATACTAAGCGTATCATCTATTCTACATTTTCCTATTCATAAATATTTCTCAACATTATTCACGTCAGACACGTACTAAACAAAAAAACTTCTACCTCATTACAACTCATATTACAAATTCATTTCTTAACCGACAAATGCACTTGCCTACATCAAATATTTACACTATCTGGCTTTATATCTCGTTTTTCCTTACGATATCTTCCAATAACAGACGTTTACGTGATGTATATTTACTAATTGAGTCCGCCTATTCAACTTGTCGACTTTAAAAGCTACTCTAGGGAATTGCATGGTTGTATGTTGAATACAAACGACACACATAATGTCCGTCACAAGAAACAAACTGCCACCAAATCCGATAAGCCGTAATATCAACATTACTGCAACTACTTTCTTATCTAGACATCAACTCGCATTAGCGCAGCTTGCGACAAAATTTTACCATACTCAACGTCTAATACGAATCGCGACAACGTCAAGGCGCCAGCAAGTTTACACATAATCAATACAACATAACATATCAATAAAAAAAAATGCCTGGCTTACCTCACCTGCAGGGTTAAAACGTAACCGCGCAGTGATTTAGTCAAGGTCGGAGCTCCCATAAACTGTAGCTTACAATATCTAACGAGCCCAACTTGGTGGATATTCTCGTGAAGAATGATCGTGACTTCGGTGAAAATTAAGTTCGTTAATTAAAAATTTCGCGCTGCACAAAAGTAAATAAGTACTGGAAACGTAACAAAGTAGAGCAAACTAGCGAATTTATGAATGTTATTAGTTTGTTATCTGGGAACGTTGCTGTTAGATTTACATTTCTTGATTAAATTTTCCGGTGAATAATGGATGCACGCAGTTGTCGTTCGGATATCGACTCATCAGACGTTTTCTGGATCGTTTATAAAAATTAGTGACGTTTCCTAAACCGTTTGAAAAAATCGATTTTGTGCTTTTTGTTACTGATGAGGTATTAACGCCGGAATATTGATGTTCTGATATTACAGTTTAATATAAGCCTGCGAAGTTGACTTTTTAAAGTAGTTTACCGCCTCCCTTGACTCCTGTTTGCGAGCAATATTTAAGCATCCCGCGAAAATAAATTAAATAAAATATTAAACGACGCCAACAAAGTAAATCACATCTTATTACTTTTGCTAACGGGTATTTCACTTTATTGTGATTTTCGCACCGATGCTGATCTACGTCGAGGCACATTTTGCGTTCTAGTAAATCTAACGCAGCGCACAACTTTCGATATGTACCTAGTAGACGTGACCCGCTTCAAACTGCTGACTTTTACTAACTTATATTGGCCGACGACAAAATTACTACTTTCTGACGCCACATTACAAATATTACAAAACTACAAGCCCTTTACAACCAGTACAGGCTTCATTGATGCCGTAGTTAAAAAATTACAATCACCGTTTAGACTAATTTGCACACGAAAGCGCAGTTCCGAATCCGTGAATAGATTCCCGGAAGTGAATCAGTATTTTTCCTTTCTTATTAGTAATCAGATGTGCTCGACATTTTCAATTTCCCGTTTCAGTGCAGACGCTGCATATATCAGCACATTATTTTACATACGTTCCAGTCTGGGGAAAAAGTTTACACTCGTGTAGAAATTCGCTATCGCTTGATTTTCAACACAAATCTTCCGGTGAAAAACAGTGAAAAAATAAAGAAATTAATGTCACTCCGCGTTCCAGCTTTTAACTAAACTGTTGGATAAGTTATTTTTAACACTCGCTAGGGTTCCCATGCTACGAGGACGATAGCTAGAGAAAAAAAAATTAAGAATGTGAATCCGGTTTGATTTCATAGAGCTTTGACTATTTTTAGAGTTGTTGTTATTGAAGCCAAAAATGCGAGAAAGCAATTTGGGGAGTCTTATACATAATTCAATATATCTTTGCAACGTGGTAAAAGGATCGATGCATATATTTGGATGACATAAGTATTGACTGAGCTTTTTGTATGACTACGATAATTTTTAGTTTGAGTTATTACAGAAATACAAGTCAGAGTTTATGCAAACTTGTAACGTAATGTTTAAAAATTGTCTGCTTTGTTGTAGACAGACGAGAGTTTGTAACGGCATTTGTTCTTTCCATTGTATCCACAATTTTCTCTTTATAGCACTTGAAAACTTTATTAGATATAGTTAAATCGATTCAGTACCGAGGACGTACACAGAAACCCACATAAATAAATCCGTACGACTGTATTCAACCTCTAATCATTTACCACAAAACGCTAATGTGTTCTTAATTAATGTTATTAAATTTACTTTGAATGTACATTGTGTTTACTAATAACACAGTAGGTTAATTTCGCACCTTCACAAAAATACCAAAGATGCGATGATAAACTCCCATATAATGTGTAAATAAAGAGAAATATCAGATCGAAATGTAGACAAAAGCTCTGCTACAATGAAACGTTTCATCGACGTTTGTACACTATGAAATGTAACCCGTGTGCCTTTTGTGCATGGGGACATTAAGGCCATAATTCACTGGGGTCGTTCCACATGACATTGTTATACTAACACGAATCAACTTTACTTTTTCTGGAACTTTTTACTTACGAACCTATTAACAATGCTCTTCCACATTCATTAACAATTGAAAAAATGATTCACCGGGGATTCACCAAACGACCCGGGTTCAAACGATAAACTTTTCCCTTTTTCTTTGATTTTAATTACGCCCGTGTTGACACTAGCGCAGCTCCAGTCAGCCGAAAGCCGCATTAAAAACATTGTGGGACAGCGGAAGAAAATCGTATTGTGTGACACAGTTTCCACTTTAGCTGCAGAAAATATTAAGCTAAATCTATTTGCCTACAAACGAGATTGACTGCACAGTGAACGCTCGATAATAAACACAAACATACATAAAGTTGATATTTTAAATAGGATTCACTTAGCGCATTTTCAGACAACGTCATCAGTCTTAGTGGGGATAGATGATTAATCAATTTTTCTTACAATTCTTTCATGCTGATTAGAGAGATTTCAAAATTGTCTAAATTTGATTTTTTAATTACTTTTTCTTTTTATTGTGAATTTATAAAAATCGATATTTCTTAGAAAAAAATCGCTCGCCGCATTTCTTGGAAATGTAACAGACGACTCAATTCTTGGAATCCACGAACTGGAAGAGTGGTCCCAGGGAAGTCGGGAGGGGGGAAATGGGTGTAATAATGTCTCCGATTGTTAATTAATTAAAGATGAACATTCATTGATTTTCGAAAAAAAAATCTTGGTTTTTGGTGAACAAAGTGTTAAAGTAAAGTGTTTGAAACACATTCTTTTGGTTTTTCGTGAATAAAGTGTGTCTATTAATGGTAGAGGTGTCAAAAAACGTTAACAGTAACCTGCTTTACTTAAAAAAAAAATGGTCAAAAATTATTTTGACAAAATTTTCCTGCAGTACAGTCCAGCAAATCCCGCTTCTTTGAAGAATTAAAAAAAAATGATTTTGGGATTTTATTTTGTGATACCCTATAAAATAAAAAAATATGAATGCATTAATAAACCGTAAGTCTCGTCTCATAACGTTTTGTATATTTTAAATGGAATGTATAGAGCAAAATTTGTCGATGACGTCATAAATTTATGGGTGTTAATAACGATCTATTATGCTTACGAAATTTCGAACCATTCTATTTTCCGCTTCCAAACTTAGATTCTAATACGTCGTTAAACGATTTTGATTTTTTTTCTAAATATTTGAATGTCTCTAGGGTAAGAGCTCAACATGGATTCATTTATCACATTTTGTGCCGTCACACAACAGAAAAATATATATCAATGCGCATAATGCAATTACGGAATAAATTAAACCGCTTGCTTACCTCACAATCGCGAGGTTAGAGACTTAACCTAGTTCGCGCGCTTTGAAAACTACGTACGGGTAATTTTTAACGTAGTTTCGTGCACTTTCAGTATTTTAATGTGAATTTTTCCCCCGGGTAACATATTGCCGTGCGCTATAATAAAGATTTCTCTGTTGCAACTAGTAGGTTTTATTGCCTAGGATTTGAAATATAGTGTTGCTGTGTCTTTTTTGCGTTTGAACCTGGCCATTTTTCACCTCTGTATAATTAGCGCGTTCATATATCGACTCACACCCTGTATAAGCCCAGCCGTAAATATGGCGGCCGGCGATTATCATTTCAATACCCTCGTTAGTGTAAAACCGAGCTTAAGTTAAGGTTCCGGCGGAAGATCCGGTCATAAATCAAGAAAAAAAATCCTTCGAAATAAAAATTTCGGCCGTTAATTACGATTTTATTAGAATTTTAGTACGACTTGGAAAATCCGTCCAAGATTTTCGTTGAGTGGAGGCCATTAAAAAAATACACTAAAACAAGTTCCGACGTATTACAGCACTTGGCGTAAACGGCGGTGCATTTGCACGGAACTCTTGAAACCTCGACTTTTAAACTGGCAAGTGGTAAATTGTTTCCTAGGACTAACTTTTATTTCGGGCGTAAGTCTTTATCTGTCGGATGGAATTTAATTCTTTTTTATAAATATGTAAGGGAGTCGGGGTTAGACAGTCTGGTGGTTCTCACGCGCTTGTGAAAGGGCAACCGGTGCTTGTTTGAGGAAGCATATCGCATAGGAAATAGTTGGGCTCTTGAGTATTTTCATAAATATAAATAGCAGCGAATAAAAATATAGTAACAATTTTATCACGATTGAATGAAGTTATCGACCACTTCTTGGCCTTGCGGCATAGACTGATAGATGAAGGGCAGCGTTGTCCCAAGAATACGTGTTTCATCTATTTTCAACGAAAGTATATGCAAGATTCGTTAGAAAAATATAAATAATGCAAAATAAATGAGAACTATTTTCGTCGCAAGGACTTTTTTTCCTCAACCTTAATCGTTAATTTGTATGTACGATACTTCCATGAAATATTGACAATTATAATTTTTTATAGTATTGTCATGATTATTGGAGTGCCACTTTATATCTGGGTTTATTACCACTAGTAAAACTTCTAACCCCATTGCGTGCTCCAACTGTCTTCGACCACTTGAGATCTTATTCACCAGCATCTAAAATTAGGGATTCAATATTGAGTCGATTTCAAGTTGCTATGATTTCGTGATTTGCGGTTTCTATAGCCTCACCGTAAATAAACGTCATTTCTTAGCATTTTGCCGAGTTTTACCTATATTCTAAACCGAGTGAAAAGGTGAAATTCAACGATTTTATCCACTTTATCCTTTGTGGCACGACGATTATTCCCAATCTCATTTTTGGAACAAACCGAACGTTCTGCAAAATTGTTTACACACAACCTCACCGCGTTTATTCAACTATTGTACAAATCTCAACTAAACACACACACAAAAAGCCATTAACCACAAAAGAAACGCTCACCTCAAAAAATGCGAGGTTGAACACTTAACCTATACGTATTATTATACTTTAACATTTCTGCCACAATACGAAATGTTATTCCAAGTTTTTTTTATCAGTGGTGTTGTTCGGAGAGTTTTTGTGTGTTTTTATAAAGTTCACGCTTCTGCTTCAAACGGTTTACCGAAAGAACAAACAGGTAGGCGTAGCTGGGGAGGCTCGGGTAGCAATATTTACAAGTTGAGTTAAAGTAATTTAGCAAAAATAAATTAGTCGTTTCTTAGCTTAACCTGGTCTTGACATTCTTCGGCTGATTTAAAATCTTATTCGGGCACTTTACGTTCCCTTGTTGAAAATCCTAATTTATTTAATTATGCTTAATCTATGAAGTTTAATTAATAAATCTTAAACATTGCAACCTAAACGTAATGGAATTTGAAATGAACTTTAAATATTTAGAGATACATCTAAAACAGCGCGAGAAGTTGAATTAAAAATACTGTTTTTATTTCCGCAAATGAACAAGTTTATTCCGAGATTAGCCCAATTAGAAGTATATGTACGGCTTGACGGTAACATGTTTGTGATGGGCTTAAGAGCCGGAGCATTTGGAATTAACAATTAGCCGGAAGGAATTTGCTTAAATAAAGTGGATCTGTGCGGTGGTTGTTTTCTCTACATTGTCTTGAAATTGATTGAAGTGTCATCATGGAAACGACAATTTCTCTTAAATTGCTGTTCAATCAATAGCAGGTTCGACAACAACTACGAGATTTATTATATCCCGCATACTGTCGCATAAAGTAATTCGTAAACTTTTTGCTGAATCGAAATTTATGTGCAAGTGTTTCACCTGTCAGTTGTTACGATCAGAGGGACGAAATAAGTCGCTGTATTTAAATAAATATTAAATTCGATGAAACTTCGTAATTGTCGCGGAAAGCCGGCTCGAAACAGTTACTCCGACACAAACAACAATTATGCGTTTTCTCTTGTTTATCACGTTAAACAGAAAATTAAAAACTTTGCTTGAGAATGATGAAATTTACATATTTGCCACGAACAAGGCAAACTCGATTATCGCCAACTTTTATACGAAACTCATTAATTCGTCATCGCCAATTTTGAACCGATTTAGCCCAGCACAAATTAACACGAATTAAACTTACTAACTGTGCCATTCAACCACACATGACGCCCAGAGAGGTGTGTTCTGTCAATTTACCCAGTAATTGACAAGAAAATTTCGCCCCATACCTACATTTATTCGACCGAATTAAATTACTATCCTAATAGGACTGACACCGAAATCTATTAAGATGATTATTCTAGTGGACAAATTTGGCCATCAATACCTCAACGTTAATTAATTACAAAGTTAAATATTTATCCCCGCTCTCAAGTATCTAGCCGCTCCAACATTCCCCACTCAAAAGTGAAAAACTCATTAGGAAATTTACTTTCTCACGTTTCTACTCTTCTATTATTTACTCGTTACTGTTCACGATAAACGCGATCAAATCGTTACACATTCAGTTATTTTACATGGGTTGTCTTGTGTTGCCCAACCCACACTCTTAGAAACAACATTAGGCGATACCCCATTACTCATTACCTTGCCACTCGAACAAACATTTTTTAAATTAACCAACGCTTGTACACACGTTTGATCTAATTATCCACATCTATTTATCTATAATTTAATCTATTTACTAAATATGCAGTAAATAAAATTAGCTCACATTGATGCAATCACAACGGCCGCGGTTGTTTCTATTTTAATACAATTATTTAACCATACATTTCTGTTTTGATTTAATTATGTCCAGATATTAATTTAACTAGCTTTGTAAGCTGATCGAACCTATTAATTAATTCGTTTAATCTATAAAAAATAATGTATTTAAACGAACAAAGAAGGGGTGTTTTGGTCCTTTGATTGACTACTATAGGGCGTTGAGGAAGAGCTCGTTTTTGTCGAGTTACGTCATCGTTTTTGTGCCGAAAGGTGTATTAATGAATGAAATGAAGATATGAATAGAGCGAGACAGAGAAATAAGAGATAAATTTAGAGTTTTTATAGGATCAGCTGAAATAAAATTGAAAGGGAAATCGTCTCCTGTACCTGTCCGGCCTTATCGATTCCCCTTTGCCTAAATTTGCATCTTACTTCGGAAAGGAACGCGTTCCGACAAGTAAAAACACCGCGTCTGTAGTAATTACGTTTTCCATGTGAGGTGCGTTGATGAAAGTTCCAATCAGAATAAACCGTAGTAACCGGACCGGGAAGTCGTATGGAGGGCTCGGAACAAGTTTGTAGAGTTAACATCCTTTCCAAACAAGATTCGATTCTGAATATGGATGTGCATAACAGGAAGTAATTGAGTAAGTCTTCCAAACGGCAGCGACCGGAAATCATTAGCATAAAATCAGACGTTTGAAAACATTGTTGTATTAATGATTCAAAAATCTTCCCTGCGTCACTACGCAGGGTTTTAAACGGGCGTAGTGGAGATTATTAATAATTTGGAGGTAAAATTAGGAGCCGCTCAATTTCTAACTTAAATCACGCGCTTATTTTCGTGCATGCTCGCGTCCTCTAATGAAATAAATTTTAATTAAAGTGTTTAATATGCACGGGTGGGTGTATTGGTTAGATCGAATGCAAGTTTTCCGAGCTTCTAGTAATATTTAATGGCTCGTTTCCAACTTTGGTTCTGATAATTATCGCGTCGTATTGTTGGTCAATTTTCATTGTTAATCACGGGGAGGAAATTTCCGATAAAAATGTGAATTGCTGCTGTTTACCGATATTTGTTTGCAAGCCGCTTTGTATTCTGCACATCCTGCACTAAAGCGTCTGTGCCATAGGAACTAATTTGGAAGCATTAAGCCTTTGTTGGGACTGGGAATAGTAAGGAGCCCTTTCTACTGGTTAGGCTATTCTCATTTACATACACTCAAATTTATAATTGAATCCTTTTCAACGTATCACAAAGGATCAGCATTATCATTTATAGTCATCATTCTTAAATTAGTTTCTTTCGGAACGGAAAACTCTGATTAATTTGCAATCAGCTTTATGTATATTACCAAGACGTGCGCTATTTCAATTATTCAACATAACTTTACACAATTATCCGAGTATCAGCTCCTGTGCGTACTCATTACCATTACAATTGCATGAATAAACAATGCTCTGTGATAAATAGTCGCTTAATCAGTCCGTTTGTCTATGAGAACTGAATTTAATTTTGATAATTTATTAATCACTTATTGGTCCCCACCTAATTTACTCAATGAAATATTCACTCCGATAATGTATATATACACGAATATTAAATCCACTCCATCAGTTAAGCAATATTTATTCTAATTTCAAAACAACAGAAAAAGCACTAGATACATTTTCTGGAAAGCCCGGTGTCCCTTTAATTTATGCAAAAACAACTAGACTTACAAATAATTTCGCTAACATAATACGCTGTGAGACCTGCTCAGAGAGGAATAAATGCGCAAACTAATTTTGTGCTTGAGAAACCTGAACACCACAAAACGTCTCAACGATACAATACATGACCCCTAAAGTGATTTTAATGTATTTATCAGTGCAATGCAACAACTATTTGATTTAATTGGTGATATTTCTCATTCCATAAGTATTAGAACCAAGATTTTCCATTTTCAGAATGGATAATATAACTCAACCACTCGTTCAAGCACAATTTTTACATATTTGATAATGCAGGTGTCACACTAGAAATGCGATTTCATTGTGAGCCTGTCTTCCAATAAAATAATCATTCATCCAATAACATCCATGGGATTGTTTAATTTATACAATGATGTGGAAACTATGTACTGGTCATTCGTGCAATCCTAATTCGTCTGTTAGTGGGAGTAGCGCAGGGTTGTGTTCTAGGACCACTGCTTTTTCTACGCTCTAATGATGTTATTTGATGACTTATGTCGCATTTGACATTGACATAATGGCCTAGGATCAGTTGTCCGAAGAGACAAGAATGTACCGGTGGGCAAACAAATGGGGAAACGACGCGAGTGCTTATGTACGGCATGCCGTAAATGCTGTCACGCACAGGATCAGTGCACAAGACGGCGGTTAACGCCGCCACATTTCTCCCTAATTGCAGTTAAACATTTTTAAGCGATTTTTCGCGAGCGTGGCAAAAAATGCCGACTCCGGCGTCCCTTGAAACCTTCATTCTAACGCCATCCCTGTCCGGCATATAAAAAATTAGGACCCAACAGCCGTTGACGCAGAAGAACTTTAATTTACTGGGCCTTTATTTGTCGGTCTTGGATCTCTGAGGAACGTGTAGTGATGGACGCCTGGCCCTTCTGCCACGGCTTGAGGGAACCGTTACTAGTGTCGTTGAATAGCAGCTACGACATTACCAAAAGGGCCCCAAATGAGCCGAAACAGAGTGGCCCTTAACAACTAACGACACATCACGAGCGGATAAGGATCAACTTTTGTCCGAATAAAAACCCGAAACTGATTAAAGAAAGAAAAGCGATTTCATACGCTCCTGCCGATTCCCGCTCGAAGGTTGAAAAATTCAAACGGGGTCAGGTTTAAGTCGTTTATTTATTGAAAAGACGACATGATTTCGGCACTGGCGACTTCGGGAGGGTGATGGCGCGAAATTGCCTGAATAAACCCTGCACCGGGCTAAATGATGCATGCGGAAGTGCAGGATTTAATGTGGGAGACCAACGAACTGTTAACACGTGAGCTGGAATCGAAAAATCTTCAACCAAAGACGAGGACTCTCGGAAGTCGAGGCCGTGCAATCCACAACAACTACTAAATTATGACACCGACATAGTGCTAGGTAAATTTCGCTGTAAAAGTTTCGACGTGAGATTAAATTAGGCACGTGGTCTAGTTTTTGTGTACGGAAATCCCCCCTCTGAGTCACGGCCTTCACGAAACGAAATTACGAAATGGCGTTATTATATGAATTCGTTTTTTGAATGTTCGATCAGCTCCCTCATGAAAAAACGATTTATTTAGCATATTTTACATATCGAGACTTAAGAATGTGTTCTAATTACGAGCAGGGTGTATATTTTTGCATATAAATGCATGCAAGTTTATTTCGTATTTTTTCAGTCCGTAGCGTAATTAAACAACGAAATAATAGGGGTTTCGGGAATAGGAAATTTTAACAAGTTGCAAATTCATCCAAACAAGATTTTTATGAGTCGCTTAAAGCGAAACGAGATTTGCAACGTTTGAAGGCAGTACGAGTGAAAATTCAAACGATGATGCCAATAAAATTTTCGACTTAATGAAGGCCAAATTGTATTAAAAATGACTTTCGACGTTCTAAATTTGCTCACAATAAGCGATGAATTTGATTAAATAAAGGAGAAAATCCAAATCAGAACTAACTGGCATGGAAGGCAAGGGATAGGGAGAAACAATTTTACTTTTACAATACAGTACTTTTATTTTAGGAGTTTATAAGGTCTTCCGTTCTACTGAAACAATGACTGCGGGTTTGCTGCACCTTTTGTTTAAGGAAGTTAAGTTCCTACGGTATTCAACCCGAATCTTAATTGTAAAATTTAAAATACTAATTTAGAAACGTTCTGCCTTCATTTTATGTAAACAGATTTTAATTCATTCAGAATATTTAGCGAACATGTTACGTAGAAAAAGTGTGTCAAGTAGGTGCGTGCTCTAATTCGAAGTTTGACTTTAACCTTTACACATTTTAAATTTCCTCGGTGTAAATATGATTTGTACGTATATAATTACCTACATACGTTAACAATCACATATACAACAATGATTGACTCAGCGGTAGACGATATCGCAAAAGCCAAGTTTGAATTTAATTTACATACCTATGTTATACATATGTTTCAGGTTCGATAAAAGAACGCCATTTTTTAAATTTTAATCCAGCAGCACTGGTCATATTGGGTGACAACAACTGATCTATGTAAATTTTTAAAGACGAAAATCGGTTGCAGCGGTGCTTGACAATATGTCGAGCTTCGTACTCGCCAGGAGCACATTAACTCCAGACTTATTTACAGAAATCTAAGGAGAAACATTGCGGCTTGTGTTTGTCGCATTCGAATTTAGTTTCCTAAACTAACTTACTAGAAATTTGACCATTTGAAATCTCACTCGGGTGGTGCAAGGACAAACTTCATTACGATTAAATGGCCAACTAGCATTGAGTCAGTTGACAGACCTGTTCCATAGAATGAACTTACGACTTACACGGAACTTGCCAAACAAAACTAAACTGGTTATATTTACTAATCAATGTTAGCCCCCTCTCTGTTTTTGACGTAAACAAACGATAAAGTTGGTCTAAACTTTTCATTATTTTGCGAAAACGTTTACGTTGTGTGGGTAAGGTCGAATTTATATTTTGTTCTCATCTTGCTTTTGATATTTAATCAACGACATGAGAGCTTAAAAACGAAATGTCACACGTTACAAAGGCGAGTTTTTGTGATCGCATGTGGTTACTTAGTAGATATTTTAGCGGACTACCGGGGTAATTGAAGCTTGGCGTCTGAATCGCCGTAATAATCAGTGCAAGTGTCAATTAATCACTTTGACAGTTAAAGGCGTACTGCACGTTCGTGAGTTTTATTTTTGTTCGGTCGACTGATTCCTTTGTCTAAATAAGAAAATCCCAGATGTTTGATTCCATCAAAATTAATCAATAATGACGTCACAGCGTCTTAGAATTTATGAACCGACTACATATGCCAGTCGGTGCGGGTAGCCAAAGGCGCGGTCTAACAAAAACTAGGAAACTAATACATCTCAGTAAATAACGTGGAAACAAGAAACAGACAAATCGTATTCTGCACCGTGCCTCCAATAAAGGAAGTCGTAAAATGTTCACACGATAAAAATTAAATAAACCAGCGTTGATTGGTACTACCGGAACTAATAAATACCCCATCTATTTTTAATAAACCGATGAATACTCCTCGAGATGTGAATTTTATTATGTAGCAGTCAAGTAAAATCGCAATTTTACGAAGCTCACGTACTGTATTTGTCGATTCCATCTGAAAATTTAATTTCGCGCTGCATGTGTGTAATTCACAGTTTAATTTCCATATTTAATCAAATTGAATTGTTGAATGGAAAGTCTTTTTGACTTGTTTATTCACATGTACAAGACAACTACGGAAAAACAAAAAAGTTAATTGTTTCGTTTTTAAAGTGGTCACTTTGTTTACTTGTAATCAACAAATATAATACAAAAGCGGCATAATTATAGTAATAAAATTACGAAACGAAGTGAAATAAATTGCGTGGAGGTAATAAAGTTGACCAAAAATCGATAAATAAGGAGTTACGTTTATAAACGAACGGTCACTGCTGGACACTGTATAGATTCCGAATGGATAAAATCGGTATTATATTTTAGATTGAGTACTCCTATCTGGGAGAATAAAATATATCTTTGTTACAAATCTTACGGTAGAAGGAAATGGACGAATATGAATAATGACAAGTGCTCTTCATCTTGGAACGATAAGACGACTCTAGTGAACCTACTTAAAACAGACTGCAGGAATGAAAACTCAATTTACGTAGCACAGTGTGATCATTTATATTTGAAGTAACAGACGTAAGTGTCATTCATATAATCATACATTACAAATGTACTTCATCTCTGGTTCGTGCATATTTTTTTGGTAGTGTTTAAAGCGAGCTCACTTTACCCCGTGACGTCAACGGATCGTCATTATTTTAACACAAACATAATAACTTCGTTGAATAAATTTAAAGGTTTCTCGATGAGTAAGTTTAGAATGATTATATATTAATTAGCTTCCTTAATTTGTGAACTTTTGCCCAAAGTTCATGTTTTATTTACCGTTGTAAATTTATACAGCGCACATGTTCCATTTTTTGTTAATACGGTGAACTGGGCGGAATTACTGACGTGTGTATGACGTTTATTTTCCGTGTGACTGATTCGCATTTAATTTATCAATTAAAACGAGACTGCACAATTGCTCAGATAATTTTTTGTAATAATTTCAGCGTAAATTTATTTCCGATAATAATTATGATGAATTATTCAATCGATTGATTTTTAACAAAGCTAGAAACTGATTGATTATTACGGAATGACGTAACAAAGTATTTATTATCGTCTTTTTTTAAAGCGTTATGAATTACCATTAAAAATTTATGGTGCAGTACGTGAAACATATTTAAGGTGAGTCGTCAGCGAAATGAATTCTCCCGAAACTTCTGTCTAAGTTGGGCTGTCACGCTAAGTAAAAGTGAAACAAAATCATTAATGTATTAAGGCTAAGTTTAATTTTATTTTGACGTCAGCGCGTAATTTTTATTTCAATTTTTTGGGATTGCGGGGAATTAGCCTATCGGGGTTTTTACTACCTCCAGCATGTAATTAGCATATATGAAACTCCTCCAATTAAATCCTTCCGTAATTTTTTAAAACAAGTACCGGCTTCTCCCTAGTGTTTCATTAACAAGTAATAACACACGAGTCGAATTTTATTATTCGCATGCTATCATCTCGTAGAATGCAAATTATAGGTTAACGAACTTATTATTTTCGAAAAAGCCCGCAAATTGCCACTTTATACACACCACAGTCTTTGTCGAGTAAATCTTGTAATTTCGTCACCAGGGTTGACCACCTGTTTATATTTGTGACCATTCTAACCAACTTTGCACCGCTATATCTCACAATTAGGAGCAAGGGTGCTATTAAATTAGACCCACCTCACACCCGGAAAGAAATTTAGATGAAGCCGGTCAAAATCCTTACTTCTCTCATATTTCTTTCACCCATAATGCGATCGTAAAAATTAAAAAAACATACACGAGCGCGTAAAATTCCTGCCGATCCTCGCATTTTTAACTACCAATAAAATTGGAGTCGCGAGAGGATACACAAAACAAAAGCCGGAACGCGGTAATTGAAGCACCATCATTTTTCTCTGCAATATGCACAAGATGAATAAATCATTTTCGTTTCTTTTACTTTCAATCTTTTGTCGTTCGAACCGTTTGGATTTTTTATTATTATCTCCCTGAGACGCTCAATTTTTTAGCCTCCTTTCTTGTCTCCAGGTTAAAAATGAATGCCTCTTGCGAGAGTGTGATTTTGTTCAGCAAGTTTTCATTACAAATTCCCACTTAAAGCCTGGATTATCGTCCAGTCTTGATAATATGCTAACTTACCGGATTATTTTAAAATTCCGAAGAAGTAGGGTGCGCTCTGTTCTAATTCTAGCTTATATTCAAGAATTACATTTAAATGTTTGATTGTGAGCAGACTAAAGTGTAATTATTTTTTACTGTAAGCTGTTTATTTAATGGCGGAATTCCTCTTGTTAATTAATCTTGTGTTTGCATTCTTATAATTAAAAATTAACGCTTTGGCTTGCACTTTATATCTTTCATTTCCCGGCAGTTATGGTAAATATTATTACATTTCGCAACCGAATTAATGAAAAGCTATTTATCCCAACAATTCTAAAAATTTCTAGACGTTGCTGAACAGTTATTTAGTAGTTCTGAACCAATTTTTTGTTTTCAAAAAAGCGTTCTTACAAAAACAGTCCCACGAAAGCGATTTTCAACTATAAAAGGCACGTGTAAGAGTTTGCCACTTTCACAAAAATAACCCGAGTTTGGGTCATAAATAATTCGTTTTTTTCGTAGCCCAGTTCAATTAACACCGTGCTAGTAGCTAACTAGTTTTTTTTTTCTCTCAGTTGATGTTAGTGCTAAAAGTAGGCATACTCTGTCGATTAATTAGGTCGCCCGTATCAGAGCACAATTTTCCACTAGTGGGTTTTAATTTGTCCTAAATTTTGTATTACACCTATTTAGTGTAAACTTTAATCGAAATGACCATTATTAAAACAAACATTACTCTAATTAGCGTTTAGAGTGCGGTCCGAGTTTCTCCTATCCACGTTTTGCTAATAATGTCGTCCTATGAAACCGGCAAGGATCGAGCGTAACAAACGGGTTGTGTACGTTACACCCTTTACAAATAAAGTTTAATTTTAAATTTGTGTGGGCAGTGTGTCACCCAACAGATTCGGCACCTTTCTGCGTATTAACAACTGTGAATCAATAATCCTCTTAGAAATATCCAATTTCAAAACAGATTATTTTTTAAGGGTCGGATATGGTTTTGTGTTTAAACGGCGATATTTAAAATGTAATCCGCTTTCGGTAAATTTTCATTATTTTATCGTTTGACGGTCGAGGGGAAATTTCGAGGCGCCACCTAGAGGTGTTGGGGACATTTATTGCATAATTTATTTCACTGTGCCATCCATGACAAGTTTATTCGCACTATCGGTAATAAAAATTGTAAAAGCTCCATTATAGCCGGGTTAATCCAATTCTAACCTAAGAGTTGCGAAAAATCTGAATACAGTCTTATAGCATCCAGAACACAAAACAAACACATCACTAATCGTACAATCGGAACTAAAAATAACAACTTGGTTTATTTTTGGAGTCATACTATATATCGAGATGTATGTAAATTGCTCGGCTCAAAACCAATGACGCGTAAACCAAAATGGAAAAAATTAGTTTTGATTTAATTTATTAAGCAAACAATTTTCATTGCGCCGAAGGGAATTGAATATCGCTGGCTAAACAACTAATTTGTTAATTTGCATTTCCGAAATAATTGAACCGCATAAAAAGAAAACTCCAATAATTATTCCTGATTTAAATATTGAAATTACCAACAGTAAGTGAGGCGAACGGGGAACTTTTTGCATTTTTTGGAATTTTCGTTGTTAATTTTGATTTAGGAAATTTTGTTGCGGAAGTTTAGCTAATTTCCACCGAGCGGGAGAAGTTTGGAACACGAGTTATACGTGCGTCAAGTCTAGTTATCGTAAGTATAATGTGTTGCCTATTATACGTACTATTAGTTGTCTATGTGTCAGAATAAACGTCACAAAAACAATAGACCTGTTGTTATTGTTATATTGATCTTAATACGTGATGGGTTAATAAAGTACCTACTTTGAAGAAATCTGATTATCGATTCAGATAAAGCTACTGCGGTTAGCGTTTATAAGCATAATTGCAATAACAAGAAACAACCCATTGACCTTTAATAGTCAACCATTTGTTCTTGTTGCGGTTATTTATATGTCGTCAGTTTAAACTAGAGCAAATTATTTATTAACCACAAGGGGACATTCTCGCTTATTTGTGTTTAATCAAACGAAGTTTGTTTGCCTTCGAAGCAGTGCACTTATTTATAACATTCACTGTACACAATCCATTACATTAATTAGTAAAAAAAAATTTCAATTTGCCTCCAATTTTTGAAATGACGTACTCAGTGTGGAGTTACGCGCCCTCTATGGTGCAGGGGTAGAACGTAAACTTTGCGATCAATAAAATCCACGTTTACTGTTTAGAGAACCCACGTCGCAAACCAGCGAACACAAGTTCAGGAAATTACAGCCGAGATGTCGCGCATAGTCATAACGCTTTTCGTCAACAGAGGTCGCAATAGTTTACTTTGAAAAAATTTCGCAGTAATTATTTAACGTTCTGATTGAATAATTTTCCGAGACTTAAAATTATTGGATATTTTTCAAGATAACATCAGCATACTAAAACTGTTAGAGCATAAAAATTACCATGAATAATTTAAAGTGTTAATCAATAACGCCAAGCGTATATTATTTGAACTTTTTTGTTAAATTATTTATTTAAATATGCGGTAATTAACGAGTTTGTGAATAAATTAGGTATATTTTGCTTGCGGCAAGACTAATTTCTTTTCTAACCCATTTTTGCGAACACGCCACAAAATTATTCCCGTTTGTAATCGGAATAAAATGAAATAAGAATTATAACGTAATTACATACTTCTTATCGTGGTACATTTAAATAATTTCCGTTGCATTCCTGCGGGATGATTTTCATTTAAATCTGGAGAGGGCGTGGACTCTTACCTGAGTTCTATATATAGTTTTAAGATTTATTGCCCCAAATGCGTCAATACAATTTAAAATCAATTGTAAGTTAAACTTCTTCTGTCACTTATTTCTAACTCAATCTTCTGAAAAGAAATTAACTGTAATCAGAACAAGGCGTCAGCAGAAGATTAATTGTTTTTCGTTTTATTTCCCAGCAGCACCTAATGTAGTTCGCTGCAAAAATCGCTACACGAACTTGCAGCCAACTTAATTTCTCCGATATACAACGATAAGACTGGTCGTTAAAAAAGTGAACAGTTTTGTAATAACAAGTTTGTAACTTTATTACGTTACCGGTTATGACAGCAGACTTTTCGTTTTCTTTTTCAGTTTAACCCCTCATGTACCGATATTTTTAAATGGGATACTCTTGAAAACCGAACGAGGTGCTGCACGTTGCGGTGCCTACGTTGACTGAATTATATTTTCAGCTTTTTGTTAGGCGACTCCAAGAGAACTGAATGGTTTGTGTTCTAACATCATCTTTGTCTTTGTTTTGTGTTTCTTTACGACCAGAACCATTAAGGTCACTCGCCATTTTGTTTACTTAAATCTACTACGTGATCGACCGTCATAACCTTTCATCTTGTGTGCACGCTACGTTGCGACTCTTCTGTTTCTCGAGCCACCAATTTTCGGAATGTTTCCGACTATACCGCTTATCGGATCACGGTCCCATGTATCTATTCAGGAAAGGTCTTCGTAACAATATCCTCAAAATACATATACATATACGATTCCTGTTTTTATTGGAATTACTTTCGATACCAAGTAGTTGTTTCCTTTGAAAATCAAATCAAAGTGGCAACGACATCTCTTTATTCTTCGCACACGTCTGGGAAGTTCGAAGCAAAGGTGAAAAGTCGACGAAGTGTCACGGATGGAAGAAATATGGACAAACGACATAACGAAGAAGGATTTTTCGTTTTTTGGAAGACTGAAGGTTTAGTGGTAGTATTAGAGCCGGCAGTAAAATGTAATGAAATCTTGAATACCGAACCCATCGCTATTCTGCTTATGCTCTAAATAAATAACTTCGAAATAAGATTTATCGATTTAGCTAAATTTATTAGTAAATAAAAGCGGAACAACGTGCTGTTAAGCGCATAATCTTGCGATTTTCTTCAGACAAGCCATTTTGGTATCGATTATGCATAAAATGCGGAATACTTTGTTCAAACGGGAGTGATTTATCGGGAGCAGTTATCGACTAGGTGGTTTATTTAATTGAAGGAATTGTGTTGGGGGATAACTAGTTTATTTATTTGAGATACTTGAGCACTGATAAAGTCGTTATAGCAAACCAAATAGTTAAAGAGAGAAATCTTCCCTCTAGGATATTATTTCGATTCCGTCCGCCTCTAACACAAGTTCGAACATAACTTTCTAACTTAGTTAATTTCTTATAAGTCGGGCACTTAAATTTACTACAATTCAAATTCCTCTTGTTCTTTCGCGAGTGCTTTACGAAACATTGAAGAACATTCACGCTTTGCTCTTTCGTGATCTATAGTGGCAAGTGAATAGATTTGGAGGTCGTTCTAGGGGTTTCGAAAAAGGGCTAGAACTTTATTAAAGAACGAACAAAGGTTCCCCGGTGTATTATGAAAATCAATTTCTCCATTAATGGTGCCATTATCGACGAAATACAAATAACAAAAGTAGTAATTTTGTATTTTTGTGTATTGGAAGCGAATAAAGAAACCCCTTCGTAAGCGTATCGGGCCCAAATCTATGCTTTTAATAATTTTGTAAGAAGTGAATAGAGTCGCCACTTTGGGTGTTAATCTTAGTACCGATCTTTGATTTGTGCCATATAACGTGCCCCAGATACATAATTTAAGTGTAAAAATTCCAAATCTAAATATTACTTAACGCGTACGAGTTGGCACGAAGCTTTGAACATAAACGCTGCTTTCGCTTACTTTATCTGCCTGAATAGGCTCGTCTATAGGCAGCTTAAGTCGAGCAGAGGCCATTACTTTAATTAGTTCCCTAACAAAGGTTCATGATTACCCGGCACGATCATAAGAGGAATCATATCCGTACTTTAAACACGGGAAACTGAAAAAAGGAAAGCGACACGAGCTATTTGTGTTAGGTCAAGCAGCGTTCGATGTGTCGAGCATTCCTCTAAGCCAATTTTTCGGCTAAAGCGTTTTCCGGTTGTCGATTTGTTCAGATGCGCGATACACCTAGTGATTGAAGAAAATTGACGTGACAACTGTGCAGATTTAATATGTAAAGAGAAAAATCCAATACATCGTTTTTCTCGATATTACATAGATAGCAAGATAAGTGAACACAGATTTGCGCTGACAGCGTTGAAAATTGTTCGATGTCTAACTCAAATCCTTTAACAGGCACAAGTAGAAAAAATCAGGAGCGCCCTGATCCCTATCATTTTTAATAATTTCGTTCTGCTATCCGCATTTTTCTCAGACGGGATAAACATCGATTTATGTTGGTTTATAGAAGTGTAAGTGCGATCGATCAATCGCGTCGTGACGTACGCTCGAGCTCGGATTTTGCGATGTTTGGTTTTAATGAATTTATTTGCATTTTATGCATGCTGTTGGCTGTAATGTGAAAATGTGGATGACCTGAGACTAGGTCCAAGAATTTGAATTGAATGTGGAACTCGCAATTTTAGAGGATCCCAGAGCGTCGAGAAGAAACTACTTTTGATTAATGTATCTCCTCTTATTCCTTCGAGTCTCCATTTCGCTTGTTCTTGGTTCTTTTTACGCCGCCGTCAAGCCAAAATCGTTAAGGAATGAAATGATATCGGCCGTTTTTTACTCGAATTAATCAAACAACATTTAACAAAAAATCGTAAATTGTATCCTACCGACTGCGCCGAATTTCGGGCCTAATATTTCGGGTAACAAACGTCGGTTTGAGTGTGCAAGGGGCGAGGAACTATAATCAATATCGAATTTATAAAAATAAAAATTTGATCACAAGTGTGGGTGTAAATGTTGCCGACAAAAAGCTTCACCGATAGACTCACTGCCACTGTATTATGTAACAAAAAGTATCCCGAATACGTAAAAGTGAAAATTGCGATCGATGAACGTAACATATAGCGAAAGGCATTCTGCAACACACAGACATACATGGCTTTTCTAATCCCACATCAACATTTCTCATGTTGTTGCGAGAGGGCTCTTCTTGTTTCGAGCAGTCTTTAGAAGTTTGTATCGCGTGGAGACTCGGCCATTATTATATGTCTTGCGTTTATAGGGGGAATTATCTACTGAGCTTCTGCATTAGAAGAAAACTTCTCAACTTCTTTTTCCCTCATAATAGCACTTCTATATCTATTTACAAATCCTTTACCCTCATTATTCGTCTTTTCGCTTCATCCTATGCTAATCACGATTTTCCGAAACCATCAGATTTTTATTCCATAATTCTGTCGGCATATCGATGAAGGACCGACGCGTGCGAACCAGACACTTAATTTGCATTTGCGGTTAGATAATTATTTGATTCCCGATGGGATTGAATTTATGTATTTTTAATCGACATGTGGACTCGAAAAAAGTTCTCTTTTATCTTCCATATGTTGTCCGAATAAAAGAAATTGCTCGAAAAAACCTCACTATGGATATTTCCACCATTTCAAATGAAATAAGCGGAAAATTTTAATTCCGTCAAAGCTTTGCAGCTTGTTCATGTTGATTATCAATTAAACGTCGCTCAAATTTATTTTTAAAATATTCCTCTCTTTTTCCTCGCAATGTTACCAATCTCCCTAATTTTCCCTTTTCTTCTCTTTGCTCCGAACCTATAAACAAATTACAGCCGCCTTATCCTTTCGAGATATAACATAACGATATTTGCTACGTATAACTTTGACTAAAAAAGTTTTGCAAAATAGTCTTTGAGAACCCATCCACAGTTAAAAGCTTTGATTTTTACGAACATAACTTTGTGAAATGTTTCTTTGTAGGATACAAAGCCTCGAATTTCCGACAAAGCCGTACAAGTTGGATTTTGTTTAATTCTTGTGAATCCCTTAAAGAAAACCTTTTTATTGAAGTAATAATCTTCGCAATTCAACATTAACCTGGATGCTTTGAACTTCACCAAATTCCAGAGTGATTTTCCGCTTACATTTGATTCGCTTTATTTAACCAAAGGGACTCGCATAATTTTAATGTGTTTTAGTAAGTATCTTGAATGTTTGCCCACAACTTCTACATACATATATACACACAAATAATGATGGGAGAAATTCAGGAAGTTTAATTGAACGATATGTACTGTTTACAAATAATATTTCGAACTGACCTTCTACATGTAAACTTCCTGAGTTGAATTCATGTCATAATTGTGAAAAATGCAACGTTTACCGCACAATCTGAGGAAAAAAAAATAGCCTAATACCTGCATGCGCGTGCAAGAATAAAAGAATGTCGTCGGGTCGGGAGATAATTTCGTACAATGATACAGACACCCCATTTTCCACTTTACATGGTTGTGTACAATTGAATATTCAATTAATTTCCGGCTATTTCACGCCGACAAATTGAAGTCGTTACAAAATGGACATCGTTTCTAAAGGTTTGCGGTCTTGTATATATGTGCCGGGTGGCTTAGGGGACAAGGTGATGGTGTCGCCCTCTGTGCGGCGTTTGTTACAACTTGTAGTTTAAGCCGCAGCTTTCTTTATTTTTTCAGCTAGACAAGGTAAGATAGACAAGGAGAAGAAGCGAGGCGGTGTACAAATTGCCGCATCCGCAAAAGTCTACCTTCGAATTCGCAATATTCTAATGTATATAATTACGAAGGGGGATGTGACGCTGAAGAGTATCAGTTACTTTCCTCAGGGGCAAGTAGGTAGGTATTACAACTGCAGGTAATTTCTGCGATTCGGTAATCCTCTTAGGAATGTTGAAGTTTGAGCCGAGCTTATCTGGAGCTTCGGATAAATTTTAAAATGAAAAAAAGTAGATGCTAAAGGGGGTTATTGTTTCGGTGGTAAAAACCCGGATTGGTGGAGTTGTCGTGTAAATGAAAATTTCGTTTTAAAGAGTCATTTGTCGTTGCTTTGATAAGAGAATGATGGAATAATTGGATATGAAAAAGTTAACTTTTCCTGATTTATGAGTGGAGTTGTGGTGTGCCGTGGGTGGTTAGAGGGTGTGTTTTCTTGTGTTTAATGGGGGGTTCGGTGTTATCGAAATTCCGGTCTCTGCTTGGCGAAATTAAAATTGGTCATAAATTAGTAAAAATTAATTTTGAGCGGCCGTATTTGCTGTGTAAGCGAGGAAAAATTTTAGTTTGAATTGAAGGGAGTGCGATTGGTAACAGTGAGTTTAACGCGTCGAAACAAAGGGCGCTGCTATAAATAATGTTAAAGAGAAAATAAAGTATATCACCGAAGCAGCAGTTTATAAAATGCGAAGCTGTCTCGCCTGTTTATTTGTATACTAGTGTATGATTTATTATATTTGCAAAAATGTCTTGCAATGAATTGTTAGCGTTTTTGATTTCGCAACGTTTTTCTTTCGCGTTTTATGAAATACGAGGGAATGTATCCATGGCAACACTCAAGTGTGACGATCGGATTTTGCATACTGTCTGGACTGTACACTCGGAACTAAGAAATCCTTCCACCGGAGCTGGTTTCCGTTTTCTCCGGAACATACTCTTATTTCTGCTTATGGTATATCCTATCACATATTTCAATTATATGGTTTCACCCCAATACGCCGCAAGAATTACATCCGAAAACTGCTGTCTCCTGAATTGTTTACACGCCGCAACAAATTGCGTAACACGAGTTTTATGTCCTTCTGCTTTCTCTTTCTTATTCCTTTTAAACGGTTAATTCAATAAATACGCAGTAAAAAATTTTCTCCTCGCACATTAAATTAATTTATTTAGCATACACCGTGCTTAATCTTGCCACAAAAAATATATAAACTAATCACCTTTCTGCAATGTTTTCTCTATACTTTCTACTTAAAAATGTGATTTACCTTCATCCGGTGCTATTGCTTTCGCCAAGTGGCTTTTTCTCACGCACGTTTAATTGTCCAAATTAACCGACACGCCATTCGACTCGAATGTCCACCTACTATTGACTTAACTTGCTTTAATTCCACCATCGCCATCCTTCATTCCACGTACACCCATATTAAAGCGTCATCCACAAAGACCCATTACCTGTCCCAGCGCCTTAACTTGCTTCCATTATTAATCGCCCACTCAATTTCTGTAATAACGCCGCCCCTAACCGCAAACTCAGCCACCGGACACGACTTTTTCACCTCGGGATCGCCACCGCCAAGATCTTAATCACCGCACTGCTGAATTTTACTGTAATCGCTGTCTCCGTGCATGTGTTTCTATACCGATGGGAAAAAATGATTCGTTGAACGAAAAATCGGGGAAATGAGAACGCCAGCCAGTTTATAAAATCGCGTTTGTAATACGCGATTTGGGAAATCAGCTTTATCTAGTTTCGTACGGAAGCACGCGGGTTGCGAGCGCCTCAAATATGAACAAAATGCGCTTACCTCGAAACTGCAAGGGTTAAAACTTAACCTGAAATAAAATATGCGCTATTTAGCGTGATTTGCGCGTGCAAAATTTAGATTTCGTTAGCGTGACGGGAGTGCGGTACTGCGACGTGACGTACCATAGGCAACCAATTATACGCTCTGTGCGGATTTGAATTTTAGTTTAGTTTATTTTGAAATATTAAACGATAATTGTGTAAAATGTTTAGGGGGAATGTGGAATATGGGCGAACACAGCGGATAGAACATGGAACGATGCGTAATGTATAACAAAGCACAAAGAGTTTTGACACAAACAAGTTGAAGGTTGAAGACATTAAAGTTATATATACGTAATCACGTAATAATTTTGAGTGCTTATATTGATTTATAATTTATGGCAGTGGATAACAATCGACAACAGTTTGTTTTCCTTTATTCGAAGTGTTGTGAGGCTTAATTTGTTGTCGGAAAAAATACGAGTTGGGAAGTTGTTAAAATAGTGGTGACTTATAGTCAGAAGTATAAGATGTCTGGAAATGGGGATTAACGACGTAATAATACAGGCTGGAGTCTCTTCCTTGCAGTTTAATTTGTTCGTCTATAGATTGCGGCGTGTGTTTGACGATTCCCGCCTTTGTGCGTGCTGCACGTTTTTGGGCTCGTATATAAGGCATTCGTTGGTTCTGTAAAGAACATTATTTTTATGTGATTTATCGCGAAGGTTTTTTTATTTAACTTAAAGGCGCCGTTAGTTGTCTCCAGCGAGAAGTTTCTTTGACACCTAGAGAGCTCTCGGCATGTAAAATGCGATGACGCAAAGTGCGCATATATTTGATTAAATAGCAAAGTATGTGTACTGCAGCGGGAGAAGTTTGATATTTATTTAGTAGGCTGGTCGTTAACATTAAAGGCAACATTCGGCATTATTCCAAGGAAACAAAACAGTCAAAATAAGAAGTGGGCTGTTTAAAATTTAAAAAGTTGAATTTGTCCCAAAGGGCATAAAAAATACCGGTACGTTTTATTTACTTCACGTCATTGAAATAAGATTTTAGCGGAACATTTTTATCAGATTACATCATCAAAGCTTTGCAGTGTTTCCGGTTTTCCGAGTTACGCTGAAAGACTATGGAATTTTGTTGGTTTTATTTAAATATTTCGTTTTATCTGGTTTTGTAACATGCTCTAGCGTGTTAAATTTTAATCTGCGATGTTTAAGCACTTGTCCACGTAAAGGGCTGATGCGAAGTTATTATTTAATACTTCACACGTATGATGAATAATTGAATAAAGGGGCTGTTTTGCGGAGGTCGGCAGAAAGGCAAAATCAAGCGAATTTCTTGTTTGATGTTGCGTATTTAGATCATCTGCTGCATTAGTAAGCGAATTGTTGGCGAATCGTTTGCCAAATAGGGCGAAGAAAGTGTAAAGGAGAAATATTACAAAGAGAGGCAAACAACAGTAAATACTTTGCACGCGCCCTGAGAAAAACGTATAAAGTTGTAGCAAAAAAGAGCATGGACTTTTCGAGGCGGCTTAGTTGCTTTATAAATACCGGCAGAATAATTCAGCTGTCAAGCCCAGGCATGCATTATAGTCGAAAGACAACAGGGCAAGTGCTAAAAGATATGCTCCACTTTGCCAGAGTTAGGGCTAAGGACAAACAGGGTCGAGATATTTATTTATATATGAATTCTTCTATTTCCGACCTTATGCGCGCTACTGGGACCTTGTTTAAATTTTAACCACCTCGAATTTGATACGTACTAAGTAAATGTAAATTTATACATGAAACTACAAACGCATAAAACCTAAATGTCCCAAATTACCGCTCAAATACTTGTACAATTTGCTTCCGGACCGACGTCTTACATTCATTACACTTTTGCCACCATTCATACCCCGCTTTCAATTAAACTTCACTCGCTAGGGGAAACCCGTCAACTTCCTCTTGGAGCAAACTCAATCTGCATTATTGTTGGTCCAGGTATTGTACAACTTACAAAAAAAACACACGAACGACGCTCACTGCTTGCCGCACGAGATGCATCCTATCGACTGCGCCATTAACGAATCCGATTATTTCGACTTTTTAATATTTCGATGAAGAACCGATGCAACTGCTCTAGCTTACGCTTCATTACTCTAGATAGTCTCCGGTCATGCGCAAGCGCCCTCCAAATTTTTCATTCTCTCCTCGCATAATTAAAATACTCGCAATTAACTCTACGAAAAAAAAAAACAACCATACACGTCGTGGCCATTTGTCGTTAACGTTCATTCATATTAATCGATCAGCGAGAACTAATTAGTCAGCCTACGTTGAACGCGGAGCCAGACATAATCAATGACTTAACCAGGCCGCGTTAAATTTTAAATGTCCACTGCCACTGATCTAATAACTTTGTCGCCATTATTACGTTCGATTTTTCTCGTCACATTTCGTCAAACAAACAAGTCGCTGCGTTAGGCAGTTATTAGCTTTTTTCGCATATTTTTGTCCGCCGATCGCTGGATTTTTGCTGGTGGTGCGTTCCAGCAACAGTTTAGCGTTACGGCGATAAGTTCTCCTGGAGGATTATCGCATCAATAAATCATGCCTGCTCATGTACAATTTTGATGACGTTACTTTGCACAGTTTGTTTGTCTTCAATCATGCTCATTTTAATTCATAGCAACTGCCTCGTTTATGTTATTCGCTACATGCTTCCCGCTTTTGCACTTTGTCATTCATGCCAATCCTATAGGGTGAGTCCGAGTTCTCGCGAAAAAATTTTATCAGTAAATACAGCGACATGAATAATTACCCCGGCGATAAATAATCCTGTGTCGTGTATTTGTTAATTTTATCGCGATTTGTTTTTGTGTTTTACTTCATTCTGAAATAATTGCGAATAAATATCAAATCAAAAACATCTCGACCCACATTACAGGCTGCGATAAGAATGAGAAACGAAGTTGAAATCTTTGCTTGTACAATCGAGGTCGATGTTCTTTTGGAGTTTGGTAGTGACGTTAAAAATTTCATTTAAAAAACTTTGATAGCCCTGGACGTGGACGTGACGTGGACGAACGCTAGGAGGTGGAGGCAAGAAAAACGACTTCGTCTGGAACAGCTAGCAAAGGAGACATTTGCATAATATATGTTTACAATTACTGTTACTGCTGCTCACTGACAAACGTTTTTGAAGATGCATGAAGTGCTAGACGTGTGCACGTACTTTTCGAATTGAGCATGCGCAATAACTACTACAACCCGACCATAATAATAATTCCTTTATATTGCCTCATAATAATATAATCAATAGCAATAAAAGTTGACATGAGAACACAGGCTATAATTATAGCAACAGATAACTGGCCACGATTTTCTGTCTGATTCGTGCACTCTACATAACGACAACAACAAACAAATGCCATCTTATTTCTAGTATCCTTCATTAGTTCGTGATGAAAAAGCCTTGCTGCCAATAATTACAGAAAGCAAAACCAATAGATCCTCTGAAGATTTTACATGATTAGTATATCCGGGAAAATGTAAAATGGCAGGCCCAAATTTAAAAGTCGCCACAAGGTTATCACAGATGTACTGCCAATAATGGCTAATACTCACATATTTATGAATAAACATCTGCATAGACCTTACCTGACCTGACCTGACCTGACCTGACCTGACCTGACCTGACCGGACCCGACCTGACCGGACCCGACCTGACCTGACCTGTCAGTCACTTTATTAGTCAGGCAGTCATTCTGTCAGTGAGTAGGTAAGTCAATTTGTCTGACGGTCAGTTAATCAGTCGGTCAGTCTGACTTGAGCTGACACGATATGAATCTTTCAAAAACATTCAACATTTTCAAAGATGTGAACGTGGGGGATTTCTTTTATTTTGAATTTATTTATGAGAATGTTTCAGGTCAAAAAACACAAGATCTGTTCCGTTTTGCTGAATGTTTACTTAAAAGTTGCTCCAAAACGTGCGATTTAGTGACTCTGAGAGAAAAAAAATCTTTGATGTGACACAAAGCAAAATATCGAGTGCTCGCCTCAATCCTGTGGGGACGGTTAATTGCAAAACTAGCAATATGTTAATAACTGCATAACCGGGATGCATTTGCAAATTTAGTCGGTTGGCTAAGTCTGAGTGTAATTACTAAGTCATGTGTCTCCTTAGAATTTGAAGTCGCCCACGTCTCGGCTAGTAGTTGTGTTTGTGGACGCATGCTTCCAAAGACATCAAAGCGTCTCCGTTACAAAATATTTACTTTTTAGGGGTTCCCTCTTTAACAGATGATTGCTTTACGTTTTTGGAGACTCCGTACGATCGCGATTTAAGAGAGTGCTGGTCGAAAAAGAAACGTTTGCTGCTAAATCAATCCGCAGTTCTTGCGTGGACGCCGGATTACGGGCGGATAACGCACCGAAGTCGGTTTTACGAGCATTTGAATATCTCCATGTTGTAACAAAGCAAAACGGCGGGCCGTCGATTGTCCCGGCCGTAATTCAGTCCTGGGCTTATAGGAGGAATTGTTTTTGAGGTAAAGCCGAAAAGGTGGCGACCGTATCAGTGACAGGGTCTAAACGGCGGCAATAATCCGTGACTAGAGAAAGGGCTTCGTTCGTATTTAGTGCTTTATTGGGGGATACTTTCGGACTGGCTGTAGTTAAGGCTAAACCTGTTATATCTTAGGATCCGTGATTGGTTCAACTACAAGTCCCGAACAAAAGAGCCACAATCGATAAATCTTGGTGGAGAGGTAAAGGTAATAGAACACAACAAGCCCGCACCTCGCCGACGGCCAGATCAGACTTTCGGTCTTCTGGACGCAACCAACGCGCACCCGTCGACCCGAAGAGGAGTTGATAACACAGAACAAAACAAATGACCGGTCGGTGGTCGCCGAACGAGTAAATCTGAGCGACAATCTGTTCGACAGAAACATCGCCGGCCCGGTCACTGCCGTTGATTAAATCCATTAACCATCGAAGACTGCTTGCCCTGGACCTCCTCCACCGGCCGAATTATGTATTTAAATTTTCTGGCAAGACAGCAAAGAAACAGAAGGGTGGTTTCGTTAGAGGCCACCCGGATCACACCATGTAATCTATGCATGTTTGCACAGCAATACGCAACAGGCTGTTGTTTGCTTAATAGTGTCAAGTGTTCACTTACAATACACACCATCTTCCAGCGTGGCTCCAGAACGTTCCGCTTCTTCCGTCCAGACTCTAATTTGCACTTCCGTCTGCATAAAATCAGGTGCATTCAATGCTGCAGAACCGGAAGGTGCTTCTAGACGCGACTTCATTAGCTATTCACTCTGCATTGCTTAATTGTTCCGGCAAGTTCCTGCCAAAAAAACGCACATTTCATACAAAGCGCAAATTAAGTCGGGAAAGTAGGCAGCTAAAAGCTTTTTCATACAGATTAACCCTCCTGACCCCTAAACTGTATCGATACTAGATAATCCGATTTACCGCCTGGCACAAGCCGGACAAGCTCAGAATACGACGTCTTCCCATCACGCAGTCGCTAAACCTTCGTCCCAACCACCCCAAACTCACCACCAATATTCCCAATCATCAAACCGATAAACATTATTATTGTCTCATTCGACGAAATTCCCTTCTCATTTACAATTCCACTCTCTAACGCATTAATCACCCCACGAATTAGTCAATTCATCCTTTCAGATAAAATCTGGCTTACGTCAATGAACAAAAGTGATCCCACGATCGCATTTCACGAAATGAAACCGCCTATAACGTGACGAAAAAGCGTCAAAACAAAAAAATCAAAAAGCCGATTACATAAAATTGTATTACTTGTCGTTGTGAAGAGAACATTTTAGACTGTTTTATTTAAATTATAAATAAATGAAGTTAACTGTGATTCGGGCTATTACATGCGCCACCAATTGCTGTTTGGTCCCGTGACTGATCCATTCATTAAAGCAAACTTAAATCGTTGGCCCGAAATGAGAAGATTTTTTTTGTTCAGGTTATTACGTACGCCACCAACAGTTTGGGTACCGTGTTTGCGACAACAAACGTACAAGTTTCGTCCCGGACCCGAGAAAGGATCGTTCTTATTTCCACGAAACACGAAATGTGTATACATAACAATAATAATGATAATAACTTAAATTAATGGTGAATTCGGGCTATTACGTGCGCCACCAAGTGGTTTGGTGCCGTGACCAGGATAACCGTTCGAACTCTTCACCACGTAAGCTATGCGAAGCACTGTCGAATGCCGGCAGTGTAAAAGGATTACATTATGCTTAAAATATAAAATTTAAAATGACGTTCGTCAGTTGTACAAAAAAAGGTAAATGTTAAGTGAAGCTAGGGGTGGTATTTTTGCAAGCCCTTGTTAATTAACCTGCGTCATTTGAAGGTTGGCGAGGTGAAGATTGGCAGTCATGTGGTGTGCGCGATGGTCAAGTTTTTTGTCTGCGGATTAGATTACAATAGCCCCACTCCGTAAAAGATCGGCGGTAAGCTCCGCCCCCCGTGGAAGCGTGGTGGCAATCTTAGGCGCGTAAAAATTTTAAATGTTATGAATAAATTTTTGGCGCGAGTGTGGAGGTTCGTTATATGGCGCGGTGTTTAGCATACCGCGTCGATAACGCCGTAGTTTAGATAAAAATTTCGTTAGTTAGTAATCGGGAAGCCGTCGATGTCGAAATTGGATTATTGGAAGATGCAATTTTGAAAGTAGGTATGAGGACCGCTCAGGATGAAGGGCATTTAACCGAAATAAAGGGCGGATGTCGCATGGCCGTGAAGGCGAGATTAAAGACGGAAATCGCAAATCGGTGCACGACGTCGTTAAACACGTGCTCGGCAAGTTTGACGAGTCGCGTTGATACAGTCGAGCGAATCAAAATTGACGATCGCTGGTCGATTAGTCTGGATCTATGATCTATGGTGATTGTCCGTGATCCGTCAATGGGTCGGTAATCCCTCCACGTCAGTGCCGATTTGAATGCAAGATGGATGTAGTAAGTTGGAGTTGTAAGGGGTAGTGGACGCGGGGCGGGTGCGCCGGACCGACCTCGTGGCGTCGTGGCGCAAGGCGCACTGTTCAATGTTCCCGCTGCATGCTCACTGTTTCCTCGAACTCTTGGGTGGCCGGTAGTGTCTGTGCTCGCTGCGCTCGCAACGCTCGTCACACGCTCGCGTCGGGCTCGGGGCGCTCGGGATGTGAGCCGACTGCAGTGGTATGTGCGGTACTGGGGCGATCCTCTGGCTGCTGGCCGCGGCGGACCTGGTGCTCTGCAGCGAGTTCCCCGAGCGCGAGTGCTGCGACCTGCCTCTGCCCCAGCCGACGGACGGCACTTCCTCGACGCCGGCGGCCACCGCGCGTCCAGGTGAGCGATCCATCACAATTAGGCGGCCATCTGTCTTGGCCGTTCATCAATGACCGCCGCCGCTCGGCGGCGGACGCATACATCACTCCGTTTGGCACCGGCGTCTTGGTCCACCCGGGCACCACGACCGGCCTGACCCGACCATGCAACTTTGATGGGCGCCCATGCCCCGGCCCAGATCGATGCCCAGTCCTAAATCATTCACGACTATTATAATCCGACGTCACGCTGACGACACCACGTGCACACCTCGCTAACTGGCCCTATTACGACAAGTAAACAAAAAATCTATAAATCGTTTGTTCAAGAGGCGGCTCAGCTTCGCCATCCTCGAAAGTAAATTCTATTTTCTCGTCGCATCTACCAACATAATTGACAGGCAAAACGGTTTTTGTATATAAATACACGTGGAGATGGCACGCCGGGACGGTGTAGTCAACTTCCGGGCTATTTGTTTTTATTTCGCTAGAAATTGAATACAATATGAGCTTTATCAAGTCAAGAAATCTGATACGGCACCCGCAGTAGGAATTGAGATTACGGCCGGTGCACTCTACTCACATTTCTGTATAAAAAGTTAGAGATGCTTGAATAAAATTTCCGAATCGTCTCGAAAACAGTTTCTCAACTAAGTTATCAAGCGGCGAACATATTTCTTTTATTCAAATATTCAAAGTATAAGTCACGGCCACCCTCTCCACAAAGACCGTTGTATTTAGTCTTTGATACATGCTTCAATTCCCGGCAAAATTCCACTACCTTGTTTTAAACGAATCAGGACTACAGAAAATCCTTATGACTATAATAATATGCGCCCCACTGCCTTCCACAAACCATGCAAACGCCAAATCACATCAAAAAAATCTCTTCAAAGTTACCAGATAAAGTTTGTTCAAAAAATAAAAGTTTTATGTCACGTTGACAATGAAACTGCGGTCCTCTACTATTTCTTTGCATTATTTACGCTATTGTTATTACTGTTATCATCATCATTGTTGTTAGTCAACATGATTTTGCTGTTAGTCAACAGTAAAAGTTCTAAGAATTTCAAAATCCAAAGATACTTTTCAGAATTTCCGAGAATTGATTTTTCAAAAATTTTTACATTTTCTCTTCTAAATTTATCGACTTAAGCAGCATTTTCCGAAGTAATTTCCCTGACGTAGCTCGACTGGCAGACCCTGTTTGTGAAACTACTTTGATACTAAACAACGTGAATGTTACTGACAATACAATTTAATTCAAATATTTGCTTATTCGCAATTATAATTATAACATCATTTATTCTCAAATAACTTTCCTAAATAGACTATTGGTACAATATGGTTGTTAACAGAAAGCGTTCCCTACAAAATTACTGAAACCAGCTCCAGTTTTCTCTTAACTCGGAATTGTCTAATTTTCCTTTCATCTCAGAAAAATCCCAATTTGAAAATCTACTCCTCACTTTTATTTATGTGTGTTTAGAGACGAATACGTTCGTCTTTCAGATTAAATACCTTTCATAAAAATATTTTCGGGATGTTGAAAGATGTTTTTATATAAATAAACCTGTAA
The DNA here is from genome assembly GCF_036711695.1 of Zophobas morio. NCBI lineage: Eukaryota > Metazoa > Arthropoda > Insecta > Coleoptera > Tenebrionidae > Zophobas > Zophobas morio. Next base: position 10,561,753 of record NW_026972149.1, read on the forward strand.
GCTCCCATCGTAAAAAATAACAATGGCACGTGCTGAGCGTAAATCGGCGTAAATACATACATGGCTTCTGATTAAGGCAAAATCTTATTTGACAGTTGGTATGAAAAAGTAGAGCTTCCTCGTCTCGGAAGATGTCCACAATTGAATGAACTTTCTCCCTTTTTCCTCTTTAGTAATTACCGAAGCCAAATAGTTGGAAGTTTTCACCAAAGAAACTTGTAATTATTTCCTAAGAAGTATCCGTCGCTATAACTTATTTTCAAGCTTGCATTTACGTCAACTGCAGGTTAGGGTCAACGTTTTTCTAAAGTTGAAAATCTAGAAGTAGAAAATACACCGTGGATAATGTCGAGTGTATTATGTATTCCGGATAAAGTTCTAAGGGTGTATTATACGTATAAGTTTGTTGTAAGTTAGTGAAGTCGGAAGTGCATCATTATTTAATGGGTTCCTTCTCACGTATAAATACAGTAGTCGGTGCTGGAGCGGTTATCATACACAAGTGCAACATAAAATGAATTTTAACTTACAAAACTGCAATATACTGTTGCTAAAATGTATCCAGATGCTAAAATATTACTTAGTGCAGTGTCTGGATACCGCGATTCGTGTGTTCAAGTTCCAGATCAAAATTGAAGAAAACAGGCGACAAAAGATGAGGGTCAACTTATTTATACTTTTGGAAATATTTTAAAGACAAGTTGTCCCACGGGATTCATGGGCTATGCGACTTTTGTCTTCTGACCTGTCTCAACAAAACATGCAAGGTGATACATGATTGTACTTGTGCTACCTCAGAGGCATTTTCTCGGAGCTGCCATAAAATAAACTCGCTTAGCTGGGACTATTGCTGTCCTAGATTAAAATAACTATCGATTTTTATAAATTATTTACGCGGAACCGGTGACGAGGAGATGGACCTACACCAAATGTCGATTCCGACCTTCCGTCATCGACCAGCGCGCTCCCGTACAAAATTTTTGCTTGATTCACCGAGACGATATTGACGATGATGATGATAATATTAACAATAATATTAACAATAATAATGCACTAAAAGTAGTGTACAACAGTGAGGCCTTTCCATAAAAATGGAATTGCTAACCTGCACACAAACATCTACTAAAATTTGATTGTGGTCCAAGAATCAAATGTTGAAGTCATTCACGTGGCAGACTGCGGTGTGCAAAAATTCCGTCCGCTCTTTATTTTTAACTCGGGCACCAGTTTTCTTACGTTTCTCCTAAGAGCGCATTTTAGTCTAAATCATACCGTGATTGTTTACCTTGTCAGCTAAGTAGGTTGTTAGCTTAAGCTCAGTTGGTAAGAATTAAAGTCATTGAAACACAGTGTCTTTTATTTACTAGCTGATACATCGTAAAGTGTTTTAGTTAAGCAACGAAGGTTATGCCTACGTATCTGAGTTGCGTAGATTATAAAAAGTGTGCGGAGATGGTAGATCAACGCTATGATACAAGTCCTTGCGCGTTATCTGGCGAATGTAAATGTGGGAACTTAACATGGTCTGTCACTTGACAAAAACGAAACTTGACCTTATTCCCTATATTTTAAGACACGAAGCGTCAGTTTAGTTGAGCACATGCAAATTCCGCTTCCCCTACAACGGATTCGTGTAATCGTTAAGCATTCTGTCAAACCGCGTCTGGATATCAAGCAACCCTTGCAAAACGTGACATCCATTGAACTTGGAACTTCCACGACTTCCATTACTTTTCAAAAGTCATACTAATAACATTTCTTCAATTCGTCGCGGTGCGCCTAACAGATGTCAATCCGGCATTATTTCCGCAGCTTTTTAAATCCTGTTAATGGCAATGCAAACTAAAGATTGAGCAACACACGACATTTACTCGCCGAAATGCCAGTTTAATATTTCGTATGTAGAGATTTATAGTTTAATATTACATGCGAATTGCCGACAGTTTAAAATAAAATGCAAGCCGTCATTAATATAAAATCCACGTACGAACAGTCCTCTAAGTACTGCTCCTCCCTATTTCGTAACTTTGCAATGCGTGCTGTGCGAAATACATTTCGTCTTGCTTCTTCAGCATGTTCCGACGATGCTCGCGAATTATTCATGTTATTCCCCCGAAACAAACTCACAATTAATAAAACTGATGGCGTTCTAAATTTTATGACTTATACGTTCTTTTATACGGTACCACTTCCACCGAAATCGTACGATAAATATAAAAGCAAGGATTATATTATAATCCTGATTTTACACCAAAGTAAAAACTCCCTTTACAAGCGACATGAAAAACAAGTTCGTAAACATCTAGCCATAAAACAAAAATCGATTCTACTACTTTCTCACACGACAATCAACTAGAAAAAAAATCCGCAAACACGTAATTTTTAATTACATGTGCACCATGGAATCGATTAGCGACCAAGCGAATAACTAATACATGCATAATTACTTAACCTTGCTTTTATCTTTCACCTACGGCCTTCGAGAATAATTTGCATAAACCTTTACAAATTAATAATATAAGCTTTTATATCAACTAAAAACGTAATTTACAGAGAAGCCCATTCAAGTTTGAAAGCCTCGCCGGAACATTTAGATCCCGTAAGGTCTTAACGCTATACCATACCCCACCATAAATATTAAATCTACTATAATTTTCGACGTTTTCAAATAATAATCTATTCTCAAACAACTCGCGATAAGCCCAGCAATAATCCGAAGATGTATTTTTACTGTATTTTATTATTATGAGAGTTGAGAAGACGTTCCATTTCCCTTATCTCCACTCCAGCATGGAAGCATCTGCATCGGCTTAGATTTCGTGTTAAGACTGTTAACTTAAAATTAAGTTTCTTTGTGCGCCGTCTTTCGCACGTCTGCATATTTTTCTCACTGATTGTTCCAGCCCTTTTAAGAATTAGAAAAAGTTCCCCAACGTTTGATAATTAAATCCTCACTGTTTGATTTTTTCGATGGACGTCGTATCCTTCCAGATTGTGAGATTACTTTGAACTGCGCCAATTCCACGTCTCTATTTTTTCGCCAATCGCCATTTTAACCCTTCTGAGCGGTGTAAATTCCCCATTTTCCTCCTCAGCATTCCAACTCTTTTAAACAGCGCCAAATTTACCAACCGTCTGATAACTAAACGCTTAATATGCGATGTTTATGCGTCAGTATTTTAGCATGAGTTGCGTCAACCTATTTAACGATTAAGATTTGGATTTTTTGTATGTTTTTTTTATCGCATGTTGCTTTCAATGGAATAGTTTCGGCTTCTTTGGTATTTTTGTAGTGTTGGGTAATTATCGTTCGATGTTGATTTTTCGGCGGCCGTCGTAGCCCTTCATGTTGTGCGCAACACGCTCGTCCAATTTTCCAAGTTGTTGGTAAAAACCTTGGTTACTTTCCCCATTAGGCCTAGTTTGGGTGTTTCCGCCGATCGAAGCAAATAAGGTTGTAGTTTGATGGGGTGAACGTGGAAGTGGTGTATGTAATTAAAAAACTGAGATTCGGGGAGGTCCCGGTTTGCGCCTCCGACGTCGGTCGGAAATCCACCCCCGCAAGTCTAATAAATAACGTGAAATAATGAAAGTTTGTTGGTAGGGGTAAAGGATTTAAGGAAGTTATCCGCTGTATCTTACATATTGTTTGAAAGTTCGTTAAATAAGTTGATTCTTGGTTAACTATCTGAAAATTACGTCTGGAAGGGATAAAAATCGGCGATCGCTGGCGGCGGGCTGCGATCCACATATTGAACTTTAGACACGTAATTAATAACTTTTTGCTGCAGGCAATTAAACTGTTGAAGACCTTGTGAAATAGTATTACAGTAACCGTTTAATAGAATTGTCGAGCGGCCCATCAAAAACATTTTATTGGAATGATGGAAGTTCCATTAACCTCGTACCCGATAGCCGTTTCAATGATGAAATATAAAAGAATAAAGCTGGCTTCTGCCGGAGGATCGAAAAGATTGGCCGAAAATAAGCCAGAAAATATTATGCGAATTTCTTGTTGTTTTGCCAAAAGACATAAAAATAGAAGGGGTGCAATTTTATCATAGCAAACCGTCAATATTTTCGTATTTACAGCTTTCACCTATTTTGCTTTTTGATTTTCCTCTCGGAGCGAGTCTGCCTCGAACTTGTAACTTCCTTATCTCCGGGGCTCTTTAATTTTACTCGCGAAAAATTAGTCGAATAAAAAAGGACACCTCGCCACGGCACGGCTTTCTAAACAAATTTTAATTAGACAGTCTCAGTTTCGCAGATCTGAGAAATTTCTCAATAAAAAGAAAAATCTCTTTTACCGACTATATTTTACACAAAACCTTATTCTTGTTAAATTTTTACATTTAACGGAAGCATGTTGATCGCATTAATTGATACTTAATTCCCTGCTCCTGCCTTCATCTTCGGAATTTTCTACATTTTCCTGCCGAAAAGCATAATTTAGAATTTTAATTAAGCGTAAATTTCACGGAGAATTAAAGTCTATCAGTCTTACGACGATCAGAGTTTCGCTTATCAATTCGACTGCAGTTAGCGTGACATCTCATTGTATATTAATATCTTCGGTATTAAATCGGTTCACCGTTGTTCACGACCTTTCGCCAAATTGTTAGATTTTTATTTGATATTCCAATAAAAGCAGTCACGATTTAGCACAATTTTTATCCAAGCTTGCCAAAACAAAATCCACGACCAAATTGACAGTTCCATCAACAAACAAACGTGGTTATTGCCAGTCACGGCTCACAAATATCTTGCATTACCGCAAAATTGAACTTTATAATTTCATTTTAAAAAAATATCAACTCGTCGCCAAGAGCACTTTTTTCTAAACGCTCGAGCCCGACAAATATTTTTCAATCGACTAAAAAATTGGGGCGAAAACCGCACTCAACTGGTCTTTGTCCTACTGACATTTCTCACTCGCAATTAGACCGCCTCAACACTCTCACCCCTATTTTTCTAACAATAATGTCTGCTTTTTTAATTATGCCATTTATCCGCTGCGATGACGGACTTTAGTGGCCATAAAACTTCTAGTAGATATAAAACTAAGCTAACTACTTTCACTTTGCGAACTCTGTGTGGAGTAATGCGTGCTTCATGACTGGTAGCCGTTTCCCGGCATTTTCAGAAAATAGGTGACAACCCAATTTGTTTGTCATAACAAAATCGCCTAAAATAAATATTATCTCTCTCTCTCTCTCTCACACACACACGCACTCATACACGGTGTTTTGAATTTCTTAGCCAAGTCTTGTAGTCATCGTAGTTAATAAATTTTTATTTATCACGTTCACCTGGATCGTTAAATATATGGTACGTTTATCTGATAACTCGCTGGCGCCCGTTAAGCGTCACTCGGCTCGTGGAAAATTTTTGCGTCTTGTGTTCTGCGTGACAACATATTTGTTTACTGTACGCAAGCCGAGGTTGCAATAAAGCGTGTTATAGGTGTTATATTGTGTTTGCTGGGAGTGAGGGATCGAAGAGTCATAACTTAGGGTAACTGCGTCTGATTGATACTAATAACATAAGGTTTAACAGTTTCGAGTATCACGTTTTATAAGGCATCCTAAAACCGGTAATATTTCTTTAACCGCAAGCATCCAGGTCCTTCCGGGTAAATAATTGCCATAATGTGGTAAAATGCCGCAACTTAATCCTTTCCGTCGCGATTTTTGGCATGGTTAGGACGTGAATAAGGGTAAAAAATCTGTTTCCATATTCGATTGTCGTTAGTCACATCAGTGGGGATAACGGCAGCTATAATAGGGAACTTATCGGAGATTTAAAAAATAGAGAACGGAAACGAGTGAGAAGGCGGGTATTTTTATGAATTTCTTTATATCTATAACAAGACTTTAAACGTGGGACTGTTTCTCATTTAACAAAGTCGCTATCGTTCATAGTTTAGGGTATCCCTGAGGGCTTTAAAGTGGAGTAAACCCTAAAAAATGTTCTAGTTTCGAGGTTCTGGCGCATTGTGCAGCCAAGAAAAATGCAAGGAAGTGACGTAGGTGCTACGCTATTCCGAGTGTTGATCGATAAGTTCAACAGCATTATAAATTAATTTATGTTCTTTTATAATGAACCCTTATTGAGTCGAGCTCAAAATATCAATAATTCTAACAATAGAACGAATTTGTAAGGCAAATAAAAGAAACGCGAAAGGCACGAGTACTGCAAGTTAACTTATTACAGATGGCGCTTTTCGGGAACCTTTTAATACCGGCGATACAATCAAAAGCTTGTTTTTGATTCAGGTGATAATGGACTCACTAATTTCGAGCATTTCGGCGATAAAAACTGCAAGGCTGCACGGATTTCATATTACTTTCAACTACAAGCCAGTAAATAACGCAATCTTCCCAGGGTTGTGGTTAAAGACCGTTTTCTAAGAGAGGTTTTTACTTAGTCATGCGAGCTTTTCGTGTTCACTTCGATTTTTGTTGCAAATGAGTGCCTGTATTAAAGCAGTGGCGCAAGCAACGCGTTTTAATAAGTTGCGTAAGCTGACGCTTATTATAACAGGTTTTTTCCAAACGCAACGCCTAAACTTCAACCGGAAGTGACACTAACTTCATTACACGGACAAATACGGCTCGTTTACGCCGACAACATTTTACTCGGCGCGTAGACAAAAACTTAACTGGAAGAAATTTGCCGCGAATAGGCCACTACAACAAAGAAACATGAAGGCGAGAATACAGGAGGACGGAAAATGTAAATATTGTTTTTGCGACGTCCGCGTCGGCGGTAGTTGTGCGGTACGAGCGGCGATCGCGCGTTAGGTGCTGTATTGGTCTTACGGCAGCCGAATTTACAAGTTTTATCGAACTATAATTAGTTCAGTGGAGCTTTCATGGGGTAATTATGGATCAAGGAGTTGGGCGGAGTTGGGATTTCCTTTCTGGGTCCATATTGACTATTATTTTGTGTTTAACGAGCGACTGTGTCAATTTCGGATGTAATTGACACACAAATTAATTACAAAGTTAAACAAATACAGCGAAGTGTTTGACGTGTAAATTCACGACTACAGTCGGTCCTGGGACTGATCAAATATTATTGTTGTTTTTTTTTTAAGGTTAGTTTTTCGGGGATCGAATCTGGTATGCCCTTCGTGTCGAGGGTTGTCTGTTATAAATTAGAGTAATTTGTTTTGAGTGTAAATATTTGAAATAGTATCGATTCGGCGTGAAAAATTTAGGCGATATTAGCAGTTTAAGAAAAGTTTGGTGGAAATGATTGGTATGAAAGTGTGGAAAGGCGTTAAGCTGAGCCGAACGTGTTATTAACGAGAAAGAAGACATAAAATAAATCAGGCGATAAGTTCGAGAGATGTCGAATGGGTGGTCATACGGCTGGAATAGTTAATGGGTAAATTATACTTTGTAATATGGGGTATAATATCGTCGGATGCAAAAACGGCGTGACGAGCCGCCCCAGTCCTCCATGCTCCGGCTTGAGCATCGTGTGGCATCGCACCATGCATATTTATATAAAAATTATGGCAAAAATTCGCAGAACTTGCTTTGTCGGCCTACTCAAGTCGAAATCCGGCTTGTCTTGGAAACTTAACTTACAAATCATATTCACATGTGGTGCGCATTTAAAAGTAAAATGAATTGTTTTCCAACCGAATAAATACTCAAGGGCCATTTTAAAACTTACTATTTAAGTTTTCCACTTTTCTTAGCAAACTTTTCTTATTAGCAGATCTTTTAACATTTTTTTGCGAACTTCACAACTTAAATTCGCAAATTTTATTTAATCTCGTATCAACCTGCGCAACCCTAAACAACGGCGACACTCGTGATCGATCTCGATGAGGACCCACTTCGCTGCACTTGCTAAAATTCCCGTTTTATTTGACATTGACCATATATTTCCACAATTTTATTAGCAAAGACACTTCGACTGGCATCCATGATCGATTTTTCACCGGAATTTATTGCTTTCGGAGACAACTAATTCCACATTGTTTTACCACCGCATCACCGTTGTTATATTTTAAACAATTAACCACAACTGCTCCAAACGCCGCCGGTATTAATTTTCTATAATAGCCATAACTTCACGGGACATTGTTTTGCATAATTTCAACATAACCTACTTACCTGTGATAATTAAGTTGTCCATCGCCACAAATCATTGCGCGATCGATTAAAACCTAGCTCATCGCCACCCATGGAACACTATTAAAAAAGACGATTCCATGGTCACCGGCGTGCTTAATTTCAACCATTTATCAATGCTACATTTTTTCATAAGCCAAAGATTCTGTTCTCGCATTTAGTTAAGTTCGACGTTGAAAGGGTATAAAGCAATTTCGCTGGAAGTCGCTCACGATTTGAAATTGGAAGGTCAGTGTAAGCTAGGGGTAAAATATATCGATTGCCACAAAGACAATAGATAGATTCGTAGACATATAAGACACGATGAAAGTTTTGTTACATGAGTGTTATTTGGTGCCAACCACTCTCTGCTCATTCCAATCTATTTCTACACCAAATTCTATTTCTTATAACTTGTATATCTGCAGTACTCGATCAAACAAAAACGGTCCAACTGAAAGAATAACGGGCCAGCGATACTTTGACGTAAACTGTTTTACTGAACTTCATTAATTAACGACGACAGAAATGCTTACCTCATGTGAACGGGGTTAAAATGTAGGGTTATTATTCCAATCGAGAGGCTATAACCATAGTTTTTTTGTAAGTTAAGATTGACGTAACGGCGTATTTTGGTATTCACGTTTTATATTATATTTACGTGTAGCGTCGCGCACCCGCGTCAAGGTAGAAAAGGTATAAATTACTAAGCAATTAAGGGGAAACGGCAATGCCGTTACAGGGAATCGAAAGTTGGAGTTTTATCGGCGAATTTTCGTGGGACGCTGTCTGTAGCGATCTGATAATTGACCGATTGGTAATAAAATTGGAATCATCTATTATTCAAGGCATTCAAAGTTATAGGTCGGTCAGGAGAGGTCAACTCTTGGAGATATTTGACTGTCATCTGGCCAGATCGGAGCTCGAAATAATTTATGACTTGATCGGAAAGTAGCGCGGAACATTTTGAAACAAATTCAGTTATTACTTGTCGATCCGTGAACATTGTAACATTTTGCGCGGATCTGTGGCGAGAATGGGGTAATGAATTTGTAATATTTGTACGTTCAGTTTTATTCAGAGCGTTAAAAATATCTTGGAGGATATTTCAAGTATTCGGCTATAATAAGGAGGTTTATGTTTGTTTCATGCAGCGTATCGATATGATTTCGACAATAATTTTATGGCCGCTATAATATCGATTGTCGACTATATCGGACGTAAGTTCGAATCGGATAATAAGTGGGTGGCTTTCACGGTAAATTCGTAACGGGAGTCGTACATAATTGAAGTACAGTGTAAAAAACGTAACATTTGGATATCCGGGCGATATTTCAGATGGAATAAGCGGGATAAATTATGTTGATTTATGTTACGAGAGCGCTTAGTGAAAATATCCCAGTTCCATCAGAATATTCTTCATTTAAGGCATTACGCAGATTGGAAAAATTGTAGGAAGACAGATCCTCTGATGAAAAATAATGAGGGTCTGAACAATTTAAGAAACGATGGAGAGATTGTGTGTATGTAATCGATAGAATTCGGTAATTACAAGAGATCGCGTTCGCGGAACTTCCAAAGATCGATCTTTCGACGAGGGACTAAGGGGATGCCGAAAACAACACTATATATTCCGCATACCTGACCCCAACTATCATGAATCGCATTTGCGGAAAACTGGACATAAATATTGTAGACCGGTTTATCGTTCATCATACAACTTCAAAACAATCGTTAACGTAATAAATGTGCACATTGCTTTGCAAGTTTAATAGCCAGAAAATGCCGGCCAAAAATTACCTAATATTGAAAACGTATACACGTTGCTGCTCATACCTGGCATTTCTCTGTGTTCTTTGGAAATTTCATTTTAAACGCGAAATCCGAAATATTCCTACTCGGGTGAGCAGGATTATTTGCCATAACTTGGCTACCTCGCCACCGTGCATATGCATTTCGCAAATGACATGCTATCGAGATACAACAATAAAAACAAAAGGTTCGTCCTGCCGCAACCGAGTGCACACCGAACGTGTAAGAAACACTCACCAAGGAATCCAATTAGAACTGACCCGACCACCACAAATTTACAGCCCTTTGCAATAATGCTGCAAGCAATTATACTTTTAAACTTTCACGTGTAACTGCGGGGAAAATAAATGATTAAACGTGATGCAGACTCCCCCCCTGTGTTCTCTATTCGTCACCGGTCAAAGCGAAGTGTTCCTCATTTTCACTGACGACAATTCAATCTGGACGACGACAACGGAAAAACGATAATTATTAGTTCGTGTTTCGATCCAAGGAGTTGTAAGTAAAAACGTACAAACGTGGATAAAAAGACGCATTTAGAGGTGTAGAATTGAGACATTATCAAAGAACGTCGAAATTCGCTGAAGGCACAGAGATATAATTCTTTTCGGAATACTCCTTGGTACATTTATGTGTTTGCGAATGTCGTGCTGCTGGATAAAATAATAAAAATGCAAATGCCCTGGTGCACCATAATTTTTCCAGGAAATTTAGGCAGTTTAGAATTTTGACGTGTACAAAGGCAAAACCGCTGCCAAGGCGAAGTGGGTTGGTTGGTCGCTAATCTATGATTACGCTCCGTGTCGCCGTTTGCGTGACCCTATGCGTGTTTTCCTTCCATGTGTATGTGGTCACGACACTCAAACATTACATACTTACAAAATATTCAGCTTAATGCCGAACTAGACCTTTAAATGAATTGTGCATTTCCTATAAAAAAAAGTGCCGAAGACGTTTATCGAGTGTTTTTCACTACTTTACGCCGACAGAATAGTGAAAATTACAAATTACTCTGCTCGAGACCCTCAAGCAATAATATTACGGTAATGCCGGACGACCGGAAAATGACAATCGGACGAATTTAGACAAAATCCCAGCGTTTTGTACGACCGGGCCACACATGAATTATTTATGTTGTTTCCTGAAATGCAATAATTGCCCCGTTAATTCCTACGTACGCTGTCATAGCCGGATTTATAGCCATACGCTACCTGTATTAACATTTAACACCAAGACCCGAGAGCCGGCGGGAAAAATTTCGGGTAGCTGACGATTCTGATCAATACATCCGAACAAAACTTGGAAAACTGATCCATCATTTAAGTAAAATCATGCTCCTCTTGACTCTTTTTTTGCGCTAGTGAAATCGTTAGACGCTAACCAAGAACAAAGTAAAAATCGGCGGCTTCTCATCTCGTACCGGATAAAACGTTTAATTAACTATACGAGATTAACGCGGACATTACTAATTAAGCTAGGCGAAGTCGGGGTTTTTAAAATCTGTGCACGAATTTGCTATTGTCTGTTGTTCGACATACGCCCGCATTTTCGTGACTAATCCATCGCACGCAAATCTTTTCCACTTTGTTGTGTCATAATTAAATAATTTCAATCAAAATAGACAGCTTTGCATTTTGGCGTAGCATGTGAAACTTTTGACAGAAATCGATATCATAACGCCATTCATTATTCGGCGGCGCGGTTGAATTTAACCACATAAAACCTAACACGAATAAGGAAACAATACCCCGAGTCGTATTCTCGACGGGCGGCTAGATTGAATGAATACTTGCAAAGTGTAAACTATTTTTATGGACCTTGCGAAACATTTAATTAATTTATTTAGAGGATTTAATTGGATATATTTCAGGCTAAGCGTTAGTTATGGCATTCATTGTCTCTTGAATGAATGAGCCTGCAGATCTGGAGGGTGATGAGAAAGAGTAGCGGAGGGCGTGGATTAATCATAAAGACGACATTCTCGTAATGCTCCAGCTTTACAAGTTGCTTTCTTTGTATGGCTTAGTGCCGCGATCCACAGATACTGACACGATATACTCCATTCGTTACGATGCTCAAACCACGGAAAATGTTTTGTCGTATTAAAATAAATGTTTCACGTTTTCACTTCCATCTCCAGAAAGAATACACATTTAAATGGTTATGCGGTGCGTTGTGGCATAAACGCAAATGAGCAATTTCATTATTTTCTCTATTATGCGTTCCGTATCTATGATGCCCAATAATATCGGGATTCCTCTATAAATTACATAGCATACCTGCAAACATCAATAACTATAATCACGTTACAACAACGGTAACCGGTATTGTCGCTCTTAATATTGCAAATCACGCCATTTCTACTTTGTGATCACTTAGTTTGCATTAGGTCCTTCTAATCCTCTACCCCTCTCTACCATCGGTGCTTTCTCTTTTCCGTAATATGACAATCCTACTGATTGCGCCATGTCGTGTACACCGAAGAGTCTCCAAACGACCAATTTATTATCTGTAACTACACAAAAATGTACTCCGTTTACGTTCGAGTAATCGCCGCTCCCACTTCTCGATAATCCTACAATCCGTCCGACTGCGCCATGTCATACACCTTGCGTTTATTTATTTTCCGTTCCGCTCTCGATGTGTCTTCTGATTTTCTCCTACTGTTACCTCCTACTAGTTTAATTTGTTCTCGCCTGATTTCCCGACTCTCTTCGTCCGACTTTCGCCTTCGCTTTTTAAGAAGTTACGCCGTGGCGTGTAACTCTTTGAAAAATGAACATCGCGGTTAATTGTTGGGTTTGCGTGTCTGAGAGTAGGCCGTTGGCGGCGTCGCCGTCACTTGGCCAGTGGTCATTGTGCTAATGGCAAGGTGTATCGGCTAACCCTTGCTACGGCCAGATAGACTCCTCGATATGGTAGCGACCAATATTGCAGCAATCATGCCACCGAGCCGTGAGCACGAAGCAATCGCCCCCTCCCTCCTCCTCGTGTTTCATACCATGCCGGCGATCCGTCTGGCGTTTTTTATACCGGATTTTAATGGGGTATATAAGCACTAAATTTAATGAGCGCAGTTTTAATGAAGCGTACTCTACTTAAAAACAATCCGATGTTGTTCGCTAGACGAGGGTTACGAACCCTCAAGAAATCGCTCTCTCGGACGTCAAATGCAACCTTTCTCCAACTTTACGGACCACTACCTTAACAGACTTCAGCGGTCACACCTCCTGTTTGAATTAAGTCTAACCGACGGATTTGGGTCATTTCGGAACGGAACCACGTGTGCAGTATCGTGTCACGTGACGTGAAACTATGTAACCGATATAGCAGCAACAATGCATCAGATTAACGCAGGTTCAGGTCGTTCCTTTTCGCCTTCGAACGCAAGGGTGCATACGAATTCCGGCAGTTACGGTTTCACTCTCCACCCCCACGTAAATTTCGTTTGATTTTATTTCATCAGTTTCATAAATTCCAAAGGATACTCGACGTTTGAATAGAGGCCGGCTCTGCGGAAACTAATTCAACCGGTTTGAAGTCAATAAACCGGTTGCTCGGACGAGCTAAACCGGTTTGGATGTATCAACGTGACGGCGGTATTCAATATCGCCTTTATCGACTGTCGAAAACGTAAAAAAATTACCGGTATGTTTCACTCGTGATGTGTTTGATGCGAATAATTCAGTTTACCTTCTGTATCGGTTCTGAATTCACGAGAAACATTTCTATTATTCGTAGTACGACAGAAAAGCCAGACAAATGTCGTAAACCTGCATTCTTCAAGCTTCATGTCGCCCTTATGTTGTACATATGAGCCATTTTCATTCTGCTGTGCTATTTTATTGTTTTTTCTTCCATGTTCTATAGTCAAGTGTGCAGAATAAACATGAGCGTCGTTTCTTGGGGTGAAATGAAATTTTGTGACATCTGAAGAGACATATTTTATAAAATATTTTAATAACTCGTCCTAACATATAAAATATGTAATGTGTCACTTTTTAAATTAACTGTTTACATCATCGCTCATGCCATAAAGCTGAAGTGACGTCATTAAAAGTATATGCTGGCGTTTAATGAAATTACTGAACAAGTTGCCTCTTCCGACGAGTTTTAAATGCGTTATTTGTGTTTTAATGTTAGTACAACATCAATTATTACCATTTCAGGCTAAATTATGAACTCTAACATCTTTTAACACTTGCTACATCGTACATACAATAAACACACGAGTTACTACTCACTTTTATAAAAGTCAAGTTTTAATACTAACAACACGCTTGTTAACTCCGACACGTTATATCGCATTTATGAGCGAGATAGCGTATCTGTTCTCTTCTTGCACAGTTTGTTAAGATGCATAGACGCATATCCATTGATAAGGTGAATCGCACTAATGACGTCGGTCGCAGACACGCTATACACTTCTACGTATTCTTTTTAAATTCATCAACATGGGTTTCTACTCATTAGTGATAAAGAAAAATAAACGTGTCACTTCGAAATTTAGTTAACCGTGCTACAACAAGAAAAATACCAGGGCCTATTCGTTCAGAAGGATGTCATAAAGTATGCCACGCTGTTACGAAGTAATGCAAACTGCTACACGCCATCCAAAATTATTAGCAGTTTATTATAACAAGAACCCTCCATTTTCAGTAAATGCGAACTCGGGAACTTTATATATAAAAGTGGCAAAAATGTTCAATTTTTTCGTTATTAAAATTTGAAATTTAGATTAGTCACCATATCGTTCATATCGTGGCGGAATAATATATTTTAATCAATTGTTACGTTTTGCATTTGTGTTTGCGTTTTGCATTTTAATAACTAATAAATCCATTAAAAGCACCTAAAAACCACTTGTGTTTACCGGTTTGACATCCATTCTTAGATCTCATCGCTATCCCGGGAGCGAAAGGTCACGACATTGCATGAAAGCTAAATTGGTACGATTATTACGAAACTGTAGTAAATTATCGCGAAATAATTATTCCAAACATAAATCAGAAATATGTAATCTTTACACACAACTTTGTTGTATGCACACAAAATGCATAAACGCTCGAGCTTCTACCGCTTACGTTACGTCTACTATCGGACAGATGGCGCCTGCATGCTTTCGTCACAAACGCCGCGTGTCGCTCTTCGTTTAATATATACTTATTAAAAAAAAATTATTTTGTCGCGTTACTAGTTTCACGCGCCGTTAATGAACGTGTGTCCGAGATAACGTACAAAGTTCGGTGTAACAACCCTGCGGAATGAGAGCCCCTAATTCATTTTATGCCGTGTTTGTCAAAATGAGATAAGATTTATAAAGTCTCGTACGAAGCATACAAGTCAAAGTAGTTTGGCTAAAACAACCGTATGCAGCGTTTCACATAAATATTCAATGTAGCTAGAAAATTCGCTTTACAGAATTTCAGTAATCTTAAAACGGAATCAATTCTTTTATACCGGAAATACTACGACAAATTGTTTCTAAAGAAACCCGTTCGATACAGGCAATTGTAATTCTCCGCGAAATTTTCGTGTAGATGCGTTTGTGGTCAAGTGTGCTGTGGAGTTCAATCGGTGTAATCTTTTAAAGGAAAAGTCATTTTTCATCCCCGGGTCAGTATAGAACCCTGATGATGGGTAAATGTCCCTGGTGTAATGTTCGAAATGTTTTATTATATGTGTTTCTGCGTTCCTCCACACATATCTACCGAATTTTTGTATATGCGCGTCTGGTATTATAATAACAAATATATGGCATATATTTGCTCTCCAAATCGGATCCCTTTTTTATTTATGGAAACCGTTTTGCGATTGATGATTATTTCCCAACACACTTCGACGGTGCACGTTGAACTAGACATTGAATTAAAATTCTAACGCATTTATTAAAATGGGTACACAAATTGGAGCTATTAAACGGACTCGTAGCAGCTAATGACCCCTTTAGCTATCGAACGCCAGGTGGCGCCAGCGACATCCGCGCACTTCTGTGGCAGCTCGGTACGGGCATATAAATCTCCCTTCGGTACTCGAGAGAAATCCGAACAAAAGGCTAACTTTATTAGGGTTGTTAATGAACCGTACAGGCAGGTACGGTCGGACAAAAAATTTGCCGTCCGGCGGCTCGTCGAGCCGGAGAAGACGTATTTTAGATCATTACCGACAAATAAGGTTAATTATATAGACAAAGCGAGTACAACACCGGAGCACTATAACTCGACTAACGCAGTTAGCGCAGATTGCTGTTTGGCCACGGCTCGTGAGCCCCCCAAGAACCGGAGCCTGGTGAGGGCTAGATGGAGTCACGTGGGCACGTAGGGAAAACGTGCGGGCCATTACTCGGCCTTGCCGGACTGGCCGCTTGGCTCCATCATCGCCGGCCGTAAATCACGGAAGCACGTTTCTGGAATCGTTTCGATACAACACAAGCGCCTTTTGTCGATGGTTCTATCAGTTCCGTCAGTCGTTAGTGCTGTGTGTACCTGATAATCGATTTTGTATTACTAAAGGAACGAATAAATCAGCTCAGGTCGCGGCAGCGCGACGAACACCAGAGGCTAAACGTGCGCGACCCGACCGGCAAATTTTTAATCAAGCAATTTTTTGACTTCATTCCGCAATTTGCCGCAATCACCGCAGTTATAAATTGATACCCAATAACTTCTGGAGCTTAAACGATCTACCCGACAGATAGGATTACCGCCACGGAAAAATTCAAACCGCACCGCGTGAGGGTCGAAGGGCCAATAACGCCACAAACGTATGGTCCCTACTTTATGTAAACAAGATAGATTTTTTATGCGATTAGCAATGAAAAATTTTATTTGCCCGCACGCGGACGCCGAAGCTGCGATTCGTCTGCATCCCTGCGGTCGCAGAAATACAATTACTGCAGCCACACAGGGACGGGTAAATAATCATTCACACGCTCGTTTACAGCAATCAACACAACTTCCCGGTTCATCCTTTAACCCATTTCACACCCGTCCGCATCTAGCGTGACGTCATCCAGAAAAACGACGTCGCTTTCAACGAATACTGAAGGCCAAACTCACAACCAAAGAAACCATAGACGAAATAGAGTTGCAGTTGGAGTCAGAATTGTCCGCCTTGCCTCAAAACTCGGGGTTGCACAAACTAACCTTTTTGTAGTGCGTGGTGAGTTTGGGCGTTCTCTTGGTATACTTGGGTGAATGGAAACTGTGGAAGTGGGAGCGTTGTCCCTGCGGGGTATACTTTTGACAGGTAAAATGATAATCAATTAGAAAAATTTGCATGGCCCTCGGTGGTGGCATGGAGCGGATGTTGTGTGCCTCCGCTCTTTTGGGCGGTGGATGAAATAAAGTGTCTGCGGGGCATTTTAGCTTCCCGGTGCGACGTCAGTCCCAGCCACGCGGCCTCGCATCGCAGAACGTGCCTTAGAACATGATGAACGAGGCCACATGCCATGATAAGGAGACCGTCTAAATGGCCGTTAGATTACCGCCCGTGGCCCCCGACTTCTCTTGATCCAAGTCGACTCGCTTCCTGTCATTATGAAGGGGATAACTCATCCCTCAACTCTCTCTTGCACCCCCAATTACCCATCGACCATCCAATCTAGTCGTGTTTTTTCACCCATTCGATGATTCGGCCGCTTACGGGATCACAATCAATTTCACGGAACATAAAGCAATTATTCAGAATCAGAGGCTAAACATCGCGATGCTGCACCCGGATGCCTGCGACTTATGATTAATGAGGGTGAGACATCCGATAATTATTAGTGACTTTCGTCTACCGGTTTCGTCTCCTTTTCACAGTTTCGCGCTTCGCTTCTTAACCGCCGACTTCGTCGAGTCACTTTTAAGTGGTCTGCATTTGCACAATGCGATTATAAATAAGCCGCACCACTTCGCCGCAAGTTTTACTTTAATTAACCTCAAATTTAACTCAACAAATACCGCACCACACTCTGCCGACCTCTACGTAAATAATGCATATTTTAATGGGTGTTCTACTCGCTGTGCAACACTGACAACCAAACCCCTTCGCCAAACGTAGGTCGAACACAACAATTAAACTAACATCAAAACACGATTAGATATATGATCGTTAACCAAGTTAGGTAACCGGGTTTGCGCCATATTTGAAATATTGCTCCTCCGCATGATATATTTATATATCACAGATGTAACAAATAAATTTTAAAGCTGACAGTTATTTTAAGTGGATCCAGCAGTCTCTTCTGATAATAAAACGTACATCTGAATAAACCAGACTACTAAACTTGCTCTGCCAAGTAATAGCCCAATAAAAAACCTTCGGAAGTAATAAATGTGTTACTAGATACTGATAGCACCCCTAGTCGTCAAGATTGCGACCCATTAACTTAATATAAAACGACTCATTATTTCACTATATAGGTTGTGAAGTGCAGACTCCTTATTCCTTACTTCTAACAAATACGGACTCTAAATGAAGAATAAAAAAGGAGCTTGGCGTTCGACCTATTGGTACGTAGTAAAACACGATCTTCCGTCTCTGTCTCACACGAACCGAGAACCTACTCATGGTTTCGGAACGTCTGAGAGTACAATTATTATTTTACAGTTCTCCAGGAATGACGGATGAAATGCTGTCATTTTTAGTGGTCCAGATAGACCATTGCCGTTACAGTTAACTGCTCTGGGGAGATATCTGGATATAGCTGTATGGCGTGCATGAAAGCGAGCCGCTTCGAACCACTCCCAAAATATACACAAATATATCGATTATGGCGTTGTTTACTATAGACACTTAAATGAGCGTTATATAATTCCTATAGCACAATGTATCGAACACGGCGAGCCGCTACTGGGTGGGAACGAAGCTCGCTACTCCGTTTAGGTCGTACGATTTATCACTGACTATTTGTGATAGTCAAGATAAAAATTCAATTCGGCCATCTTGGATGTGAGCGGCTCCAGGATTTGGCGTGTATAACACGGACGTAACTATTATAAGTCCAATTTTATCAGTATTTGTAACTTAGAAGAAATAACGAGCATAAATCAGCAACTTTGTACATTGGTCCTGACAAATCGAATTAGATTTGTCTTCGGGCGAAGTAGAGCACATTACCTCAAAACCCGCTTGCCATAAATTTTTAAGGAACGCCTGTGTTTTTCTGATTTGAGGAAGAATAATATAACCAATGTTGTAAGTATGCATTAATTAATGTTTGCACAAGTTGAACAAACGTTACTTGATGTAAATTGGCCTTCGTTGTGGCTTTGTTGTTATTTTTTCCGGTTTGGAAGGTAAAAGGGAAATTAGTATGTTTCGGAATCTGGTGTTGTTCCAGAAGACAGTTACTTTAAAAATGTTATGAAAGTGTCATACATCATCATAAAGGGAAAATCGAAGCTATCAGCCGATATAAAAATAAATTACAGCGCTCAGAAGAAATATAAAGTTGGTAAGTCAGGAACTATGAGATTTATAGTATTTTCAAATGCGTAACAGCACTCTACAGTTAAGCCGGTATAAAAATGAAACATTCCTTGTAACAAGACGATCCAGGCATTTGGAATTACATTTGTACGTCGGGCCTTGAGCAAAAAACCGACTTGAAATAGATATATGAGTTTTAAAATGATCAAAGGCCTAGGTGTGGGGTATATTTTAAATTTTAACCGCCGTTCCCGCGGAGAAACTTTATTCCTCCGACTGCAAAGTTCGCATAAGACGCTCGAGAAAAACTTGCATTATTTCAGTATCTCGTAAGAGATTTTGTATTATGCAATTGTTCAGATCCATCAGCAGGTGACATTATTGTCTAAGTCTTTCTCTTCTCACAGTCAACTTTTCTTTTCCGCGTAGACCTCCTTTTCTTCAAAGAATAGCTTCGAGCAATTTGAATCTCAAAGAAGTGGGTAATAAAAATGAACTTCCCTCTGTTTTTTCTCAACTTACATACAAATTTCCATTTGAAATTTATTTACACTCCAATTTCTTAATTACTTAATTTATGCGTCGAATCATGAACCATATTTTTAATATTATTTGTAAACAACTCGAGGCGAAATACTCGAGCCAATTCCCGCATAAATGGCTGGCTGCCTCGGATACGCGGAATGTTAATCAAAGTATGACACTAAGCACGATGATCCTACCGACTGCGCCATTTGTCGTGATATCGTAATAAGGAATGGGCACGTCTATTACATGAGTGAAGAATGTGTGACGACCCGCTGTGGGTTTATTAAATATTACGTTTGCGCTTTTATTGCGCTTTCGTAGAAAGCATTTAGCTATGAAATTTGTCATTTCCGGTTAAGGCGCCGATAACTTATTCATCGTTTAGGCTGCGGTCGGTTTGTTCTGGATGAAACAGAACAAATGTTTAAATGAGTGGTTGAAATTAGAGTTGTTAATTAATTTAGTGGCAGTTTTGAGGTGGTTTGCTCTAGTGTTCGCAGCTTCGGCGTATGATGTGGTCTTGGTGCAGCAGCGGCAGTTCCTGAGGCTATTTCATACTCTGCCCTCTGCAATAACCGCGTATGAAAGCTGACCAGGTCTAAAACCATTGAAATAGTCGGTACATCCTTTGTACATATTTGCTAGTCGGAAGGATTTGGAACCGGAGAGGGAGTGTTTGCGGGCGCGGATCGATCCGGAAAGTTTTGTAATCTGAGTGATAATGATTTATTTAAAAAGAAGACGAAGAGTTGTAGTCGACAAAAAGGGTGACGCAGTCTAGAGTATTCGATTATAAATATGCGCTGTAATTGAGTTTTCTAGTTCGTGTCACGCGTCAAAATCGGCCGCAACGTATAGCGAATTTGTTTGGGTAAAAAGACGTCATAAAGCGCATAAAGTGATGTAAATAGGAATTATGAAAATGTTGAGCAAGTTGGAAGTTAAGCCGCTCTATAGTTAACGGATCATTAGACTCGACGTCGACATCGTCATTTGGAAATAACGAACCACCCCCAAACTGCTTATCAATGAACCCTCTCGAAATTTATACATTTCTAATGCTTGTTTCAGGTCCAAACATAAAAAATGGGGGCGCCACTTTAAACTGTCTAGTTGCGCGCCAACTCTGCTTCGATGACGCCTCCTGTTCAGCCATTCTCGAAATTATTCCAAGAGTTTGTGGCCCGGAATTAGGTGAGTTATTTTTGCATATTTCAACCCCTAATCCGCAAATTATGCGAATTTTACCTACTGCATTATTTCAACTTAAATAACGCAGACACTGAAACCCACTGATTCCGGCAAACTTTCCAACGGCAAATAAAAACAAATTTTATTTCACCCTAGCCCATCAGAACGCTGATTAATTTTTGATTTTGTTTTTAATTAAATCCTCCCCGACACGCTCCACCATCTTACGTAACTCAATTTTGCAATTTCCGGAAACTCTTATTTGTGTTACTGCCAAGCATTAACTGAATTGACTCTCAATGATAGCCAATGCACAGGGCGGGGCTGCCAGCATTTGTACAAAACGCCCCTTTTAACTCAACTCGACCCGAACATCGAGCTGCACTCGCTACTTTTAAACAATCGCTAAAAGACTAATTAAAAATCACTCGACGAAAGTAAAAACGCAGCAGACGCGCTTCCTTCGTTTTACAACCAACACAACAAAATGTAGCGGACTCAAATCCTAACTGCCTGTACCATCGCCTCAGTTTTGTAATACTAAAATATGATTAAGCCATCTCGCTCCCTCGCGCTGTCCGAGTCACGATTTTAGGGCCCTCGAAGTGGCGTGTCGATGGCGCGATGCTTTCGCGAACGCGCGTCGCGACGCCATAATTTAGCCCGTTCGTGTGGAGGTGGAAAGTGCGACAGAGATGGACGATATAGGAAGCTTAGTTGCATAAACACTGACAACGAATAGACTTACTAAAGCATGACTACGCTCTCATTCTTTCCCTCTTGTTATTCCTCTCACAATTTCCGAGTTTTACGAATGAGAGTCTGGTTTTTCCCATAGCATCTCGGCGCTGCGCTACTGAAGTATGAAGTTCAGCGACGAAGGGTGGAATAAGAACGCATGACACATGTATGTGGAGAAAAACGAGAATCAGTGAAATTTCCACCTATCCAAGAGTAAAGGTCGCTCAAACATGTATATTACATTAACGAAATCTTGATATAGGTCGACATTATTGTTTATAATTACGCTCCTCCAAGGAGCTCTAAAAAATTTAATAGCATCGTAAAATTTCATATTTACATAAAACAGAAAATCAAGAGGAATAAAATAAATAATTTATATCGAAAACGGAGAGTTTACGTAAGTTGTTTTAGTGTGTTGTTATATTTTTGACATTTGGTTTTCTCGTTGTCTTTTATATTTAGTTATTGTATCCGGTTTAATCATTCAGGTTTAATTACTCTGTTTTGGCACAAGTAAAAATTGTAATAAAAGCGGCATTAAGCTTTAAAAGAGGATTAAAATTGCTAGTCAAAACCCGTAGTCCACTTTTTAGTACAGCGAATATATTTTTACGACAAGGAATAGATTTTTATATAGTCATGAAAAAAGCAATAAATATTCGTGACTACTACCCTTAAAAATACATCAAAACTTGAAGGTAAAATACATATTAAGATTTTACTTTATTGATATGGGAGTACGAATCACTTGCGAAACTTCGATTTTGTTGCAAACTGTAATTTTATTAAAATTTATTTCTGCGAGGTTTGTAGATCTGGAACAACGTTAAGAATTTTAGTTACGTTTTAGATTCGACTACGTAATGAGTTTCTTTTTTTGCGAAACAAAATTTTGATAAAATATCAATCCCATCATAATTTGGTTTGTTGTGGACAAGCGCGGCTTGTATTTTTCACATTACGTTTGTTGTGGTCCTACCGACTGCGCCATTAATTGTGCACAAATAACCACCTTTCACACATGCATCATCAAAATAATAGAACGCGATTAAACCGTAACATTTTTAATCACGTCCGTGCCTTGTTAAAATTCAGAGAAAGGCCGTTATTTTTTAATCTGCCGAAATACGTAAGCTTAGCTGCGAAATAATTCGTTTAAAATGTGTCAGCGCGGACTTAGTGAAGGAGCGCGAACGTCAGCCATGTTCGCCGTCGGATGCACCATTTCTAATTCTGGACGGATATAATATTTACTGGTTCGGTGGGCTACTGGCAAAGAGCCAAAGAACCTCTCTTTCGATGGCCATAAAACGACGAAGAAGAGGACGTAGATACAGTCGATCATATTATCCTCTACAGTCTGATTTTTATAATACGGCGATTCTGTTGTGACACACAATATCTCGTCTGGTCGTGCTTTGTGTCGTTTCACTTATATACCTGAGTAGAAAGTGTACCCCCACTACGATACTCGTCAGACCGGTTTTACGGGTTCGGCTATTGTAACGGTTATTACTTTTTAATTCTTTAATTTTCTGCGAAAGCCGCGACATTATTTGTCTCTTTAATTTTAATTTTTTGCTCTTTTAGTAGAAGAGGGGGCACTTTGCGACTCGTTAATACTTAATTACAATTAGAACTGTAACGGAATAATATAATTCGCGTGTTTGAGATACAAATTGAAAGTAAGCGATGTGAAGAGTATATTAAAGTATATTACATGTCAGGGTTGCAGGGTAGCGGTTCGCTCCGTTTTAGGCGCGTTTTATTTATTTCTCTAGTTTTATTGGTTACATTACTTTGGCTGGTAATGCGAAATTCCAAAACAACGTTAGAGGCCCCTCTGCTCGTAACAAAATGGATGGAAAACTTTCGGCTGATTTTAACCTAATTACGGATGTTTCAAAATTAATTTTAAAATCAATACTTCGTTTAGGGCGGCAAAAAATGAATTGTGTTTAATGTGGGGGGGCTTTTTTGATTTCATTCAAAAAAGTCTTTTAACAACAGATAACTTGATTAATGATTTTGTAAATGCTTCAACATGAAATATGTATGAGGAGGAAAAATTAGATGAAGATTTTTGTCGAGGTCTCTTGTTCGGCGTTAAATGACAACGCTCGATTATAGAAACGCCAAATTGCAACATTTACGGGTACGACTGACGTATTATGATGCTTTGTGTTGCGGAAACGACAGATTATGTTACTCTTGTCATTAGTTAGCTCCAGGTAGAGGCAGACTCAAAGATAAAACACGAAGCAAACAAAGTCTTCGATTAATGGACACTTTTCCGCACCCTGAGGCTCATTTATAATGACTGCTTAGTCTGCGGGAAGCGTCATCCGACTCGACATGTTAGAAATCCTTTAATATTGCTCCTCACTTGTGAATCCCTCGGAGAATCCGTATGCGCGAGATTTCCACTGAATGGATTATAGAATTGTCGCTAAATACTGAATAAACACGGAACTAACAAGCGCACTCAGGTTAACTTGAATCACGTTACATCGCACCGAGAAATGATCTAAGATCTCTTGAGGTGCATCGCATCTTGCAGTATTGTTAATAGTTTCACAAGAAAGCTAATTCATCCAGTCATAATTTTCCATCGTATTTTTTACGAGTATTTTCTAAAAACTGGGCACCCCGTCGATTAACGCGATAATCTTAACAACGAGATTTTCGCCCAGATTACTAAATACATTAGTTGGAGAGAATTTTCGCTTCCAAAATTCCACACATTAATCTTCGTCGTTGCTCATATTCTACAATATGGTGACCCGACGCTTGCGGGTTTAGACACGCTTTACAACAACTATCCAATTTTTAACCTTTTTACCAAGCAACTAATACTAAAAATTAACGATGGAAATCTCTGCGTTAAACTTATCTTTATTGGCCTTAAATTTACATATATAACAGTTGCGTGCGCCTTTCAACTTATATTCGAAGTTCTCTTTTTTGTGTTTATTTCACCGAGCAGACAAAATTTATGACGCCGATACGTCCAGTCACATTCTATTCAACAGTTGTCGTTTCGTTTAAATTTGACACTTCGCAATTATACAATTAGAGCTTGTGACGTAGTGGCGAGTCCAACCTTTGTGACAAACCCACATTCAAGTCAATACTTACTTCTGCTTTAATAGATCTCTAATTCTTGATATTAAAGGCCATAAATCACCCTAAATTGCCCAAAAAATCACGACACAGATCTCACTCGATGAGCACACTCAAAAATTACCGATAACACTTGCTTTGTTAAATTAAGCCAGCCATTTGACCACGCATTTCATTGTTCAAGATCCATACAATACCATGTATGTAATAATTAGATAATATAAAGTGCCCGGGGAAATACCTGACATATTAACGTTTCATTATGCATAACCCAATGGTTTTAGCGGCAGATCTACCAGCCGTAGTTTATCACATCAGGCATCGATGCATTTTATTACGGTATTAATCGCCCCGAGAACCTCTTGATACTCACCTGATTAAAACTTACCACGTTGTTAATTTACACGGGACGTGACGATCGAAAAATCCATGAAATAACAACGCTGTGACGTCACACGCAAAAACGAGTCCGCTTTCAGCTCGAGCGGTTTATATAAAATTGTATCGTTTACCTCAGAACTGGGAGGGTTAAGGGTGCAGATTTGGTACGACGTTATGGGCAAAAACTTTGTGGTTTCGTGCACGGATTGCAGCGGCATGCATTTTCTCAGCGGCTGGAGTCTCGAGTGTGTTTATATGGATTGGCAATTTGTTAAAGTAACTGGTTCCGAGTTTTAAAGATATTAAAGGTCGGGTGCAATTAGAAATAAATATTTGTTAGGTGGTAAAAAATTCTTAGCTAATTAATTACAAAATGACTCCCCACGGTCCTTAAACAAATTGTCCTAAAGAAACAACTTTTCGAGTTGAAATTTTTAATTAATAATAACGTGATCCGACGTTCTTTTAAACACCGCATTAGAATCGTGCTGTTTTTAAACACCCTCTGATGGAGAGAAAGTTTCGTAAGAAATATTCCGATGCGGTGGTATTTTAAAAATTCTCGGTGTAACAATTTAAGTTGAAATAACTCTTAGAAATTTAACATTTGTTATTAAAGGGCCAGAGGGATTAGTCGTAGGCTGGTAAAATGCAAATTGGATGTTGGCGAATGTTTTGTGGGATGTCAGTTGACTTCCCTCAGCCTCTGAGGCGTTCAACCATTAACCATTACTTGCGTGCAACCGCAGTGGAATAGATGGTGGAACCACGAAACCATGCCGAGGGAATTTTGTCTTCTAGGCAACAGTGCGCTTTGACAGTGACAGCGTGCATTCTCGAATGCATTTTGATTTTGATCGTCGAATTCGCTTTATATCGTCTGGAAAATTCCGGCATAAAATCTAAATGTGACTAAAGCGCTTTCTCCATTTTCCAATTAACTCCAACTTTCGAGAGGGGAGAAATCACTCGCGCTGTATTTTGTTTAATAATCATGTCAACAATTTTAGTTTAATCCCAGTTCTAACGAAATTCTGAAATACCTAATGAACTAATCGTGAACTTAATACTAAGCTAAATTTGTCCATTTTACTTTATTGCTCGCGCAATAAATTTCAAACTCACTTAAAAGCACTTTAATTAGACATTCTGTTCTTTTACAGAATTTAGGAAAACAGCAAAGTACCTCAAATGAACGCTTCGGGTACGCAGATGCCACTTCTATGATGCTAAAACAAACACCATTTTTTAAAAAGCGCAAAATGTAAAACCGCTTTGTTATTTAAACGTAATTTATTTTGAATTTGAGTACAAACACAAAAAGCATGTACAAGACAGCACAGCGCTGTCTAAAACTCCCACTGATATTCCTTTTTTAACTCACGTATATACGAAATTCAAATGAACGCAAAATCATCCCGTGGCTTTGTGGAAAAACAACATCTTTATCTGTTTGTCCGAATAATGAATGTTTCCCCGATGTATATGTTTCAGAAGTGAGGTGCAGCGAGCCCCGGATTGGCCATCTGGAAAACCAGAAGCCAAAAATACACTTTGAAGATATTATCAATTCTCTTTCTCTTCCTCGTTCTAACCAAAATAAACGAAAAAGTCAAAAATCTACAAAGCGAGAAACAGAAGAAATTTTTTAAAAATGAGAAATTCGAGAATTTACACAAGCACTTGAGCGCAAAACTCCTCTGGCGATGTCGGTTGTAAATGAGTAAACGTACATCTAAGTCTGCATAAATCAGAATCGTTTACAGACCGAGGGGAGCTAAAGCATACAGATGTGTTAAAACGTCGAGTTCGAAAATAACCCAAAGCGTGCCGCTATTATACCGCGACGACAGGAACTAAATATGGGAATGTTGAATCAGATACAATAAAAATGGTCGTAAAATAAATAGCGCAACACATCGGGGTAGTATAATGAGCGGCATAAATTAGGTCGTCCTGATCTAATATTTAGACTTATTGATGTTACACAAGAGGGAACAACGCAGGTATGAATAAAGGAGTTGAAAGTGAATGAATGGGGCTTTGATAGTTGTGGGGCAATTAATTTTTCCCCCGAGTTGTTTATTTAATTATTGGGACGGCCCTGTGGATGGTTGTTAGTATGCACGCTTTACGTGTGCGGCCTGACAATGAATTTTATCTTCGTCTATAAATTTTTGAACAAAAACATGACACATTTTTAAGATAACCCACTTTTAAATGCGGCTATTTAGAGCTTGTAAATTTATACATATCGCCATAACGTTTTTTGTGTCGCTTGTTGGTTCAAGTCGGCGTTTTTCCGCTCATTTGAACCGTACGAGTTATAAAAGACTTGCATAAAAATCATAGGATTCTGGACGCAACACTGCCGACTAAATCAATAGTTGGCAAACAGTTTCGTGTGTGGGGGGTATTTTTAGAAAAGTCCACCTGAGTGCCGCCCTCTTCACCCCTTATCCTAATATAATTAACATGTGACAGCTTCGAATCGGCTTCAATTATTCGTCTTCGTTTCAATCGCACTTTTTATACTCAAAATATTGCACAAATTCCGCAATAATTATCTACTACTTGTAATCAGTTTATTTTGATTCACGTTAGTTACAGGATTCCACCTATAACTCTAAATCGATAGCTTCTGTTTATTTGTTGGTCGGCTACTTGCCACCGTTCATGATCAATAACCTGGTTCTAATTCATTCATTTTCACTAACTCACAACCGAATCAATGCTTTATTAAACTCCGATCAAAATTTAACTTCGTCACATTACCCGTAACATTGTTAGTTTTGTAGTTTAACTAGTTCATTCCACATGCATCATCGACAAATTTGCACTAAGCAACTTAATTAAGTCGAAACACGCGCTTTGCCACATATGCTAAATTCAGTTATATACATAAAACAGAAAAATTTTACGCTTTTACACTTTTAAGCAGCCAGAGGCAGCGTAATCAATTATCGTAACAAGTCTTTGTGAATCGAACTTCAAGCCCTTGAGCGGATACCACTCAAAACTCAAATTACACGTCACGCGACAAAAACGAGCCCGCTTTTAGCACCGACACACAAAAGGTATCGGACTTTGACAACATAAACTGACACTTTTTGTGCTCCAAGCAACATTTGAAATACTTGCTGTTGTTTACCGCACGATTGAGGCGAAACCTCAAACCACTTTTTGCAATTTTTTTTATTTTAAACTTTCTTTGCCACTTAATGGCTTAATTTACTTTGTATTGTGGTATATGTGTCGATGTCTTTCATTTCCCAGTGGAAAATTGTAACCGTTACTTTTTTATATAGTCGTAATGAATGAATACTCGGTATATACTGATCAATATGGCGTGATTTTGGGATGCAGGCCGCAAAAATGTAACTACAATGTTTATTAAAATTACAATGGAAAGTTTATTTTCACAAACAATGGCGACAAAACTATTGATTGAATCAACGAGCCATTTATATAGTCATTGCAGGAATTATATTCAACACATATTTAAAATATTTCATAGATATTTATTTATGCAAAAAAACATGTGAAATTTTAATTTTTTATTATGATTTAATTATGATAACATGAGATTATTAAAATAGCAACAATTAGTTATTTATTAATTTGTTCATTCCACGGCGAAATTTAATTGTTGTTTCTTTCTATGCACATAAAGTTAATAAATAAAATTATTGGTTTGCGGTAGACGCTTAAGCTAAATCTCAACAAACCGTAGTCCAGTTTTGCTTATAATAATGAATAAACATTTATCTCAAACACAAACAGCCGAAATAATTAAGTATTTGTCGTCTCGTTATATTATACTGTTACGAAATAAACCCATACGTCGCCCCGGTACGATGCCTATGGGTTCTAGTATGTACGGAGATGATGACTCATTGTCGGTGACGGTACCCGGAGAAGAACCTGGAAGCAGATGTCGCGAATGGGTGCTCCAGACAAGTCTAGAAGCGGTGACGGAGGCGTTTCGAGAAATAGGTTTCCAGGCGGAATTATTTTGTACATAATCTCTGTGTCGTGTAAATTCGAGTTATTAAGGAATAAGTTGTTGAGTTTAACCCACGCCGATCTTAAACACCCGTCCAACGTAACAATACTAATACGTATCATGTTCGTCTCTGTCGCGCGGCGCTTTTGTGTCATTTTTACTTCCCGAGTGTAAGCTAAGGAAGTATAGTAATCGAATCCATCAGACGAATTGCCACTTTTTTATATTTTCTCGACGTTTCATGACCCCTAGAGAATGAAAAAGTAGTCTCCCGTTTCCGTTTGTCTGTCTGTCTGTATCCATTTTTATTAGACACATAATCTCCGAAACTGCTAGACCGATTGTTGCTGTCAAAGCACGCATCTACAACTAGAATTCCAAGCACTATCCAAAACTACTTCGAGGCGACATCTACCGTCAAAAAAAACATAACCGAGATTCGAGCGCCGGTGGTCCGCAACCAGCAAGGCAAGTCCCAAGACACGTGTCACGTGACCGTTGACTTCAGCCCTGCATATATACTACTTAAAAGTGTCATGTAGATGGTTAAATATTAACAAAAATTTTGCTAATCATCTTCACCACCAATTTGATGACGTCATTTCAAAAAATTTTATGTTTATTTCATTTAACTATTATACAACAATATGCTCCTATAGGTGTGGTTTACGAATCCGCTTTGAGTTTTTACCTAACTGTTCAAATTTTTGCCTAAACATAATGCACGGTATAATAGTAGTTTACCATTTTAACGTAAAACATCCCGGTCGTGCTTTAGTAGTGAGAAATACGGACCGGACATCGCGCGTTTGATGCCAAACTTAGCTTTTCGTTTTTTTTTTCTCTCGCATTGTGTATTATCTATATATATGACGTCATAGCAATTTTTATTTAAATGAAATGACCTCACTTTATCGAAAACGTGAGAATACGCCCGTCTTTATTTAATAAAATTATAATAATAATATTTAGAACACCCTGTCCGATTATGACTGTATCGATAATTGTAGTCCCTGTTTGGAGGCAACAAATTCATTCAAATCAAAACAATTTTGACTTCCCGAGCGTAAGGTAAGGAAATATAGTAATTGAGTCCAGCGGACGAATGGCCAGTTTTCTATTTTTTGTCTTTCATTGGTACTTCATTACGCGTTCCCGTGGCGTAGGGATTGGGGGGTGCTATTGACGTCGGTTCATCCATTCACCGAAAAGAATCGAGCAATTTTTATTATTTTGACTGTAATAGTAATTAGAGTACAACTTCTTGTACCACTATACCTAATTTCATTTGATTTGTACAACTGGTTCTCAAGATAATTAACAGTTTCTGTACATTCTAGAGACCTTGTATAAAGATTATCAGAAAATTTATAATTTTTGAGTGTTGGTGGTAATATTTGAAGTTGTCGTTGTTGTGGAGGTGCGCCGATCCAGGGCGAAATTATTCATTTTGGAAATTTTGTTTAGTCAAGGGCGGCTAATTAGTTTAATAAAAAAGACGTTGAGGACATCGGCGCTCGTCCTTGGAGAAGATGATGGGAAATAATGTCGTCATAAATATTCAATACAATTTAGTCGTTGTAATAGGAAGGTCGCGGGAAAAATCGGTGCTGAATTTTTAAGACGGGTTGTGAAAATATTTATAGGACGCGTACGTATCAGAGACGTTAGTGGAAATATTTGCGGTGAATTTTTTATGGCGTGTTTTAGTGAGAAAGTTTTGGTATCGGTACGGGCTCATCCATCAACACAATCAGATGAATAGACCACTCATCAAAGTGAAGTCTCTAACATTAATAATATTTAAAATAGGGAGCTTTTGATATGGTAATTCGAGGAAAAAAGCTCCCCGACTAGTTGTTATTTCAAGGTTTGTGCTTCCGGTGCTGTTAAGCTTTTCGTTTTATTGTGATAAAAGATTGAATTGTCATCGGTAGTACTTTTTTTATTGCTGGAAGTTATAAAACTACAAAGGAATGGAGTTATCTGTGTAAAACTTTGCCAAAGAATTGACTATAAAGAGGGTATAAAATTAAAGTGTTAGTTTCTCGTGGAATTGGAAAAGGTGCGAGGTGAAAAATCGAAGGCAGGAAAGGCAATAATTTATCCGATAACAGTAAAGTGGGGTGGAGCATATCTTGTAAAGCGGTAATTGGAATAATTGCTTCATGATGAGACGACAGCACGTCGATTGCCTCTGGAATGATTCCCTCCGTAGACAAGCAATTTCATTTGCCTTCTCCTGACGCTGCCCAATTTTATCAAAAGCCTTTTAATATTTTACCGCCAACAGCCACCTTGTATGCTGCTCAACCTCAAGGGCTTTCAACAACTTTTATAACTTTTTGTAATTTAGAAGGACTCAAACTACAAGATTTTGCAAATAACTTCCTAACTTCCTACTAACTACGCCAGTTTTAACCCAAAATTACCGCCAATAATTACAAACGAAAACGTTACTCGATCACTTCCCTCCCCCATACTCCTTCCCCAATCTCCACACACACAACTCGTCGCTTATTAAAAATTACACCCGAACATCATACCGAAGCCGCATTTTTTCTTTTCCACTTAATCCATTTAAAATCCGGCATTATATTATACATTTCACCCCCTACATGAACACTTGCAAATCCTGCTAATCTTGAAAGGAAAATATACAACGCGATACACCAACATTACGCTTAAACTAAGATCTACACCCCCGCTCAAATCTCCCTCCGTCACTAAAACAAAACACTTTTCATCAAGCACCCTTTAATTATTACCACGGTTTTTGTAAATGCTAACTCGAATTATTCAACACCCGAACGTCAAACACTAAACCCCAAAATTCATCACGTCCACGCTCATTATCTAATATTTAAAATTTACGAAAGAAAATCCATCTCACCGGAAAGCTCGCGCACGTCGACTCCACACCCACGTACTCGCATTATAATTAGAAAACCGCAACACTCAAACGCCAGCCGAAGAAAAGCAAACCTCAACGAACAGAGCTTTCCAGTCACATTTCGTCAGATTACTCCTCCGCAGCCCAAAATTGCTCACACTGACTGGACCGTTATCCACCAAACCGTATCATTATTTTAATCCTAAACACCTCAAATCGAGAATTATCTAGCAATTTTTTTTTGTAGTTACTTACATAACCTCGTAATGATGTAATAAGTAATGTTCGGTGAGGATTGGCGGGCTAAATAATTCGAGTGTTGCTCGAGAGCTCGATAAGCAATAAATAGCCTCTGCAGAGGCAATAAGTGTCTGCCATTTCTCTGTTCTCTCATAGTTCTACATGCTGGCTGGCCCCAACTTGTAGTTGCACTAATCAGGAGAGAAGTTTAACGGCCAACGTGGGAGCTTTATTTATTTTGCTTTTAACGTTGCCGGCCTGATAATGTGACAACAGTACGCATCAACGGTCCTAGCGTGCTTTCAGGACCACAACATGTCAACTGACGCATATAATTTTTTACCCTAACCCCGTTTTGATCCTTGCTCAACTCACGCATGAAACTGATATGTTTACAGTTTAGTCAACACGGGTTGCTCCAATTTGGATAAACTATTTCTGAGTCCGATTTGGGGCACCTTAAATGTTATTTGCACGTAGAAAAGTATGACCAGTGCATGCTTGTAGTGTTTCCAGTTTTAATGGGTCTTTACTGTACGTCCGATTTTTTAAATTTAAATATTCAAGATTCGCTACGCGGTAGGTCCGGCAGATGAAGCCACACGTTAGGCCCGTGACGTCATCTTGGCGGGAATTTTAAAAAGATAAATATTTATAAAATCGCTGTAAAGACCCATTAGTGACTGTAGTTGTAGGGGGTCCCTACGTTTGTCGTGTAGTGCGGCTACTTTATTTGGAATCAGTTGTTTGGCGATTCGACGAAGCAATTATTTGTTTTTTCATTGGAGGAAATAGTGTATCAGATAAGGAGGGGAACCGGAAAGTAATGCTTCACTAAATTGATGCTAGACCGACACTCCCTTGAATCCTCTACTTTGTAATATTAAGCCCTGGGGGCAACGGAAAAGAACGATCAAAGGAAAAAATAAAATTCTTCCTTGAGTAATGAGGTTATATGATTTATTCAAAAAGAAGTCGAGAACACAACAAAATGCGACACGTAATTGACATAAAAAATGAGTGTAACACTGCTAATAGTGTCAAAGTTGTCATCAATTTAATCGACAGGAGAAAGTCGAGTTTGAATAAATAACAAATTATGTTATTCCGAAATTCCAAATCGACCCGTAATTTCTAAATGTGTACAAGGTAATTACTTTCGGATGTTCATTTTGTTCAAATAAAAAAATGTTTGAGTGACACAATAACACCACTTTGAGTTTATACCAACAGTAAAACACAGTAATTGCGTTTTATCAATTCAATCGTGTCCGTCATCGCCTTGGATAGTTCATGTCAACAGTAACTTCGAAGTCTGAAATCTATTTAGGGCATTGCAATGTCCCGGCTAGATTACTGCACACAAAAATCTAGTTCTTTGACGTCACGCAAAACCAACGAGCTCGCTTGCACGCAATACTACAAAATGCGCTCCAAGGAATACTTTTCATTCTTGATTGTCACATGGGAAATCTGATAATAATTTGCGATGGCGAACCGTGTTCGAGCACCAGTTTTTCGAATAATTTACTAACTACTCAAGCAGAAAAATAATTTATTTGATGCACTCGAAAGTGGAATTGTTTCGTCCTTGCAAACGACGTGATTTTGCTTGCCCGGGTTGCATTCCAGACAGGCAGGAAAAGCGTCAAGACTTATGCACGCATTAGTTAATTATTACATTGTGTTTTATGACCCACCTGAAAATGAACAGCACACTTTTAATTAAAATTTTGTTTTTGTTTCTATTGTAATTTATATTTATTGTCGAGATAATTGTGCTGGGGAACTAATTGTGTACCGCTTGAAATAATTTGCGTTTGTTCATTTTTGAGCGTATTCCGATTCATCATGAAAAAACACAAAAGGTCAAAATTAATTCACCTTCTCGGCATTGTAAAAACCTTACGTTTTACAAACGTTTTATAAAATTAATCGTGTTTCAGAGGTTGATTACGGCCTCGATGATTGCATCACATTTCGGGTACGTTCCGGGAACGAATCGAAGCTGGAATAATCCGTTTGTATTATTTTCGCGACATTAAATTAAACTTTAAAAACTATTAGGTCCGATGTGTTTTTGTTTGCATTCCAAACAGCAAAACTGTAACTTAGCTCGAGTTTGAGCAACTCACATTTATTCCCCTGAGTTCGGATTCAAATTTTAAGGTAAATATATAATTGAATTACTTTCGCTGTGTCGTAGCCATCAACTTAATTCTTTAAGCTAAAACGAAATTTGTATCTCAGTCAAATTTAGTCTCATTACAAAGTCAAATAATGGAAAAATTATGGACTCAAACGAGGGAGTAACCCCAACAAGAGAAAATGTTTATTATTCGTCCAGAGGATGTTTCAACAATCTCGTGACAGCGTTATTTACAATTTCGCCCCGGTTTATCTCAGTAAGAATGATTATTCTTCAAGTTCGCACTTAACTCTGTTAGTTCCGCTCCGCAAGTTCCCGGAGCTAGTTAGTTCCCGAATTAATCGTTACCTACGAAACGGGACGCCAATACCTCCAAAAAACTAGTTCGCTTGATTGATTTTAGGACACGAACTAAATAAACCCACATTTAAAAAGCAATATTTACGCAAATGGTAAATAACAAATCAGTGAAAAATAAACAAATTTAAAACGATGTTAAAAGCACCACTGATGTGGGCTTTAGTAATTCAGTAATAAAAATACCCAGCTTTTCATTTGTAGAATCCGTAATTACGCAGTTTGTGTACCGTCTTTGTTTTTATGTTTCCTGCTAAGTATTTTTCTTTCTTACAGTTCTCCCGTAAAATGTAACAAGCCGGCGATGTTTTAACTTTTATTTCACGTGGTTTTTATTATTACGCTGTACGTACTTATCGATAATAAACGAACTAGAACACCCAGTATATTTTCCTATTACTTTCTCGTTAAAACTGTTACGTTTTAATTTATTTGGAATTTAGTCGCCACGCTTTGAGATGTAAATTTCCACTTTGGGAATATTAAAAGTATAGTTTACAACTTCGGGAAATTACTAACTTATCTTTATAATTTGGACTTTGCCTTATTGCCAGTTTAGAGACTAAAGATTATGCATTCAATTTTCAACTAATTAAAATCAACAAGAAAAATTTCCGAAGGAATCGCTAGAGGCCTCTTCATTTTTAACCAAATTGTAAATTATATTATAGAAGTCTATTTACATATTATATATATTGGGAAATTTTGTTTAATAACACATAATGGAGATACGAAAGTTCGATTACTCTCAAAGTTATCAACAAATGGGGAAATACACCTCCAGCTTGTTTCCTAGACGACGATCCACGTAACATAAAACACCTCTAGTTCACTCAAGGGCGCCAGCAAGTTATCAACCGGAACGAAAAAGGCAACACTTTCCTCACACAATGAGGACAATAAAATTAACCTAATTTTTCTATCTTGTGCGCGTTATTTGGCTCTGCGAAACTGTGTACGCAGAATCAACAACCAAGCATGTAAATTAAGCGTCTCTCCAAATAGTTGCGCTTTTACGAAATTCCCCGAATCATTATCTTGACATTAATTTGAGTTTGCGAAGGATCTACGTCTCTCGGAAATGACACAGTCGTGTGATTATCATAACTCGCGATAGAGTAAAATTAAATCGGTACAGTATGTCGATACATTACGCACAACATGTGTAAGTGACGTGCTTTACATACAAGCTAAACAAACTTCCTTGTTCATCGGAGCATAACTATGTTTCTTATTAGATAACAAAGATACAGAGCATGTTGTATTTCAGAGGGATTTCATGCGTTAAATCATATTATCCGCCAATTGGCGAACGTCGTACAATAAGAAAAAATTCTCAAGGATGCACGTTCGGAAGCTTACAATGAATAAAAAGAAGGGAAACGGACGGGAGTGATTTTTCAGAGAGAAACTTTGGAAAGTCCGGTATGACACTTAAATTAAGCGTCGGTGAAAGCCCGGCTTAAAGTTTAAGCTCGTGCGCGCGCACGGATTCGAAAATATTTGTTGAACCCGGACGAGGATCGTCCGGGTGTTTTAATTTTCGGCGGCTACGCAAAATTATGATTACCTGAAGAGAACGATGTTGGTTTAGGAGGCGGCGAATTTTTACCGCGGAAAGCGAGACTAGGGTCTCTACATGTTGTACAAATATGGCGGCATGTATTACTGTAAAACTAACTTGAATTGATTGAATTATAGGTAAAAAGTGAGGTTGGTAATTGCAGTAATGAAGAAATAAGAAATAGTAATTAATAATTGCATATTAGAGATTAAATTAAGAGGCGGCGCACGCTCGTCTTGCCAAAAAACGAGCGTTAATGCGAACCTGCACCTCGTTCGGCGTGTCGGTATATAGAGGAAATAATTAATTAAAGTTATCGATTACAATCCCGAGCGAAAATCAGTTTATGCGAAAATCCGTTTACTGAAATTCTATACTGACATTTACGTTTGTCCAGAAATTAGGTGTGCCGATGTAGCGATAATTAAGTTTGCTCAAGTCTATGTTAATGATCCGATAATTTGTTTGTTCGCCTGAAAAATCTCCGATGCAATTTTGTCGTTTTAATAGAAGTGACAAGACAAGCGAGATGTCAGCCAGTGGCGTAACTTTAAATTCGCCCCCTCTTCGCCAACTTCGTTTCCTCCATATAAATAACTCACCTTGGAAAATGATCCTGTTCTTGCCTGCAAATATTACCGACTCGCATTAGCATGAATTTTCAATATCTATGAGACTTTCATTTTCGCGCTGAAATAGTAACATGCTCGACTATATTTACACATAATTGTCGCGCGAAGTTCGCGCTTTTATGGCTAAACAGAACAGAAACGGGCATACTTCATCCGCGTTCTGCAATAATAATAATGGACGCACGACAAATGTTCCGCTGATAATTCCGACGGTAATGACACCCGCAGTTTATTGGAAGCTTTGAAGCTCACGTGTATTTCATGAAAAAAAGAGACGAAAACACTGAAATCGTTGACGCAGAATCATAAATCGGTGAACATGTACAAATGACGCGATTTTTCCAAATCGCAAGCATTCTCGGATGGTACTTATCGTTAGTGTGCCACCACAGTACTCCCCTTAGCAATGGAATTGCAATGTGTGTGCGTGACCTCGGTCTCGGTTTGAAGAGGCATTGCTCCTGTTGCTGCTCCGACTATTCGTTCGTACGGTCTTCGTTCGAACCCTGAGTAATGCGCATACAAAGATGTTTTGCGTGGTACTAGAACGTACCCACATCCCTCGCTTGTCGGGCTGTACTCTACAATTGCGGGGGTCCGTGGGGTGGTGTTGTATATCATGACGTAATTATCAACAAATTTGAGTTTTAATAATGAAGGCAATTAATAATTTAGCGGAGCGGATTGTGTATTGTACGTTTGGAAGTTGTAATGGGTGTTTAGTGTATAAGGTAAAATTTATGTTTTGTGGTTTGATTTGACGCGTTTTAAAGGAAAGAAATAAAGTTATCGATTTTTGTGATCGCATATCTCTCTAATTTTGTTTTGCACCGAGAACAAATTCGTATACGTCAAACTGAAATATCACTTCGAACGAAATACGTGTTTATTATGAAAGTTTGCTTCGAGCGGAGTAATATCGGGGAAATAATTTTGTCGGTAATTCGTATAAGGAGTTTAATTTTTGTTGAATTTATTATGAGCGTCGGGGACCGTAATCACTAATCATACGTAGTAAGAGGTTTTTGAGCCGCTTTTGATTTAATTAAGGATGGAATCCTATCAAACAAGTGCATCGATTATGGCGAGGGGGATTTGTTGTTTTCTTATCTCGGGATTTAGATTTCCATTTCATCTTCTAATCCTTTGTGGAAGTATGAAATATTCAGGGAAAGGTCAAACGTTGAAAAAATCATTAGGAATTAATTCCTTTGTTCCCAAGTAATTCTGGCCCCACTCGCACTTTAAATTATGCAAACGATAATAAGGCGCAAGTTATCAAAACACGGCTATTTTATTCTTTCATTATTTTAATAGAGTGGCGTATGATATACGAAGGGTTGTCGAGCGGAAAGTTCTTGCCACGTAAGCGCGGTCGGCGGCGTTAATTAAAAAAGCCGTGAAGAAAAAATCATAATTCGCTCGAGTTAGGCATGCATAGGTCAATCGATAAATTTTACGATGGGTATTACTTGCCCTTACATGCAGCGGTCGATGCCGCCCCATCGCCCCGCGCCGCCCCCGACTGAAAGCCCAGCGTAGGGAGCTCCGTGGCTTTTGAACGAAAACGCGATAACAATCGCTTCCATGCCAAGGGTCTTATCATGTATTATGTAACCTAATGTGGTGTGACTACTTCGATACCGGTAACCTACCAAATCGAATCACTGCGAATGTTTCTAACTGATTTATTCCCGAAGTGTATCCGCTCTTATTTTCTTGATCTTCGCCCAGACGCGGCAAAAACGCCTGCCCGAACGTCAATTCAATAATTATTACGGCAGACCCAAACATCACATCGCAACCCTCCTCTCTGCTCAATTTTCCTTAATCCAAAAACGTCCTTCAAGTTTTAAGAATTCAAACCGTCCCAAATAACGCCCGTCCGAGTGTCTATTATTGTTTCGTCTTCATTTCTTTTCGCTCTCACAATAAATTCGCTTCCGTTTGCGACAACTTTAACCTTAACGGCACAAACTTCATAAAATTAATCTCCAAAACTTAAGACCGGCGATGAGACCCGGGCACAATTACATAAAACAAAATCACGAGATTAAACCTCGTTGTGTGTGTCCCTGACACCACATATACAATATTTACCGCGAATACTACCGTTATCTGCACATGCGTACGCCATCCGGACCGAATATTCGGTGAATATTCAAATAGCACATCCTCTAAAGACGCATAAAATCGGCGTTATGTACAGCGTGCTAAAATAATGACGACCAAGACAACATCACTCAGACACGCTCTACCTAACACAGGCACAAGTACCCTCAAACAAATTCCTTATTTAAAATACAAAACTCTAGTTTTAATAGACAAAATTTACTAACATCGAACACTCGTCGCATACTTCACCAATAACAACGCAAACATTCGCATAGATTCAAAAACACAGACCTCGTCGTTATTGCACAAACGTCATTACAACATCAAGATTCGACGACGCCAGCAGTGAACTCCGTAAAACTATCCTTATGAATATTCCTCCTCATTTTTTTACAGAATTTACAAACGTCACTTCAACGTGGATAACACGTCGGGTCAACTTTCAACCAAAACATGTCTCTACTACGTGTCAACTATTAATCTTCACACTTCACTTTATTTCTGTTAAAAGTTCTCACATATGTACAGACATTTTTAATAGGACACTTTGGAACGTTCCCACGACGTTGACTATACGTTACAACACGACTACAGCGTTATAAATGTTACTTTTCATTTATATGGAACAAAATTAAAAGTTATTGGAGTTTCTGACCTCATCTAGTCATATTTTTTATATAAAACTTAAAGACGTTCCTGCGACGTCGAATTTACGTTATGCCTAAATGGTGTATTGTAAGAATCCTATGTTTTTATCAACAATATTTACTATTATGTATGTGCTTCAAAGAAAACCCCTTTTATATCCAGAAAGGCTTCTAACAAAATTTATAAACGTTACTTCAACGTCGATTATACGTCGAGTCAACTTTCAACCACGTCTCTACTACGCAGTGGCGGCGTAGCGTGTTTGGCACCCAGAGCAAAATATTCTATAACGTTATCAAAATTTTCTCTCTTTTTCAATTGATAAAATGGAAAGATTGTTTAGTTGAGCATAGCTCATTGTGGACCTTAAGCACGATTTTATCAATTTAAATTTTGATGACCTTAGCAGTGGGATTTAAAGTAACGTCACTTGACATCCACCTTGTAAAACTTTTATTACTTAAGCGACTTCAGCCAAACCACCCTTATAAGTCAAACTGGCTATTGTAACCTTTGTGGACCCGGACCGCAAGGGTTATTACTATCCATTGTTGACATAATGGAGCTGTGAACTGAGTTAAGTAAAACAATAGCCAGTTTGACTTATAGGGGTGCTTTGGCGTAACCTGCTTAAGTCATAAAAGTTTTACAAGGCGTATGTCAAATGAGGTTACAATATAAACTTACCGTTGACGTTGAAGTTTCCGCTGACGCTGCCTTTACACCTGAGAATTGCCGTTGTCAAGTTGCCGTTGATAGTAACTTTGATGTGCAACTTTTGCCGTATTTAAAGGGGTTGTAGAAAAAAAGTGAAGGATTTAACTTCATTACTACAAAAATTTACCATTTTAGCTATGTTTTAAGTTTCTTGTTGTCGAAATAAACCTACACATACACGGCTTTTATAAATTATTCTAAGAATGTAGTTGGTCATGGATTTACGCCCGTCATTATGCTTCATTATGACAGTTCTCACTTGTCGCATTAATGTCTATTGTCATTTGTAACCTGTCATTTAAAATCATCGTTTTTATTGTTTTAACGTTTTTCGAGTGCGAATTACAGTAACTCTCGTTGATTCAAGCTCAAAACAACAAAACAGTCATTTTCAAAGCTCTTGGTGGTTGCGAACGACAATTGTGTTTTTGTGATAAAACGCGAAGACTGTGAAAATGGTTTATTCTATTGAACACGACACTTCTTCCATCGTTATGTCTTGCTATCGTAATGGGACTTCAGAAACGAAGAGTTTCTGTATTCTGTAACCGCTTGTAAGCAAGAATATCTGGCCAAATACCGTGATTTAATAATTCAAGAAACATCGTTGGAGGCTCACACTTGAGATGTAATCAACAGATTTGTTCGAACTAGCAGTGTCAATAAAGAGAAATCTCGTGGAAGACTTGAGCAGAATTGAACAATTGAACAACGGGTCCAAAGTTTTGACGAAAGGATGCTACAGAAAATTTTTGAAATTAAAAAGATAATGAACTTGTGCCTTGAACAAAATGATGAACATTTTCAACATTTACTGTTATGTTTAACCGCAATAAATTAGTTTCTATTTATTGTAATGAATTAGTTAAATTTTTTAAAAAGATATGAATCATATAGGCAACCAGTTATACAGATGCGTGTGGTCTTTGTCATGCGTGCTTGGGCGCTTTGTAAGTAGAGTTAAACCTGAGAGACGACACGTTTACATGACCTACTGCCACCCTGTAATTATTTATAGAAACCCTGTATTAAGAAAAACGGCAAAATGTAGCCCCGCCCACCCGCCCTATCTCAATTGTGATGATTTTTTTTATTCGTTGTCAGATTAATGGGCGGGGCTTAACTGCAAAATCTTATTTCTCTACGAGAAATTAAAAATATGTGTTTGAATATCGTGTTGTTCAAAGAATACTATGTATATTAAGAAAAAAAAAAAAAAAAGCCGTAGATTAGACCCCACCCATACCCTGAATTTTTCATTCGTTGTCAGATCGTGGAGTGGGGCTAAATTGCAAGATCGATATTTGTTTACACGAATTTACCATTTTAAACATGTTTTAAGTTTCTTGTCCTGAAAAGATAACTACGTATATTAAAAAAAAGGCAAAATATAAGCCCCGCCCACCCGCCCTATTTCAATCGTGATGTTTTTTTTTATCGTCGAGAACCAAATGAGCGGAATTTAAATGCAAAATTCTTATTATTTCTTTCTTTACAAGAAATTACCATGTAAGAAATTTTTTTGAGTATCGTGTTATTCAAAGAATACTATGTATATTAAGAAAAAATTAAACCCAAAGATTAAGCCCACCCCATTAGTGCCCTGATCTAAATAGTAATGAACTTTTTATTTGTTGGCAGACTTAAGGGCGGGGCCTAATTGGAAAATCCATATTTCCTTATAAAAATTCACCATTTTGAACGCGTTTTAAGTTTCTAAAAATAAAAAAAAACATTACAATTGAGATGCGGTGGGTGGGCTGGGTTTATATTTTGACTTTTTTTTCTTAATATACATAATTTTCTTTGAACAACACGATGCTCAAAAACATGTTTTAATTTCTTGTAGGGAAATAAGTATTTTGCATTTCAGCTGAGTCCCCTTGGTTCAGGGCGAATGAAAAACATCATCACAATTGACATAGGGTGGGTGGGTGGACTTACATTTTACCTTTTTGTTTTAATATGTGTAGACTTCTTTTCACAACATGAAACTTAAAACATGTTTAAAATGGAAAATTTATATGAGAAAATATCGATTTTGCAATTAGGCTCCGCCCCATAATTGCAAAACCCATATTTCCTTGCATTTTAACCATGTTTTAAGTTTCTTGTTATGAAAAGATGACAATGTATATTAACAAAAAAAGGCACCCGCCCTACCTCAATTCTGATGATTTTTTTATTCGTCGTAAGTCGTAAACCGAGGGGCGGAGCTTAATTGTAAAATCCTTATTTTTCTACGAGAAATTACCATGTGAAATATGTTCTTAAGAAATCACGTTGTACGAAGAAAACTAAATGTATTAAATAAAAAAGAAAACCAACAGAGAAGCCCCATCCATCCGTCTGGATCTCAATCGTGATGAATTTTTTATTCGTTGTCAGATCGAGGGGCGGAGCGTAATTGCAAAATTGATGTTTTTCTATACCAATTTACCATTTTAAACATGTTTTAAGTTTCCTGTTGTGAAAAGATGACTACACATATTAAGAAAAAAAGGGAAAATGTAAGTCTCGCCCACCTGCCCTATCTTAATTATGATGATTTTTTTTATTTGTCGTAAGCCAAGGGGGGGAGCTTAAGTGCAAAATCCTTATTTCTCTACAAGAAATAAAAAACATGTTTTTGAGTATCCTGTTGTTCAAAGAATACTATGTATATTAAGAAAAAAACAAGCCAAAAATTAAGCGCCACCCATAGCCATCCCAAGCTCAATTGTGATGAATTTTTCATTCGCTGTCAGACCGAGGGGCGGAGCCTAATTGCAAAATCGATACTTTCCTACAAACATTTACCATTCTAAACATGTTTTACCTTTCTTGTTGTGAAAAGAAGACTACAGATATTAAGAAAAAAGGGCAAAATGTAAGCTCTTGTAGTACCTAATCCGTTTTTGAGACGAATATCAATAAATCTTGTTGATTTAAACGTCGAGAACTATCTTTAACAATGCATAAGTACTGACAGAAAGCTGCACTGTAGAAAATGATGGCAGCTATTTAAATTATGAGGGTTTCGGTGAGCAAGTGATTAAATGGCTTAACATTAGTGGACCTCATTATCTCTATCAAGTTGACAGCACTGCACACTACCGCAATTTGATTGGTTGAAAACCCGACGTCAACGGCCATGTAATGGCGAAAGTTAAAAGTTGGTCATCTCGA
The DNA here is from genome assembly GCF_036711695.1 of Zophobas morio. NCBI lineage: Eukaryota > Metazoa > Arthropoda > Insecta > Coleoptera > Tenebrionidae > Zophobas > Zophobas morio. The sequence goes on from NW_026972149.1 coordinate 10,605,570, forward strand.
ACGTCACCTCAATGGCGTGCCAACTTGAAGGAAATATTGTAATGAAGTCATGATCACCAAAGTACGAAGAAATGGGTCTCCAGTTTCGGTCTGTCTGCCTTTCTGTCCGTCTGTCTGCCGTGCCGATTTTTTTTTGTATGTTTTTGCAGAGTGATTCTTCTGTAAGTATTCTCTGGCTGTATGAGTGAATTGTCATTGTCACCCCTTGGTGCTTGGTACCCGGGACGGACCGCCCCCTTCGCCCCCTTTACGCCACCACTGCTACTACGTGCAAATAGTTCTGTCAAGTACTAAACTTCGCACTTCACGTTTTATTTCTGTTAAAATTTCTCATATATGTACCTACATTTTTAATAGGACACTTAGGAACGTTCCCACGACGTTGATTGTACGTTACAGCACGACTAAAGCGTTATAAATGTTTCCTTTCATGTATATAGAACAAAATTAAAAGTTACTGGACTTTCTGACCTTATCTAGTCATATTTTTATATAAAACTTAAAGACGTTGCTGCGACGTCGAATTTACGTTATGCTTAAGTGATGTATTGTAAAATGATTTATATTTTTACCAACAATGTTACTATTGTGTATGTGCTTCAAATAAAACCCTTTTTCCTACAAAATATCGACGTCGGTTTTGCGTCGGTTCGACGACCGTTGATTCTGAGGTCCAGCGAGGTATTTTGGAACATATTTAGTTGGGTTTTTATTTTGTTTTCTTGTATGCGTTCGGTCGAAATGTGCACTGAATATCAAGCTGGCTGCAAATTTTATTATACGAAGAGTTGTAGTACTTCCACTTGAATTGCGTTCGTAATCAGCGAATGCCCGTTTGAGTAGGTCCTCTTTTTCTGGAAATGTTATTAGTGCGGTCGAAATTTTTCTCTCAAAAGCAAAGCAAACAAATAGACGAAATTTATTTTGGAAGTAAACCAGCGCTTGCTAATTGAGTGTAAATTTTTCGGCGCCTAAATACCTCGCCAAATTCCAAATGAGATTTTCGTTGCACAGTCTAAGATCAATATTTGCGAAGGCCCCTGGCCCACACTTGAGCCATGCGGGATTTTGTATTTCGTCTGCTCCACAAACCGTCTCCAGTTTAAGCGATTAAACGTTGTTTGCGGCATAAAAATGAAATTATTTCGTTCGTCTCGAGAGACTGCAAAATTCAAATTCTTCTCGGAGATTTCACGATTCACCTAAATACAAGAGGCTTTTAAATTTCGCAATTATTTACGATTTATGAAGTCAACTCGCACGACCGTGCGGAGTCGAAGTTGCCGAAGATAACCATTCTGTAATGAAGCAGTGCCTGAATGTAGTGAGGCTTTGTGCGGGTACCAGCTGTTCTATAATTGGCTGTTCGTCAGCTATCAACCAAAATTGTCGGTGAAGAGACAATATCGAGTCCCTGCCCCTGTCACCGCCCGACTACCCATAAGCGATTGCTAATAGTTTGATTAAATATTTTATGGCCGACCGTTGCGTCCGTTATTTGGAAGGGACGAAGGCAAATCGACAAAAATTATATCCGTTGCGCCCGACCAGATCGCCACTTCCCAAATAAAAACATCACAAAAAGGAAGTTCGAGAAAAGAAGCGTGATTAAGCCGCTTTAACTTGACCCCTTGTTAGCTTACAATTTAATCATTGCGAAAAAAACGGTAAACAGCGACTTTATAAGGTAAATAACAGGTATAGGGGAGAACGCAAGAAGCCGTTGCCGTCCATCGACGTACATCGGGGCCGATTTTGCCACATGCGCCAACGGACCACACAAATGGCGCAGCAGCGAGGATAGACTTTTCGATTTTAAATTCATTGTATCTATATGCTAATACTTCGTTAAAATAATCCTCTAGTATTGTTTCTTCAGGAAATGAAAGCACACCGCGTATTTATTGTTACGACCGGTGATCGCGGATCTGGATTTAAACCGTGCATTCGTGAAGATCCAGGAAGCTCGAATCTGCGTCCACCTCTTTACATGCGAGTTAAAAAGCGTTTTTATCTCAATTTTAGCTTTGACAAGTCGTAAAATTATATTTAATTGTCAGATTTCAATTAAGCGAAAGTTTTATTGACCCCACCGCCGAATAAAATTGCTCATACTGTTTTTCAATTTTCAGCAACTGCAAGGGTGGCTCAGTTGATTGAGTGCAACTGACATTTATAGATTTAATCTCCGTTTGCTTTGATGTCTTTGGAGTTGTAATTTTTCGATGTAAAAAACCCTTTCTGGGGTTTTATTGTGGATGTAATTTTTTGTTCGCGTTAAATTTGTTTAGGATTCAGGAGGGCGAACCGAAGATAGCCGAAACGCCTAATTTCGTGTATTTAATAAGAAATCCAACCTGGAATAACATTTAGAAAGAAATTCGTGGCGAGCGCAAATGTATTCCTCCAAGTGAAATACAATATTGCTTATTGCTATGGCAAAGGTAACGTTGGCAAAGCGAAACTTTCTATTTTTCTTATTTTCTTCGAAGTTTGAAATTCTACGTGGAACAAACGGAAACGTGAAAATCCGGCGGAGCTGAAAATTTCAATATTGTTTATAATCACTAAATTTAGCTAAATTTGCACGATTCCAAACAAACTAGAAAACAAACATAATAAAGCACCAACAAGATCAACACCGCGATCCTTAATGAAGATTTTCTACCCTCGCACCAGGGTTTTTATGGTTAGTTTGATGTTATATATTGTAGGCTTTATTGGCCATAATTAAGTAATCTCGTTGTATGTACTAGAAGGTGAATCATGGTCATAAGCTTCTCGACTTCTTTGCTTGACAAATAACAACAAACCCTCATTTTTACGACTTTCTCAAACATCCCGGCACAAATTCCCACGTTCCTCGATCGACAACTTATTAGAACGAGCCAAGTGGATTTAGTAAATCTCGACATTTTGAGGTCCTCGGTTTTTTAATATCATCGGTGTGTTCATCGAAATATTGAAACAAGTTTTCCGATATATTTGCTTCGTTATGTGGTTGATAATCAAGAAAATGTGAGTAGCGGCCTAACGAGGGGGCGAGCACGTTAATCATTTAAATGTGTATTTTTACCCTGGATGTGATTGGCATCGGATTCACTTAACGAGCTTCCGAAAGTAGATTTTTCTTAGCAATTCAAAAACTGTCACAATTCCTGTTAACTGGTTAATTAAAAATGAAAAATCGTAACGGGGAAGCGCGAATAATGCAAGTATTGTTCTGGTTATAATTTGTGCACGCTAAATGAGCGCTTCACCAATAACCTTTAACCCTGAAAGTTATTTTTGTACCAGTTTCGGTTTATTCTGGTAGATTTTGGCGAACGCGCAAGCTTCAACTAAATCATTCACCTGATTCACAAAATCAATGAATTTTTTATAGTGTGACCATCCCGGAAGGATCAGCCAGGACAAAGTAACAAATAGGTCAATAATTTCGATGTAGTTTTTGATTCAAAGCGTATTTTACAACCCAACAAAACCTGAAGTGTATTGTAAAAGGAAACGGACATATAATGAAACGCCGAAATGGAGAAACGCAGCTTTTACGGCTTCACCGTGTTGGAAATTTTAAACAAACATTTATCGGAATCAACTAAATGTAAACAACGATAAAACAATTAAATGCGTTCGAATGGATTATCGGGAGAAAATAAAGAACCGGGATGACGAGATAAGCGTTCGACGCGCTTTAACCGTGTCATTTTCATTTTCTTAACCTTTCAATTACTCACTTATCTGAGCGTGGTATAACCGCGAAGTGCGCGGGATCGTTATTTAATTAAATTATTTAAATAAAGGTAAATACGAAAGGCGCTGTAGCTGAATTACGTTTATAGTGGAATTCCTACTGAACCGTGAAAGAGTGGTCGGACGATCTAACTTGTGCAACCGGTTTTGACAAGGATTCGGTGACAACTCGTCGTAACTTGCAGAACCGGTTGTGACGGCGCGAGGGGATTTTATAAGCGCGAATATGAACCATTCGTTTAGATCATATTTCGATATGACAATGCGCTGCACTTACGTGGGGTAAATGTGTTTTATGAAGTTTTATTCAGTGCTCTCCCATAAGAGATTTTGATTTACGTCCCTTATTAAATTTTTTCGCTTCTGTATTGTTTGTAGGCTATATTTCCACGGTCGTATATTTGAGAACGTTTGTAGTCGGAGGCAGAATTTATGTCGGCGTAATCGATATGTAGGGTTTAATAATGAATTGTAAAAAGCGAGACAAATGAATGCTCCCGAGATGGGTATTAACAAATTTACAGAACAAGACTAAAAAGGGAAAATATCAAAGGAAGACGAGTGAAACCTTTCGCTCGTTTTTTCTCCTTTGAACACCTGAATTGGCGGTTTTAAAAGAAGCACCATTTTATCTTTCCTTTATCTTTGTTCAATATTTCTTTTGTCAAAGCCAATAAGTATTTCTACTCAAGTCGAATGCCCTAATATTTTATAAAGCTTGTATACGATTAGTTCAATAATATATGAGCTTGATCCTCTTCCGTTTTAGGAACGGCTTATTTCCGGATAAGTTTAAGGTTCAAAAACATGACCTCATAATAAATAAATTCCGACATCTTAGATCACTTTCAATGATTCATAGACGGAATTTCGGTCGACATTGAAACGTTACACCGATCGACGGCTTGTCCTTCACGAGCGATAGTTAACGAAATATTGGCTCATTTTGACGAGTCTTACTTGACACAGATCGGCGAATACGAAAACGCGTAGTTCGCCGGAAATTTATAGGGGAGATAATCTCCGAACTGCCGAACCGATTACTCTGAAATATTAATGTTCGTTTTCAGAATGTTTGACCTCTGCTGAAGGTTAAGCGAAAGCTAAGCTATAATTCGATAAATGATTAGAATGCACCGAGCGGCAGACGTCAAACGACCTAAGTATACGGATCGGTAAAACGGGAGGGACTTTGTGATATCGCAGAAAGAGGCCAAATCCTATTTCCACATTCAAGGAGTTCACAATACAAGATTTATGGAACACTACATAGACTAAATCTTTAACCAGCATCGCACTACTAATTGTTATTTTGAATTAAACAAAGATTTACGACCACCTATAATTGAACTTGCTTGCATTTGACCAGTTTCTGAGACAACAATGGAAGACTCTAACAAACCTAACACAAATATTTATTTCCGATCAAATCAACCAAACAAACAATACATTTTAAACCCACCCTAGATCGCTCGGTTTAATGTCGGCCACAAACAAAGTTTTTAATTTGATAGGCAAACATCTTCGTCGCGGGGCTGCGCCATAAAATGCAACCGCCAATTAATGGTTCAATTACGAAAATACACAAAGAAACTGAATGCAGCGGAATCAAACGACCACTGAAAAACCGATCCGTCGGTTAATCTATGAAGATTCTTAAACCTCGTAATTAGGTTTTGTTTCGACTCACCAGACGACGCAGAATTTTAAAACGAAAAAAGTTTGCCCTCGCCCAGCGCGACAGCAAAAAGTTACAAAGTGTGTGGTTATTGTTCTTCGTTTGACAATATATTACGAGACTTTATTAAGCTTATCCTAAAGCCATTATGCGTGTAATTAGAGCTACTAAATATAACTTCGCCTTAATGCCACTCTCTTAACATCTATATTTAACAATCACGCTGGGAAAAATATACAGAAAAAGTCTTCGGTATTGATTACCCGCTTTTAGTAATTAAGACAAAGAGATCCTATCTTCGCTCTAACTATAATACACATCATTTCTGGCAAACATGCACGAACGGATTAAAAATAACCCGGTTATACCAACCAAGATTGAATTTTTTCACTCAAAAACGTTTGCCACGAAAAAATCACACGCGAAAATGTATATACAACCGCAGTTCACCGTCCTGATCTCCAGGGAAGGTTAGATCAGAGTAATACTTGATTGAGTAAAACTACATAGCTAAACAGACTCCTCTGTTTCAAGTCCATTTTTAGACAAATGTACCGCAAACATCGTCAAGAAAATAAATCAATGTTTGTTCTGAAAAAAAAACTCTATGTTGTTATGTTATCTCTAGCCTGACATTTATATTTCATGAGACCCGTATTTTATAAAGTTCAAATACCACGTCGTATTAATACTAGAGTATCAGATACAGAATAAATAAAAAAAATGTTTTACTTCAAACAAAAAATATTTTGTTTTTTTACTATTGAAAATCTAATTCTCTTACTAGTGCATAATTAATATCGAAATTTGCAATCGAGAGTGCGTCGAAATATTTAACAGTGACCAAAATAACACAGCACTCTGTATACGTCCATCAACTTATATTCATGGTATTTATGACATAATTCATTCCGCCTTCGCCTAGAATTTGCATTTGTACAGAATATGAAATATAGAACAATTACTAAATAAATCGTTTGAAACGTTGATTCGGATGATAAATTCGTTGATTTTTGTACGTTTCGAATAATGTCTGTCCCATATCTTACACAGTTATCGCATCTATTGTAGGAAGTGTGCACTGAGAAAAGTGTGTGTTAGAGAATGTATACGATTATAGTGTTGCACAATAAGTAACAACAAAATAACTTAGCTACTTCTTTGGTTTGTTTTGGTGTTTTAAATAACTGCCAGGCATTCTTACTCGGTTACTTGACCTGGTATTGTTAGAAAAGGGCACGAGTCGGCTGTAGCGTCCTTCGAGGAGCAATTTTTCTGCGTGTTTTGTCCGGGCAGTGTCGGTTTAATTTATGCATTCAAAGGCATACGGGAACGAATCGGTGTGAATGCAATTGTAATCGGTTTACGGTGATTTTAATGACGTGAAAGAATCGGGAAGATTAATCATGGCGGCGCTATGGTTGAAAAATGGAATGCCATGAAGGAGGAAATTCTATTATTCTTTATATCTTCCTGTAAAGGAATAATAAAAGAAACATATTGCTCGCAAGACTACTTACGGCATTTTGTGGAAAATCAATCCGGGGTTTTTTATTAGAATTACACGGCAACAAGGTGGCCATATTCGAGTGCGGATATGGTTTATGCGCGTCGCGTTCCATATGAATATGAACGAGCTTTTTATGTTTGGAAAGGAGTGTGTTAGAGTGTATTACGGTAACGATGCATACGCTAGTTCTTGATGCCCCCGACGACTTTCTTATTCTTAATTCCGACCGTTTCTCGATCGATACTCGACAAACGTCCCGCTTCGAACAATTCCACGAATTCCTACCCACTTATAGATTTTCAACCATACTTTTTTATTATTCATAAGTATTGATAGGTGTGACGTCATGTGAAACGTAGCCCAAATCTGCACTTTCTCACGACATGAATTACAATTACGTCGTTAAGCCGGGCATAAACCCACCTTTACGACACTTTTACACTCGGAAGGCCAAGCTGAAATATTAAAAAGTAAATAATGTTCGTATTCTCAAAATTATGTTTTCGTACATAAATATGCAAAGTCTGCCTGCCTATTCGCGTTTACAATAATTTTAGGTACGGGGCGACGCTCGCTCTTCACGTGATCACTCCATCTGTTCGGTAAACGCACTTTAAACTTGCTTCTTCGCCTCCACCACGACACAGCGCAAATTATTGACTGGTTTAGAATACCGCGAAGTATAACTTTCGCTAAACCAAAAACAACTCACGCCGGAGATGAACTTCTGTGCACTATATCTTATATCTGTATATAGTATGCGAAATTTCGTGCCATTTTCAGTCAAGTCTAAACTTTGCAAACGAAAATCTGAGATTTTAAGCCGGAAAGCTTGTAATGTAAGTCAGAAGAGTGGTTTCGTGCTTTTGACAACTTCCAAACCAAAGTATTTAAAATTAATTACCGAATTTAGAAAAACGTCGAAGGAAGCGCGCGAATTCTTCACAAGTTTGTAGCCTCAAGAAATATCGATTTGTTTTACCATTTGTCAGCTTTCATTAAACCCTTATTTATTAAACGTCTATGAGTGACACGACAATTTTTACTTTTCTCGAAGCGGTTAAATTTAAAAATAAATAGGGTTTTCCGACTACAACGGCGCGCTCAAACTAGTTATGTAACGGATTAAAATTAATCCATATTTGATGGAAGTGACATAAACAGCAGTTTGCAACATTCGGGGAGCCAAATTGAGGTAAGTCGCTTTCCAGTCGGCACGAACTGCAAATCGTTAATATTCATAAATAAATTCCTGGTTAATTTTTGTATATCTTAATGCAACAATGTTGGCATCGTCAAGGTAACTAACTCTTCGTCCCCTGCCTCACAATCGACCTGGCTGTAACATCGGAGACATAATTTAAAATTGTAATACCACCTTTCACATATTTTACATTTGTTTCGGGATCAAAGCTTCCCTTCAGACGCACTTTCCTGGTCAATAATCTCAAAATACCGGTAGTCCTCCCCACTTGTAAAACACACTCTTTACGATGCGTTAAATGCTATCCGTATAAATAATTGATAGCTCCACACAAAACACAGGCTCTTAGAAACTTGTTAAGTTAAATATACACTCCACGCCCAATTAATCCTTGTGAAAAACCACACTTGGAGTATTTAGCTGTGATCGCGCGGATCTTTAATGTATCTTTAAACAAGTCGTGTTAAAGAGAATTTTTAAATTCCGACAAGACGCCATTTTCGGTACGTAATTTCGAGGCCGGCTTTAATTTTTTATGAATTTTTAAGTATAGCCACACACGACTGTGTCCCAAAGAATTAGGTTTGTGTAAGGGCGGCTGAATTAGTAATGAACTTATCAGAGGATATTCGGTCGGACTATTGAATATTGGCTTTAACGACTGTGAAATAAGGAAGAGGTCAGGTTTTAATATTTTAAAAAGTTACGAAGGGGAACGAAAGCTAATACAATTTTGGGTTTACTATTTTTTTTTGAAATGAGGGGACACAATTCGATTGATATTAATTACTGATTAATAGACGAAATTGTGTGACGGAAATAAATACAAAAATACATTCAATAAAAGTAAAAAAGCATTTGTCCACAAAACAAAAAATTATTTTTTCATAACCACACATCCACAAAGATTTATCATATGTCATGTCTGTTAAAATATCTGTGAAAGCCTGTTGTTTTGCCATGAACAATTTTTTTAATAATAAATCGAAGGTGGCGATTTTTGGAGTTTTAACACACCGAAACCGACACCAACACCGACACCGGTAAACTGAGTCTGAACATAGGCATGTAACGCCGCGCTATATTATAATAATTAGATATTTCTATATGATAAACAAATAAAAAAACTATGTTCTTTTTTAAACACACAATGGACATTTACTTTGATTATTTTTTAAGAGAAAATTAACGCTTTCGTCGCGTATACGTGTTTAATTTATATAAATTGACAACGCAGCGTTAAAACTCCATCCGTGCGTCCCTGGGTCGACGCACTCTTTTGTATTAACTATTCAACTGAATTCGTTATTTTCATTTAAAATCAAACAATTTCACTCATGCGGAATGAAAATGAACTCCCCTTATAGCGGCCACTGTTACAAATGTGACCCGATTCCAACCAAATACAGCGACTAGAGGCGTGGTTTTCATAGCAACGGTGTAAAAAAACGTCTACATGAGTTGGGTTTCCGTTTTTATCGAAACCTTATCAACGATACGATAACTTTAGATGTAAGTTTTGATACATTTGATACAAATGGCGTGTGATAAAATAATTAGTTGTGATAATTATGACCCAAACATCAAAATTACTATTTTGCTACGTCCAGTGATTGTCACTACAATCGACAGGCGATATTATTTTCGTTCACAGGCGTTTTTATTTTGCTTTTATTAATTAATTCCAACCTCTGGAAGCTGATATCTGATCCAGAAATATTTCATCGCCGATTTCATGCACAATTGCAATAACACATAATTTACTATTACAGGCACGTTATTAATAAATAACCATTTGTAAGAAAAAGTGTAATTGATTAACCTTTAGCCTCACGCCACATCCGGGAACCGCCCTCTTACTTTGGCCGTTTTAACGTTCCCGATTTGGCCACTCTGCGACACTTTATTTTGCCGATGAACGATCTAATCTTGACTTGTTTCAAGCATTAATCTATTACTTTCACCCCTACACATCAAAGGAAGAAATACGCCTCGATGCGAAAAGGCCAACACGAAAACCGTATAAAAACCGACGCACTGGGTATATCGTCCATTATGTCAAAGAATTTTTTATCATATTGGTTTCAAAGTAATGGATTCGTTAGTTACAGCTCAGTTACGCAAATGTAATTTGTAGTGGTTATCAAAAAAAACTTGCTACTGTAAAATAAATTTGTACTAGTGATGAGTCGGCCAAATCTAAAAACGGGGAGGGGTGATCACGTGTCACCAATCAGATGCATCAGGACCGATTTAGCTATATTCCTTCATGAGAAAATTTTTCACTACACGTTTTCGAAATTTCTTGAATCAGAAGCCAACTTGGGGGTGTATTGTAGTATAAATCTCCGAGTTAGGGATCGAAGTGTTAGAAATTAAGAGTGTGGGGAATTCGGTTTGAGAATATAGCCCATCCCAGTAATTCGGGAGTGTTATAGATTTAATTTAAGTTAATGTAGTTGGGAAGATGTACGTCGCATTAATTTTGTCTTTCCATTTCGGTAAACAATGCAAGTTTAATTAAGCCTTTAATTAATCTCAAAAATGTTTGGTTTTGCGATTGTTGGGGAAGTCGGTTGTGATGAACCCATCAAAGTTGGCTCATTTGAGCCCATGCAGGGGTGATTTATCAAATGATAAACCTCCTTCGTACGAGCTAATAATGCGAGCCCTTTTCAAAGTGAGTTAATTGATGAAAACAATCGTAGGCTTTCATAAAGCCGCATTGAAACGAATGTGAAACTTAATCTAAGTTTGGAATGAATTTGGCAAAGAATGTAAGATAAAAGATTGCTGTGAGAATCAAGTAAATAATGATCTCGGTCATAATTTATGAAAATGGATGGTTATTGGCGGAGATCAATGTCGGTTGTGGAATTTTAGACGGAGTCTATTTTTATGGAAGAAGCGGGATGAAGAATAAAAATTAAGGAACGGGGGTGTTGTTTGACTTTTATTTTCGGGGTAATTTTATGAGGAAAAAGGAGCATTACAGCCCCGACTACCTCTTGAGTCGACGGCCTATGCATTTGTAAAATTAAATAAACATGGGACAGGGAAGGTAATATATTGTTTGGCTTTTATATAAAAAAGACATTAGGCAAATTCTTTTGTCTTAAAATGAGCAGTAATCCTTAGCGACCAGTTCGTCTCCCTTTTTACCGTGTGACAAGAACGAGCGCCATTATTGGCCTTCGGTAAATTACACCGAGGCAATTTATTTAAGATATACAAGGCGAAGTTTTTATTACCTGGAAAATCGATGAAAATGGCCGAATAGTTGAATAGCGTGATTAGATTGTTGATATGCGCAACAATTTAAACAATTTTAAGTTTAAGATGTTTAATAAGATAAAATTTATGTAAGTCGGGCCGAGTTTCGTGTAAGGGAGAATTAAAATCTGAGAAGGCCATTAAAAAAAAGGATTACCTAAATTAAAATAAAACTTTGCTCTAACTCCATCAAGAGGAAATTCGCATTCCACTAGAATGTAGCAGAACATTAAACAATAATTAGATTGTGCGATTGGAACAAGTTTTAAATTGTAAAAATAACCTTGTCAGGGAGAGAGCAAATATCGATCCTCCCCGAAATGGCATTTTTATTAATTTTAAAAAATTGGCATCATAAACTTAAAGTACCGCCCGAGGTGAATTATTTGTTGTACGCTTTCTGCTCCAAAATTTCCCTTTTTAATTCCGCTTTTTATCTGCTTTCGTTCTTAGATACAGGAAACATTTTTATTATTCGTCGGAAATTCATACAACAGACGGAACAATATCGTATGACCTCAGATATTGTTCCCAGAGACGTATATTTTTTCTATTAAACTTGCAGCGCATCGAGCATAAACTTTCTTTGTCTGTTATTCAACTGGTGAAGGAAATTCTTACGCATCTCAGATTTATTTTAACTTTTATTTACATTCTGCAAGGAGGCGAGATTTCCAGATATAATAAATGTTTCGATTTTACACAAGAGGGTTTAAATCAAATGTATATATGAACAAGATATTTTTTTGCTCGTCTTTGAGAAATGATGTTCAAAGAAATGTCAGCAAGAATAATTCATAGATTGAGGAATTTTATACATTGAGCATCTTTGTATCTCTCGTCATTTCTTTCGCGACTAAGTGGCATTCGAGTGTTCTCGAAACCACCTCAAACACACCGTCAAGGACAATTCGCACTTTTTGATAGCCTTCGACATTCTTCGCGTTATTTAAACACATTACGTGCCAACCGGACCCCACGTCGTGATTTATTCCTGCCCACAGGACTCTGAGGGGACGAACAAAAAACTCCCATGATGCACCTTGCTCACTCGACAACCCTTTTAATTCCGGTCGAGCTTACAAAACCCAGAACGCTCTACAATTATTATTTCCAATGATGAAATGCATCCTGTCTTTGTTAAATTACAACTTCTCTTAACTACGCCAAGATTGCGTCCCGTTAAATGTTTACCTTTGTTTCGTATGCGACTTGGCATTGCAACGGAGAACGAATCAGAACTGAATAAGTCAAGTATCAACACGAAATGGAAATACTAAATAAACTCGAGCTGGAACTCATTTCAGGATGTAAATTATATCATCCTCTGTTATTTTAAATATAAAGCAAATTGTAATAATTGAGCCGAAGCTTGCAAAATCTTGACAAATTATAATATACACTCGACACAATCAACACCTAAACTAGCTCTAGTTCAAAACTTACATGCTCGCCGTACGTCAAGCGTGATCGTAATTGAGTTTGGATGTGAAAAGAAGTGACTTCGGGTCGCGAAACCGGATTCCGAATTATTAACAGAAGGCTGGAGCAAATCTACCTTTAACTCTAGATTACTTCGTACGCGGTTTTAAAACCCGACACGCGAAACGTCAAAATTTACCCAGAAAAATTTATCGATCCTCAGGACGAGTCTCCACCGCACAACAATCACCTAACGTTCCAACCATTTTCAACCCTCACGCTGAAATTCTTATTCTAACATAGTTTAATTACTTCGAATCTATAAAGACGTTATAAGTTTTATGCACTTGAAATATATAAACGCAACCTGTATCGACCAACTTGAAATAAAATGGCCGCAGAAGAAAATAACTGATAAACATCGTAACAAAAACTTATCTTTTAATACGAAAGAGTAAATCCAATCTAGAATCTCGATAAGACTACAGTCAACGACATAGCTTTATTAATTAAATGACAAAATTATTTTAAATGTCAACCGCGTCCAAACAAATCATGCGATGGCATGCCCTCAAGTTTTAACAATTACGCGTAAAGGTGTCGTCCATGTTAGTAGTTATTCAACTTGTCGTTGAACTTGGTTTTTACTACCGAAAACAGAGAGTCATTGCATGCGCAAAAATCTCCGATACATGTCTAAAACGTAAACAGTTAATTTAAGTTCTCCGGCAGCGATATTCAGCCACAGTCAGCAACTTTAAACACGACTACGATTTTTCTCACAACTTGAAAGTGCATTTCCGGAACCGCTCGATTTCTCTCAAATAATTAACCTATTTAACTCAAGTTAGTTTCAGGACAAAACAAGCTCAAAGGAAGTACTTTGTGCACAGTTTCATTACATGATACTTCAATACACTTTAAAAGATTCCTGATATCTTTCACGCAATAAAACTTGATAGTAGAGCAAGTTAGAATTCGAGTTGTTTGGGAAAAAATTAGGGGTTCTACCGGTTCTGACAGCTACATAATAGCGGTGGAACGGATTACAACTTCCCTTCAACTAATTGTGGTGTTAAATGTGGCCTTTGAAGTATTAACGGAGAGCAGCAAATAGATAGCGAACTACAGTTAAGCTTCAAAGCACATAATGTTCAATTGTTGTAAACACTTAGCCGTGGGAAAAGAACACAGGACCATCACGTAGACGACATTGATTAATAAAAGGGATGTGCGGTCTGGAAAACCAATAAAAAAGTGCATTCGGTGTTATAATTTAATCGTCGGACATCGATCCGACGAAAATAATATCGTGCGACCGTAAAAATACGTATCCATTAACAAAATCCATGGACAAATACGAAAAAAGCGTTAGTTTTGTGTGCCTTATATCCTGCGTGATTATGAACTGGTTTAAGTTCATAAAGCTAGACCAGTTTTTGTCAACCTGTTCATTACGTTGGTGAATAGCACAGTGATATGCTATATGCTCTAACAAAGCCAACTTCATTTCTGTATTTATATAAATATAAATACACTTGTAATGTTTTGCCACTATCAAGTTTACGCGGAACATATAGTAAGTGACATCTTAGTAAGCGGCGCTTTACGAAGGACGAGAAAAAAACCCAACAGAACTTCTTGATGACCCTCGTAATTTGCTTAAGTGACCATTATTACCAACTGCCTGCCGAGTTTGGCTCACATAATCAAAACTTCCGATCGGATTTATGGCTTGTACTTTACAAAGTGTAGATACAACCTGAAAGCAAAGTTTTACGTCACTTCTACGTTCAGTCAACTAGTGCAAGAGGTTCGAAGGGGAAGCGATTGTTGCTTGCCCACATGCCGTGCGTTCAGGAAATATCACACTATAGTCACCCAGACGTCTATATCTATAGACCCTCCAATCAAACCCTACGTCATTAGACAAATGACGCAACTTCTTTCTTCGTGTGTGTTTTCTCCTTGTCGTCCCTTCCGGGATGTGGGGCCGCTAAATACCTGGCCTCGGGGCGAAATTTTCGTTGTCAGTCCCGATGTTCGCAGCGAGATAAGTCGCTCAGAAAATAACAGCACAACGTAATGAAAATTTAGTTTGTATGAAATTTTTGCTAAACCGTTTCTTCGGCGCTTTGTATCCCGGTGTCGGAGGTGCGATCTGGCTTGTCGTAAATAATGTTAGTTATCCCTTTGCGGGAAAATGAATCTTGGGGTGACGTCAGTAGTGACGCCAAAAAATGCTGAAGGCAAAAGTTGACTGCCAAAACTGACGCGAAAGTATCATCATGGACCCTTTTTGGGACCACTGTCAAAGTTTTATTAAAAATAGTGCTCATTAAAATTTTATGGCTTTTCTAGTATGTACGGCGATGATGGGTGACTGAAAAGCCTGAAGCGGAAGTTGCGATGGATATTCCAGAAAGACCTCGATCGTAAAACATCTAGAAGTTTATGTATGGGTTTAAATAGAGGCCACCTTCGGGAACGGGTCAGTCTCAACCAACAAGAGCAGTCCAAACAATGGGAGAAGTAGAGTCTAGTCAAGTGTGATTAGTCGTGTAAATTCGAGTTACTAAGAAATAAATTGTTGAGTTTTACCCACGCCGATTTTAATCACCGATCATCGTAACACTATCCATGCTACCCGGAGTCAAGGAGTCAAGACTTGGATCGGAACGCCCGTCCGCCTCTACAGCTTGGTCCCCCTCAAGCTTGCCGGCAAAACTAGGTTATTAAAGTGTAATAAAAAAACAACTGGCCCCAGATTTGAGCCCTGGACAACGTTAACATTCATAATAAATGTAGAAGATGTACTGTACATACTGTTTTCTATTAATTATAAGCTACTTAATTAACGATATTAGTTGTTTAGGAATACCAAACCTCTCCAGCTTAGTGAGCAAAATACAATGGCTTATTCTATCAAATGCCTTACTTAGGTCTGTGTGTATCGCGTCAACTTGAAATCTATTATTCAAGACTTTGGAAACACGTTGTGTAAACTGTAGTAAATTAGTTATAGGAGATGTGTTTTTACAAAACCATGCTGTTCTAGGATAACATAACTTTTATCATGAAGGTACAGTACTTCAGTACTGGCCAACTAGAGCAGAAATGAAAAAATCACACGGTATAATTCTTGTGGGTTAACTTTAGACAAATTAGATTTTACAAAACCAGACTTCATTGGAACAGAAATATGATGATAATTGTTTAGTATAATATTAGCAAACAAAGATTGGACAAGTTTTTGTTCACCAAAGGTCAATTTTGGAACGATCTAATAAGACAAAATCTCGAACGGTCGGTTCGGGACCACTCCCCCCACTTTCAATCCCTCTTTGTCCTGCTTCTCCGGATGTCCATCGCATTGATTCATGGGCGGCTCGTGCAGGACTCACGGGTGTTCGTGAATTCCCAGCCTGCTACAAACCGGCTGGTCCTAGTACGTCCACGATAAACTCAAAAATGACGGCACAACAAATTTTAAGGTTAGTTTATCTTGACAGGGTCTAGCGATCGTCTGCCGGGTTGATGTCTGGCGGTGTTGGTGGTCGCAAAAAGCGCGCGATTCGATTCGGATTATAAGGTGCAAGTGCGGAAGGTTCGCGTAGGTCAGGGAAGAAGAGGACCGCGGCATGAGCGCGGATCAAAGATATCCGAGTGGAAATACACACACGGGGAGGCGCGCAAGGAGCCCCGGATCAATACAGCACCTTGAATAATTTATAAAAGCGTTCTGGCCTGCACTGTTCTAGCGGCTTGAGCGTGTCGCCTCCGCCTCTATCCACTTCACCCCATTGTCTAAATAGTTCGCCCTCGGTGTCTCCACGATGACTCACCACTTGCGCGCTCTCCACCACGACTCTCCACTTTCTCCACTTCTTCCGCTCGCCGCCACACGTGCTTATCGCGCCGCACTCCCGCTAATCTCGCCGCCGCCGCTGATAAGCGAATTGACCGAAACGATAAACAACTCTAATGCTATTAACTCGATCGCAAAATCGAACGCGCCATCATTCAAATGCAAGGACGCCGCACTTGACCGACCCTCCCTAATTACCCCGCACACGGAACCCCGGCGCGACGTCTCAATCCGCCCTATGGGTCACGAATCGCCGCTCCGCGAGGATCATCTTCTAAGATCAAAAATTCCATTTGAAGGGAGGGAATAATTCAGATTTTGTCGCTTTTTGACTGCAAGCCCAATAGGGAACGCACCCTCGCAACAAAACTTTTTCATAAATAAACAACGACGGTGCGGATTTGCTCTGCTTAAGACCTGATTCTGCTTCCGCCGACAAATTACGCTTAGCATTTTAAAATGGATGTGTGGATCTTTATAGCTCTTTATTTCTGACGTTTTCAAAGAATTCGATACGTTCCACAAAACGAAGCGTTGTTGAAATAAACCGAATATGATCAAAATTTATTTTTAACAACGCCTTTTTCCACTGCCGAGACACTCTTTCTCTCGATTTTTACACTCTCCCTCATTTGCTGCCTCGAATCTTACAATAACATTTCTCACATTTCTATTTTTATTTACCAGCGAATAAACCCACACTTTTATTCACTTTATTTTCATACAATTCGCCACGCGTTCCCCATTTTTTTATGATTCTTTGCAATCATCACACCCTAACCTTAAATACATGTTGTTATAACGGTTTCTTACATCGTAGTGGGTTGTGAAATTTGCCGCCTACGTGGTTTACTTTATTCGATGATTAATTTATGTGTTTATTTGGTTGCATACAAACAAGGGGCATATAAATAATTTTAAAAAGTGTCACTTCTCGCCTCCAGGAAGTTGGATTTCTTGTAGATAGTAAGGTACTGGAGTTCTTCCACTTGATTTTACTTTATTTACATTTCTAGTACAAATAAATATGTTGACTATGCGCTATCGAAGCCGTTTTCTGGACTTCAGGTTGGGGTACCGATGAACCCTGAAGAATACCTCACGCTTGAAATAGCCTTGGGCAAGACTGTTGTTCCGTTTGATGCTATAACTCACTTACAACGCCGTAATTACGTAATGAAGGATGATAACGGGTGAAAACAGCAATTAATAAACAAACTAAAATCAAACCATACTACAATTAACTACGATGTGTCAAACTGACGTTGAGGATCTAAGCCAACTCTACAAAGCAACCCGGCTATTTTTTAACGTTTCATACCCAAGTAATTTTTAAAGTCTCTTCAAAAAAACATCAAATTACTAAATTTACCGCACTCGTGACAGTTTCATTACATCATCGTAACAACAAGTACGCTGTGAACGAAGTTTAAAGTCGATCGGATTATTTTTAACTTTCCACACCTGCTACAGTTTTAAATTTGATTTTCAACTGTTACTTTTGGAAAGCTCAAACTTTCTGTGTATTGTTTCAATATTAATTGCATCAGGCGTACTAAATGCAACTGGATCAGACTATTTTTAATTTTCTGGATTTACGGTAGTTCTAGTGTTGGTCTTAACGGCTACTCCTAGGAAGTTCGAGCTTTTGTAGGTCACTCTAAAGTTAAGTACGTTATATGCATTAAGTTCTAAGTCCATCGAACTAGATTTAACGCTCCGCGCCCACCATAGTTTCAAGGTTGATTATTAACGATCGTTCCAAGGAAGTTCGCATTTCTATCGTGCCGTTAAATACATTCTCCACACTAACTTTGAAGTCGGTCTAACGATTTTTAACACCTCAGGCTCAAAGCAGTTCCAGGATTAATTTTTTTTTCAAAAATTTTCACACTTATTTTTTGACGTTTGAAAATAGAGTAGTGACTTGTTTACTGAAAATTTCCATTATGGCAATTTCGACAATTCAAATTCGTTGTATTTGAATTAAAGTGAATTTACAATATTGGGCGACACGGCAGTGGAATGAACGTATCAACAACAGTGCCTTTGTAGAGCACTACTTTGTATTTTTACCTATATTGTTTCCGAACTTGACATCCCATTGCTTTGAACTTTGTGCTATTTTTAAAATGGTATTTTCTGCATGTGTGTGTCGGACACACGTAACAACGCTTCGGCAGACCTCGTTTTGGCTGGAGGAAATTGCGTGAAACCGAAAAAGTAATTAAAGCAGCTTATGTCTTATGAATAGGTAAGTTAACTTAGGCCGGTGTTAGTCGAACTTAACTCTGAATCAATAAAATTGCGCCTAAAAGTTTGAATCGTTGCACAGCTGCGGTTCACGATTATCGAAACTAAAACAAAATTACTTATTCAACGTGTCGCTGTTTTACTCTTTTAAATTCAATTTGAGAACATCTGGGGTTCCGTGGATGAATTTATTCGATCGTTAACAGATAGTTTTCTGTATATCTCGCCTAATTAAACATCAGTCCATCAACACATGAAAGGCTAGTTGGCTAGTTTCACCTGACGGCTTTAGTGATACTGAAAGTGCTAACATTTAGTGGACTCAGTTCGTATTTATCTACCAATTTATTTGACCGATGTTAACTGAGCTTTAGTAACGGAATTACAGTAGACAGGCCATACAAATTGGTGGATGCGCCGCGCTATTTCTGTTTTACTCATTTCCGATACTGACCTGGCCTAGAACCCCTAAATACACGTTAACCTGTTTTATGTTTATTATGTAGATCCGGTTTAGAGATAACCGAATTGAAAATTTCATTATTTGACAAGAATAAACGATACGGCCCTTGTTTCCCCAGCGTTTATCGATCATCTCTATCTGACCAATTTAAATTTAACACAAGAAATTTTCATCCGCTTACTTATAGCATACGAGGGACATTATTTTAAATCAAGCGTGTAGTGAGGGTCGATGGAACAACGCGATACAAGCGAGCCCATTTCCGATTCTTACCACATTTTTTTCCAAAAACGACGAGATAGACAGCGATTGGCTTGCCCAGTCGCTTATCGACTTCATGTCCCGACCGGAATCCAATCATTTTTTTAATTTTACCAACTTACAAACAAAAACTCACTTCATCTACGAAACAAAGTTTTAAGAAGAAAGCAACTACCGTTAAATAAGAATATGTAATGACACCAATTACGCTGCGCTCAGGTACACGTTACCGTTATTAATGTGAGCTAAGGATGCAAATGTTGAGTAAGGGTTGTAAGGTCGTACAAGCAAGATCTATGCAAATCGCTCTGTTGGTGCTCAGACACGACACGGACGCTTACGTTACAGATAATTTAATGGCAGCTTCAATCATAATTAATGCGCTATTGCACACTTTAACGGGAAAATTTCATTATGCGCCTCACAAATAGAATTATCTCGGAAAAACGACGCGAAATTGACGATTACTTTTACTCCATCGTGGATCTAGTGGTATTTATCCGCATTCATTCGTTTCTGGTATTGACGTAATTGACTGGCTACGTCATTGTCGTGGGTCGTGCTGTTTTGAAATGTTAATTACGATCTCGGCTGTTTTTGTTGATTTGGACCACCAGAGTGGAATGAGTGGGGGTTCGATCGTTCGCGTGCAACTTGAATTGTCGGTTGGGGTATTACGCTGAGTGAATACTTGATTTTTGTTTTTTGTTTTGATTCGGACTTGCTGTTCGGTGTCCAGAAATTTTTCGACGATTTATCTTCATGTATTATTTATAAGTAGTTGGACTGAAACAATTTTATACAAAGTTTGACGTCACAGGGGTGTAAACTGCAACAATAATTTATTAATAGTCTTTTGTTTTTAGTATTGACGTACCGGTTCTAATTGACTGGTGACGTCATTGTCGTGGGTCGCGGTGTAATAAAATGTTAATTGCGATTTTGAGTGTTTTTTGTCGAATTTGGAGTGACGCCGAGTGAATACTTTTTGACTTATAATGCGACAGTTTATTTTAATCTATTATTAACGACGTTTCTAGTTGGAACGAAAACAACTTTATTGAAGTTTGTGGTCACAATGGTGGAAACTGCAACAATAACTTGTTAATAAAAAGTTCTATGCTAGGGTTGGTTTCTTTTGAATTAGTTACGTTCCGTGCATACGTCTTTACGTCTCAAGTTGCACACTTTTGGAGTGTAAACACAGAAGAGAATTTTCCGGAGTATTAAAACTAAGATTAGTTGGTAGAGTGGGGTACGGTGAAAATCTGGTTCGGTGTGGGAAAATGAAAGAAAGCTTCTTATTCGGCATGAAATTTTTAGAGTTGTTGAATATAAAATAAAACAGAAAGTTAAATAATCCCTGCTCTATTATTCAGAACGGCTGTCAGACGATAGGTTGTAGTGATGTTTTGTAAATTCGAAAGTCTGTTAAAGCCGTAAATGTTTTAAGAGTTTGAAACTTTTTTTCAGTGGCGTGCTCAACAGTGACTGTAACGAAATGCCAGGCAGCTCTTCGCACTCTTCAAGCTTTTCCATTCTTCAAGCCAACATGTCTGTGTCGAGAACCTCACGCAGATCCAGAGTGCAACTCCTTCAGGGACTTTCTCTTCGATCACCCTTGTATATTCGTCACAAAAAAAGGTAAATTTCCTCCGTAAGAAAATATTAATGTGTCAATATTTCACCACTCGGATATCATATACAGAGACAAACATTTCGGTATGAATAAGTGAAACAACAAATAAAGTCAATCAATCGAGTGTTTACATTTCATGTTTTACTGATCAAATATGAATGTAGAAGCTCCCATTCTCGACAAAAATTAGAACGCGTTAATGAGCGCTAATGCGGGGGAATCCAAAGTTCGTTATAAATGCAAAACTTTGTGATTATAAATTAATCGGGAGTTTTTCGTTGTTTTCGGTAAATGCTTGATCCAGAAGAGCGGAAAAGTTGAAATGCGAAAAATAACAAACGAGTTGATTAAAATTTCCCCATGGCCACTTTAGACGTTTCAGGGTCCAGCGAGGGATGCAGCGATAAAGGGGTGCATTTTACGGAGGCATCTTGATGTCGAATTCGTGTTAGCCGGTATGGCAAGTTTATGAACCGCCTTAAAGTAGGTTCTTCTCAAGATATGTAGGCCCCTCGAAATTTTCAACCGGCGAGTAATCTAATAATAAAATTTGAAAATATGTATTACCTTCGTCGTAAAATTTTGACGTAACGAACGGAAATGAGGCTGAAAACGATAGGGCAGAAGGAGAGCGCGGCTGAGGACATAAAGTTTTTCCTCTTCCAACGCGCACTCATAGGGTTGTAGCTTCCGGTCACTCTAATCAAAAGGGACAATGTGCCGGATTTAACTAAATCTAGACACCTGAATGAGTTTCCACTATTTTCCATTAATTTTAAAGTCCGCTCACGAAAATCTACCGCCCGGAGAATATCTATTAAAACTAACTCTGAAAAATACCACGCGAGAAGTCATATTTCTTGGCGACGAGAGAAAAATTGTGATCATATTTCACACTTCAGGAATTTGTTTTATTGAAATTAACGAAGCTAATTTGGAAATTTCGTTGTGTCGACGACAACAACGACGACGACGAGGATCTCTCTCGAACGCTGATTATTTAAAACGGATGTCCACAGGCGACGGCACAGAATTAAACTATTTCTCTGTTTGCGAAAACCGGACGCGCATTAAAGCTAGTAATTATTTAGAACTAGTTCAAGAGTGCAAATGGATTTTTCGCTTGGAACAACAGATCGGAAGCCACTCTGGTGCCCGCTCATTTCCGCATTTTCGCATTTTATTCGCCGAGACATCTAATTCTTTCTATCCGCGCGGTGCACTTTGTGGAATTTTAGGAGTCGTTTTGAAAAGTATCTCACATTGGCGAGAGCTTTTCTCCTCATTTTCTACTAGTCACTCACGTAGAGAAAGCGAATAAAAAAATAAAACTCCTTTTAGTCAGATAGTCAACTTCACGCAAAACAAATTATAGAGCAGCATGCGGAATAAATTTTCGCGTTTAATTTGAAATTCCATTAATTGATACGGCTATGAGATACGGTGACGCGAGTGCCGGCTAATTATATACATATTATGTATATTATGTGTGTGTGTATAATGCAAAGTCGTCAGATTGTTGAAACATTAAAATAAAAATTAGTTGTTTGATTAGTTCTTGCACCATCACCGGGCCTGTTATTGACAGATCTCTCTTTAGACAGTCGCGTATATCGATTAGAGCTAGGAGATAAGGAAGGTCCTGATTTATACTTTGTGCTTTTCCCGAGCCTTCGCAAGTCTTCGCGATCGGTATCGTTTTGATGTATTCGGTCTAATATGATGCTTGTGCTTGGACGGTCGAGAATTGTTTTAGTTCCGTTCGTTAAACGTAACGCCGACGTCCGGATTGAAGAATGGGCACATATTACAGATCGCGTTTAATTTGTAGTTTGGACTATCCCGGCGAGAACCTCAGCCATAAATATCGTCCGGTCGCATTGAAATAGGCAATTGGCCGTCTTGTTGAAACGTATGTTTTCGTTGTTTTCCACTTCCGTTCGTGATTGTCGGTCCAACGCGTTCTTCGCCGCGAGCCGAACTTTTAGTACTTCCTTTTTTAGTTCGACTTGTTTGATTGCTTTATCGGGCGTCGCGATTGAGGAGAGAGAAACGCAATTAAGTCCTAAAACTCTTAGCCGGTTTTCACGGTAGCGGCGATATCATAACAGATAGATGGATATATAGATAGACAGAAAGTAGTAATTTTGTGGTTCATTTTAGAGAAAGATCCTTACCCCGTGGACGCTTTGCCGACTTGCAATTACGCCTTATCCGTATGCCAACAAGAAGGCAAATGTCTAAAACTGTACGAGGATTTCAAATCCAACTGCAAGGTGCGAGATAACAAATGTCGCATGGACGATAGGTGAGTGAGTTAGCGGTCGGGGGGAGAGAGAGTGGAGGAGTAGTGGTCTCTAATCCTCGGGTCGTTTTCGCGGAATGAAACGTTTTCCGTCTTCCAGAGATCTGTGTCACAAGTCATGGACGAATTTGCGTCGGTCGCCTATGTTCGGCTGCATATGTCCGAATAACCATAACAAGAAGCGATGCGATCGAATTTTCAGCATGGTAAACCACAACCCCTGCGTGGGTAAGTAGGCCTTCCGATCCTCCTCCGACCATCTTGTGCGGCTGCTATATATCCCTTTGATTCTGACCCTACAATCTGATCAGTTTCTTCCAATCCTTTAATCCGATGTGCCTGCACGATCACAGAGAACGTTGATTTAATTCCACGTTAAGGAGTGAATGATACCGTGGCGATAGAATGAAAGAAGGTCTATTGCTTGGAGGTGGAATGTCAGGGAGAAAGTCGTCCTCGTTCGAAATTCGATTGTTTGTTATTGCATGTGGAAGTGGGTTTCCTCTTGCACTTGTTCCGGAATTTTGAGCCGAATTTGGTCAAGTAGCACAAGAGCATGTCGATGTCTGTATTATATTCCATTACAAACAACCACCTCTGAATCCCACCGTCCGGTGACTCTTCTTTTCTTTATTTACTTTGTTTCAGACATTCTTCCACCTATTCCTGAACAACCTGAACCCGCACAACCCCCTCTAGACCCCGATCAAGACTTTATTAGGAATTTCTGGTCACCACCTACCAACCTTTACCCTTACTTTTTGTTCCCATCTTCATCGCACGGCACAGCCCACGGCACTTTCCGCACGCACAGCAACACCGGCACATTCACTGGCATGGGCACGGGCACGGGCACGGGCACGGCCACAGGCACCGGCACCAACAGCACGGCCTTTGGCTCTCACTCGTCCGTAGAAGAGACGCTCGTCACCTCCTTACAGTTTCCAGAGCTCGTCGTTCCGGGTGAGAGCGCTTTCTCTACAAGTTACTACTTCTGTACAGTATAATGTTTCCTTGGTTGTGTCTTTCGCCTTGTTAGCGTAGCGTCAGATCGGTGGACTTCATTTCAGTTAAGCTGATTTCAGCTTCGGACAATACGTCTGCCTCATTTGACTACGGGCTAGGCAATGCCATTGTCGAAAACCCGCTAGTAGACGCGGCCAACGGACTGGACGCGCACGCTGACCACAATCACATCAGTGTGAGTGTCTTAAGGAACAATGGGAAACCGTCGGTGAGCTCTAACATCAGTCCGTACCCGGAGGATCTCGACGGGTCTGCAGGCGGTGCCGGAGTTTCCGCTCAGCACCAGAAATACCCAAGTAGGTATACGAGCGCCGCGACTCCGGGGCTGCACGACGAGCTCTTGGTGGAACCCCGGAGTTTGGCCAGTCCGGTCGTCGGGGCGTTCGAGGGACACGCGGGTCGACCGGGCAGGCGGCGGCGGCCAGGCTCACTCCACCACACCTGGGTTGTATGTAATGTCTACCATTACGCTTTTCATAATGATGCTATATCCAACCGACTGTACCAAAAACGCGACAGCCCTTCCTTCTTCAACAGGAGCATCATTGCGAACGGCTTAATGCGAAGGTGCACATTGCCTCGAACTTTGGTAGTGTGGGAAAAGTCCGTGTGTAACCTGGGTCCTTCGTCCTGCGTCGCGTCCGTTCGGCCTAGTGCAGAGTGCATGCGAGTTCAGTAAGCCTTTAGCCAGATTCTTGAAATTCAATAGAAGTCGTGCACATGTTTGATGCACTTCGTACCCCGGCACGTAGAACCATCTGCATGGTCTCTTGTTTGGGGATCGCACGTATTATTACTTTATATATATTATATATACATTACATTATATCTCATGCGCTCGACTTGTGCAGAATGATCTACTACTGGTAAACTTATCCCTTTGATGCACCGGCCCCGGACCTCCGCCAATCCATCTCGGCATGTCATTTTTCGTATATTGCTCGACCGCTCCCACTAATTATTAATTGAAATTTCAATTTCGTCCCACTAAATTTTTCAAGTCCTCTCCAGGACCGTCGTGCAATTATCATTCAATCAACAAAACATCGTCGTCGTCACTTTACGATTTACTTTGCCGCCGAGCATGCCGTGCATCTGTACATTAAGAGCCAAGACAAATAAAGTAAATCGAAATCGACAAATTTGAGTGTCAGACAAACACACCCCTTCTGAACGACCCTCAGTGAATAGGGCTCCTTTCAGGTTCGACTGACCATAGCCGTTCAGACTCGAACGAGGTAGCAAAGATAATATTTCAAAGCACCTGCCACTTAGCCATGGAGAGCTGCAACGGCAACTACCACTGCAAAGTCTCGCTCAACCCCATATTACATCACTGCGACATATCCAGGTGCAACAGAAACTCCTGCATGGAAGCTCTGCAGAGTTTTTACAGGAAACCCTCGCTCCCTTGGAACGTCGAAATCGCCTTTTGTCTTTGCAAGTACGCTTTGTTTCATTACGTTGCCCAAGGTCTACTACTCTACACCACACAGTTAAAACACGAATTAATTAACGACCCCAAACAAACGATACTTTCCACATAAACACCTAATCTCATAACTACGACATTCTGATATCAGCCAACCATATCAGCCTCGACACTTCACCCTACCCAATAACACTGGCTCGTCTATAATATAGTAGAAGACACGGATCCCTACAATTAGCTCTCCGTCGAGACGACTATTTCGCTCGACCTCGACGTGCGTCGCCATGACACCACAACTCAAAACTCGCTCACGTCCTAATCTCGCCGTCTTTTCAAAAAAACCCCTACTGTTCTTAAAATGGCGCTTCGTTCTTACTAAAAATGAACAAAAACCTAACCAATTTTTTTTTTTTTTTTGACAGGCGTTATATGTATATATGCTATTTCGACAACTCGAACTATAATAAAATCGATAACGCTAATTTGTTAGGTAGCAACAACCAACCGATAAATACATACGCAGCCCCGTTTCAGTGTTTAGAAGCCGGAATTTCATCGCCCACTACTGCTGCTAGTAACAGATTTAATTTGCACTAGACGTTGCCATATAACCTCTTAACGCCACCATACGCGAAGATTTCAGGCTTTCACTTAAAGTGCGGAAGCTGCTGAAAAATAACTGAATGTTGTCAATAAATTGGACAAATTTTCTCCCATGTCGAATTTTTATTAAAAAGAAGAAGCAAAATTTTCACTGGTCCTTTTTCACGGATTTCACTCGGCTCGCTTTTATCCAAGGAGTTTGTTAGTGTGTGTACCTGCAAAATATTTTAAAACCGTTAGCTTGCAAATGGAGTGTTCACAATTCAGGCGGACTTGATTCACTATATTTTATTAATGAGAGTTTCTTGAGACGAAGGCAGCTGCAAAAAGATATGATTAAGTAAAACAATTCAAAGATGTTGTTTACGGGAGAGAATTTTCCGTTTTTCGCATGCCCAAGTAATAAATGATGAATATTGAGGAGCTAACTGAAAATATGGATTCTGTAGTTCTCAATTTTGCAAGCTTTATTGAAACTAAGAAGTTGCCAGAGCGAACATTGAAAACATGGGAAATTTTACTCAATTACACCCAACAGTAACCGAAAACTTTGTTATTATAATGCTCCGTACACGGTGTTTCAAAGGAATGGAACCGGTTTCTACACTAATAATGACAACAAGTATTTGCACTAAATAATATATGTACATATGCATGTATATCGTTTGTTAAATGCCAATATAAATAAATATACCTAATTTAAAACTATGGCGTTCCGTCCTTTTGAAACATTGTGTACAAACATAACATTTTACTAATCGTCCCATCCTGCCTAAAACACACCACAACCGTAAGTATAAACATTTAACACTATTTACAGGTACATCAAAACATGCCATGTCGCAACTACACTACATACAAGTCAAAATTTGACGAGTCTTCTACTATACTACATTTTCTAGATTTTCACCTTAAAATGGCTTATGTTTTAGAAAAACAGACAATAAGCAAGACAAATGTTTAATAGCACAAGAAAAACTGCACCCAGTTTGTGCCCAGAGAATTGAAGGTTCGCCACAGCCCACTTGTCTCTCGTTGGCCAAAAGCTGTCGCGAGAATAAAGAATGCAGGTAAAGAATTAACGAAATTACAAAATGCGGGCTCAATCACACTATGCGCGTTATCTTTTACAGATCCCGTTTAGAATATTACGAACAATCGTGTGCAGTTGACAGCGTTACGAAAAAGTGTGCTGGTTCACCTGCGGATTGTAGGACGGCCATGTTGGGTATTTTGGGTACAAACCTTAGGGCCACTTGTGCCTGCAAGGGGACAGATATGACTGAACTGTATGAGTGTTTAGGCTGGCAAAGACTCCTCTGGGTCAATCCCTGCGTAGGTAGGTGCTGGCACGACATCTAAATCGCACATTATTGCGTTAACTCTCATAAAAACGAGCGCGCGGGGTCTGAATTTAGAATTGTATCGTGATGACGTCAGTGTCATTTTGCACCTACTGTGCAGTTTTTACGCTCGGAAATGGCCGGTTTGGCTTCACCTGAAGACAAAGCGTTGAAATTCCGAAGTAAATTCGTTCTAAATTCGTGTGACGGCAGGCGAAGAATGTGCTCTTGTTAGATTAACAGTTTGAAAAAATCCCCTTTTGTTAATATTCCGCCCGCGACTTGTGGACTTATCGCCCTTCTCTGAACCGCATGTTGCTCCTTTTAGTGGAATCTCAAAAGGATTTTCATATGAAAAAGGCGGCCGAAATGGCTGCACTCACAACCCCTTCGACTACCAAAGCGACGACACCTTTGGAAGTCCGAACTCGGCCCAGCTTCGCCATTCATCATATCACCGTGATGACCGCCACCGAGGCGCCGCTCCAGACGCGCGAAAACACAATCGCCGAATTCATTCCGCCCCCGCAGCCGTTCATCCCCACCTCCACCACCACGACTACCACCACCGCGGCCACCACCACCACGACGGCGATGGCAACGACGACAATTCCTCCAAGTAATTAATTTCGTTTAATTATATCGCATCCAATTAATATAACGAGGCTGCTGCAATGCTTCCGCACACGTACGTGTGCCATTCTAAACGACTTTTGTTTCCAGAGTACTGTGTGTTCCCGAGGCCACAATTTCCCAACCAATATATAAAAGAAGGTTCATTTAAAAGGGTAAGCATTCAGACTGTGCACGTGCACTTCACCTCGCCCGGAAAAGTACCGTGAATAACCCACCCACTCTAATTAACCGATCTCCCAAAGACGCACTTCGTTATTCCGCTGCTCTGCACACCCAACGACCGGTTAATCGAAAAATCGCTCCGTCAATGCGACACGTGGAATTCCACACTTACGGAAAATTCTCACAATGCAACAGTCGTATTGATCAGCTCGCGCAGGTTAGATCAGAGTCGGTTGCGTTCGTTGTGGATTTTAAAGTAATTTTAGCGTGATGTGAGCGAACACGCTCTCGGATTTGCCAAATCGAGTGATTTCTCTCACAATAACGCTTAGTTTCAATGTGTTTGAAAATGAAGAAGCGGAATTTGTTAGCACAGGACCGATTATTCAATTAATCGATTTGCGAATGCAAATCCCAACTCGGCAGAACCTCTGTAGAATGTAAATCCGAAGAACGTTCTATTGTTGCAGGCGCTTAATATCTCCTAACTGTTTGTTCTTTCAGATATATCACGAAGATGAATTCGAATGTTCGGACGTTTGCGAATGTGAAATAGGGGAAAAGTTATCCTGCAAAACCATTTGTATAGATCGAATGCCTTGCAAAACAGAGTTCGCATACTATAACCACGCTGCACCCGCCTACCAAGCTTTCCGAGGGAGGTGTTTGTGTTACTCTGGACGTTTTATTTGTATGAAACCATCCCCTAGCGATTACAACTTACCGCAAGGAGTTTTTCTATTTCTTGGATATAGCGAAGTTGATGAAAGGAAACTTAATATAAATCAAACCAGAGTTGTCGTTCAAGATGTTGTCCGAGTTTTGCAAAACTTTATCAAAGAAGAGGCCGTCAACGGAGTAAGACTCGTTCCACCTCTTTATTACACCCTTTAAAAACCCAACCTGACATTTCCCGACCACAAAAAGCGCCACCATTTACTTTACTGATCACTTTTTTTTTTCAGACTCTTTGTACGCTGGAATTATTTAACATGACGAGAGAGAATGTCATTATCGTCGGGAAGTTGTCGGACGAAGTTGATTATAGTATGCTGTCTCCCATGGAAAGTTTAACTAAAGAAAAGGTAAATACAAGTATTTGGCGTTTGTTTAGCACATTAACAGCTATCGATCTTCTGTAGGCTTAAATAAATTATTCTAATAATACCTTTTATTTACATGCCAATACTGTACACATACAATATGGTTCGATATCGCAACCATTACGTTACCATTGCCACTCACATTTGAAAATTTTTGTGCACGTTTTTATTTTTACGATTTTTTGACATCACTGTAGAGTGAAGACGCTATTTTTGTATATTAATAAAGTTTTGTGGCCCTATTAAGATTATTTGAGCCAGTAGTAGTGAACTATCAAACAGACTAGAGAATAACCCAAATCCGCCCCTGTTCACCCGTTGTCGACCACCAAGCGTCGATATTGATTTTGAAATTCTGAATTTCATTTCAAAATTTTCTCGAAGCTTTCAAATGAACCTAAAAATATCGAATAAATCTTCAAGCTCTTCCTTTTTGAATTTCAAGTCTTTGGCATTATTTCCGAAGTTCGGTCTTAAATATGTAGAAACTTTGGAAGTTTCGACTTTTAAACTTTGAATCTCGAAGCTCTGCGATTTCAGTGTTAAATATCTTGAAGGTTAGAATCGTGAATTTCCAAGTTTGCGTCGAAACGACATCAATTTGCACCTTTGACAATACCCGTGAAATTTCGAGCTTTAATTCTTAAAGCTACGGGTTTGAAGTAGACAATTTTAATCTCATGGTCTGTATTTTTACATTTTAGAAAGATCGATGTTTTAGCATTACTGTTAAGGTCAAACTTTCGCGTTTCAATTTTTGGCTATTAATTTTGGAGCAGCGAGAATTTCAAATCCTCCAGGCAACTCATCGTTTTTTAATTTTACTCTAATAATTTTTAAGCGTCGAGTTAAATTTAACTTTCAAATTTTAAATGGTGAAGTTTTAAATTTTTAAACGCTGGACCTTTGACATTCCTCCCACAATTTCAACTTTGAAATGTGCAAGCTTGTATATTAATGTCGAAATTTCGTTAACCTGCGACCTTTGTGCAGAAAAGCTTTGATGTTAGTATCGAAGCTGCGGCTTCCGAGTCTCGAAGTTTGATTTTCGATTTCGAAATTTCGACGATAATCCACGAAGTTCGATGTAGCTGCGAGATTTAAAAGTCGAGGATAATCTCGAAGCTCCACCTTTCCTCAGAGGAACGTCCTCGTTACGCGTTTGTAATTGTCGACCTCAACCTACCCGAATTTTGTGGTTCAAGATCAATACACAATATGCACAATAGCTTAACCAGCGCTCTACCCCTACTCACCATTTATTTTTCCCTCCGTGGAAGGGTTGGCAAGTGTTCGCTTCATGAAGCTATTGTGCGTCGGCCTTTACCACATCACTATACAGTCAACAAGGCTCTATAGCAGAATTTAACTTCTTGATTTCGTCAATTATAGGACAATGGGCCGATTTATTTCGCCATAAATAATAAATTTCAGACGTTTTACCAGCAGCGATTATCGTGACAAAGTGTGCCACTTACAAAAACTACAACCCTAAATCACTTTACGCGATGAAAAATGGTCGAAATCATTCTTTGTGTACTCTTGTAATTACGAACCGATCTTTCCAAGGCCCACACGTGTGATTATAATTTTCCTGTTTATCAATTTGGAGGGTTCATGGACAGCGCCATAATAAATGGAAATTTGGTCTCTTTTTGAAACTTCGCTGTCGCTCGTTTAAGACTACGACAGTCGTAAAAACATTTATTTTATTTTACGGGCTATGGGGTTAAAATTTTCACGATATTACCTTTTATATCAGTTGCAAAGCTACAGTAAAAAATATAAGGCCCGTTAATGATACAATAAGAAAACAAAGTTACTAAAAGAAACTTCGAACACACAGGTACGACGTAAAAACAATTGGGACAAACTTACGCAGGGACGGAGTTAGGCTAAAGTAAACCGCTCGAGGTTAGTTACGTACGTGACCGCATTGTACTACCGTTACACTTATCTTTTATTTACCGCCACTACGGCCATTATTTCGCCATTATTAATTTAGTAGACGAGGCATAGATCTGCGCAAAATTGAAACCGAATCGAATGCGCCAATAACGCAAAATTCAGCCGGTTCAGTAGCGACAAACAACGCTGACTCAGCATTAATTTGAACGTGGAACGGTTGACACTATTTATACAAAAAAATACCGATTTACACAAAA
Organism: Zophobas morio; assembly: GCF_036711695.1. Taxonomy (NCBI): domain Eukaryota; kingdom Metazoa; phylum Arthropoda; class Insecta; order Coleoptera; family Tenebrionidae; genus Zophobas; species Zophobas morio. The sequence goes on from NW_026972149.1 coordinate 10,637,669, forward strand.
ACAGTGTGTTTTATGGCGACAAACCAAACAACGCACATTTTATTTAAAATAGGTCAATAATGGAGAATTTAGCCGGCCAAGTAGCGACAAATAACGCTGACTCAGCATTAATATTAGCTTGAACGGTTGACATTCTGTAAGAAAAAACCGATATGCTACAGGCGCGGTAAAAGTGAATTTACAAAAAACTGTCCTTTGTTTTGTTATAAACCAAACAATAAGTAAATCGCTCCTCTGTTCGTAAATTAAATTTCAAGTGCTTTCAATTTAATAACGTTTAGACTCGAATGAAAATTCATGACAATGCTAACAGCGAAACTGCATTATTCTTAACTTCTAATGTGTTGTAATATTCTATTTGAATACCGCTACACCACTAAAGCATAATTGCATACATATCAACCGAACCATGAGGAACAGGAGACGATGAAAATTAGATTATCTGTAGAGAATACGGACCTTTGCTAATAATTTAAAATAAAGAAAAAAAAATCCGGTCAGAATACCGACGTGTAGTGATTTTTTTGTGTTTTCAGGAGCAGTGTGCCCAACTGCTAGAAATAATAAGTGATAGGATAAATTCTCGTAATCCAGACTTCATATCCCACCTGCTGCTGTCAATTTTCAAGATGGCGGAAGTGGAAATTGTGCAGATAGAGCCAAATTCGTCAAAAACGTATTCGTTAGCTCAGCATTTATTAGTTTCGATATTATTTTTAACAAAAATTATTCAAAAGCTCCTAACTACACCATCGTGACATTAAGACTGTTCTTAAAGTAAGCACAATTCAATACATATCCTTTTACAATGAAGATTAATAAGTAATCTAATCGACATGAAGTGTCAAGTGGACACAAACTATTTGGTTAAATTAAAATAATCACTCTGTACATATCAGTGTTGACTGTTAATATTAGTTTGTTATTTATAGGTTAGTATAGTCGAATGTCATTCCATTATCGTTTCTAAAGTATTGCTCAGATCATGTTTTAACCGGAGTGTGTACATTAAAATTTCATCCATCTTGTTTTCGTACATCCAATCACGTACAATCTTAAAATGTCTTCCTATGTGAGTTATTGACATCTACTCAGCCAGACAACTTTTTTATGTTATATTCATAATGCTTTACTAAAATGTCATGGCTTACATAAATTGTATGCATATCATAATAGCTTTAACAACGTATTTTATTTTGCTACAATTATATTTTGTAAAATTATACAGGGTCAATGTCCTTCAACAACCCTACCTAATGCACTTACTTAAGCTACTACACCAAAATTCACTTAACTAATTAGCAATTATTATCGTAAGTTCCCCTAAATGTTGTATGTTATCATGTATGTATGTAAGTAGTTTGTAATGGTTGCAAAGCAACGCACTGGTGTGTGTACAAGCAAATCAAAACATTTTCGCGCCATAACTTTCCCTCCACTTTGAAACGTCAATACATTCGAGCGGGAAATTTGAATATCCCCTAGCTTACAATTTAATGATGGAGCGAAAACGTTATGATTTGATACCTTGCTAAAACCTGGACCATTTTTGTATCTGTCACTGAGTTGGAGGGCATTGAGTAAACTAATTTACTTATTTCAACAATGACTGAATCCATAAACATATCTCTCATGTATTTATGACTTAGCTAAGTTTTAGATATTTGTAATTAGGTTAAGACTACACTTATACGATGCACTCTAGGCACAATTTTAGAAACACATTGTTAAATATACACCTATGCTTAAACTATTGTTATCCTGAGAAACTCAGTATTTGTTATAAATTCCCAGCAAGCACGTTTGAACTTTTCAAAGTGAACTGTCTAGCGACAAAAATTATATTTTTACAAAATTGTATAGTTATATATGTTGAGATTTGTTAAAACATTTGTATAGCGTTGTTTTCATGAAAATTCCGACATCAATTCCAACATGCACTAACTAGTTTAATTACATCCATAAAAGCTGTGTGATATTTCGAATTTTCATGAAATTGTTAGAATTTACACCTCGTTTAGATTGAAGCTTGTAGAGCCAACCCGTCCATAAAAATTGGTTTGACGAAATTAGTTCTCTCGTGTTTGCGAACTTACACTAACTATTAAAGACCCTCATTGAACCAAACTTGGGTCAATCAGTGTATTATAATGTAAAGTATAGGAAAATTGTTTATTTCGTGTTGTTATAGATCGGTATAATAATTGTTAGGTAAATGATGGTGGTATATTGTGGCCATGCCACTTAGCCAAAATAAACATATCTATAGTCTAAACCATCTTAGACCAACACGATAACGGTAGCTTGCTTTATTTGTCTATGGCCTTAGTTATTTGAGTGTGTTTTACGTGTGCTTTGCTTTCAATCAAATAGAAATTATACCATGCGATGCACATTTTACTACAGATGTTTTCATTGAAAGAGCCTCCTTTACCCATTACTTTCTTTTTTGTTGGATGTAATGTTAATACTTTTTAACGGCATAGACTATGTAAAATAAAACTGTTATATATATATATATCAACGACTTTCATTCCATTCCACCACCACCAGTGAGAAATAAATAGCAAATTGGACATTGAAAACACAAAAGAAAAACAACAAAGTATAAAAACTAAAGAAATACTCATATACTTACCTGAAAAGTGAAAAGAATGTGACAAAAAATGGAAGCTAAAGAAAAAAAGCTAAGTAAGAAAAATTGAGAACAAGAGAAAATACAAAACATTTGAAAATGTGCAGCACAAAGTACGTTTGAAAGAGAAACAACAGTAATAATAGAAAATTATACTTAGACAATTCTGACGATGCTTTACTGAGTCTGACAACCGCATATTGTCAAAATTTTCATTAGTTTTGTTAGGCTGAAGTTTGTAAATATTAGATTACACAAGTTTGAAAAACAAATTCTACATTATGTTTATTAGAGACTATGTAGAGTTTTGGACCTTCATAGGTCTGTAAAAATAAATTAGCACTAATACCGTAAAGAATACAATACTCAAAACATTCTGGTTCACGTTGACTTAGACATCGTAGATAGGCAGCCAGTAATACTTCAAATCTGTTCTCATTTAGATAAAAACAAGCTTAAGACCCAGATATTAACACCGAAAGCAAAACGGGTCATTTCAAACCCTGAATAACATATAAAACATCGAAAAGAACCACTTTTAACATCCATCTCACCCCATGTCTTTCGCATTTCCATGATTGGCAGCACTGCCGCACAAACAATCATCGAAAATACACGTAATTGTCCACGAAATGAAGACATTTCCTATCGTTATTCTTTATATGTTTTATTTATTTATCTAAAATTATAAATCAGCAGATCCACACAAAACTTGGGCATGCGCTAACGATTCTGTGTCATATGACATTTGTCACTGTGATGTCACTGATTCAAATTGGAATTAAAAAAAAATATATGGAGTTTGCATTTAATTTGTTATACTGAGAGAGTGTGGAAGTTTTGGTGTTTTATGGTTTTATTCTAGTTATTGATAGGCAACCAGTAAAACATCAGTTGTATTTCTATTTTTTTTTTCATTTCAGTGTAGGGTCTAGGCTATACGATGAACGCTATTAAGCTAGAGAGCTTATTTTAAGACACCCCATTTAATGGCTCAACTCTTTTATCCTGTATCAATGTAAAATTCATTTCTCTAAACACAAGAGTGAACGTAAATTTTCTGAAAATTTGTAAATATTACCTATTCATGTAGGTAATTTCAATATGGCGACAGATTAATATCCGTCGCCATATTGAAATATGTTTACGAATGTGGCGTGTAGGAACCTGACCGTAACAGATGAAATGGTAGCACTGCTTAGTCGTCATTTGCACATTTTTTTGAACAATGTATGTTTTTATGTAGAAAAAGTGTTCTAAGTTATATCTCAAACAACGCACATACATTTTAATAGAAATCATGCCACAAGAGAAGATTAAAACGCCAATAACGGTCCTTTTGGAATTGACTCAAAAGTGTAAATATAGTCTGCCTAATTATAAATTCAGTGACGGTCCGATTTATTATGGAAATACGTTTCACTGTGAAGTTGAAGTTGCAAACGTTTTCGCAGTCGGTTTTGGGCATACGAAGAAAGAAGCTAAACAGAGTGCTGCTAGCAACGCTCTGGAGGAACTTGCAGAGCAAGGATCGCATAACGATGGTCCTCAGGAGATCGATTTGACTTCAAAACCAACTGAAAATTTTATTGGAGCCCTAAACGAACTTTGTGATAAACTTAAATTTATTAGGCCTATTTTCAGTCATGTATCTATTGTGGAACCTCAGTGCCGTATATTTACTTGTGAATGTAAGGTATTTTCAATGATTACTGAAGGAAGGTTTAGCACCAAAAAGCGGGCTAAGCAGTTGGCAGCCAAACATATGCTAGACAAAATTCAAAATATGTCTCCAGGAAGTATAACTGATTTGCAGAAGTTAACTGTTAAGGACTATAAGGCTAGAGAGGAATACTGTAGGCTAGCTAGCGCTTTGAAGGTAAATTTAGAAAGTGGAAAAACTGAAGATATCACTCAGATGTTTAGAAAACTTATGGAAGAGCAGCACGTAAGTTATGACGATTTTAAAGAACAGTTTCAAAAAAGAGATCTAGCGGGATTGAACTACATATGCGCCAGGCTTGGTGTTAAGTATGATATGACTATGTTGCAAGAGAATCCGCCTATGGCTTGTGCCCAATTTGGGGGCGGCAAATTCACGTTAATGGCGCTAGGAACGACCGAGGAGAGCGCTACACGTAATTTAATTGACGAAATTTATATAATTCTAGACGTTTATATCGGCATGTCTGATATACATGATTAGATTTTCCAAGAAAAACTGAGAATTGGTTATCCAGAATAATCAATTTTCTGAACATTTAGAAGCTAAACGTTGAGTATCTTGATTACACTGTGTAACAAATTTATCTTTTGGATATTTCGAATTCAAATGTTTTTGTTAAATTTTCAATAAATGTAATAGAAATGGGTAATTGTTTTGTTAATATGGAATACATTTAATTCATTTATTGTAACTTTTGTTGAATAGTGAATAAAAATTTGCAACCATGTGGCTACATTTTTATCTGTGAAGTTTGTATTTGATTGTTGTAATTAAAGAATGATGAAGTAAAAGCCAAAGTTCGAATTTCTGCTCTAGGGGAATGGTGGTTACGGTTGGCAGCGACAGCACTGATCGACTTCCATGTTAGTTCATCTGTCATCGGTTTGTGTGTCACTCGAAGTTTTGTGTATTTTCTTGTTTTCAGTGCTTTTTTCCATCAAAAATCCACAAAATAGTTATGACAACATCAAAATCACCCTAAAGAAACCCTACAATTGTAAGTTTTTCGATCCCAAGTGGCCATTTTTGCGTTTCGTCGAAAACGGGGGTTGTTACCCCACTTTTAATTTGTTGTTTACGTTTCCACAGTTAACACGTATGTAGGCGTTAAAAAAATGAATTGATTTTAATCGGGGGGTGTGTCAATGAAAGTGGCTGACGTTGTTGTAAGTGTGATTTTTTGTGGTCTTACGCACGTTTCGCGAAATCTGTGACAGCTTGCTAATTGGTGTATGGGATAAACATTGAATTTAGTGAGTCACAATTTAGTTAATTTAAAACACACTGATTAAGTCTGACGCAAATTTAATTATTAAATTGGTCATGTACGGGCACAAATTGGCAAGCTGGTGGACGAACACGCCTACAGTGCCCCATTTTTTGCGTTCGCCCCTGCAAAATAATTAATTCAATTAAGCAATTAATCGCAATTTGCTAATTTTCTCCACTCGATGGCGAGTTGCAAAGCCCTTATTAAGATCTAAGCAAAGGGCATGCGCTATCTTGTCTCATTCCAGACGATGCAGTCGGTTTTTCCGCAACACATCTTATCATTTCCTTTAGTTGACAAATTCAAATCGCGCAAGTAATGTTGGTAGTATGTGATAATTAATTGGGACGAATTTGAAAAAGAATGGAACCACGAACTAGGTATGAAGTTATTTTCCTGTCGCGTGTCATTGTTGTTTAAATTGTGCTCTTGTTATCTCTAATTTGGCACAATCTTGCTTTAATCCGCCTACGAAAAAATGCATGCAGCTCGAATCTTATTTTATGAATGTTGTTTTCGCCTCGTTGATTAATCGCGATTGTTTGCTCTGTTCTCGATATTTGGAGGGACTAAAAGCCGAGTAAATTAGTTTTGCAAACCGTACACCTGTGTCCAATTATGCGACGTTTCTCGCAACAATATATACAATTGAAATTTAGGGCTGGTGCGAGCGAGCGTGCAACCCCAATGTAATGAATAAATTGTGGCCTCGTGGTAACGCGTGATGTATTTTATTAGGAGAAGAGAAAGAGAATTTCCGAAAATATATTTTTGAAGGGACGCCGGGGTTGTATTTTAGCCGAATTCGTGTCGATGCGGTCCCGAGGGAAATAGCACTTTTATCTAATGTATAGCCCGGGCGATGATACAACTTTAATGAACTTACGACTTTGTCAAAGTGAATTTTTCTGCTTTTACAGGAGACTGAAGAATTTTAATATATTTTCGATAATGGAGTTATCGCATAGTTTAACTTTAAACGAAGAAGCTCTAGCCCAGATACCTCCCGCTAAGAGACCCGTTTTTATATTCGAATGGCTTCGATTTTTAGACAAAGTTTTAGTGGCGGCACAAAAGGTAAGTCGACTCTAAATCGACAGGGATAAAGTGGACCTTTCGGGCGACCTAAATCCGACGAAATATCAACACTGCCGGCCAAAAAGCCCGCCGAACAATCGATAGTTTTGCAATTATTACAAAAGGAATGCTTTCAGATGGAAAATCGTGCAAAACGCAACATTCAAATGCGCATTGTTGAATTTTCACACCTCAAAAATTTCTTTTCCTTCTTGTCTTCGAACGAAAGTATTAATCAATTACATTAATATTTATTTATTCGTAAAACATTCTCAGATTTCACGACAGTCAGTCCAGTTGTTTCGGAGATTGTCGAACAAAATTGGAATGGGAGACCTACTTTTCCTAGAGTACAAGCTTTCGCTCGGAAAAGTCGGATTTTTTTTTAAATACAAATCTCTTGCTCCGATTTCTTGTGGCTCTTTAATCCGCTCGTCAAAGAAATCCTTTGCGCCTCCGTGAGCTTAAATTTTTTGATTGGCAGTGTAATCTAGTTTGTTTACAACATCCTCCGTTGGTCCATTTTATTCCTCAATTGTATTCGTCGCAAGCTCAGCCTCTTCATCCGGTCGCCTTTCAGAACGACATCAAAGGCTGTCAGAAGAAATTAGTGGAACAACTAATGAACCACATTCAAGAATCTCCGGGGCCTCCAACTCGCAAATTAATAGCTCGTTCTCTCGCCACCCTTTTTTCAGTTGGTGACACATTTTTGCTTTTCGACACGGTGAATAAATGCAACGATATCTTGAAGAACAAAGACGACTCTCCGAGCTTCCTTCCGACGAGATTGTAATAGCTGGGTTTTGGTAGGGGGATGATAATGTAAAGGTGATTTACAGGGCGGCGATTTGTTGCGTAGGAACCATGTATGAGAAATTGGGACGCATGATGGGTCGTTCGTACGAGGAAACCGTGCAAATTCTGACGCGGTCACTCCGAAGTGCTGAGTCTCAAATTCGAATAGAAATCATGTTGACGCTGGAGAAGGTGAGGTTTGTTGGGTCGGCGGAGAGGTGATTGATGGGGTTTTTTAGGTGTGCGCTGGTATGGGTAGCGCGATATCGAATGTTCACAAAGACATTTATAAAGCGGCGAGACACTGCTTGATTGATAGGGTGATGGCGGTGAGATGTGCTGCGACTAGGTGTCTTTTGGAAATGTTAAACCATGCACCCTTTCTCTACACTAGCGAATTGGAGAGTTTAGCGACTTTGTGTTTTCGGGCTTTCGATGGTTCCAACTACGAGGTGAGATGTGCAGTCGCTAAACTCCTCGGTGCTTTAATCGCCATGACGCAAAACCAGAAACCCGAAAAGACATGTAAGAATATCATCGTACCCTCGCTCGCTTGCGATAACAATCGGATTTCAGCGCAACTCAAGGGTTTGAAACTAGTTTCCCTAGACGAAGCTTTAGGTATTCTAATGTCAGGGTTCTTGCGCGGAGGTGTGGGTTTCCTCAAAGGAACCGGCGAGATTATCAAGGGTAGTTCCAGTGTCAACCGGGAGGTCCGAGTCGGAGTAACTCACGTAAATCGAATCAAATTCTCATCAACGCGATCTCACCTGATGCTTTCAGGCGTATGTTATTTTCGTGCAAATTCTGGGAAGCGTTTGGCTCGAAAGGAACATCAAAGCTTTCCTTTCACACATCTTGTACTTAGTGGCCAATCCGAAAGCGGCTTCTTCGCATGTCGATGCCGTTTACTCAAGGAAGTGTATAAATTTTATATTGAGGAGCGTCTTGGGGAAAATGCTGGGAGAGAAAGCACAAACGTCCGCTTGCAAAGAAATCGCTCAGATCATTGTTAAAGAAATGAACTCGATCGATTTTAATCCCGAGAACGCTAAAGATTTCAACCAAGAAACGCTTTTCAGTCAGCATCTCCTAGTCTGTGCCTTGCAGGAAATTGGTTGTTTAGTTTTAAGTTTAGGAACTACGGCGCACGATCTTATCACGGATCAAACCCTAAGTGAGTACTTGGAGGACGAAGAGCCCCTAGCTAACCCACTGTTGTAGATTTAATTGATGCCACCGTCAGTGTTTTGATCCATCCTTGTCAAGCCGCCCGACTTGCGGCCGCTTGGTGTTTACGTTGCATCTGCGTGGCTGTCCCCAGTCAAATAACACCGTTGATAGACCGTTGCGTTACCGGAATCGAAGAATATAGAACGTCTCCGGAAGCTATAGCCGGATATAGTGGCGCTTTAGCCGCAGTTCTTGGAGGGGTGAACCTTTCGCCGCTTGGTGTCCCTCACACTAAAGGCAAAATCATTTTCAATACCGCGGAAGAGTTATTACGAAGCGCGAGCCAAAATAGTCGCTTGTCCCTCAACAGGACCCAAGCTGGATGGCTTTTGATTGGTGCTATAATGACGTTGGGGGTACCCGTCGTACGAGGATTGTTACCACGGATGCTACTCCTATGGCGAAACTCATTCCCCAGATCTACGAAAGAACTGGACTCGGAAAAGGCTCGGGGAGACGCTTTTACGTGGCAAGTTACCCTAGAGGGACGAGCAGGGGCGCTCTCGGCCATGCATAGCTTCCTGCAACATTGTCATGAATTGGTTACTGATGACATTAATAGAAGGTTACTAGCTCCTATAGAATCTGCCTTAGCCATGTTAACGAAGTATGTCCTAATTAGTTATTAATTAGTGTCCCGTTAACCCTCTGGTTCTAGCATATCAACTATATTAAAGAGCTACGGCCAACAACTGAAGGCTCCGGCTGCCATGGTACGCTTACGTTTATACGAGACTCTTCTGTTGCTTCCACCACAATCTTTCGAAAGTGGGTTTGTATAAATGTGTATGGATGCGTGTAACCGGCGGTTTTAGATTCCTATACTCATCTCCTGAGGATGTTAGTGGCCGAATTCACTCTTACCGAGAACCAAGCGAACACAACCACGTCCCAAATGCGAACTGTGTGCCATGCCGACGATTCCGTGATTCTGGGAACGTGGCTACAAGAAACCGACCATCGAACTATCGAAGATCAGGTAAGTGCCGGCACCGCACGACACGTTTGTATATAATGCTTAATGTACTTTTCTAACTAACGTGCACTCTATCGTTGTGGAGGTAATGTAACAAACACTTTTCCTTAGATGGAGCCTAATCGAAGGGCTGACGGTGAACATGTGAGTAACTCGTGTTGGTCTTAGTCATTTTGTTTACCCGTTTGCTTGACTCCACTTTCGTTGCTTCTTCGCTCGCCACTTTTCCACAACCTAAAGATCTTGTTTCAGTTGCAGCCGAACAGCGCTGCCGGATCGGGGGCCCTGGAACACGACCCGTGTTGCCTCTACCGCCAAATCTCGATGGTATTCTTAGAACCCTTACGTCATTCACAAACGAAAGGTATTGTGTTACAGGGCGAGACAATCCCAGGACCTTTACCGCTAGGGGTCGCCGTCATCGACATGTCCGTGCTTCTCTTCGGGCAAATCTTCCCCAGGGTCGCGAATAAACACCGCGTTCAAATGATAGACCACTTCGCCGAGTGTATCAAACACGCCAAAAGCTCCCGCCAAGAGGCTGTTCAGATGAATGTTTTCACCGCATTGTTGAGCGGCTTGAAAGGTTTGACGGAGGCGAAAATGAGCATCGGACAAGAAGATGTCAAAAAAGCAGTGGCTAATCTTATAATCGGGGCTTTGACTTCGCCGAACCCGATTCTGCGGTGCGCGGCTGGTGAAGCTGTGGGTCGCATGGCGCAAGTGGTGTCCGACCCGAAATTCACAGCTGAGCTTGCGCAGACGAGCTTCGACCGACTTAAGTCAGCCCGGGATGTAGCTAGTCGGACTGGACACTCTCTGGCTCTTGGGTGCCTGCACCGGTACGTCGGCGGAATGGGTTCCAGTCAACACTTGAACACCAGCGTTTCTATCCTTCTGGCACTAGCGCAAGATCAAACGTCTCCGGTGGTACAAGTGTGGTCCTTGCACGCTCTAGCCCTAATAGCGGATTCCGGAGGTCCGATGTTTCGGGGTTACGTGGAACCGAGTCTTTCTCTAGCGCTGAAACTACTACTAAACGTACCGCAGTCATACATAGACGTGCACCAATGCATCGGAAAGGTTCTATCAGCGTTGATTACTACAATCGGACCGGAGCTACAAGGAAACACGTCTAGTATATGCATGGCCCGATCTTCGTTCTTATGCGCTTGTGCGATAATGCAAGACCACCAAGATCCTTTAGTGCAAGCGGAAGCCACTGGTTGTCTGCAACAACTACACTTGTTTGCTCCCCGCCATGTTAATTTGTCGTCGCTAGTGCCAACGTTATGCGTACGTGAAGTGTTTTCCTAAAACCCAAAAGATCTATGATTTGAGTTTCAGCGGACGCTATCCAGTAACCATCTACTACTAAGAAAGGCGGCTATCTCGTGTCTGCGTCAGTTAGCACAACGAGAAGCCAAAGAAGTATGTGAACACGCAATGACTTTTGCTAGTGAAAGTCGCGACAATAACACAGTCGAGGGGTTACTCATCACGGAAACCGGTCTTCCAGGGGTATTTTTCAGTATGCTTGACACAGAAACGGACGCCGCTTTGATTAAGGATATCCACGACACGTTGATTAGTATGCTGCAGATGCTAGCCGCCGATAATTTATCCCAGTGGTTGGGTTTATGCAAGGACGTTCTTACTATAGCTACAGGTGAGTAAACACGATTAGCCGACATTCTAATAACTCGATACAGATAGTACAAACATGGAGGATGGTCAGAGCGTGTCCACGAACGACGCAGACGAAAACGACGAACCCGAAGCGGACGACGACCAAGCCGAATTCCACGCGGAAGAAGACTCATCTACTCATCCCGCGGTTCAACCAAGATGGCCGACGCGCGTGTTTGCCGCTGAGTGCGTCCGCAAGATAATCACAGCGTGTGAAAGCAGCGGCAACAAAATCACCCACTTCGACTTAATACAAGCTAAAGAGATGCAATTAAACAAGGGGAAGACCGACTTTCTAGTTTTGCATTTGTCGGAGTTGATCCGGATGGCGTTTATTGCTGCTACTAGCGACTCGGATCCGCTGCGATTGGAAGGATTAAAGACCCTCCAAGACATAATCGAGAAGTTCTCCAAAGTACCTGAGCCGGAATTTCCCGGTCATTTGCTACTAGAGCAATTTCAAGCGCAAGTTGGGGCTGCTTTAAGACCGGCTTTCGCTCCGGATACCTCTTCGCATGTTACCGCAGCCGCATGTGAGGTGTGCTCGACTTGGATTGGCTCGAATGTGGCGCGAGATTTAAACGATTTGCGTCGGGTGCATCAGTTGTTGGTGTCGTCGTTGACTAAGTTGCAGAATAAGACGAATACGACGCAGTTGTATAACGAGAGTTTGGCGACGTTGGAGAAGTTGGCGATTTTGAAGGCTTGGGCGGAGGTGTATATTGTGGCTATGAAGGGTAATGAGAGTAATACGGCGCTTGAATTAGTGACGACTGTCAACGATAACGATGATGAATTCGGAGATTTTGAGTATAAGGGTGAGAACTTATTAACGCTGGTTCAACCAGAACTAGTTAGTTTGTCTCGGCATTGGTTGGCGGCTTTAAAAGATCACGCTTTATTGTCGCTGCCGGCGGAATTCGCTAGTCAATTACCGCACGATGGAGGGGCTTTTTATACAAATGATACTATGGAGTCTTCAAGGCCGCATTATATGGCTTCGTGGCCACCGATTTTACACGCAGCTGCGTTGTGGCTTAATTCGGGAGGTTTTGATAAACTTTGCAGCGAAAGAGACAACAACGATAATGCCAATAATAATGCTGTTGATAGTTGTGGCGATAAGTTCCATCTCTTGTTCGGGATTTGCATGGAGGCCCTGTGTAGTCCCCGATCGATAGAACCCTTAGAAAGCATAATCACTTGTTTGAAAGCTTTATATACTTTGTTGGATTCTACGTACGCTAGAGAGCTGATCTTAGTTGATAACTCTCTAGGGATTGAGCTTTGTAACGTCTTACACCGCCTTATTTTGACGAGAGATAACCATACATGTCAGTTGTTATGTATGGAAGTTCTCAAACAAGTAATTAAAGCGGCACAAGAGAAGCTAGAAAAGGAGAAAAAGAACAAACTTAACGAAATTTCGAGCAACAACCAACAGGAAAGCTCGACTGCAGATATCGATTTGTTGGGTGAAGGAGGTGAATGCGGCGACATTTTACCCGGCAAATCTTTAGTTTTCTCGGTGCTAGAAGTATGTTTGTGCCTCCTCGTCCGCCAATTACCGTCTCTTAGCCCATCACCAAACTCCACAATAGTCAATTCTTTGCGTATCATGCAAACACCAGACGAATCAGGTCGTTTAATCGCCGCTTCGTTATCCTGTATGGAAAACTTACACAAACTGTGCTCCCCACAAGGTGCCATTTCTATTCTACCCACAGTCCTATATCTAACAACCGGAGTAATCAAAGAAATGGCCACTAAAAACATTAACGACGTCACAATCCTCGCCAACAATGCATCCGTTCAAGCTGCACTACACTGCTTGAAAATCCTAGCAACCGACCGATATTGCAACGACCCAAGAAGCTGTGATACTTGGCAAAAGCTCCTACAAAGCGCTCTTGCTAAAATCATCGATTTAGCGAAAACCGGAAGCGACGAAACCAAATTAGACGAAGTCACAATGATGTTGGCTATCGCCGTCTTTGTCTTGCACGCACCTTCAAGAGTAGTCACTGCACCGAACTTGCAATACCCGTGTATAAATCACTTCAGGCAGTGTTTGCAAAACTCCAATTCCACGGTAAGTCTTTACGTGTGAGGTTGAAAAAGCTCATGGATGTTTTTAGGTGAGGTTGAAATGTGTGCAAACTTTGAAGTCCTTATTTTCGCATCCGGACCGAGCCGTCGCTACACCTTACATTCACACGCTGGCACCACGACTCGTAGAATTTTTGTACTCGGACGCCGCGAGGAATATTTTTTCGGATGGAGAGCTTTTAGTTACCTTAGAAACTATAGTTGCCGTGGAATCGCTGATTGAGTTAGCGGAACCACAAAATCGTAAGTAGTACAAACGGGGTTGCTCTGAGTAATGTTTTTCTTATTTGTGGCTTGCTTAGGAGATATAATGCAAGGCAAGTGGTTAATCTACACGTGTTTATGTTAGGATGGCGCGAGATTAATTTTTTGTGTTTGCAGGAATTCAAATGCTCACACTGTTGGTTCCAATATTGATTAGTTATTTACTGGAAGGTCAAGCACTGAGGTCAGCGAATAAATACTCATTAAATCTCCACGAAATCAGTTTACAAAGGCTAATGAAAATTGGACCAAAGTATCCCCAGGTAAACACGCATCGCTAACTTTCTTTACCTTAATAACGGTTGTTGTGCAGGAATTCAAGAAATTGATGAGCCAAACTAGTGATCTTCGAACGAAATTAGAAAGTGCTATTAGATCCAAACAACAAAATCACATAAAAATCAAGAATGGAGTGAACGTGAATAAACCAATAGCGAATCATCATCCTTCGATTAAGTTGAAGACCGACTTTAGTAACTTTTCTTAAATTGCTTTCAATATTTTACTTAAAATATGTGATTCCGAAAGTTGCAATTTGTTTTTTACTTCCATATTGAGCTTTTAATATATTAATTTTTTATTTATTTTGATATTTATTGATTGATATGTAACTAAATGTTTAGATTATTGTAGACATCCTAAGTGTTCTATTTATCATAGATGTCGCAATTGAACGACTGAAATGTTTAGATGCAGAGACCAACTTATTTATAAAATTCCTATACGATTCAATTGATTTCTACAAGTACACTGTAGAATAGGTGAATGTACTGAAATGGTAAAATAGAACAAAGGCAAAAGTATTTATTCAAGTGTTTAATTACGAAGGTATAACTTCCCACAACTTCTGCAAAGTAAAACCGTCCTTCACACTCTCAATCGCTAGACCCAAATCGGGTGAATAAACCGGCGGTCTGTCTTTAGCATGACCCTCGTCAGCCAAATAAGCCGCCAATGTATTCGACAACTCCCCTCGAGGCTCTTCAACTTCCACAACATCCTCCACAAGTTTCTTATCCGAGTGCTCGTCAACTTTATTCGAACACCACTTATACTCCACGCCGAAAATTGGATTGCCTTTGTAGATGGAATGTAAGGACGTCAACTCTTTGAATAAGTTGCGCAGCTTCTCTTCAGGATCAACGCGGAAACCCAATATATAAGACCCACTAATTTCCGAGCTCGTAACCACTAAAGCCGTCCCAAACTTTGAATCGCGAACTTTAATCTAAAACCGACGTATAGTCTAAACATAGAAGCTTAAAGCGACTTACTGAGTTTATTTGTAAGTAAGGTAACGAAATGTTAAAGGCTTCGTTCATATCGGCGAACCACACAAGTCTGACATTCGTTACTATGAAGGTACCAAGACTACCTTGGTCGCTCGAAAGGTTCCAAACCCCGTGGAGAGTAGAAAAGACTTGTTCTAGAGGTAATATTTTCAACTGCTTGTTGTGAATGACGGCCCCTCGAAGTTTTAGCTCTCGGTAAAGCTTCGAGGACATATAGGCCCTAAAATACAGAGATGGTATGGGCTTCAATAAATCACACTCAAATACTTATGGACTCCCATGACCGAAGTAAAGTGGCGCATACTTCCAGGGACAAGATTAGTGAAAATGAACTCAAAACGTGTTCGATTTGAAGTTGTCAACATGTGTAGGGCTTGCGTTGTCCCTCTCAGTTTCTTTAATTAAAACAACGAGTTAGACAAAGACGGGGGATGTGTAGGACTCACCGAATTGACAACTTTCGTGCTAATAGCCACGACACAGTTAAATCCGATTGCTGCAATACACAGAATAATACGCATTTTTATAAATATCTAACATACATAGATTAACCCGAGGACTTGTCACGGAGTGCCACAATACTCTTATGTTTGTCACAATAAGCCTCCCCCTGTCACCCCCGTTGCCTTTCGTATCTTCGATATTTTCCAACCGGTCCACGATTTTCTCCCCAATCTTGAGCCTCATCTCTCTACAAATCACCGTAAAAATCGACTCTGATAAGTTCTAAAACTCACGTAAAAGGTATATCAAAACGGACTTCTTTATCTTCCCACGTGAGCGACATTTTGACTACACGTCAAATCGATAGGTTACTTAGCAACCAACATTCAAAACAGTACCATTTATTCCAATAACTTAGTTACAATAAATTACATTACTTATATTTTTGAACTGGGACAAACTTAACAAGTTCTTCGGGTTTGGGTTTAGGGGCGTAGGGGTTGAGTAAGGGGTCTGCGTTGAGTCTGTACAGATTTGGGGCTTCGTGGCAGTTTACGTTGTACCACCAGTCACAAGTGAACTTGGCCTGATTGAAAACTGTCCCGTTTGTGCAGAGGAAAGAAGCTCCTTGTTCACCCTCACGGCCGTCGTGGCAGACGTGATAAGCCTGATAAAAGAAAATTTAGCATCTGGGGGTGCTACTAAAAGTGGTACAAACCTGGCAGGCGGTCTCAACGTTGGCGTAGATACCAGGAAGGGCCGGAACGTGCTTGCACGAGAAGCCAGTGGGTGGGACCGAGTGGAACAAGGGGTAGTCCACTCCAGGGACTCCCGGGACTTTACTTAAGTCTTGCTGCTGCTCTTTCTCAGCCTGACGGAGCTTCACAGGGGCATACCCTACATACCCTTGAGGCTAAAATCCCCAAAATTGGTACCTCGTTAGGGTTTACTAACAGTACTTACGATTGTGAGAGAGTTGACTAAGAGAAACGCGGACACTAAGAGAACTACTTTAAACATGTTGAGCAAACACTCTCACAAGAACAGGCAAATCTCGAATGACCACAAGTTGGCAGTTGCCTGAATAGGTCACATATCACTTTCCCTACTCGGTACCCATTGGACCAATTTTAATTACTTACTCGTTTCGTGATAGTAATGGTAGTAGAAATTCTTGTTTCACAGGTATATATTTTTTTTATTCGTTGTATTAAAAAAAAGGTATTGTCATTCAAGTTTATTGTATTACTCAATAAAAGCTACCCGTAACTGCGAATTTGATATAATGCCCTCAAGCATATTTCATAATGCCTTTCGATTTCGTTCGTTCCAGTTTCAGGTCAAATCGACTTGCTGGTCGTAGAAAAGACTGCGTGTGGAGCAAGTATAAGAAAATTTATTTTACGTATAAATTAATAATACAGGGTAATTATAACATGCGAATAACAACTAAATGACTTCGTAAACGTCGCCACGTGCCTCCTCGTGCGGCCTGTCAAATGCCCATTCAGTCAGTCTCGTGTATCTTGCGCAAATAAGGGGCAAATTCGGACAAAATCTGAAAAAAGTCAGTATAGTTCTAATCTTTTAATTCACATCTGCGCAATTCAGTTACATTCTTGTTTAAAACTATGCGCAAAGAAAGCATCATCCCTTTCTTTTAATTAGCGTAATCCAATCAACACACTTTTCTGCACGCGACCTTGAAATTTAGACCACCGGAACGAGTACTTCCCTAAATGCCATAAGCAGGTTTTCAGTGGGTCAAAAACACTGGCAGTTCAAGCTATGCAGCGAAAGTGTATTTCCATTTTTCCGATAGATACGTGTTTTTTAAGGCTTGTGAATGTTTTTAGGCTAAGTCTGTCGTTTAATTAAATGGCTATTTGTTTGTTGCATGCGATGTTGTTTTTTTGCTGTCAAGGTATAAACGACTGCAGGATTTAAATTAATGTGATCTAAGAACTACAATTTAAATGCTTGGCCTTTCAAGGAAAACATTAATTTCCTGGACGGAAAAACAAAACAACATTCACTTAAACAAATTACGACTAGTTGTTCTAAAAATTGCTGTTTCCCCATAGCTTAACTAAGTTGGTAAACGCGGCCACCGCAACCACCAAATTTTTTCAATTACGCGCTGCGATTAGGTGTGGTTAGATTATTTTAATTTCATCAAAGTGAATTACTGGTTACCTATCTTACAATACGCTGTTTATGTCTTATTTTATGATTTACATATTTAACAAAAAGATTATTTTATAGCAAAAAGACATTTTTGCTTTTAATTTTTAACAAAAAGAGACCAAGAAATAAGTGTACAGTAATTTGTAGTCACGTAGAGAATGTAAAAATTGGTTTTTTTTTTTAAATCAAATAACGAATTACTGGTTGCCTATCTTACAGTATGTAATTTATATCGTGTATTTTGTGATTTTTAATTAACAAATATAGCATTTTGTGATACAAAGGCATATTTACTTTGATTTTTAAGAATGAGAGATCAAGAAACAAGTGTACATTAGTCTGTACAACCACATATCTATGTAAAAATTAATCTGATTAAATTATTAAACAGTTAAATTCTTATTTTCTTATTTGGTACAACCAAGTTATAGTTTTACTAGGCTTAAATGACAAATAAAACTTATCTGTCTCTTATAATTGCTACTAATTTTTAAATCAAGTATAGATTGGTTTGTCAGTGTGGCGGGAAATTTAAATCCTGGAAATTTAATTTGTGATTACAGCACATGCGCACGGTTTAAAATTCCCACCAAAAATCGGTCTAGACTACATCGGCAGACAGAGTTCTACCAGTCTTGCAAAATATGCAGTTTACTAAATCATACTTCCTCAGCCAAAGACGCCACCAAATTTTCGCAACAGCCAATAAATATTACAGTTCCAACATTGCCTAATTAACACAAAACGACCCTGGCTTTTAATTGCGGTAATTTTGTGCACCACAAGCATGCAATTTATAGGAAGCCCCTTCGAAGAGAACAGATAACAATCACATAAAAGCGTATTAACGACGTTACAAAACTCCACCTCTCCCACGATTTTTACCTTCATTGGTAATTCATCATTACCCGAGATCTCATTCCACTTCCCATCAAATTTGTTATTCCCTTTCTCGTACTTAAAGTGCCTGAGGATCTTGAGAGAATAATGCGGAAACGTAGGAAAAGGTGTATAGTGTTTGACAGGCGGCAAAAGAACAAAGTTCACGGGTTCTCTTATGAGGTAGGTCGTGTCTACGGTTTGAGAACCACGGTACTGCCCAGGAGGTGCGACGTATCTACCATCTGGGTATAAATGCACCTATAAGTGAAAATATCATCACAGAAATCACCCTGGATGGTTCTACCTTCACAGTTTTCGGGAAAGGTTGTTTGGGGGTGTGATGTGGCTCCGGGTGTCTCTGGTCAAGGTGGTACCCGTCGGGACTGTATAACCCATTCTGGCTGAACTTGTTCAGAATGAGGCGGTTGGGTTCGAAGGCCCCATCTGGTATTCTGCCCCCTCGTTGAGGGAGTAGGTGCTCTCGAAACAACTGACGCTTTTGCTAAAATTAAAAATTCGAGTAGTGCATCAATTACACAACCCGGTCATAATTCATAAGACAGTCCTTTCTAATCTGTTTTGAGTAAGAGTGAACGTTTAACTACTGGAATAAATAATGGGTAGTAATGGGAATGCAGCACTTTTTATTGGCCGACGTCTCGTTAATGCAAATCGTTACTTTTATGCAACTTTTTAATTCGTTCTATTGTTTCAATTAAGCATCCTTAATCGAGGTACGCTGTTGGAAATAAAAAGTTCTAAATAAATTTCGTTTATGTGGTGTATGGGTACAAATTGGCCACTGAACAACCAAAGTATGCTAGAACAAAGGAGAGGATATCGATTTTAGTAAAATATAGAAGCGTAAAATTTCGCTAAATTGTGTCTGCCGCAGATAATAGCGGACAAGTTCAGGAACCATGAATTACAACTGCTACTATTAACAATGACATTAAGAAAGTGTATCTTCGCGTCAAAACTTTTGAATTTTTGCACCACGAGTGTCACCATAATTAGTCAGTTTTGGAAAAAATGACACCAACGTATTTTTGCGTTTTGTTGAATTTCACAATTGGCACCTTTTACTGATTAGTGTTATTAGTTAAAGTAATCTTACTTTTCCCGATGTCGTTAATCCCGTGGCGACTGTGGAAGCCAAAAGGGCACTCACAAAAAAAACAACAAACATGATGTAACGAATTTTGGACCAATCTGTTGTTGACGAAATGGCCATAATTCAGTTTGTGTTTAGCACATTTGAATAAAACTCTCACTGGCACTTATTCTTGGGGAAAATCTAGAGATGTACTAGACTATTGTGAGTTGAGATGATGGAATTAGTTCCACCTCCCCTCTTTTTCAAGATTTACCTTACAATGTGGTGACCTAGGTGCATCAGTGCACTCAGTACATCAATATCTTTCACTCTACATGTTGTAACGCTGGATTGACTTTTTCAAACTTTCATTTAGCGATAGCTTTGGACCGGGTCCTCCGAAATCATACAAGATTGTTGAATGTGCTTTGTAACGCCCGACACAAAAAAAAATGAACTCTTCATGACCCCACACGTAGGCGTTTGCATTGATGCCGTTTATTAAAATGTTACTCATGACGTATTTGGCATAGATAATTTAACATATATTAGAATGACATTCACTCAAACATTGTTACTCGGTCCTATACTTTCTCGTTTCATACGAATCCTAAAAAATATATTTGTTTTACTTGAACTATTCGTGTGTGTCAAGACGCCTCCCTTACCTTGAAATCTCTGGCAGGTGTAAAGGTCAGGAATGTTCGGCGTGTGTAGATTATAAATTATTGCTAACTATTTTTGCGTTTTTCTAAAAGGCCGTTGTCTAATCTGGACGGTAGAGAGGTCAATGTTAATTTTAATCACGTTACAAAAATTTATGTTATAAATACAAAGTTGCTATCGCTTGACCTTTGCCAAAAGCTTTTGTTAACTATAGTTACATTTGTGCAAATACACACCCATGCATACCTTTATCTTAGTAATAAATTATATAATAGGGGTCATCGATTACCTACTTATGGCGATCATTGCAATTATTTGTAAATATGCCGACCTAGTTTATGAAAACAGAAACTTGATTTTCTATGTTTCGGGATTCCCAAACCTTAAAAAAGTCATGGGTCACGTTGTAGCAGTGTACTTTTTGGTAACTTAAGTAAAATCGCGGTTGTAATACAAGCTTTATCCATTTATTGTTAACTGCGTAATTCAAAATTTCAGAATTAGTCTTCTATAAGTTTATCTCAAAAAACGTGCTTCGAAAACTGTGAGGAGGTAAAATCTTGGGTATCAGTGTTTAAAATCGCGCAATTTTCACTCCAAATTTGGAAAGTTCAACAAAATTATCAAATTGACTGTTTAATTTGTCTCAAAATTCAACTGTGTTGTGTAAAAGTTTTTTTTTTTTAATTTAGTTTCTGTCGCATCTTGTGTCTTTGTCTAGCGCACGCAATCCTGTTTCACACAGTTTCACAGTTAATGCATCTGACGTCAATTGGAGAGTAAAAGCTCAATAATGATAACAATTAACTACCATCTAACAGGATGCAGTGTAGTCATTTCAATATATTTTCTGATTTAATTACACCAGTCGTTATTTATTACACCAGAACCCATCCAGAAAAAAAAATCTCATCTGTTCCTCTTTCTTTATGTTACTAAGAAATGTCAACTACTTTTCCGTTATGTTTTTATGCAAATCAAGATGCACATTGATGACCTCAGGTATTTAAACTTAATACAAGAGAATTTTCAGTCCGTTGCACAACCACCAAATATTTATTATCAAGTTTGAATTCTCCAAAAAAAAAAAACACTTGCAACATACACACACTGTTAATTTTTTTTATGGTTTACATTAAGCAAATTTGGCGATTTCTTCTCTGGTTGTGCGACGGGTTCATTTGTCAAGCCCTTCACTTTCGGTATTTCGGAAATTCGTCGTATTCTTTGTTTTGCATAATTAGGTGATGTTTCGTGTTAGACTTCGACAGACAATAAATTACTACCAATTTACGCATAAATAAGTAATAAATCTGAATTGACACACATATATTACGCAGATTGTAAAATCGACAGTGAAGAAACCTAATTGGAATAATCCGGACAAGTAAATATTGTGTTAAATTATAAGGTATCATGGACTCATCAGGGTCGTCCGTTGCTTAATTGTAATAACAATAACAATTAAGTAATTTGTTGTGGTTTTCACCTTGCAGGTCATTAGGAGCGTCACTCAAATTATCATTATTATTACTATTATTATTTTCTAGTGTACCGCAGTTTCGCCAATTTGGTCCACAATCGCGGTTATTGTTCGATAAAACTGTAAACAACTTTAGCATCTATGCTACGCGGCTGTGAAAGTACAATTCGCTGGTTCGATCACGATTTCTATTGAAGTTCTATTTTTTTTGTGTGATCATCGATATCCACCGTGAAATAGCAAACCTATGAATCGTTTTAATTTGCGAAATGAGCGATGTAACGTTAACTTGCCAATTACCATCTAGTTAATTAAAACAAATGTGCTAATTTATAGCATTAGATTCCATTTACTAATGCATCTTTCTCAAGACTTCCATTAGAGGTGCGTGGCCACCCAAATTGACGTAAAGTAAAAAAAACGACAATGGATGTGACAAAACACGGTTAAATAAAATAAGAAATTTATGTACAGTTAAGTAAACCGCTCCAATTAGCACCTTAAAGAGTCCGAGCTTCCTTTAATCTGTGATCTTTACACCTAGACATGAATTCGTGAGTTCACCATGGCTATTTGCAAATTAGCTGCCATTTTTTTGATATTTGTGTGCGGAAATGTGGCTGATGACAAGTTCAGGGTGCCAAATTGGAAATTCCACTTCTTACCAGGGACGGGCATGGGGGTAAGAAAACCCACCTTTTAATTTTTTTCAACACGTATAGCATTTATCATTTTTTAGTTGTTTCTGGCGGTGGCTGTACCTCTCGACCTCCCCAACAAAAACGCCTACTTAGCCTATAACTTCGAAGCGAATTACCCTCTACCTGGAAACGAAACCTACTTCGAGTACCCGCCACTAATCCAGAGACGCATCGATCGGAAACTCGTTTACACAGCTTTGGAAACCAAAATGGAATCGTAAGTGTGGTTAAACCAATCAAATTGCAGTAGTAGTGCTTAACCAACCCAAAGCTACTATTCTAAACCAATGATAACTTTTCGCGCGCTTTCTCTGAAACACTCTGTATATCGCAGGAATGGGTATCCGGGGCGCCCTTGTCTCCTGCGTACTATTTGTGAGGCGGCCCGACACACTACTCAATACGCCAATGGAGTCCTGGGGGACCTTATCCACATTCTTTTCACGTAAGCGTGCCTTATGGTTAAAATGTGGTTTGAAAAATGATTTGCAGGCCATCGTCGTCCAACAATACTGACTTGCCGTCAGATTACGAAGAGGCGGAGAAACACGGAAGTAAGAAGAGTGATTGCAGCCGGTACAACAAGAATTGCACCGTTAGCTTCCTGGATCTAATTAGTTGGATTGGAAAATCGGTGTAATAAACGAAGTCGTTTTCATAAAAATTTATTAAGGCAACAGGACTTAAGACATGGTACATTGAGCAATCTACTGCGCATGCGTCGCTGAGTTGCCACGATAAATAAAAATTTAAAATTATTGCCTTGTAAACTTGTGGAAAAAGCTGTTGGTGTCCCAAATTTGATTTAAGTACAGGGTACTAGTCGCTAGGGTCACAATTACAAGCGGTGACACATAGATAAACCCATGACTAGACTAAATGCAAATGATTGAGGAATGTTAACCCATGATATCCTTTCTGTACTGTACAATTAACTAAAATGATAAATGACTGGTTAAAAATCGCCCCCTGCCCCAATATTCTCGAAAAGTATTTTAACTTCTGCAAACACTTCATCCGGGGATTTTGTAGCATCCACACGACGGACTAGCCCTTTTTGGTCGTAGTACTTCACAATTGGTTGTGTTTCAGTAATGAAAGTGTTGAACCTCTTTTCTAAACTTTGCATGTTGTCGTCAGAGCGTCCGCTACCTGCGGCTCCGCGCCCCAGACATCTCTCAACACAGGCCTGGAAACCATACTCGTACTAATTCTCACAGTTTTACTCAAAACAAACCTCCTTAGGGCACTCAAAAAATAAAACAAACAGTTGGTGTACATTATTCGCTACGGTGCTATTCCACCCATCCAAGTTATTCTGGTTTCTGGGGAAGCCATCAATCAAGAATTTATTCTTCTCGGATCGTTGCATCGCGTTTTCTAGCAAGCTACAGGTGATCTCGACGGGCACGATTTTTCCCTCCCGGATGTAGTTCTCAATCAACTCCCCATATTTCGAGTCAGGTTTGGCGCGCTCCTCCCGCAGTAAATCTCCAGCCGACAGGTGAACATACCCGAAGGTCTACAACCACAAGAGTACATTTTAGTTTGCACGATTAGGGGTGGTGACTCACGTCAACGATTTTTTGACACTGCGTTCCCTTACCGGCTCCGGGAGCCCCCAGCACGAAAATCACTTTGGGCTTTGCCATTTTTATGAGAGTTCCACCGATGCGGAAAAACGATCTTACCATAAAACTGAAATGTAAATCAGATTAGATAAATCAATAGTACTTAATAGGTGAGATAAGTTTGCGGTTAGGGTGAGCATAACATAACCTAGAAATCACGGTATATGAAACATGTCAGAAATCATGCAATGGGAAGCTTATTTGATCGAAAAATTACCGTGTGATGCACTGTGCTAAAATTAGCCCAGAATTCAGGTACAGCGATAAGTCACGGTGATAAGGGCAGAAATACCAACTTAAACGATGGGGATTACGGATTTGATGGAAATGGTTGGCAATGCGCTGACCTTTGGAGGACAACTTGGCGCGGCTTTTAAATACGTGGTTTTTTATCTGCAATTGTGACTAAAATTGCTAACAATTTAAACATTACAACTACTGGTTTACGATGAACGAAAATTGCTATCGCTAAACTAAATTATGTACAATATGTGTTTAACTAAAATTGTTATTTAAATAGCTAACCTTTGATTTGTTTTTTTCACTGTGGCTCATTAGTTTATTGTTTATATTTAAAATACACAAAATTTTGAAACGCAATCAAGAGCAATGGTAATCAGGGTAGGTGGAGTTCATCAGTTATTTACATACATTGATTAAATGATCTATTTAATGTTACATGTATATCTGTTAAGTTCATCAGTTGTTTACACGTAGGTATATCTGTAATGGTATAACAACATCCTGGCAAGTGAAAGTGTTGAAATGACAATTTTTTATCAGTAATATTTTAAAACTATTGATACAGAATGTCTTAAAAAATCTGTTATTAATTTATACTAAGCATTAGGCCAA
The DNA here is from genome assembly GCF_036711695.1 of Zophobas morio. Taxonomy (NCBI): domain Eukaryota; kingdom Metazoa; phylum Arthropoda; class Insecta; order Coleoptera; family Tenebrionidae; genus Zophobas; species Zophobas morio. Next base: position 10,662,683 of record NW_026972149.1, read on the forward strand.
ATAATTTTTTAGCTCTGTACACACTTAACAAATAATATCGTTGTTTAGCACGTCATACATTTTTTCAAAAACTGTATATGTTAAGTGAACAATAAAAATTATCATGGATTCTCACAATGCAAATGTGCTTTTTGTACGAATTTAAATAAAAATGTGGCAATAATTGTCAATCTGGCTCGTAAACTGCCAAACAATGGTTTGACGAACTCACTAATAAACATGTTACTTAGTGAGTATCATGTGCCTCTGTCATTTTATTTAATTTTCCACTTAGATACGTAACAGTAACATCTTAATTGAAAGACAGAACGGAATAAAGTAAAGTTTCAGTTATAGGTGTGCCGTTGATTCCACACAGAATGTTAAAATTTGTCATGAATCCAAAAAAAATCGTGTGTTTTTTTATCACAGTCAGTGTGAATTTGAAAATACTAAATGGCGAGGATTCCTTTATCACGATACCAAATTTTATCAGATACCCGTATAGCGCGACTGAAGGACCCTTCATAGGAGTAAGTCCTGCGGCTCCGTTTTCGAAAATAACTTCAGATTTTAGATATTTTTGGCCATTTCGCTACCGCTGGAACTTCCCGAGTACAACGTGTTCTTCTCGTATAATATGGAAGCGAATTATGTGCTACCCCAAAATGAAACGGAGTACACGTATCCACCCCTTCTTGAAAGATCGTTGAACCGAAGATTTTGGGACAGAAAATATTTTTACGACATATTGGAATTCAAAATAAAATCGTAAGTAACTAATCGATGGATCGGGTAGGAAACCCTTTTGTTTTTGTGCTGTTTCACACAGAGGGCGCTTTGTGTCAATTTTTGTATTATTTGATTTCAAAAACTCAAAATTATTTTGAAAAATGTTGCAGACATGGCCATCCCGGAAAACCTTGTTTATTGAGAGCAATATGCGAGGCATCGGTTTACAGTTCTCAGCACACAGGCATTTTAGGTGATTTGTTGCATATATTACTGACGTGAGTTCACAAGGCAAACAGTATGCAGTTTACAGTAACTTGGTTTGCTTTAGGCCGTCTACTTCGACCGACTATGTTCTAGAGGATTACGGGAGAGCTGAACAATGGGGAAGAATGCGAAGAAATTGCAACAAATACAAAAAGAAGTGTTCAACTAGTTTTTTAGATTTAGTTAGTCAGATCTCGCACTATGTTGCAAATTAGGCGAATTTTTTAACAATACACAAAACCCAGCACGTAATTAAGTCGAAGCGCAATCTATTATTAGGCATTTTTACGTGATAAACTGACACAGACATGAAACCGACTAAGTGACTTTAATTATTGGCCGCATGTATTGTTCAAAGTGTATTATTAAGGAAGAAATTCGTGTCTTAATAATGAAAGCACTCGAGGAATTTGCGACGTCAAGTCACATTGTTCGATTTTTCTGGAACGATTGTACTTGTCATGGCGAAGGAGATAGTTCGGGCTTTTTCTAAAAGCGCAAAAAATGGAGATAAATGAATTTAGAAAACTTGTATTGGATTCATTTACGCTGTAATGTTTTTTGGACTTTTACTCCAGGGGTGGTTTAGTTGTGTTGTCGTATTTGGCTGAATAAATAATTTCTAGTAATTTGTTTTTGTTTTTAAGTGATAGGTATAGATCGTTCTTATTTCCAACTGATCCCACCGCACTTTTAAAAATCAGAAGAGAAAAAAAAAAGTTTGGACGATTTTTGTGTGGATATACTATACGTTGGACACCGTTGAGTTTAACTGGTTGCCTATCTATCCAATATCCATTTATTTGTATCTGATTAGTAAATGCTTCAATTTCTTTGCTATTAATTCTTGGTTTAACTAATTAATCACCATTTTATTGGAATTTAGTTGGATAGAATAATAAATGTTATCACGGATTTTTTTACTTTTTTGACTATACATTTAACTGTTATATATATCGAAAATCGAATGCAAAATATTTTGGGGTAATAGGCAATGGGTCATTTCATGTTTTTCCAAAGTTTCACACTTTATAGAACACGAAAAAGTTGGTCTGTCGTTTCCACGTGTCTGTTTAATTTAAAGTTCAGATTAAACATTTTAGACTATCAATATGTGGTTGTAGGTATCTGATACCTTTATCTATTATAAATATGTAGAATATTGTTTCAGTGATCCAACCCATTATCGACAAACACTGAATCACTTGGTATCTGTTCCATGTATCGTACATTCTTATAATCTAATAAACATTACGTAGTAAATTGCACTACGATGACTACTCATCTCATATTTTAAAACATGCCTATAAAACCCAAACACAATATAAAATACCCCAGCAGCGATTTTCTCAAAATAATAAAATACTTTAGACCAACAAAGGCTCTTTGTGTCTGACCAGAAATGGGTGACAAGGAGGCTGATATTTCTTTTTGGGGAAACTATTGTGAATCGTTCAATCACTTCCTGCCTTTTAACAACTAAACTGTCAAACACGAGTGCTGACTACGAATAAATACCTTGTTAGATTACCAAGCACCACGCTAATTCTTTGGGTTTTATTCAGGTTTTTCGTTGCTAATTGGGCAGTTGTATCACGCTTACACTAATATTCGAAAACTGTACTTATATCAAAATAATTAGCAATTTTATTTTGGTGATACGATTTGAAAATATTTTTATTGTACCGACGCCCTTAAGCCTCTCTTACGAGGTGTTTTGGTAGTTAGAGATATTTAATACGATTAGGTCCGTTCGAAGAAAAGCCCCTATTGTTACCCTAAGGACCGCCCATGTCTACAACTGGATATTTTGTAAACATTTCTAAAGGTATCTAAATCGATCCTAATTCTTTTGTTAACGACCCTAGTTAAAAGTGAATTGTCACCACTTCATTCTTGGTGACCAACCACGTTTGTGTATTTAAAGTGGGTACCTTTCCCTAAATATTATTTTAGTCGCTGTGGCGTTAAAAAAATACGCACTTTCGAAATCGTTGTCAACAGTTATTGGATGACACGCAAAAGTGGATGTCATTGTTTTAAAATCTGTTTCTTGTCAAGGTCATGACGCATTGCCAGGTGGATCAAAGTATCAAAGAAAACAGATAAAAGTTGCTTGTGTAACTGGAAGAAGGTATCGATAAAATACCTTGCCGTTCTTGGTACAAGATAGGTGGAAAAGTTCCACAGCGAAATGATTGAGCAATATTTTTACTTGGGTATTTATATTTCTATAAAACTTAAATTTTTTTGAGTCATGACGTTTAATCAGACAATGATTAATCATTGTTAATGTCGTCTGCTAGAGTTAAAGGAAATTTGGTACATCTTTTGGTTGTATATGAAAAAAGTAGAAAAACAGATATAAAAAAAGCAAAAAAAAAACACGAAAAAGTTCATTACGATTTTACACTTTGTGTAAATTTTAGCAACAGCTGTATAACAACATATTATGATAATAATGATGAACATTTTAGCAAAATATATTAATTATGAGCATAACTGCTATGTGATTTCTGAACAACAGATTTAAAATAATAATAATAATAATAATAATTTACAGAACAAAGAAAATATAATATTTAATAAAATAGTAAAATAAAATTTTATAATGAAAAATTTCATTTTTGAAAAAGTCGTCTAAAAATTCTCAAAAGATTCATATGCTGATTCCCAAAAAAAAAAAATAGCGTGTTTATGGTTGATGGAACAATCGGCTTTAAAGTACAATTTTTTAAAAACTGCAAAAATTGCGAATTTTAATCCACGATTCTCGAAAAATGGTTGGAGTTACCGAAGAAACGATCCTGGAAATGCGTTCTAGAGCTCAAAATTTACAAGAAAATATTTAGTTAAATTTTGAAAATGGTCAAAAGTGGATCGAAATTTGTATTAGAAAAATTTCACTTTTGAGATTGTAGATCTCGGCGCGCTGATTTAAAAAATAAAGTGTTTACGGTCCCTGAGTAACATTTTAGGAATTATCGGTTTGAAATTCATTTTTTTTTTAAATCTGGGGCAATATTTTTCAAAATATTTCGTTAGGAAATCAAATTTACAAATAAAGTATCTGTAGTAATATTTTGGCCTTCTAGAAAAATTTACTTACTCGGCAATAATACAGTCTCAAATTTTTTTGAGCCACTTTGGATAAGCTATTCTAATAAATACGAATGCAGTGATAAAACCACAAATAAAGATTCATAAACAGATAAATTTTGATTAACGATTTATTATATCTTACGATAATCGTAAAACATCTGCAAGATTTTTAAAGCATTCGGTTTTACAGTTTCAAAGTTAAATTGCAAAATATTCTTACACATTTTGTTTTTCTTTCCAAAAATCTATATTTCTACGGTAGTAATTCAAGATGGGTTCATAAATCACACATACAGGAATATGTTTCTTTGTGAAATATTTTAAAGCATGGTTTTGCAATTTCAAAGTTAAATTGTAAAATCTTGTTATATAATTTTGATTTTTCTCCCAAAAATCTGGATATCTAGGATAAAAATTGTACACGGATTCATAAATCACATATGCAGAAGTATGTGATTCCATAACATTTAAACAACATTTATTCGGGAAAATTCTAAATTGACGTTATGATTTTTTGGGAGGCTATAAATGAAAAAATGTTGACTAACGATTTACCATGTCCCCAATTTTTTGATTTGCATTTTTTTTTCGATTTTTTATGTTCTCTAATTTTCCAATTTCTCGGCTTTTCAATGTTCTAATTATAAAAGAAAAATTATAACATTTTTATTACTTTCAGCGTGAAATTTTTCAGTTTCTCGATTTTTCAGTTTTTCGTTTCTTCAATTTTTGGTTTGCAATTTTTCTAGTTTTCATTTTAAATATGTAGTAATTACAACTTTTACATTTTTTTACTTTTTCATATACGATTTTAGGTTTTTCCATGTTTCAATTATTGGATTTTAAAAGTTTTTCGATTCTTCAATTTTTCAGTTTTCAATTTTTCGATTTTTAATTTTTCATTTTCTCGATACATATTTTAATATTTCAATATTTTGATCTTTCAATGTTATATTTTTTCAACCTTACAATTTTGAGGGTTCTATATTTTTTCGATTTTCCACTTGTTCGATTTTGCAGTTTTTCCTTATGGCAGGTTTTCATTTTTAATAGTTTATTGGTTTAATTTATTGTATTTTACTTGTGTAAACCTGTATTTATAAGTTTTTATAATACCAATAAAGTATTGATATTGATATTGACAGTTTTCAATTTTTTCCAGTTTTTTAGTGTTATAAAATAAAATAATCAAATACAATATTTAGAAACCGATTTTTAAATATTCTATTTTTCAAGTTATCCAACAAACAAAAATGGAAACACTGTAAAACTTAAAAAGCAAAAAATACATAAAAAGTATAAAATGAAAACTCGGAAAATTAAAAATTAAAAATTGAATTAAAATCTGAATTGAAAATTGAAAAACTGACTTACAAATGGAAAAAGTGCAAAACCCAGAAATAGCAAAATAAAAATATTAAAAATAAAAAATCTAAAAATCGGATAATTGATGTTCCAAAAATTGCAAAATTGGAAAATTTTAAAATAGAAAAATCGAGCAATTCAATCAAAGATTGAAAATTTGAAAAACTGAATACACGTAAAATGATAAAATCGAAAGAAACATTGAGAAAATAAAGGAAGTGAAAAGGCAAAAAATTGTCATATAAAAGCGAAAAAATGAAAAACAAAAAGTAAGAATTAGAAGAATCGAGGAAACGAAAAATTGAAAAATCCAAAAATTAAAAATTGAGCCACAAAAAAATCTGGGATATAGATCTCGACGTGGATTCCAAAAATACAGCGTATTTATGGTTACAGTGCAAAATTTTAGAATTATCGGTTTTAAAATAAGTTTTTAAATTCCAAAAATTGCGATATTTCAATGGGCTATTCTGGAAAAAACGGTTGGCGTTATCGAGGAAACGCGGGCAATATTTTCAAAACATTCCGTTGGGAAGTCAAATTTACAAAAAAAATATGTGTAATAATATTTAGACTGTTTTGAAAAATTTAAAATTTGTACCATTTTGCTTCATAGAAAAATTTACGTAGGTACTACATACTTAATTACTTAATTAGCAACATCACTCTTTGCTCAAATTTTCGGGAAAATGGAAATTACAATAATAAAAGTTGCCTCATTCTCTCATTTTCTTGAGCTAGTTTCTATTAGCAATTGTAAAAATATATGAATAATAAAATGATAAACCACAAATAAAGATTCTTAATAATGTGCATATTTTAGATTTATACGACAAAATTTTGAGATTAAAATTTTGATTAACGATTTATTATGCTTACGATAACCGTAAAACATTTGCAAGATTTTTAGACCATTTGAATTTACAGTTTCCAAGTTAAATTGTAAAATATTGTTACATACTTTTGATTTTTTTTCCAAAAATTTACATTTCAAGGGTAGTAACTTAAGATGGATTCATAAATCACAGATATAGTAATATGTTTCTTTGTGAAATATTTTAAAGCATGGTTTTGCAATTTCAAATCTTGTTATACAATTTTGATTTTTCTCTCTGAATATCTAGGGTAAAAATTGTACACGGATTCATAAATCACACATCTAAATCTATAAAATTTAAAATTCGGCAAAATTCTAAATCGACGTCATTATTTTTTTTTTTGGGGAGGCATTAATGTAAAAATTTTGAATAACGATTTACCACGTCTACGATAACTTTAACACGTTTACAATATTTCAGAGCATTCGGTTTTGCAGTTTCAGATTTGAATTTGAAGATGTTGCTAACCAATTTTTATTTTTTCCAAAAATCTGGATGTCCTAATTTTTCGTTTCTGTTTTATATGTTCTTTATTTTCTCAATTTTACTTTTTTTTTTTTAATTCTGATTATAAAAGAAAAATTATAAAATCTGTCTTTCGTGCAGTGTGAAATTTTTCAGTTTTTTGATTTTTCAATTTTTCGTTCCTTCAATTTTTGATTTGCAATTTTTCTAGTTTTCATTTTAAATATGTAATAATTATGTGTATTTTTTTATTTTTTTTACTTTTTCAATTGCATAACGATTTTTAGGTTTTTCCACGTTTCAATTGTTGGATTTTTCGTTTATTCGATTTTTCAATTTTTAGTTTCAATGTCTGCATATTTAGTTTTTCAATTTTTTATCTTTCATTGTTAAAGCTTTTCAATCCTCCAATTTTGGCGATTCTGTAATTTTTCGATTTTACAATCTTTCGATTTATTATATAACAGTGTTGTATCTCCAAATTTTCGGGAAAATGGGGCGAGCTAAAAATTTTTTTGAGCCACCTGTTTAAGCAAATCTAAAAAATATGAATGGAATGATAAATCACAAGTACAACTCATCATATTTTATACATTTTAGATAGGGTTTTCAGCAAAATTTTGGGGTGACGTCATCAATTCTTTAGAGGGGATGAGCAAATACATTTTGATTAAAAATTGACCATGATCATAATAACTTTAAAACGTCTCCAAGGTTTCAAAGAATTCGGTTTTGAAGTTCCTGATTAAATAAAATAAGTTCATGCATTCATTAATTTTTTTGAGGCAGCCTGTATATGCAAATCTAAAAAATATGAACGGAATGATAAATCACAAGTATTGTCTCATCATACTTTGCACATTTAAGATAGGATTTATTCAGCACAATTTTGAGGTGATGTCATCAATTTTTTAGGGGGGGATGAGCAAATACATTTTGACTAAAAATTTACCATGTCTAAGATAACTTTAAAACATCTCCAAGATTTCAAAGCATTCGGTTTCGTAGTTCCTCATTAAAACAATAAAATAAATTCACGCATTCATTAATTTTTTTCACTCACCCTGTATATGCAAATCCAAAAAATATGAATGGAATGATAAATCACAAGTATTGTTTCATCATACTTTGCACATTTAAGATGGGATTTATTCAGCAAAATTTTGAGGTGACGTAATCAATTTTTTAGAAGGGGAGGAGCAAATACATTTTGACTAAAAATTTACCATGCCTATCATAACTTTAAAACATCTCCAAGATTTCAAAGCATTGGGTTTTGTAGTTCCTCATTAAAACAGTAAAATAAATTCTCGCATTCATTAATTTTTTTGAGTCAGGCTGTATCCGCAAATCCAAAAAAACATGAATGGAATGATAAATCACAAGTACAAACTCATCATATTTTCTACATTTTAGATAGGATTTATTCGGCAAGCTTTTGAGCTGACGTCATCAATTTTTTGGAGGGGATAAGTAAATATATTTTCATTAAAAATTTATCATGCTTATCATAACTATAAACCATCTGCAAGATTTCAAAGCATTCGGTTTTGCAGATTCAAAATAACATAAATTCACGCATTCATTAATTTTTCTAGTCACCCTGTATATGCAAATCCAAAAAATATGAATGGAATGATAAATCACAAGTACAAACTCATCATATTTTGTACATTTTAGATAGGATTTATCTGGAACACTTTTGAGCTGACGTCATCAAATTTTTGGAGGGTATAAGTAAATATATTTTGATGCTTATAATAATTGTAAACCATCTCCAAGATTTCAAAGCTTGCGGTTTTGCAAATTCAAAATTAAATTGCAAAATGTTTTATAATTTTTTTTTTTCAAAAATCTGGACGTTTCAGGTAAAAACTCAATATGGAGTCGTAAACTACATGCGTAGCACTAAGTTATTTCATACAATTTAAAGCCCATTTACTATGTGCAATTTTGAAGTGACGTCATCACATTATTGGTGGGGGCGACTAGGCAAATTTTGGTTAGCGTTTTACCATCTACATGATATTCCTAATATAAATACTAAATTTGACAACAATCTGTCTAATAAAAATCCGGGACGGCAGACAGACGGACAGACAGACGGAAACGGGAGATCTATTTCTTCGTACTCTAGGGGTCATGAAAGGTCGAGAAAACGTAAAAGTAGAGAGTCGATCGACGGACTCGATTACAATACTTCCTTTGCTTACGCTCAGGAATACAAATATAAATAAAAATGCCTCTGATTGTGGGCAGCCTTGAAGTGGGTTTTCGGGCTCACAAAAAAAAAAAACGGGACCCACGACTGGCCAAAATAAGGGCTCTCCTTCATACTGGATAAAAAATTCCAGCAAAATTTTGAGGTGACGTCATCAATTGTTTAGGGGTGATGAGCAAATATATTTTGACTAAAAATTTACTATGCCTATGATAGCTTTAAAACATCTCCAAGATTTCAAAACATTCGGTTTTGTGGTTCTGATTAAATCAATAAAATAAATTCACGCATTCATTAATTTTTTTGCCACCCTGTATATGCATATCCAAAAAATATGAATGGAATAATAAGTCACAGGTACAGACTCATCATATTTTGTAGCCTTTATTCGGCAAAATTTTGAGCTGACGTCATCAATTTTTTGGAGGGGATAAGTAAGTATATTTTGATTAAAAATGTATCATGTGTATCATTACTTTAAAACATCTGCAAGATTTCAACAAGGTATTCGGTTTTGTAGATTCAAAATTAAATTACAAATATGTTGTTTTATAATTTTGATTTTTTTCCAAAAATCTGGACGTTTTGGGTAAAAACTCATCACGGAGTCATAGACTATATGTGTAGGAGTATGTTATTTTATACAATATAAAACCCAGTTACTATTATACAATTTTGAATTGACGTCATCGCATTAGTGGCGGGGATGGTTAGACAAATTTTGGTTAGTGTTTACCATCTACATGATATTCCTAATAAAATACAAAATTTGACAACAATCGGCCCAGTACTTTCGGACATTATCTCGTTCGGGAAGTAAAAACTATAAATCAGAAAAAACAAGAACGAAAAAACTAAAGATTATAAAATGAAAATTTTGAAAAATCTAGAAATTGTAAATTAATAATTTCCAAATTTCAAAAAATTGAAAAATTGAATTAAAATCTGAATGGAAATTTGAAAAATTGATTTAAAAATCGACAAAAGAAAAATATGTATTGTAAAATCAAAATATTTGATTTTTTATCCAAAAGCGTATATTTCGGGGGAAGTGACTCAAGATGGATTCATAAATCACACATATGTATAGGAGTATGCTTCTTTGTGAAATATTTTAAAGCATGGTTTTGCAATTTGAAAGTTAAATTGTAAAATCTTGTTATACAATTTTGAATTTTCTCTCAAAAATATGAACATCTAGGATAAAAATTGTACACGGATTCATAAATCACACATGCAGAAGTATCTAAATCTATAAAATTTAAAATTCGGCAAAATTCGAAATCGACGTCTTCATTTTTTTTTATTGAGGGGAGGTGTTAATGAAAAAATTTTGATTAACGATTTGCCATGCTTACAATAATTTTAACGCCTTTACAGTATTTCAGAGCATTCGGTTATGCAGTTTCAAATTTGAATTGAAAGATGTTGCTATCCAATTTTAATTTTTTTCCAAAAATCTGGATGTCCTCAATTTTTCGATTTGCTATTTTTCGTTTCTATTTTTTATATTTTCTAAATTTTTCGGGTTTTTAATGTTCTGATATAAAAGAATAAATAATAGTTTAAAAAAACTAAAAAAACACGCTTTTATTGCTAATCGAACTAAAAACTAGATAATAATTTTTAATGACAGAGTTTAATATTACAGTAGTAGAAGATCAAACAATCAATCATAATAAATCACCTCAAATTAAAATTATAATAAAATTTAAGTTATTAACAGAATAATTCAATTCAGAGTAAAAAGCGTGGGGTGCTTGATATTTTAAATATTACAATCATTCTATTGGCAACTATCTATGAGAGGATAGTTATGAACCGCAGTAAAATGCACCCCACGCTTTTTACTCTGAATTGAATTATTCTGTTAATAACTTAAATTTTATTATAATTTTAATTTGAGGTGATTTATTATGATTGATTGTTTGATCTTCTACTACTGTAATATTAAACTCTGTCATTAAAAATTATTATCTAGTTTTTAGTTCGATTAGCAATAAAAGCGTGTTTTTTTAGTTTTTTTAAACTATTATTTATTTTTCATTTTTTAGTCTGCGACAAATTCATAAATTGGGGAATTAATTAGCATGCGCAGATCGCGCGCTAGCTTTATCTCTTTTACTCCACTACACAGGATCCATAAAAAAATTTATAAATCCTGGCGGTCCTAATAAGGATAATGGGAAACTGTTATCAAATTATTGCATTGTCATCGATCCTTGAGACGTGTGCAAAGTTTCAAGATGATCAGACTTTTAGAAACCGATGAAAATTAAGCTCAAAGATTCCGTTACATACATACATACAACCCAAGCTAATAAAAGCGTGATAAAAATGATAAAATTTGTCTTTCCTTCACTGTGAAGTTAGTCAGTTTTTGGATTTTTGGAACTTTTACGGTTTTTAATTTTTGGATTTCTCAATTTTAGATTTTTCAGTTTCTCGATTTCTCAATTTTTCGATTCTTCAATTTTTGATTTACAATTTTTCTAGTTTTCATTTTAAATATGTAACAATTATAATTTTTATTTATTTTTACTATTTCAGTTGTACGATTATAGGTTTTGTCATGTTTCAGTTATTGAATTTTTAAAAGTTTTTATTTATTCGATTTTTTAATTTCTCAATTTTGTTTACTCGATTTTTAATTTTTCAATTTATGGATATTTAGTTTTTCAATTTTTTAATCTTTCAGTGTTAAACTTTTCAACCTTACAATTTTTCAATTCCTTACTTTTTTCGATTTTTAAGTTTCTAGAGATTTAGTTTTTCAATGTTTCAGTTTTTCGTTTCTTCAGTTCTTCGATTTGCAATTTTTCGATTTTCCACTTTTACGATTTTGCAGTTTTGTGTTTTTTGAGTTTCCGGTTTTTCAATTTTTTTCCAGTTTTTTAGTTTTTTGGTTTTTAATTTTTCGATTTTTAAGCTGTCCAATAAACAAAAATGGAAAAACTCTAAAATTGAAAAAGCAAAAATTAAAAAACTAAAAGGTATAAAATAGAACTTTGAAAAATCTAGAAACCGGAAATTAAGAATTTCCAAAAATACAAAAATCAAAAAAAATTCAAATTGAAAATAAATTAAAATTTTGAATGAAATTTGAGAAATTGATTTAAAAATCGAAAAAGTACAAACTGGAAAAAAGAAAAATATGTATTGCAATATCAAAATATTAAAAATAAAAGAAATCTAAAAATCGGATAACTGGTATTTCAAAATTTGCAAAACTGGAAAATTTAAAAAATTGGAAAATCCAGAAATTCAACCAAAGATTGAAAATTTGAAAAATTGAATAAACGAAAAATTATAAAATTGAATAAAAATTGAAAAACTAAAAGAAGTGAGAAAACGAAAAATTATTATATAAAATTAAGAAAGTGAAATATAAAAACCAAAATTTTGAAGAATTGAGAAAACGAAAAACTGAAAAATCCAAGAATTCAAAATTGAGAAACTGAAAAATCAAAAAATTAAATACTGCAATATGGAAAAATTGCAAATCGAAAAATTGAAGAAACAAAATATTGAAATATTTAGAAGTCGAGGAATTGGTCGAAGCTTATTATTAATAATCCAGATTTTTTGAAAAGTTGTAAGATATAAGTTAAAGTAAAGATATATAGTGTTAAAGTAGATGCAAAGAAGCGTGTTACAAGTATTATTGTAAATTTTGGGAATGATTAGCCCAATTTTGATTATATGAGTTTTATCTTCATGAAATTCTTAATATATCTACAAAAGTTGATGAAAATCGGCCCGGCAGTTTCGGAGATTATGTGTATAATCAAAATTGATACCGACGACAGACAGACTGACAGACAGGGATACCTCCCTTTTCGTACTCTAGAGATTTTCCAACCAAAATTCATTTTTTTTAAACATTCAACACCCATTTTCATCTCGAGAATCCCATTTTTTCTACTCAGCTCAACGCCACACCCTTCTCCCCTCTAACTTTAGCAAAATGGTATAGCCCAGCACCACAACTGACCAAACTCAAAATTAACACACTGACAGTGTAAAACCCAAAATTTCCCAACCAAAATTCAAATTATAATTTTTTTGAAACATCCAACACCCATATTCATCCTGGAAATTCGGGTATTTTTTCCCTTCAGTTGAACGCCACACTCTTCCACCCCTCTAACTTGCGCAACTTGGTATGGTCCAACACCAAATCGGTCAACACCAAAACTGACCAAACCCAAAATTAACCTACCCACCAAAAAAACAAAAATTTTCCCAACCAAAAATAAAATATATTTTTTTTAAACATAACCACCACCCATCGTGGTAATTTCCAAAAATTAATAGTTGTCTCGCCACCAAGTAATATCACGCGATCAAGCAAATTAGCGGTTAGCAACAATTAATAACCAATCAGGATCCGCCGTGTTCAACCCTGTCACGTGACGTGGCAATCTCCAAAAAAGTAGATCCGAAGAGACGCTTCCAAGCGTCTTCGTCTTGTGTGATCTGGCGTAGCGGAAGCTGAAAGTGAGCTCTTCGAAACAAGAATTTTGCAAGTATTTTGACTAAAATTAAGTGTTTTTGACTGTCGAGGAAGGGTTGAAGAGCGACTTTGGTCATTTGGTGCTGGTTTTCGTTTCCAAGGGGGCAAGAAAAGAGTTTTCGCCGAAGACTAAATCGTCATCCAAAACCAGGAAAGTACAGATGTTTTCTTTATTTATAAGAGTCTTCAAAAAATCAGTTTGTTCGTCTTCATGTGGTTGTTTTTTGAATTTGTGACCGTTTTTCGCTTTTGTTGCTGTGCCGCCATCTTGTCATCAATTTTGGTGGCAGCGGCACCTCGAATTTGCATCTATTTTAGTTTAGTCGCAACAAAATCGTCCTTCGGCTTAAATTAAATGTTAAATATCGTGTCGATTCCAAAATTTTGAAAACGTCTTATTATTAAATTCGGATCATTCATCCCCCCCCCCCCCCCCCCCCCCAAGATCAGTTTTCACCAAGCGACCCCCTAGCAACAATTAACAACCAATCACGATCCACCTATCACGTGACATGGTGGTTATAAAAAAGCAAATCAAGCGCGACGCTTCCAAAGCGTCTTGTGTTCTCGAAGAAGTCGGAAGTGGAAATTAGCTCTCACAAAAAACAAATTTGCAAATGATTTTATTAAAAGTGGTGACTTTTGGTTATCAAAAAAGACCATCCTCCGGTTTTCGTTATTTGGTGCCGTTTTTTCTCCTCCACGACGTGCCAATACCGAATTTTTGCAGAAAAACGAAGCCACCTCTGGGGCGTCACCCTCAGCAAGGAGAGTGAGTTTTTTCATTTTTTCTAAAAGTCGTCAAAACATTTTTTAAATTTTTTGACGATTTTTCGCATTTGATTATCAATTTTGGTGGCAGCAGCAAAATCGCGCTTTGAGTTTACTCGACCAGACAGGAGCAAAATTTTTGAATTTTGAAATTGTGATATTGTCTGATTAAAAAATAATAATTTCAACCAAGTAAGTCAGTTTTCACGGAGCGGGCCCTAGCAACAATTAGTAACCAATCGCGATCCACCCGTATCGTGACGTAGGTGGTGGTCGCAAAAGTAATCAAGCAGGACGCTTCCAAAACCCAAGCGTCTTGTGTCTTGTGCTCTCTAAGATGGCGGAAGTGGAAATTAGCTCTCACAAAAAACTAATTTTGCAAGTGATTTCTCAAAAAGTGACTCCTTTTCGTTTTCAAAAAACCGTGAATAGTGATTTTCCTCATCTGGTGTCGTTTTTCTCGTCCAAGACGGAATTATCCTCGAAAAACCGCAAAAATCTGTAAAGTATTTAATTTTTTTAATTTTTATCAAAACCCACGTTTTTGTTTAAGACCGCCATTGTTGATATTCCTTTATTTAATTTGTGCGACCAGTTTGAATTTTGGTGGCAGCGGCCACACGATTTCGGTTTTTATTTATTACTGGAGACAATTTTGGCAACTTTGCTTCAAAAATCAATTTTTGATAAATTTGATGATCTATTTTTGTCAATATATCGATTTTTTGATAAAGGCGTTTCGGGATGAAAATTAATTTGGTGACGTCATTTCCTAGAGGGGTAGCAATTATTGGTCACTCTCTCCAAATTCAAATCTAACGGTTTGTGTTTTACGCAAATCTGGACAATAAGTGGTGGGGGGCTGAGATGCGTCAGTAGATTTGCATCTTTCGTCTTGGGTGCAACTGCTCCAATGGCTGCCGAAATTTAAAAAAGTGAATAAGCTATTAGTTAAGTATTTGGTGCGCATTGAACGTGATTAGTGAGTAATGTCATTACAAGTGCGAGTTTTCAAAATTGATAAACTTTCATCGACTCAAAAATCATCGATAAAGCTTTCAATTGTCAGTGGTGCGGTTTTTTCACAAACCAAAGTAATGTTAAAGTGTGCAGTTTAAAAATTTTCGTGACCAAAGTGTATTTGGCAGTTGTCAAAATATCGAAATCGTCGTCCTTTGGAAATCGAGTTTCTTCAAATTATTGGTGGGATTGTTGCCACAATTCTCCCTTAGCAACAGAAAGACGCTTGATAAATCGGCAAATCTGGAAAGTGGTGGGGTCAAGTATTACACTATTATTCAGTTTATAAGGTTTATCGTGAGTAGTTCATTTTATTGTGCAAAATTCTTGAATTTATTGTACGAGTGCATGTACGCGTTATATTGGTACTAAGTCGCCGTTGATAAGTAGATCGTGTGCTTTGAGCTTTGCGACATCGATAAACGCCGATTATCTGCGGAATTGGTGAGCTTTTTTATTATCAAAACCGAGTTAACTTCTAAACTGATTGTCATTTCGTTACAAAATTTCGGCATCAAAAGTCTTTTAATCAATTTTAGTGATATCGAAATCGAATTAACTTTCAAACTGGTTTTATCGCAAAAATTTTGGCAATAGTTACAGTTACAGCTTCGTTGTTCATGCTACGGAAAATCAAAGGGTGACCGAGTTTTTTATTGTTTCTATTGCTACATAATAACATTTTTTCGGCGTGGATTAATATCAACCTAACAGCTGTTGAAAAATTACTCCTTCATTCGATTTCAAGAAAATGATATTCATTTCTTCCGGTGTTGTGAAACGCAACTGGTGTTTTTATGCACCGGTTTCCTTTATCCTTTGCGCTACGCCGCCTGCACGTGTGCTTAAAAATTGCGCTTCCAAGAATCAGGACCACGATGATTTTTACCCGAGTTTAAACAACAGGATTCTTAAATTATCTGAAATTATAACTGCCATCACATATTTTCACTTGTTGTAAGATACCCAAAATCACACTGGACGCACGTGTCAACCATTATGACAACTGAACGCTTACAAAAGCAAAGGCATTTCTGACATCGCAAATTTGTAGCTCGGTTCTTGAAACACCCGTTGCAGTTAGATAATTGACGAAACTGTAAAGGGTGTTTCATAAACTTGGCTGCAAAACGACACAACTGTTATCATTTTTTGTACAATATTTGTCTCATCCCTTGTTTCATTCGTTATTTAAATGAATGGCAAGTCATGACGTGTTTTTTTTCAAAATTTTGCAACGTTTTCTCGACAGGGCGGGATTTTTAAATGCTTGTTTCTGAAACAGTTTTTTGGTTTAGGTCGGTGTCGGGTTCAGGGGAAGAAAGAAGAATCAAGAGTCTGATTACCCTGCTCTGGCTACTTTTAAACAGGTATTTGTTAACAAACTGAATAAATAGGTTTTAACTATTTTTCGTCTGTTGCAAATACAAGCATCAGGACGACCAAACGGACCTGTTGACTTTCCAAGGTGTCAAGACCATCACCAAGAAGACTTTTCTAATAACAGGTATTTGTTAACAAAAAAAAAAACTGGTTTTTAACCGCATTTCTTTTGTTACAAATACAACAGTCAAGACGACGGGTCTGATGCCAAATCTACAAACCCTTGACCAATGGATGACGACAGAGGGCGTTGGAGCAGCTAAAAGGTAATTTATTGCAAATTTCATTTTATTAATATATTTTTTATCATAATTTATTTATTAACTTTTAAGTTGGCTAAACATTAATTTTTGTTTTTGTTTCAGGTAGGTGCAGTGTCCATTTATCTCGCATGAACATTCCTCAAACGCACAATCAACTTGAGAATTTAGAAAACATCTGTGCAAGGTAATTGATAAACCTCTAATGATAGTGATACCCGAGAAATGTGAGAATTGAGATAACTGCAGTTACCACTATTTCGAAATGACAAAGTCCAACGTAAAGTAATAAACTTGGTACGTGACTTGATGTTTGAATATTTTAATTCAAAAACAGCAACATTTTTGGCTTCAAAATTTTCATTTGGACTTTAAACTTGTGGTAACTTCTCTTTTTTTGGATTTCTAAATTTTGATATTTTTTTGACTGTGCGTTTTCTATTTTTGTTTCTACGTACCGTGGAAATTTTAAGTTCAAAATTAACATAGTTTGGAATTATTTGGTTCGACTTTAAATTATTTTTGAAATTCACGTTGATAACATACTTTTGTTTTCGATTTTGATTTTGGCATAAATTTTTGATAATTTTTTGATTTTCTATTTTAATTTTTACGTTTCGTCGAATTTGACTTTAAGTTACTTTTAATATTCGCCTTGATACGAGACTGATGGCGATAAACACGAAATTATTTTGTTTTTATTTTCGTGTTGCGACTTTTACTTTAATTTTGACGTTTGTGCAGTCTGTAATTTCAAAATAACTTCACTGATACATTTCGAGTTTTTTTTAACAGTTCCAAATTTGTTTTTAGGTTTTTGTTAACAAAATTTTGATAATTTTTGTCATTCAAAATTTTTGCTTATTTAAAGTTTTGTAGATTCTAAATTAATTAAATTTTAAATTAATTAAATTTTAAATTCATTAAATTTTAAATTAATTACATTTTAAATTCATTAAATTTTAAATTCATTAAATTTTAAATTAATTAAATTTTAAAGTAGTTTAATTTATTATTTTGGTCTTTGCGAATAACTAATTCGTAGCAACTATTTTTTTTTGAAATTGATTATTTAAATCCAAAATGTCAAAATGACTGCACAGACATTTGATTCAATTTCCATAAAATGTTTTCT
This sequence comes from Zophobas morio, assembly GCF_036711695.1. NCBI lineage: Eukaryota > Metazoa > Arthropoda > Insecta > Coleoptera > Tenebrionidae > Zophobas > Zophobas morio. The sequence continues at coordinate 10,680,777 of NW_026972149.1, forward strand.
CTCCACAGGACTAAAAATAAAACCTCGGTTACCGCCTTAACCCAAAGTGATTTGTCCGCGTCCGTAAAACTTACGCGCGTCTAAATTAACCCCGGTTACCGCGCGTTAACCTACAGTTACCCGGTCGCGTCCGAACAGTTACTCGATAAAAATAACCTCGGTTACCGGCGTTAACTCAAAGTGACCCCGAACACAAACCCGCGAGTAAAACAACCCCGGTTACCGGCGCTAACCCAAAGTGACCCTGACTACTTAAACCCGCGAGTAAAACAACCCCGGTTCCCGGCGCTAACCCAAAGTGACCAGTCGCGAGTGAAATAAACTTTGTTTACCGCTCGTTAACCCAGAGTTACCCAGTGTTAAATTAACCCCGTTTATCGCTCGTTAACCCAAAGTTCCGGTGGTGCCGAAAACAGACTTTTCGACTTTTTAGTGGTATCCTGGTATCCTGGTTGCAGTTTCATCTACCGGTAAGTCGATTTTTGTGTTGCATGCTGCGGTAATTATTGCGGTTAAATTGAAGCTTAACGTACTGCATCGAATCTGTACACGACAACATAAACAGGGGATATTAGACACAGGTTTCCCTCCCCTATAGAGATTCCGAACTGCGGTTTAGCTTTTCACTGATAACTTCAGTAGTAAATCGGCTTATCGTACAAATTAATAATTGGAAATTCATTCCGCGCTTTGCTTCGTCATCAATCGTACTCCAGGCGGCTCCGGGGCGGATGGAGTTGGAGTAAATACAGAAAAAAAGGAATTTTAGCTGGAAAATTTGACGATTATTAGACATACTAATCGCGGTTTAATTTTTTTTGCGACAAGGTATAGATTTTTTGATTTACCAGGCAATGACACCAGCTTTTGTTTGAATACAATAATAATAATAATTTAAATCAATCGTATATAACTTTGATGTGCAACAAAGACGGAGCTATCGGGTTGGCTGCGTCTACAGGAACTCTAAATATTGACTTTTTTTTTTTTTTTGGTTTTAACTTATTTTAATTATTGGTACGTATATTTTTTTTTTTAATTTTTTCTCATACTTTTAATTTTTTAATTAATAATAAAATATATTTAACTACAAAATGGATACATTTGTAATAAAATTTGCTAAAATTTGTAGACAGAACTTTTTGTATATTTAATTATTAGTTAACGTAATTAGTTTGACTTTTGCATTGTCATTTGTTTATAAATTTTTGTGAACTGGTGTAAGATCGATAGCGTATTAAGCTTGAGGATTTCTGTCTCGATGCCGGTGGGCTAAAAGCTTTTATTAAAATTCGATCTGAAATCTTCTTAGGTTTTCTACTCGTGTCTTATTTATTTTCTCGTGTCTATGTTGCATAATGTTATTAAACGTAGAGCAGACGATAAAAGCTTTATCGGTGGAAAATTAAAGTAGGAAGCTTTTAGAAATGCGAAGAGAAATACAAAAATAAAGCTTTGAAATATAGTTAAAATACCCTCTGCGTTAAAAGTGGCCTTAGTGACACCCTTTAAAGTGATACATAATTTTATAATACATTTATGCGTTGTATGGAGCTAGAAACTGTTTCGACATAAAAGCATTTTGTAATTGAATAAACTCTTGACTAAAAAGCTCACAAACTGAAATTTTATTAAGTTATGTGTCGGCTCTCAGTTTTCGCTGCACCTAGTAACTAGAGTCGCGAAATTTTAACTATTAGCTAAGTGAGTTAATCGACGTATCGAATTATGCGTCCAGTTATGACGAACGTGTAGCGCAACGTACTCTGGCTGTTGTTAACTATAATAAATACATTATAGCCTGCGTAATGCAGTTACAGAACTGAACCCTGTCACAGCTTCAGAATGTTGTTTCGATAAACCAATTACATAACCCTTCATAGGACAAACATCAAACCGCAGCAGGTTATGTCAAACTGCGCATCACACGATCCATTATCGCTAGTTCAAGATTACAAGGCGGTTCCCACCCCCGGCCCTGCCTGCCCCCGATAAATTGCCCTGTCAATTTGGGTAAATACGTGCGCCAGTTTTGCTAAAAATCGCAAAGCTCGTGTTTTGACAAGGTGTGAGCGTTTACAAATTGCCACTTAAAACCATTGTTCGATATTCTAAAGGACCGAATACCTCGCCTTTTTTCGGCTGCGTCTACCTACTCGAGGACCTTTTTATTTTCGGCAACCGAATACCCATTGTGGTTTTGTAGCACCGATAAAAATAATATTTAATCAAATTTATTGCAACATTGCAGATGTGAGGGATAATTGACGCTCATATTTCACCACTGAGCTCACAAAACGGACCGCAACTTGAGTTTATCCAATTTCATTTCATTGTCGACCCCAAACTCGCTCCTTTTATGCTCGGTGCTTGCACTTGTCTGATAAACGGATTACATTGTTTTTGCATACATGATCGGATGCTAATTTTCTTCTATGAGTTCTAAACTACTTAAATTTATTCCGCAAAATTCGTACATCGGTTTTAGTCTTTTTTTTTACTTATAATATTAAAATTATGGCTGTTTCAAATTTTGTTTCCGAAGCATAAGCTCTCTAATTAATTAATAATTTAATAAGTGACATGTTGAGCAAAAATAGAGTCAAAATTGTTATGGAAATCACTTTTCCCTTTTAAATTTTTATCACATTGTTAAAAAAATACCTGTTAAAGTTAAATTTTTTTCAGAGATAACTTATCGTCGAATATTACCACTATGATGAGAGTCATCGGTATCAGATATGACTTATGTCAACATGATTGATAACCAGATTCTGAGTGGTAATTTGTCTTATCAAAATGGCTTCTGTGGATATTTTTCTTTCATATTTTTCATTAAAATACCAATATAATTTTTGTATTTTGTTCAACTTGTCATTAAATGTATCTTCCACCACAAACAAAATCTGAGACAGCCTGCATATTTACTAAAAATAACAGCGTGTACATTTTAAAATTATTTTAAATCAGTAATTATGTTCGAATTGTTTTCTCCACCATTTCTTCAGGACACCCTGTATACGCGCATTTTAATTTTCTCCCAAACGTGTTACGTTTTATGATGTTACATTAATATTCGACATTTTAAAATTGTTGGAATTACTGTATTATTATTTTTTTAATGTTTATAATGTAAATTTATCTTGAAATTGCTACTATGATGACTAACGCTGTAATCCGATAGGTGGATTCATGATGACAACCTAGATCTGAGTGGCAATTATCTTCCAAATTAACTAATAGACGATAATTAATAATTTTCACATTTTAAAAAATTAACAACTGCGATAATACCGTCAATTGTTTTTGTGTACTTCGGTCAACTCATTCCCGCTGCTTTTTTTGTTTGGTTTTACAAAAGATGTCCCCATAGTCTTGGTGGGGGTGTTACTGCGGATGCAGTCGTCGTAATCTTAAACGTCTGTGTCTGTAGTATCACCTTTACCGGGATTAATTTCCCAAACTTTGGAGAAATTTTTGGAAAAAACTTCGACTTCGATTTTCTCATAGATTCTGGCGTTCTCGGTCTAGGGTAGTAACTTGCATAAATACTTAATTTTCAAAATGTATTATGTAAGGGCTAATGTTCTTGGTGATATTTTGCCGTACAATGGATATAGTGATTATAGGTTTTGAAGTTTATTTTTTTCTACCTGCAGAAGTGTTTTCTGGCTGATAATTTATAATTCATTTGTGAATGGTTTATATAGGGTCTCAGTACCGCGTTTTACCCTTGATATATTTTTTGTGTCAATTAATATTGATATTAAAGTTAAAAGTCCTGTTTTATGAAGTTATATTAATTTTCTAATTATTTTAATGTTTACACATCAATTAATAAACAAAGACAAATTTTAGGCTTTAAAAGTAGATTTACGTGCATATCGGATATTGCCACAATGATGACTAACGCTGTAATCGGATAGGTGGATCATGACGATAACCTAGATCTGAGTGGCAATCTTCGTCCGCCATTTTGTCAAGTTTCTTGAATAATTGCACTTTAAATTAAATTTTACATTTGCAATGGACTGTACATTCTTAAGTACGTTCTATAAAACGTGCATATTAATATTTTAAAAATCTTGAACTTATTCACGATGATTTTTTTTTTTTTTTGGATTAACACGAGAATTATCTTATAGATTATGTTCGCGGCTGAGGCTAGTAACTTGTAACTTTGTGTTAAAAAATGTATTATGAACGCGTTACCCTTAATTGAAGAGTTTCAGAATTTTCTTGGTGATATTTTGCCTATCAACTAATATTAATTGATAGTAGGTTTTGAATTAGTTGTATTTTTAGTCTAATACCTCCAGAATTGCTTTTGGGATTATAATTTATAACTAATTATTAATAGTTTATATAGGGTTTCAATAGCGCATTTTACCGTTGATATGTTTTGTGTCGATTGATATTGATATTAGAGTTTTTCGATGTTTTAAAATTGATGGATTTTCATTCATTTTTGGCTTTAAAAGTAAATGTGATTGCAAAAATTGTCAGACATCGGATATTGCTACTATGATGACTAACGCTGTAATCGGATAGGTGGATCATGACGATAACCTAAATCTGAGTGGCAATTTTCGTCCGCCATTTTGTCAAGTTTTATGTATAATTGCACTTTAAATTTCACATTTCCAATTGACTGTACACTCTTGAGTCCGTTTTAAAAAAACTTGCATATAATTATCTGAATTTTTTTAAATTTTGAAATTATTCACGATATTTTTTTTTTTTTGGATTCAGACGAGCATTATCGAGGGATTATGTTCTCGGCTATTTCATTAATACTTAGTTTTCAAAAATGTGTTATGAAACCGCTACCCTTCATCACAGGGTTTCAAAATTTTCTTGCTGATGTTTTGCCGATCAATTAATATTGATTGATAGGAGGTTTTGAATTGGTTGGATTTTTTTCTACCTCCTCCAGAATTGTTTTTTGGTTTATAATTTATAACTATTTTATTAATAGTTTATATAGGGTTTCAATACCGCATTTTACTGTTGATATATTTTGTGTATCAATTGATATTGATATTAGAGTCTTTCGAAGTTTTAAAATTGATGGATTTTCATTCATTTTTGGCTTTAAAAGTAAATTTGTTTGCAAAAATTGTCAGACATCGGATATTGCTACTATGATGACTAACGCTGTAATCGGATAGGTGGATCATGTCGAGAACCTAGATCTGAGTGGCAATCAACCTTCAAGTAAAATAATAGATGATAATTAATAATTTTCACGTTTTTAAAAATGCTGAAATTCAAGGACAGCTAACTGAGATAATAAAATAACTTGCTCCATATAATGATAATGCTATTAATAAATAATTGCAAATTATACACCGAAACAGTTCCAGTCGGCTGTGTTAAATAATTGTTTCTATATATAATCCACCATAAATAAAAACGCGCTTTAATTCCATAAAACTCGTATTACTTTTTAACATTTTAAAAATCTTGAAATTATTCACGATATATATATTTTTTTTTTATTAAGACGAGCATTATCGAGGGATTATGTTCTCGGCTATTTCATTAATACTTAGTTTTCAAAAATGTGTTATGAAACCGCTACCCTTAATCACAGGATTTCAAAATTTTCTTGGTGATATTTTGCCCATCAATTAATATTAATTGATAGTAGGTTTTGAATTGGTTGTATTTTTTGTTTACCTCCATAATTGTTTTTTGGATTATAATTTATAACTAATTTATTAATACTTTATAGAGGGTTTCAACACCGCATTTTACCGTTGATATATTTTGTGTATCAATTGATATTGATATTAGAGTTTTTCGATGTTTTAAAATTGATGGATTTTCACTCATTTTTGGCTTTAAAAGTAAATTTGATTGCAAAAATTGTCAGACATCGGATATTGCTACTATGATGACTAACGCTGTAATCGGATAGGTGGATCATGACGATAACCTAGATCTGAGTGGCAATTTTCGTCCGCCATTTTGTCAAGTTTTGTGCATAATTGCACTTTAAATTTCACATTTCCAATTAACTGTACACTCTTAAGTCCGTTTTATAAAACTTGCATATTAATTATATAAATATTAAATATTTTTAAAATTTTGAAATTATACACGAATTTTTTTTTTTTTTTATTGAGACGAGCATTATCGAGAGATTATGTTCTCGGCTATTTCATTAAAACTTAGTTTTCAAAAATGTGTTATGAAACCGCTAATCGTATTCACAGGGTATCAAAATTTTCTTGGTGATATTTTGCCTATCAATTAATATTGATTGATAGTAGCTTTTGAATTGGTTGTATTTTTTGTCTACCTCCATAATTGTTTTTTGGGTTATAATTTATAACTAATTTATTAATAGTTTTTATAGGGTTTCAATACCGCATTTTACCGTTGATATATTTTGTGTATCAATTGATATTAATATTAGAGTTTTTCGGTGTTTTAAAATTGATGGATTTTCATTCATTTTTGGCTTTAAAAGTAAATTTGATTGCAAAAATTGTCAGACATCGGATATTGCTACTACGATGACTAACGCTATAATCGGATAGGTGGATCATGACGATAACCTAGATCTGAGTGGCAATTTTCGTCCGACATTTTGTCAAGTTTTGTGCATAATTGCAATTTAAATTTCACATTTCCAATTGACTGAACACTCTTAAGTCCGTTTTATAAAACTTGCACATTAATTATCTGAATATTTTTAAAATTTTGAAATTATTCACGATATTTATTTTTTGGATTAAGACGAGCATTATCGAGCGATTATGTTTTCGGCTATTTCATTAATACTTAGTTTTCAAAAATGTGTTATGAAACCGCTACCCTTCATCACAGGGTTTCAAAATTTTCTTGCTGATGTTTTGCCGATCAATTAATATTGATTGATAGTAGGTTTTGAATTGGTTGGATTTTTTCTACCTCCAGAATTGTTTTTTTATTTATAATTTATAACTAATTTATTAATAGTTTATATAGGGTTTCAATACCGCATTTTACCGTTGATATATTTTGTGTATCAATTGATATTGATATTAGAGTTTTTCGATGTTTTAAAATTGATGGATTTTCATTCATTTTTGGCTTTAAAAGTAAATTTGATTGCAAAAATTGCCAGACATCGGATATTGCTACTATGATGACTAACGCTGTAATCGGATAGGTGGATCATGACGATAACCTAGATCTGAGTGGCAATTTTCGTCCGCCATTTTGTCAAGTTTTGTGTATAATTGCACTTTAAATTTCACATTTCCAATTGACTGTACACTCTTGAGTCCGTTTTAAAAAAACTTGCATATAATTATCTGAATATTTTTAAAATTTTGAAATTATTCACGATATTTTTTTTTTTTTTTTTTGGATTAAGACGAGCATTATCGAGGGATTATGTTCTCGGCTATTTCATTAATACTTAGTTTTCAAAAATGTGTTATGAAACCGCTACCCTTAATCGCAGGTTTCCAAAATTTTTTTGGTGATATTTTGCCGATCAATTAATATTGATTGATAGGAGGTTTTGAATTGGTTGGATTTTTTTCTACCTCCTCCAGAATTGTTTTTTGGTTTATAATTTATAACTATTTTATTAATAGTTTATATAGGGTTTCAATACCGCATTTTACCGTTGATATATTTTGTGTATCAATTGATATTGATATTAGAGTTTTTCGATGTTTTAAAATTGATGGATTTTCATTCATTTTTGGCTTTAAAAGTAAATTTGATTGCAAAAATTGTCAGACATCGGATATTGCTACTATGATGACTAACGCTGTAATCGGATAGGTGGATCATGTCGAGAACCTAGATCTGAGTGGCAATCAACCTTCAAGTAAAATAATAGATGATAATTAAAAATTTTCACGTTTTTAAAAATGCTGAAATTCAATGACAGCTAACTGAGATAATAAAATAACTTGCTCCATATAATGATAATGCTATTAATAAATAATTGCAAATTATACACCGAAACAGTTCCAGTCGGCTGTGTTAAATAATTGTTTCTATATATAATCCACCATAAATAAAAACGCGCTTTAATTCTATAAAACTCGTATTACTTTTTAACATTTTAAAAATCTTGAAATTATTCACGATATATATATTTTTTTTGATTAAGACGAGCATTTTCGAGGGATTATGTTCTCGGCTATTTCATTAATACTTAGTTTTCAAAAATGTGTCATGAAACCCCTACCCTTAATCGCAGGTTTTGAAAATTTTCTTGGTGATATTTTGCCTATCAATTAATATTAATTGATAGTAGGTTTTGAACTGGTTGTATTTTTTGTTTACCTCCATAATTGTTTTTTGGATTATAATTTATAACTAATTTATTAATACTTTATAGAGGGTTCCAATACCGCATTTTACCGTTGATATATTTTGTGTATCAATTGATATTGATGTTAGAGTTTTTCGATGTTTTAAAATTGATGGATTTTCATTCATTTTTGGCTTTAAATGTAAATTTGATTGCAAAAATTGTCAGACATCGGATATTGCTACTATGATGACTAACGCTGTAATCGGATAGGTGGATCATGACGATAGCCTAGATCTGAGTGGCAATTTTCGTCCGCCATTTTGTCAAGTTTTGTGTATAATTGCACTTTAAATTTCACATTTCCAATTGACTGTACACTCTTAAGTCCGTTTTATAAAACTTGCATATTAATTATATAAATATTAAATATTTTTAAAATTTTGAAATTATTCACGAAATTTTTTTTTTTTGGATTGAGACGAGCATTATCGAGGGATTATGTTCTCGGCTATTTCATTAAAACTTAGTTTTCAAAAATGTGTTATGAAACCGCTAATCGTATTCACAGGGTATCAAAATTTTCTTGATGATATTTTGCCTATCACTTAATATTGATTGATAGTAGCTTTTGAATTGGTTGTATTTTTTTTCTACCTCCATAATTGTTTTTTGGGTTATAATTTATAACTAATTTATTAATAGTTTATATAGGGTTTCAATACCGCATTTTACCGTTGATATATTTTGTGTATCAATTGATATTGATATTAGAGTTTTTCGATGATTTTAAAATTGATGGATTTTCATTCATTTTTGGCTTTAAAAGTAAATTTGATTGCAAAAATTGTCAGACATCGGATATTGCTACTATGATGACTAACGCTGTAATCGGATAGGTGGATCATGACGATAACCTAGATCTGAGTGGCAATTTCCTCCGCCATTTTGTCAAGTTTTGTGCATAATTGCACTTTAAATTTCACATTTCCAATTGACTGTACACTCTTAAGTCCGTTTTATAAAACTTGCATATTAATTATCTGAATATTTTTAAAATTTTGAAATTATTCACGATATTTATTTTTTGGATTAAGACGAGCATTATCGAGCGATTATGTTCTCGGCTATTTCATTAATACTTAGTTTTCAAAAATGTGTTATGAAACCGCTACCCTTCATCACAGGGTTTCAAAATTTTCTTGCTGATGTTTTGCCGATCAATTAATATTGATTGATAGTAGGTTTTGAATTGGTTGGATTTTTTCTACCTCCAGAATTGTTTTTTTATTTATAATTTATAACTAATTTATTAATAGTTTATATAGGGTTTCAATACCGCATTTTACCGTTGATATATTTTGTGTATCAATTGATATTGTTATTAGAGTTTTTCGATGTTTTAAAATTGATGGATTTTCATTCATTTTTGGCTTTAAAAGTAAATTTGATTGCAAAAAATGTCAGACATCGGATATTGCTACTATGATGACTAACGCTGTAATCGGATAGGTGGATCATGACGATAACCTAGATCTGAGTGGCAATTTTCGTCCGCCATTTTGTCAAGTTTTGTGTATAATTGCTCTTTAAATTTCACATTTCCAATTGACTGTACACTCTTGAGTCCGTTTTATAAAACTTGCATATTAATTATCTGAATATTTTTAAAATTTTGAAATTATTCACGATATTTTTTTTTTTGGATTAAGACGAGCATTATCGAGGGATTATGTTCTCGGCTATTTCATTAAAACTTAGTTTTCAAAAATGTGTTATGAAACCGCTACCCTTCATCACAGGGTTTCAAAATTTTCTTGCTGATGTTTTGCCGATCAATTAATATTGATTGATAGTAGGTTTTGAATTGGTTGGATTTTTTCTACCTCCAGAATTGTTTTTTTATTTATAATTTATAACTAATTTATTAATAGTTTATATAGGGTTTCAATACCGCATTTTACCGTTGATATATTTTGTGTATCAATTGATATTGTTATTAGAGTTTTTCGATGTTTTAAAATTGATGGATTTTCATTCATTTTTGGCTTTAAAAGTAAATTTGATTGCAAAAAATGTCAGACATCGGATATTGCTACTATGATGACTAACGCTGTAATCGGATAGGTGGATCATGACGATAACCTAGATCTGAGTGGCAATTTTCGTCTGCCATTTTGTCAAGTTTTGTGTATAATTGCACTTTAAATTTCACATTTCCAATTGACTGTACACTCTTGAGTCCGTTTTATAAAACTTGCATATTAATTCTCTGAATATTTTTAAAATTTTGAAATTATTCACGATATTTTTTTTTTGGATTAAGATGAGCATAATCGAGGGATTATGTTCTCGGCTATTTCATTAATACTTGGTTCTCAAAAATGTGTTATGAAACCGCTACCCTTCATCACAGGGTTTCAAAATTTTCTTGGTGATATTTTGCCTATCCATTAATATTAATTGATAGTAGGTTTTGAATTGGTTGGATTTTTTTTCTACCTCCTCCAGAATTGTTTTTTGGTTTATAATTTATAACAATTTTATTAATAGTTTATATAGGGTTTCAATACCGCATTTTACCGTTGATATATTTTGTGTATCAATTGATATTGATATTAGAGTCTTTCGATGTTTTAAAATTGATGGATTTTCATTCATTTTTGGCTTTAAAAGTAAATTTGTTTGCAAAAATTGTCAGACATCGGATATTGCTACTATGATGACTAACGCTGTAATCGGATAGGTGGATCATGTCGAGAACCTAGATCTGAGTGGCAATCAACCTTCAAGTAAAATAATAGATGATAATTAATAATTTTCACGTTTTTAAAAATGCTGAAATTCAATGACAGCTAACTGAGATAATAAAATAACTTGCTGCATATAATGATACTGCTATTAATAAATAATTGCAAATTATACACCGAAACAGTTCCAGTCGGCTGTGTTAAATAATTGTTTCTATATATAATCCACCATAAATAAAAACGCGCTTTAATTCTATAAAACTCGTATTACTTTTTAACATTTTAAAAATCTTGAAATTATTCACGATATATATATTTTTTTTTTATTAAGACGAGCATTATCGAGGGATTATGTTCTCGGCTATTTCATTAATACTTAGTTTTCAAAAATGTGTTATGAAACCGCTACCCTTAATCACAGGATTTGAAAATTTTCTTGGTGATATTTTGCCTATCAATTAATATTAATTGATAGTACGTTTTGAATTGGTTGTATTTTTTGTTTACCTTCATAATTGTTTTTTGGATTATAATTTATAACTAATTTATTAATACTTTATATAGGGTTTCAATACCGCATTTTACCGTTGATACATTTTGTGTATCAATCAATTGATATTAGTGTTTTTCGATGTTTTAAAATTGATGGATTTTCATTCATTTTTGGCTTTAAAAGTAAATTTGATTACAAAAATTGTCAGACATCGGATATTGCTACTATGATGACTAACGCTGTAATCGGATAGGTGGATCATGACGATAACCTAGATCTGAGTGGCAATTTTCGTCCGCCATTTTGTCAAGTTTTGTGTATAATTGCACTTTAAATTTCACATTTCCAATTGACTGTACACTCTTAAGTCCGTTTTATAAAACTTGCATATTAATTATCTGAATATTTTTAAAATTTTGAAATTATTCACGATATATATATTTTTTTTTTTGGATTAAGACGAGCATTATCGAGGGATTATGTTCTCGGCTATTTCATTAATACTTAGTTTTCAAAAATGTGTTATGAAACCGCTACCCTTAATCCCAGGGTTCCAAAATTTTTTTGGTGATATTTTGCCGATCAATTAATATTGATTGATAGGAGGTTTTGAATTGGTTGGATTTTTTTCTACCTGCTACATAATTGTTTTTTGGTTTATAATTTATAACTATTTTATTAATAGTTTATATAGGGTTTCAATACCGCATTTTACCGTTGATATATTTTGTGTATCAATTGATATTGATATTAGAGTCTTTCGATGTTTTAAAATTGATGGATTTTCATTCATTTTTGGCTTTAAAAGTAAATTTGTTTGCAAAAATTGTCAGACATCGGATATTGCTACTATGATGACTAACGCTGTAATCGGATAGGTGGATCATGTCGAGAACCTAGATCTGAGTGGCAATCAACCTTCAAGTAAAATAATAGATGATAATTAATAATTTTCACGTTTTTAAAAATGCTGAAATTCAATGACAGCTAACTGAGATAATAAAATAACTTGCTGCATATAATGATACTGCTATTAATAAATAATTGCAAATTATACACCGAAACAGTTCCAGTCGGCTGTGTTAAATAATTGTTTCTATATATAATCCACCAATAATAAGAACGCGCTTTAATTCCATAAAACTCGTATTACTCTTTAACATTTTAAAAATCTTGAAATTATTCACGATATATTTTTTTTTTTTTATTAAGACGAGCATTATCGAGGGATTATGTTCTCGGCTATTTCATTAATACTTAGTTTTCAAAAATGTGTTATGAAACCGCTACCCTTAATCACAGGATTTCAAAATTTTCTTGGTGATATTTTGCCTATCAATTAATATTAATTGATAGTACGTTTTGAATTGGTTGTATTTTTTGTTTACCTCCATAATTGTTTTTTGGATTATAATTTATAACTAATTTATTAATACTTTATATAGGGTTTCAATACCGCATTTTACCGTTGATATATTTTGTGTATCAATTGATATTGATATTAGTGTTTTTCGATGTTTTAAAATTGATGGATTTTCATTCATTTTTGGCTTTAAAAGTAAATTTGATTGCAAAAATTGTCAGACATCGGATATTGCTACTTTGATGACTAACGCTGTAATCGGATAGGTGGATCATGACGATAACCTAGATCTGAGTGGCAATTTTCGCCCGCCATTTTGTCAAGTTTTGTGTATAATTGCACTTTAAATTTCACATTTCCAATTGACTTTACACACTTAAGTCCGTCTTATAAAACTTGCATTTTAATTATCTGAATATTTTTAAAATTTTGAAATTATTCACGATATTTTTTATTTTTTTGGATGAAGACGAGCATTATCGAGGGATTATGTTCTCGGCTATTTCATTAATACTTAGTTTTCAAAAATGTGTTATGAAAGCGCTTCCCTTAATCGCAGGGTTTCAAAATTTCCTTGGTGAGATTTTGCCGATCAATTAATGTTGATTGATAGTGGGTTTTGAATTGGTTGGATTTTTTTCTACCTCCAGAATTGTTTTTTCGTTTATAATTTATAACTATTTTATTAATAGTTTATATAGGGTTTCAATACCGCATTTTACCGTTGATATAGTTTGTGTATCAATTGATATTGATATTAGTTTTTCGATGTTTTAAAATTGATGGATTTTCATTCATTTTTGGCTTTAAAAGTAAATTTGATTGCAAAAATTGTCAGACATCGGATATTGCTACTATGATGACTAACGCTGTAATCGGATAGGTGGATCATGTCGAGAACCTAGATCTGAGTGGCAATCAAACTTCAAGTAAAATAATAGATGATAATTAATAATTTTCACGTTTTTAAAAATGGTGAAATTCAATGACAGCTAACTGAGATAATAAAATAACTTGCTGCATATAATGATAATGCTATTAATAAATAATTGCAAATTATAGACCGAAACAGTTCCAGTCGACTGCGTTAAATAATTTTCTCTATATATAATCCACCATAAAAAAAAATGCGCTTTAATTCTATAAAATTCATATTCCTTTTTTTTTAAATTTTAAAAATTTTGAAATTATTCGCGCAGATTTTTTTTGTTTGATCTTCTTGTAGTCTTGGTGGGGGTGGTAATACTTGTGCACCCGTCATAATCTGAAGCGAGCGCATATCTACTACCACCTTTACCGGGATTAACTTTCCGCAATTACGAAAAATTTTTGGAAAAACTTCCGGAAATATTCTTATCGAAGGAACATTTTCTGTTATCTAATGAACTATTGTTTTCTCGGTCGAGGGTAATAACTTGCATCAACACGGTACGTTTGCCGATCAGTTAATTGATATATAGTTGGTTTTGAATCATTTAGATTTTTTTTCTACCCCCAGAATTGTTTTTTGATTTATAATTTATAACTAATTTATTAATAGTTTAATTAGGATCTCAGTGCCGCATTTTGATGTTGATATATATCTTGTATCAATTGATATTGATATTATAGTTTATAAATAATCTGTAATAATTTGCACTTCAGTTTAATTTATTAATTTTCGATTTTTAAAGTAAATAAAATTTTCCAAAAAATTGTCAGACATCGGATATTGCTACTATGATGACTAACGCTGTAATCGGATAGGTGGATCATGTCGAGAACCTAGATCTGAGTGGCAATCAAGCTTCAAGTAAAATAATAGATGATAATTAATAATTTTCACGTTTTTAAAAATATTGTAAGTCAATACAACTGACTGTGATAATACCGTCAATTCTTGTTTCACCGTCTACAAAATCTGAGACATTCTATATATGTATTTATTTTTACATAATAATAAAAATAACATATAATTAAAATACTATTAATAAATAATTGTAAATTATAGATCTAAACAGTTCCAGTTGACTGCCTTAAATAATTTTTTCCATAATCCAGCATAAAGCAAAATAAAAGTGCACATTTGCAGTTTTAAAAATCTTGAAATTATTCGCGGTGATTTTTTTGTTTGAATTAACAGTTCCAGTAGTCTTGGTGGGGATGGCAATGGTTGTGCACTCGTCATAATCTTAAACGAGTGTAGATCCATTACCACCTTTGCCGAGATTAACTTTCCAAAATGACGAAAAATTTTCGAAAAAACTTTTTGCTGAAGAAAAATTTCCTCTTAGCTCATGAACTGTTATATTTGCATCAATCCTGAGTTTTCAAAATATATTATCAAATCTAGGGGTTTCAGAATTTTCTTGGTGATATTTTGCCGATCAGGTGATATATTGATGGCTGGTTTTGAATTTGTTAGATGTTTTTTTTATCTGCATGAGTGTTTTTGTACAGTTCAGGATCGCGTTCTTCGTTGATAAATTTTGTCTTATCAATTGATATTGATATTACTGTTTGATTGTGCATCTTTCCTGAAGTTATAGGAGTTAATTTTCGACATTTTAAAATCGTTGGAATTACTATATTGGTATTTTTTTAATCTTTATATTTCAATTAACAAATTAAGAAAAATTTTAAGTGTCAAAGTTAGTTTATTTGTAAAACATTTGTCAGATATCGGATTTTGCCACTATGATGACTAACGCTGTAATCGGATAGGTGGATCATGTCGATAACCTAGATCTGAGTGGCAGTCAAGCTTCAAGTAGAATAATCGATAAAAATTAATGATTTTAACATTTTTAAAAATGTCGGAAATCAATAACAACCAACTACGATAAATACCAGCATTTTTTTTGTATACTTCGGTCAACTTGTCATTAAATGCGTCCTTCGCCCCTGCACAAAATCGGAGACATTCGGTATATTTTTTTTTTATATATGATAGTACAAATCATGTTACTAAAATTTAAATGTTATTACTAAGCTGACTTCTTGAAACGTTTTGCGTTTAGCATTTCAAATAACTTGAAATAGTTCACGCTGATTTTAGTTTGGATTAACAGGATCACGTCCCAGCAGTCCTGGTGGTTGTGTTAATGCTTTTACCATCGTTATAATTTTAAACGAACGTATTTGCATTCTCACATTTATCGGGATTAACTGACTACAACTTCGAGAAATTGTTGAGAAAAACTTCCTAAAATATTTTTGCTGAAGAAACGTTAGTGTTTTTTTGGCCTATAATTAATTTGTTAATAATTTGTACATGGTCTCAGCAAGCACGACGTTCTAGCTTGATAAATTTTGTCTATCAATTGATATTGATATAACTGTTTGATTGGGCATGTTGTTAAGTTATATTAATTTTCGACATTTTAAAATCGTTGGAATTACGATATTGTTATTTTTTTAATCTTTACTTTTCAATTAACAAATTAAGACAAATTTTAAGTGTAAAAGTTAGTTTATTTGTAAAAACTTTGTCAGATATCGGATTTTGCCACTATGATGACTAACGCTGTAATCGGATAGGTGGATCATGACGATAACCTAGATCTGAGTGGCAATGAAGCTTCAAGTACAATAATCGATAAAAATTAATGATTTTAACATTTTTAAAAATGTCGGAAATCAATAACAACCAACTACGATAAATACCAGCATTTTTTTTGTATACTTCGGTCAACTTGTCATTAAATGCGTCCTTCGCCCCTGTACAAAATCGGAGACATTCGGTATATTTATTTTTTTATATATGATAGTACAAATCATATTACTAAAATTTAAGTGTTATTACTAAGCTGACTTCTTGAAACGTTTTACGTTTAGCATTTCAAATATCTTGAAATAATTCACGCTGATTTTAGTTTGGATTAACAGGACCACGTCCCAGCAGTCCTGGTGGTTGTGTTAATGCCTTTACCATCGTTATAATTTTAAATGAAGGTATTTGCATTCTCACATTTATCGCGATTAACTTACTACAACTTCGAGAAATTGTTGAAAAAAACTTCCTAAAATATTCTTGCTGAATTTGTTAGTAATTTGTATACCTATGATCTCAGCACCACGTCCTAAGCTGATCAATTTTGTCTATCAATTGATATTGATCGATATTATTACTTGATTGGGCATGTTTTATGAAGTTACATTAATTTTCGACATTTTAAAATCGTTGGAATTACTATATTGTTGTTTTTTTAATCTTTACATTTCAATTAACAGATTAAGAAAAATTTTGAGTGTTAAAGTTAGTTTATTTTGTAAAAGACTTGTCAGATTTCGGATTTTGCCACTATGATGACTAACGCTGTAATCGGATAGGTGGATCATGACGATAACCTAGATCTGAGTGGCAATCTTCGTCCGCCATTTTGTTGTTTCGTGTATAATTGCAATTTAAATTTCACATTTCCAATTGACTGTACATTCTTAAGTCCGTTCTTAAAACTTGCATATTAATTATATAAATATTTTTAAAATTTTGAAATTATTCACGATATTTTTTTTTGGATGAAGACGAGCATTATCTGAAGGATTATGTTCTCGGCTATTTCATTAATCCTTGGTTTTCAAAAATGTGTTATGAAAGCGCTACCCTTAATCGCAGGGTTTCAAAATTTTCTTGGTGATATTTTGCCGATCAATTAATATTGATTGATAGTAGGTTTTGAATTGGTTGGATTTTTTTCTACCTCCAGAATTGTTTTTAGTTTATAATTTATAACTATTTTATTAATAGTTTATATAGGGTTTCAATACCGCATTTTACCGTTGATATATTTTGTGTATCAATTGATATTGATATTAGAGTCTTTCGATGTTTTAAAATTGATGGATTTTCATTCATTTTTGGCTTTAAAAGTAAATTTGTTTGCAAAAATTGTCAGACATCGGATATTGCTACTATGATGACTAACGCTGTAATCGGATAGGTGGATCATGTCGAGAACCTAGATCTGAGTGGCAATCAACCTTCAAGTAAAATAATAGATGATAATTAATAATTTTCACGTTTTTAAAAATGCCGAAATTCAATGACAACTAACTGAGATAATAAAATAACTTGCTGCATATAATGATAATGCTATTAATAAATAATTGTAAATTATAGACCGAAACAGTCCCAGTCGAATGCCTTAAATAATTTTTTCAATATATAATCCACCATAAATAAAAATGCCCTTTAATTCTATAAAACTCATATTACTTTTTAACATTTTAAAAATCTTGAAATTATTCACGCAGATTTTTTTTGTTTGATGCTCTAGTAGTCTTGGTGGGGGTGGTAATGCTTGTGTACCCGTCATAATCTAAAGCGAGTGCATATCTACTACCACCTTTACCGGGATTAACTTTCCGAAATTACGAAAAATTTTTGGACGAGAACCTAGATCTGAGTAGCAATCAAGCTTCAAATACAATAATAGATAATAATTGAGAATTTTAACATTTTGTACGATAAATACCAGCATTTTTCTTGTATACTTTGGTCAACTTGTCATTAAATGCGTCTTTCGCCCGTGTACAAATCTGTATATTTATTTTTATACATGTAATAGTAGGATTAACAGGACCACGTCCCAGCAGTCCTGGTGGTTGTGTTAATGCTCTTACCATCGTTATAATTTTAACCGAAGGTAATTCCATTCTCACATTTATCGGGATTATCTTACTCGAGAAATTTTTGGAAAAAATCTTTCTGAAATAATTTTCACGGAGAAAATGTTTCTATTGGTATGTTCTCGGTCGAGGGTAGTAATTGCATCAGTACTTAATTTTCAAAACGTATTATGCAAGGTCTATTCTTAATCGAGACGGATCAAATTTTTCTTGGCAATATTTGGAATTGTTCATTTTTTTCTACCTTCAGGATGGTGTTTGGCTTATAATTTATAACTAATTAGTGTTAATGGTGCCGCATTTTACTGTTGATAAGTTTTGTGCATCAATTGATATTGACATTGATATTATAGTTTATAATGTGCATTTAGTAAGTCATGTTTTACGAAGTTACATTAATTTTCGACATTTTAAAATTGTTGGAATTACTATATATATATTTTTTTTTAATATTTACACTTCAATTTAATAAAGGTAGAAAAACTTTCGGAATCAAATTTTTCTTGTCAGACCACTATGATGACTAACGCTGTAATCCGATAGGTGGATCATGATGATAACCTAAATCTGAGTGGCAGTTAACCTTCAAATAAAGTAACGGATGATAATTAATAGTTTTAACTTTTTAAAAATGTCGGAAATCAATGACAACTAACCGGGATAATACAGCCAATTTTTTTGTGTACTTTAGCAACTTGTCATTAAATGCATCTTTCACCCGTATACGTTTTCAACGCTATCAAATTGGACTTTCGTTATTATTTTTATATATTTACACTTGTCAGACGTTGACTGGATATTGCTACTATGATGACTAACGCTGTAATCAGATAGGTGGATCATGATGATAAACCAAGTCTGAGTGGCAACCAAATTTCGGACAAATTAACACATAATTAATAATTTTAATGTAAAAAAAATATCCAAAATCATTCTTCCGCAAACATGACAAAAAATAAACAACTAAATATTGACTTTGCATAGTATGTTAAATCATCATGTATACTCCATTCCAAATAAATGTGACTTGTTTTAGATATAACACAATATGTTTTCGATAAAAGGCACTATTGGTGCAGGACGTATAATTTAATTGTCGTGTGCTTTAGTGCTCTTAATTGACTCATATACAACTCAACAAAATGGCCGACCACCACGATAATAATGTTGGTGGCAGTGCAAGTGTTAGTACACTCATAGTTTTGCAAATCTGATTGTACTTTCGCTTGCATTGTTGCCGACATTAAAAAACCAAAAATGTTTATTTGTTAATCGTGATTTTTTTATATGTCATTCAAAGTAAAACTTTTTGAAGTGCGCCGGAACTAGTGACCGATTATTATTATTAGATTAGAAGACTGGAAACTCACCAAAGGTGTGCAGTTTGGAAGAATACGAGACATCAGTCATCACTTAACGTGATATCTAATGTTCTTTCAGAATTGCCCATCTTTCTTTAGAGCGTTGAATCACCATCATTCATTTAGGAAATCTGTTTAGCAATAGTCAATTTACGCGGCAACAGAGATTCGAGCGTTATTCGGAACGAATTTTGACATTTTAAAAATGTTTAAATTACTGTCACATTCAAATTTCGTGCTTAAATTTCAGTAACATCAAATATTGCCACTATGATGACAGTCATCAGTAGTCTGAAATGACAACAATCGACGTGATTGACAGCTAAGTTCTGAGTGGTAATTTAGTGTCACCAACATGATTATTATTTAACAGTGTTTTTCAAACCTAAATTAGTTTAACATATTTCTGTAAGTCAAAATTGACTATTTGAACATTTTTAAAAGTGTCAAAAACTGTCAAAATTTTTAGGCAGTTAAATTTTGTCCACGTTTGCAACAAAGAGGAACTGTAATGCATAATTTTTGTCACAAATGTGTTATCGAAGACGGGCACCCTGTAACACTCGACGTACTATTTAAATTGTCAAGTGTTACTGGTGCCTCTATTGATACATATGCAACTCGTCTTCCAACAGTTTTGACACATTTCAACAAGCAGCTACGCTGTCATAACTTCGGGTTAAATCATCAATTATTTTTGCAAGATTTTATCTAAACGACTTTGGGATTAAGTGTAAGAAGAAGAGAGGATAAATTTACAACAAAATTTTCCAAATTATTTTTCAAGTGCCACCATGATGAACTTCGTCATTATCAGATCATCATATCTGGCTGATTGACAACTGGGTTCTGAGTGGCACACATCTTTTTTATTATACAGGGTAAAATTTAGCTTGACAATTTTTAAAAACGTAGAAATTTCATGTCAACAACGGATTGGATGGCCATGTTCCTGTAATCTTGGTGGGGTCGATAATGTTGGTGCAACTGGCATAATCTTAATCCATTGTATCAACATTATCAGTCTTACTGAGATTAATTTTCAACTAATGAAGATGTGGTTTCTTTTGTTATTACGTTTTTGGTTTATCGATTGTTCTTGCGATCGTGCAGAACGGGGGTGAAAGTAAAAATTCCTTTGGTGGGGAATTCCGGCGTTGAGCAATAGCAATTGATGAATAGTGATGTGGTAATGGTCATGAAATGCGATGGGTGGTAATTTGTGTAGCGACGCTCCTGTAATGATGCCACCCGCTCCCTGCTATCGATTCGTTTAAAAAACCTCGCTAAGTTTGTAGTTTCGTATTTCTTGGAGTTTGCGGTTTGATAAAATTATTCATGGCTAGCGAAAGGGTTGCTATATTTGCCGGCGAGCGTTTGGGGTCGTCTCCATCCTAGCCTATGCAAAGGGTATGCATGTGTTGAAAGGGGCTTAATTTAATGAGCGGTTTTCATCCCCTTCCCGCCGTCTCGCGTCCTTTGAGTCCCAGCAAGAGCTCGACCTTTGGCCAAATTTCAACCGTTCCAAACAAATCATAATTTTTGGGGGTATTTTCCGAAACAGGGTGGCCGGAAGCGAGGACTGATGTCCTTTTAATTTCCGAATGACGTATTGTTAAGAAAGTTTCCGAGTTTACGGCAGAGGTCCCGAATAGGTTCCTCCAACCTGGAGGGTGTGAATAAAAGGTTGCATGGACATATTGAGAAACTCTGAAGTTCCACCCCCTTTAGCGCGCAAGCTATGTGCAAAAACGGAAACAATTAAATCAACAATGGTTGGTTTGGTCGGCGCACGGTCCCTGCTATTCGGACCAAATCTTGCAGAAAATACGTTTTTGTTGGGATTATTCCACATTGAAATCATTTCATATTTAATAGGAAATATGCTTTGTTACATTCGTACGATGGAAGTTGTAATTACGTAAAAATCCTCCCTAAATCAATACGATACCGTTCGCCGGGGTGGATTAGTTTAAACAACGCCTTCCACACGACATTACATATGTTGATTGTTTTATTACGACTTGAATAGGGGCTTGCCAAATTAGCTTATGATTACATCCATCACACGGTATTTACCGCGCTATTAGTTAATAAGAGGGTGCTAACCCCCAAGGACATACCCCCAAAAGGGTGGCGACTCGTCCCCAGCACTTATTTACATCCATAACACGTAATCCGATCTTACTCTAAATTGTCATGTGATCCATCTGTGTCGCCAAAATTTTTAATCCGACTTTAAAAAAACTATAGTCTTTGTCAAGACCACAATTTTTCTTTAAAACAATTCAACTGATTAATTTTCTTAAATAATGCGAATTACGGCTACATTGATCTACTTCCGCACACCCCTAAGTAGAACGGTTACTATTCTTCGCGCTGCAAATATAGGGGTGGTTAACTATCACTTATCAGATATAATTGATACCGAACGCCGTCAATAACCATTTGGACACGCCTGCTTTAAACGCGAACCTAATAAAAAGGATGATTACATCTTGCTTTATGCGCCACTGCACCAAAAAGGGTCACTCATTATGCAACACACTGACGCATTGATAATTATGCAACTAGAAATATCGAGACAGAAATCAAAATTAGTAAGGAGGCCAAGCATTTTTTTTTTTTAATGAAAAGAAAAAAAATGGGTGGACTGGGTGGTGGAAAGCCTTTAATAAAGGCGGGCTTACTTTTCTAGATTAAGTAGTTAAGTTTTTTTTTCAAAACTAAGATGATAACTCACAAGTTGCTGACAGTTAGAGTTCCTCGATGCCAACTTTGCAGTTGACAAACAACTTGACATCGAGGAACCTTACTTGTCGGTGGCCTCATCTACTGGAGTCCTCCCTGTAACTGTCATCATTTAAAGACAGAGGGGCGATTTATTTTATTTAACCTTAGATTAAATAAATCTCCTTCTGCCTTTGACTGTAGGCAGATCACATCGTCTAGAATTATTGCGCTAGAAGATCTTCAAGATATCAGAGTTCTATTTTGGAAGCCGGAAAGTCAGATCTTTAATGAAATATAGTATTAACACTTGTTTTTCCGGTTCTCAAAATTCAACGAAGTTGCTTATGTTGTAATAAACTGGAAGATGTTGACGACGTCTAGTTCGTATTTGTTGTTCGTATTAAAAATTGGTTCACCAAAGACTTACCAAGTGACGTGAAGATCCTATCAACGATGTTTTTCAAGAGTATCTCGAGATGTTCTATTTTGGAAGCCGGAAAAGCCGGCTTCTTAACGAAAAAATTTGTTAACGCCTGCCTTTCCAGCTTTCACAGTTTAACGATGCTTCTGGAAGTCGTTAGTATCACAAATTGTAAGATTTTGACTGTGACTGATTGGTTTTTTGGTGAACTCGATTAAGCTGGTGCACCAATGACTTGTCAGTTATGGTTAAGATCACGTCAACCAGACTTTTCTAGAAGAAGCCGCTAGAAAGATGGCCACGTTTGTTTGGTGTGCAACTGTGTAAGTTCGTATTTTGACTGAGTTTACACGGTATGTACATTAAGTAAACTTGGCCAAAGACAGCAGGAAATTGAAAATCGACTAAAGAAGAATTCACTAGAAGAGGCGCTATCTCAGGCTAGCAATCACTTTTAGATTTGAAAAGTGATTCTGGTTTTGCGATAGCATCTTTTTGAGATGATCTGCAGCAACAATCGCTAGATTAAGTTGAAAATTTTGTTGACTGATGACATTTTTTTCAGAAAATGGGTGCTGGGTATCAAAAAATTTGAAACCTTGTACTTCCTGGTAAGTCAAGTGCTTCTGCTTTCTCTTTTTAAACATTTTTTTTCAGTTATCTAAAAAATTTCCATAATATGCTGGGGGAAGTGTTATTTCAGGCCACGTATCATTTTTCGTTTGCTAAAATGGTTCTGGATTTGGGATAACATTTTTCTTGGATAATCTTCAGATCATCGGCCCAAAATTGCATCACCTGGACTAAGCAAGAGATTTATTTACTTCTACTTCACGTATATAGAAGACTGAGAGGATTTTGGTGTTGTCAAAATATCCTTCATCAGGCGATCTTCAGTAAAAATGATTATCACGTTGAAGATAACGACGCCAGAAGGCGTAAATTTCCTTTATCTATAACAAAGAAGAAAATGGGAGAAGACGAAGTTCTTTGTCAGAAGACTACCACGAGTAAGTTTGTATCCGTCCTTTTCCTTTTTTAAATTAACTTGTTTTAGGATCCTATAATACTGGATGTCTTCAATGGTAACTGATTTGTTTCAGTTTATCTTCAAAAAATGCTGAAGTGGATTTCCATGATATTCGAATTGCTGGGGGAAGTGTTGTTTCAAACCGGGTATCATTTTTGTTTTACTAAAATGGTTCTGGATTTGATATAGCATTTTTCTTGGACAATCATCAGATCATCAGCTCAAAATTGTATGGCATGAACTAATTAGAGCTTTATTTGCTGCTTCACGATGAACGCCAGAAGGTGACAGTTTCCTTTCTACAACAAGGAAGAAAATGGGAGAAGACGAAGTTTTTTGTCAGAAGACTACCACGAGTAAGTTTGTATCCGTCCTTTTCCTTTTTTAAATTAACTTGTTTTAGGATCCTATAATACTGGATGTCTTCAATGGTAACTGATTTGTTTCAGTTTATCTTCAAAAAATGCTTTAGTGGATTTCCATGAAATTCGAATGGCTGGGGGAAGTGTTGTTTCAGACCAGATATCATTTTTGTTTTACTAAAATGGTTCTGGATTTGATATAGCATTTTTCTTGGACAATCATCAGATCATCAGCTCAAAATTGTATGACATGAACTAATTAGGGGTTTATTTGCTGCTTCACGATGAACGCCAGAAGGTGTAAGTTTCCTTTCTACAACAAGGAAGAAAATGGGAGAAGACGAAGTTCTTTGTCAGAAGAATACCACGTGTAAGTTTGTGTCCGTCCTTTTCCTTTTTTAAATTAACTTGTTTTAGGATCCTGTAATACTGGGTGTCTTCAATGGTAACTGATTTGTTTCAGTTTATCTTCAAAAAATGCTTTAGTGGATTTCCATGAAATTCGAATGGCTGGGGGAAGTGTTGTTTCAGACCAGATATCATTTTTGTTTTACTAAAATGGTACTGGATTTGATATAGCATTTTTCTTGGACAATCATCAGATCATCAGCTCAAAAATTGTATGACATGAACTAATTAGAAGTTTTATTTGCTGCTTCACGATGAACGCCAGAAGGTGACAGTTTCCTTTCTACAACAGGGAAGAAAATGGTAGAAGACGAAGTTCTTTGTCAGAAGACTACCACGTGTAAGTTTGTGTCCGTCCTTTTCCTTTTTTAAATTAACTTGTTTTAGGATTCTATAATACTGGACGTCTTCAATGGTAACTGATTTGTTTCAGTTTATCTTCAAAAAATGCTGAAGTGGATTTCCATGATATTCGAATTGCTGGGGGAAGTGTTGTTTCAAACCGGGTATCATTTTTGTTTTACTAAAATGGTTCTGGATTTGATATAGCATTTTTCTTGGACAATCATCAGATCATCAGTTCAAAATTGTATGACATGAACTAATTAGAGGTTTATTTGCTGCTTCACGATGAACGCCAGAAGGTGACAGTTTCCTTTCTACAACAAGGAAGAAAATGGGAGAAGACGAAGTTCTTTGTCAGAAGACTACCACGAGTAAGTTTGTATCCGTCCTTTTCCTTTTTTAAATTAACTTCTTTTAGGATTCTATAATACTGGGTGTCTTCAATGGTAACTGATTTGTTTCAGTTTATCTTCAAAAAATGCTTTAGTGGATTTCCATGAAATTCGAATGGCTGGGGGAAGTGTTGTTTCAGACCAGATATCATTTTTGTTTTACTAAAATGGTTCTGGATTTGATATAGCATTTTTCTTGGACAATCATCAGATCGTCAGCTCAAAATTGTATGACATGAACTAATTAGGGGTTTATTTGCTGCTTCACGATGAACGCCAGAAGGTGTAAGTTTCCTTTCTACAACAAGGAAGAAAATGGGAGAAGACGAAGTTCTTTGTCAGAAGACTACCACGAGTAAGTTTGTATCCGTCCTTTTCCTTTTTTAAATTAACTTCTTTTAGGATTCTATAATACTGGGTGTCTTCAATGGTAACTGATTTGTTTCAGTTTATCTTCAAAAAATGCTTTAGTGGATTTCCATGAAATTCGAATGGCTGGGGGAAGTGTTGTTTCAGACCAGATATCATTTTTGTTTTACTAAAATGGTACTGGATTTGATATAGCATTTTTCTTGGACAATCATCAGATCATCAGCTCAAAAATTGTATGACATGAACTAATTAGAAGTTTTATTTGCTGCTTCACGATGAACGCCAGAAGATGTAAGTTTCCTTTCTACAACAAGGAAGAAAGAAAAAAAAAGAAGAGAGAAGACGAAGTTCTTTGTCAGAAGACTACCACGTGTAAGTTTGTGTCCTTCCTTTTCCTTTTCTAAATTAATTTGTTTTAGCATTCTTCAATACTGGGTGTCTTCAAGAGTTACCAAAAATGAACTTGGGAGAATTATTGTGATATTCCCGAAGTAATTTTTCTTTTACTAAAATTGTTTCGGTTTTATCACAATGTTTTTCTTCAAATGATCTTCTGTTGGAGCGTCATCCGAAGATTCCACGAGTACCATAGATTTGGTTTATAGCTGTTTTTAGACTACTCTAAACGGAGATGAAGTGCTATTAGATAACCAGTGGGTATTTTTAATTTTTTATTAAAATATCCCTGATTGTCTAGCAACACTTTTTCTTCTCTTCAACTTCTTAGTTTAAAATTTTGTCTTTGTAAAAAATCTTTTTCAGCGTTCTTCATCAGTACTTCAAAAAATGGAAGAAATCACGACTACGTTTGAGTTATGTACAGTCTTGCAAGCTTTTTTTTTATTTGATAAAGCCTAGCAAGAGCTGTACATTCCTTAAATGTAGACTAATCAGCACGAAGGAATTGTACAAACTGAAATTACAAGGGATACCATTTTTTGTGAGAGGTGTTATCGCATACCATAAATCATCTGTATTTTAACAGTGATGATTGTGGTTTTGCGATAATATTTCTTTCAAATTGTCTTCAATAATGTTTAATCTGTATACTAGGTTATCTTTCAAACTTTGTAAACTTTAGGGAAAATCAACATCCAGTACACTTAGAGACATAAGTATTTTTGTACTCTTGACTCTGGTGTCATTCGTGCAAACACGTATATTTGAAAACGTGGTGCACGAATGACACCCAAGCAAGGGGCATCAGATCAGCAATGAGGAACAACTGAAGAATACAGAAAAATTTAGTTTAAGTTTAGATTATTATTGTAATGTAATTAATTTTGTATGTAATATGTTTCTGTTTCAGGTATCTAAAATAGGGAAAAAGAGAAAAGACTCTGCCTGGCATTATCGTCACTAGCAAATGGTCTATGTAGTAAATATTTTTCGAACTCCTATGTTATCTGATGTGTTTTAGATCATCAAAGCGTAGACGAAAACATGACTGGTCTTGGCTGTGGCGTTTCCTAGCTAGATCTTCAAAATGGACCCAAGACAATTGCGGGAGCCAATCTTGCTGTTTTCAGGTTGTGAATTTTGTATATAAAAAATCACATCCTGATTATCAGCAGGATTGTTTCTTGTAGACACCTCTTTCATCACAGGCGAGTTTGTCAAAATGTCAAAATACACCATATTGTTGAAAAAGAGCTGCGTTACAACCAGTTGGTGAGTTGGTGAGTGCAACAACTACCTAGCTGGTTGCAATGCCTCCTTTTTCTACACTTTGCACGACAATTTGTAATTAACAGTGTGATTAGGCAAGTAACAATGTAAGAAAAATCAACAGCTTTTAATTTTAAAAAGCTCTTAATTTTTCATTTGCTTTATATTGTATTTACTAATTTGTATTTAGAGTTCAGACACAGTAAAGTTGCATGTAACTGCTGATCCCCTTAATTAATTGTACTGTGTTATAAAGAGTACAATAGGTTGATCTGCAGATATATGGAACCGGATCTACGTAGTGAATACTGAAAATCCTGTAAGGAATCAGGAAAGTATATTACAGTTCTTTTAGATCAATGTTAACAATATTTTACAGATCACCACACGTCTACTGAGGAACACCACTCTGGCAAAAGTTTTTAATCCCAGAAATGGCAACCCTAGCAATCTTCAAAGTGGATCCAAATATTAAAGTCATGAAAATGGTAATTTTTGGACGCCTTTGTTACATATTTTTTTTAGATCAGAAAAACAACAGGAATAGGACAACCATTGTGGCAGTTCATCATCTAGTACGTCATCCACATCCACAAACATTCTTGGATGATTGACACACCAAAATAGACCCAGTATGGTTTAGAATAGGAGAACGAAGGTAGCCATTTTGTAAAATGTGTCGCATTGCAACGAGCTAGTTGGTTTTGATCAGAATAAAGAACTAGCTGGTTGTAGTGCCCCACTTTTTATATATTTCTCACAACCACAAGCTTCGCACCACCTCATTAAATTAATTGTTTAACCATTTTTGCTTAAATTTGTAACTAACAATAGGCTTAAACAACCTTGTTTGTTGATTTTCCATTGTGCTTTTTGTGAACTAATTTGTATTTCGATGTGACGTAAAATAAAGTTTTTATGTGGGTGTAGATAACCTAATTGTACTATATGATTACTAGTACAATAGGTTGATCTACAGCTATATGGGAACTATTTCTACACTGCAAAAATTTGGAAGACGACCCATACCAAGAAGTGTCAAAAGTTGAAGAAAAATTTTGGGGAGGAGTTGCAGTCTACAAACTTGATCATATTATTATATCAGATAATTATGATCGTTTTTGTAGACTATTACTTCTTCCGCATTCATCTCGCAGCAAGGAAGATTCCAGACAATTTGTTAATTGATTTGTTTTTCTTTAAGTTAAAAAGTTTGTTGCAGGCAAATAGTTTAAACAAGTGTGGATAATTTGCGCATCGTCATCACTCAAAAAAAAGGTGTATCAGGTAAACAATTTTTGAACAAATGTGTTATAAGTTTTTTTTAGAATACCAAAATGGCACAAAAACATGGAGAATAGGCAAAATGTATAGAATGAATCAAGGATGGTAGTTCAATTAGAAGAACTTTCCGTCTATGTCGTCTATGGTCTTTGCAGCTGACTCTTGTAAGTGTTATTATTAATTTGGAAAAGTTACCAGAAGACGGATCGCATTTGAAGTCGAGCAAAAACATTCTACGAAGATCACAGACAGAAGTGGATTAAATGGAACCCCCTTGTAAAAAAGAGCTGGCTACAGCCAGCCAGCTATTTTAAACTATTAAGTAGCTGGCTGGTTGTAGTTTCTCTTTTTCTACAATTTTCATCACCAGGAAGATCGCTGAAGTATCTGGCAAACATTTCCTTTTTCAAATACTGAAACTGTTTTTTAACAATGTATCTACTAACTAGAAATTGGATGTAAAGCAAAATTCTCGTGTAAGTGTGGATCAACTTATTTGCACTGTTATCAACAAGTACAAATGACTTGGTCTATGTATACATGAGTTTTTTGACTACTGGACTGAGCACACTTGGACTGAAAACGTTATTTGTATGTTGTTTATTTGTTTGTTTGTTTATTTTTTTTTGTAGAATATTGAAACACAAAAAATTAAGGATCTGGTCAATGGTGGAAAAGGTATGTAATTTTAAACTGTCCTTAACAGTTACTGTGTTCTAATTTTTTCAGCTTTATTTGAAAATTGAGCATCTGGTGAAAAATCTAGGACAGTTTTGGAACTCACAAGTCAAAAAGACATCTATGACAAGGAAGAAGAGTTTTAACATTATTCAGACAAATGGGTTTTAATTGTCACAGGAATGTTTAACAACAAAGGGTAAATAAAATCTTAATCGTTCTTAACAGTGTATCTACTAATTAGAAATTGGATGTAAAGTAAAATTCTCGTGTAAGTGTGGATCAACTTGTTTGTACTGTGTTATCAACAAGTACAAATGACTTGGTCTATTCATACATGAGTTTTTTGACTACTGGACTGATCACACTTGGACTTCAAACGTTATTTGTATGTTTTTTGTTTGTTTGTTTGTTTGTTTATTTGTAGGATATTGAAACAGAAAAAATTAAGGATCTGGTCAATAATAAAAAAGGTACGTTATTTTAAACTGTCCTTAACAGTTACTTGGTTTTAATTTTTTCAGCTTAATTTGAAAATTGTGCATCAGGTGAAGAATCTAGGTCAGTTTTGGAACCCACAAGTCAAAAAGACAACTATGACAAGAAAGAAGAGTTTTAACATTCTTCAGACAAATGGATTTTAATTGTCACAGGAATGTTCAACAACAAAAGATAAATAAAATCTTCATCGTTCTTAACAGTGTATCAACTAATTATAAATTGGATGTAAAGTAAAATTCTCGTGTAAGTGTGGATCAACTTGTTTGTACTGTGTTATCAACAAGTACAAATGACTTGGTCTATTCATACATGAGTTTTTTGACTACTGGACTGATCACACTTGGACTTCAAACGTTATTTGTATGTTTTTTGTTTGTTTGTTTGTTTGTTTGTTTGTTTGTTTGTAGGATATTGAAACACAAAAAATAAAGGATCTGGCCAATTATGAAAAAGGTACGTTATTTTAAACTGTCCTTAACAGTTACTTGGTTTTAATTTTTTCAGCTTTATTTGAAAATTGAGCATCAGGTGAAAAATCTAGGTCAGTTTTGGAACCCACAAGTCAAAAAGACAACTATGACAAAGAAGAAGATTTTTAACATTCGTCAGACAAATGGGTTTTAATTGTCATAGGAATGTTCAACAAAAGGTAAATAAAATTTTAATCGTTCTTAACAGTGTTTCTACTAACTGGAAATTGGATGTAAAGTAAAATTCTCGTGTATGTGTGGATCAACTTAGTTGCACTGTGTTATATCAACAAGTACAAATGACTTGGTCTATACATACATGAGTTTTTTAACTACTGGACTGATCACACTTGGACTTCAAACGTTATTTGTGTGTTTTTTGTTTGTTTGTTTGTTTGTTTGTTTGTAGGATATTGAAACACAAAAAATAAAGGATCTGGTTAATTATGAAAAAGGTACGTTATTTTAAACTGTCCTTAACAGTTACTTGGTTCTAATTTTTTCAGCCTTATTTGAAAATTGAGCATCTGGTGAAAAATCTAGAACAGTTTTGGAACCCGCAAGTCAAAAAGACAACTATGACAAGGACGGAGAGTTTCAACATTCTTCAGACAAATGGGTTTTAATTGTCACAGGAATATCCAACAACAAAAGGTAAATAAAATCTTAATCGTCCTTTACATTAGTTTTTAAGACAATCTGTTACCGGTCTTGAATTGTTTTTGGAGAGCAGTTGTACCGTTTCCAAAGAGTGAATTTATTATATAAATAATTCACACTTTGTTGAAACGGAAGAACTTTTTTCCTCATGATACTAAAAAGAATTTAGAAGTCAACTGGCAGATCCAATGGAAACAGGATGGAGGAGTTCAGTGGTCTGTGTTGAGACGAATTTATTTTTAAATAATTCTCATAGCATAGGCCGCAGAACTCTTCCATCATCAGCAACTACCACGACATCCCAAAAATCCAAGAAATTGGTGAGAAGAAACTAATTGACTTGTTAATGTTTTAAATGTTTTTCTTTATCTCACTTATTAATCTGTTTTAGGTAAACCCTGAGAATTCACGAGACCAACAGTTAGAAAAAAGCGAAGACGATTCATTAGATCATCATACAAAAGGTGTATCAGTTAACTAATTTTTGGACAACTGTGTTATATAATCTGTTCTAGGACCGTCACAACACTAAACCCGAGAAAACAAAATGGAGGATTGGGGGAATTTTGCAACATCGTGTTATTTGAAAGAGCACAGTTTTTCTTTACCAATCAAATTCAATGTAAGTACAATTATTTTGAAAATATCGTTTTTAAAATGTTGTTTTTGCAGAAATTAGAGTTCGAAGAAAATCAAATCATCATCATATTTTTGGAAATTCAGCTAAATGGAGTCAAGTCGGAAAAAGCAGTTTCATGACACCCGCATCTTTTTTTAATTATTTTAGTTGGTAAGGTTCAATAAGGCCCCATGTCCCTGTAGATCACCTCAATTGTGCTGTGTTATAAAAAGTACAATGGCGTGATCTACATCTACATGGGTTTGTTTTCATCCTATCCTAGCCATATTTGGAAGACAATTGTTACACCTCTGTAAAACCAAAATTGTTAGATTTTAATATGTTTATGACATATGTGTGCTGTCAACTGTATAGAAGAAGTATGAATAAAACTGTTTCTAGCAGATAACATAGTTTTTTTTTTAGTGTCGTCTCAAAATAAGAAAGAGTAGCGGAAAATTCGACATCTAGTACCATTGTGAACTTCCTGGAGCCTGATAGAGTTAGTAGAGGGATTTGAGAGTCTACTGGAGTTAAAAAAAAGTATATAAAAGAAAAAAAATTAAATTAGTAGTGACACAGTAGTGTTTCAGATCAATACACAACAAGAAAAGGAACTAGAATTGAATGAAAGGAGAGCAGAAATCTTCAAGGCCATGCAGTACAAAAGAGGTAGTTAAATTTACATGAAGGAGGTAAATATATTAGTGATTGGTTTAGTCTGACAAAATAAAACTGATTGCCAAATTTTGGGAGAGGAGTTTCGTGGGCCAGTTCCAAAGAATTTTATTTTTGAATAATTCAAGGAATGTGGCCCACCCAATTCTTTTTCTTCATCGGCGACAACTACCGAATCTTCAAAACTGGAATACAAGCAGAACAACAGAAAAATCCTGCTAGAAAAACTTGGGGGAGGATTTAGTTTGGTGCAACGTTTGCATTTTGTACATGAGAAACGCAAACGTTGTATTAAACATCAAATCTTCTTCTGCTGCAGCGCTTAGGACCAACCTGAATTTATTTTTAACTGTGTATTTTTTGCTGTGTATATTTCAGCTAAAAACTTCAGTTGATCTAGTCCAAAAGCGAAGAATAGTTGCGCGGAATCGTCATCATTTATTTACAAAAGGTGTATGTATTTTTGTTAACAAATGTGTTATAAAATTTTTCTAGATCTTCAGGATAATGACGAACCAATGGAACAAAATGCGAAAACGTCGAACCAAACTGATGAGAGAAAATAAAAAGTTGTTCTTTTTGCTTCTACTACAGTTAGTGTAAGTATGATTATTAGGATTACTATTATTGTAAAAAAGATGTTCGTAGGACTAGCCCGACAACCAAGATGGAAGTATTTGAATTTTGAACACAACCTGGCCAGGTCAACACACACTTAAATCATATTATACTTAATTTGGGGGATAATTCTGCTGTTTCCAGGGGGTATATCTGGCTTTAAATGTATACTCTGCAGGAACAGTAGAAGTGTTCTCTGAAGATACTAAGAGAAATATTTTTTCTACACCATGCATGCTTTAGAAATCCCTCTGGAATTGGTGTAAGTATTATTGTTGTTCTTACTATTGTCATAAAAAGGATATGATTGTAGGCGTCTCCAAACAACCAAGCTAGAACCAAGATGACGAATTTTGAACACAACCTTCTAGCAAGATCACCACACATGGATCACATTCTAGAAAATTCAACTATTTTGTTTGGGGGATAATTCTGCTGTTTCCAGGGGGTATATCTAGCTTATAAATGTATACTCTGCAGGAACAGTAGAAGTGTTCTCTGAAGATACTGAGAGAAATATTATTCTTCAACGCCATGTATACTTTACAAATTCCTTTGGAATTCGTGTAAGTGTTATTATTGTTCTTACTATTATCATAAAAATCATGATTTTAGGAGTCGCCAAACAACCAAAATGGAACCAAGATAGAAAATTCAAATATTTTGTTTGGGGGATAATTCTGCTGTTTCCAGGGCTTATAAATATATACTCTGCAGGAACAGTAGAAGTGTTCTCTGAAGATAGTGAAAAGCAAGTTTTCTACACTTCTAGAATTGGTGAGTATTATTATCATAAGAAAAATATGATTGCAGAAGTTTCCGAACAACCAAGATGGAATTTGCACAATCTGTATATGTATATGTATTTTATTTGGGTACAGTTTTACTCTTTCCAGGGGGTGTATGCGACTTATAAGGAATATACTCTCTGTTGAAGGAGTAGAAATTGTTCTCAAAAGATATCGGAAAAATTAGACAACGAAATCTGTTTGCTGGAGTGAAGATTAAAACCGAGGAAGAGTCTCGTCGACATGGGCAACAAATTTTGTTTTTAAATAATTAGTTGGACATGCAGGCGAGACGCTTTCTTCGGCACGACATCTAGAAATTTTGGCAGTTCAATACGAAAAAGAGTTTTATTGGCCATAGTCTATTAGTTTATTTTCTAATAACTAATAGAGTGTGGCCTAGTCAACTCTACTTCTGAGTCAGTGCCACCACGTTTCAGAAATCACAAGACGACTGGTTTTGAAAAATTTGGTCAGAAGCAACTTTCGCAGAAGACTTGAATTGATGCATACCATTAGTTGTATTTCAACAACTGATGGTTTGTGTCAATGAAATTCTTTTTCGACAACTAGTATCTACAAAAATGAAGCAAAAATTGAGAGAGGGGTTTAGTTTAATACGGTGAGTGACTTTGATATGGAAAATGCACGATCTGTATTAAACGAAAAATCCTTTTTCGTCTTCGCCAGAAGCTCCTGCTGATTGTCTTTTTATTATTTATGAATTGTGTTGTTTTTGTAGGTAGTTTATCTTCTAGTTTGTTGTAGATGACCCAAAGACGAAAAAGAATCCAACTGAGCAAAAAAAGAGAAAACATCCTTGCTTACAAAAGGTGTATCAGACAAATATTTTTTTAAACAGCTGTGTTATATGATTTGTTCTAGGAAAAAACGACGCACAAACCCAAGGGAGAATGATTAACTCAGGATTTTTTTTGGAAAAATTTTGCAACAAAGAAGGCATTAGAAGTTTGAGCTCAAACATTCAAGGAAGATCCACCTCTTGTGAAAAAGACTTGTATTACACCTAGCGAATTGTTTGTAATTTGCAAACTATGAGCTACGCGTGCAATACACATTTTTTACACTTTTCACAACTGGTAACCACTTTATTAATCTGGCGGCACATCTCGATCATTTAGAATAAGTTTAGATAAGTAGGAGTGTAAAATTGTTTGATTCTAACTTCAATTTATAGCAAAATAAGTTTTCTGTTGTAATTGTAGTTCATCTGTAAATAAATTTACACATAATTGGAAAAGGGGCCGTTAGATTTTGTACCAAAAAATCTGACGGTTTCACTTTCATGTCATGTGTAATTTTACCCATCGTTGCTGATAGCTGAAGTCGTGGATCAAACTAAAGAAAAAACTTCAAGTAAGTAGTTTAACTTAAACAACTCCCTGTGTAATAATTTGATTTGTTACAGATTGCAGATGACTGAAAGTGGAAGGAAGATTCAAATTAAAAATGTGTATCAGTAATTTGTTGTAGACCGATGCATGCACGAAAAGAACAAGTGACCAGCATGAGTCATCTTGTGGAAATGAAGTATATCACATCCAGATAGTTATTGTGAATTAATAAATAGCTATCTGGTTATGTGGTATAGTTTTTTTCTACTTTTCACATCATTATTAGTAGATTAAGAACCTACTTGTACAATTATCATGTAAGGAAAACCAACAGCTTTGTTTTCAAGTTTCACTAAACTGAAAAAGTTGTTGATTTTCTTTTTGTTTTTTTTTATATATATATATATAGTAATTATAAGTTTTATGTAAAGTTAAATAAAGTTCTCATGTGATTGTGGATCACCTTATCGGTACTGTATTTTGACTAGTACGATTTGCAGATCTACAACTATATGAGTTCTTGTGGTACTGCACTGACAACACTCGTACAGAAGAAAATTTAAACAATTTTAGGATCGTTGAATATCTTCACTTCACTTGTTTGGATCAATAGAACAGGTTTGTAACTTTGATACCACTTGACACAGTTGACTTATAGTTATGTTTGTTCCAGGCTGCAGGCAGCAGATCAACATCTGGCTATCCGTGTCATGAAGAAGAAGAAGAAGTGAAGATCATTTATTTTGTTATAATGTATGAAAAACATAACTTATCAATGAAATATCTTAAAAACGTATTGTAATATGCTGACTGTAATATGTCATCAGGGAAATTAAACTGTGGTGTAAATTTTGGTTTAATACATTTTTACCAATATTTGGAGTTTAATTTAGTATGCATAGTAATAAGATTAAGATAATCATGAGAAAGAAGTGACTAATTCTAAATAAGGTGTCTAAAAGCATATTTACTTGAGCAAAAAAAAATATAAGCTAAATATCCAGAGCGGCAGTGTGAGTCAAATGAATAAAAGGTAAGTATAATTTTTCTCTTTATAATCAGTAGCCACATCGACAATCAGAAAATCATACTAGTGACAATTGATTCGTGGTGCACAGTTAA
This sequence comes from Zophobas morio, assembly GCF_036711695.1. Lineage (NCBI taxonomy): Eukaryota > Metazoa > Arthropoda > Insecta > Coleoptera > Tenebrionidae > Zophobas > Zophobas morio. The sequence goes on from NW_026972149.1 coordinate 10,717,124, forward strand.
TGAAGATCATTTATTTTGTTATAATGTATGAAATATATAACTTATCAATGAAATATCTTAGAAACGTATTGTAATATGCTGGTGTCATCAGGGAAATTAAACTGTGATGTAAATTTTGGTTGAATACATTTTTAACAATATTTGGAGTTTAATTTAGTATGCATAGTGATAGGATTAAAATAATCATGAGAAAGAGGTGACTAATTCTTAATAAGGTGTCTAAAAGCATATCTACTTGAGTAAAAAAAAATATAAGCTAAATATCCAGAGCTGCAGTGTGAGTCAAATGAACAAAAGGTAAGTATAATTTTTCTCTATATAATCAGTAGCCACATCGACAATCAGAAAATCATACTAGTGACAATTGATTCGTGGTGCACAGTTAATCATTTGTTTAATTTGATCGACGTGCGCTCCAAGTGTTTCCAGAACAATCGATCGTGCTTAAAAATGCAGAAAGCAAGCCATCTAAAAAGCAGAAAAAAGGTTTTCCAAATAATCGAATAAATTTTCCAATTTTTGAAACGAGATTTCCCGTAATAAACTAAGTTATTATTCTGAAGTTTTTACGAAAACATCAGAAAATAATCATTTATTGGTTTTCGCTGATGGAAGAGCGGCAACAACAAAGCCCGCTACAAAGTGGTTGTATGGCTTGTTTTGTTCAAAATAACTCATCAAAACAGTCTTTGAGCGTTCCGAACCCCGTCAACCCCGACGCCGCTTATTACAACATTTATATACCTGCTAATACCTACGGAAGACCTACTTACCATATAATAGGGGCGCGTTTTCGCGTTTCCACACATTTGCAGCAACTCCATTCCGATTGTGATTTCGACATCGATCTTACAAGTTGGCGACTTCCTAGAGACATCGGCGAAAACTGAGTTTAACGGTAAGTTGAATTGTATACAAAAATGGAGTCGAAGATGAGTCAGAGTAGAATTTTTACATAGAAAAATTGTACGATATATATTTTAGTAAAATTTTATTACTCGATTAAAGAACACCCTGTATATACATTGAAAATGTGTGAAAATGGGTGGTGGAATTTCGTAGAGGAGTATACCGGTGTATAAATTATGAACAAAAGTATCATTAAATAATTTCTGACATATCATCCCTGATCTATATACAGCACTTAGTGTATAATAGGGGCGCGTTTCGCGTCGCCACATATTTGCAACAACTCCATTCCGATTGTGATTTCGATATCGATCATCGGGGTTGACAAAGTCGCCGATTTCGTGCTCCAGCGCCGAGTGCGAACGTTCTTTGAGCTTTGCCGTTGGCGGGGATGGAGGGGGCGGCGGAAGGGTGGTTGAAGCCCCGCCAGTCCCAGGGGATGCTACTAGTCTGTAATTAAACTCCCAGCTACTGCCAGAGCTGGCTGTAGCCCGCTGGCTTGGCTGGCTGCTTCCCCTCCGTATCTCTTCGCAACTTCACGAACAAGGATAATGTTATACAACCTATACAGAAATTGATCGCGGGATTCTGGCTGTTGTATGTGTTGCATAGACTTTAAGCGGATTGGATTATGGATTTGGACGGATTTTTCCCTTTTCTGGGAGCTTGTATATACCTACTTAATTAAGGGAGAGCCTTGTACGGCTGCACACACAACACACACACAAAGCCCAAATGGAATTTCACTATTAATCGGACTAAACCGACCGAAACGGCGGGATAAACGCACTCTGAAATGTCGATACAGGCTGAAGCTCCTTCGAGCCCGAAAAATCCTTACAAACTATTCGTCAAAAAAAAAATATATTGTTTAGTATACGATATTGCTTAACGCATGTGACTCACATGACACTACGAATATATAATAAATAGTACTCGTAGCTAGAAAAAGCTAAACTCGTTCCAGTAATGACAGAAAATCCTTAAGTTATATATTTATAAGTTTTTCAACAATTAGTTTGGCTGTATTATGGGTTGTGCCACTTGTAAAATTTACATCTGCTCTGATATATTTTTCATGTACATATTTTCAACAGTGAAGGTTGAACTTAACGTTTAACAATCAAATAAAATTTATTTATCTTTCCCTTCTGAAAAAATACTGACCGTCATATCGAAAATTTACTAAATTGTAATAGTTTCTTCGACTAAATAAATATACAGGCGATCTCCTATAATACTTCCGTTGTAGCTTTTTATTATAGGTATATTCATTATTTCATCAAAAATATTATACACTACTACGAAATGTATCTTTTTTTTTTAATTCTAAAGCCAAAATGGCTTTTGGAGGTCGAAAATTTAATTGGAAAAGTGAGCTTCTGGAAATGGTAATTTTCATGTTATGATAAAATTCACCAAATAACAATCCAATAAATTTTTATTAAGTAGTTGAATCATCCGTCTTTTTTTTTCGTAATTTTGTTATTTTCTTTGTCGGTTCTTATCTGTATTATCCGCAAAGAAGTCAACAGTCAAAATCAACGATCACCCGATTGCTACATGCCGTCGCGATGGTAAATATTTGTCGGAGGGTGAAAATAACGAAGTTGCAGCCGTAATAGATTTATCGATTAAATATTAAATAAAATTATCATGAATAATTCCCTCAGTTTGCATCTCTCTTTTCCAGAAAAACTCTCGCAAAATACGCAAAAAGCTCCAAAGTAAAAAAATTCACGGACTTTGAATACGACACAAAACCAAATAAAACAAAAATCAAATTAGCCCTTTTGGGGGAATTGTTCGAAAGTTAAAGCCGTAAAGCATTGGAGTTAATTTAGGCGTATTAGTGCATTTTCAATCGTGGTTTCCGTCCGAATAGTCCATAGATCGATGAAACTATTGTGCTTCATTCTGGTCACGGTTCTGACCGTATCTCGTGTCACGCATTGTGTTCCTAAACACACTGTCAGTCCGTGATATGTCCGCACGATCGAATAAAACGCATCAAACGTTACGCCAGATCGACGATCAGCCATATTGGATGATTTTGGGAAATTTGGAGAAATTGATACGGGCGGACGAATGGCGCAGCGCAGGACCGACCCATACGGATGCCCGAAATGTCGCTCTACCTCCACATTTCTCGCTTATTCTATGCATATAGTGCTGGTTTCACATATCACGCAACCAGGGTGTAATTAAATATACAAATACGAAAAAGTATGTGGAAAATATGTACGATTTTTTCGTGCTGTGCTCGTTTGACACGTAACATACATTTGAAAAAATTAACATCTCTTATAGGTAGTAATTATAAGCGAAATATCTCGTTACACCACTATCTTACACATTCCTACATACACAAAGCACGGCCAACAACAAAAAGACATTTTATCTATAGATATGTATATAATGTATATAGTAGAACCATATAAAATAAACTAAACTGAACCCATTGTTGTCAAATTTTATATGTAAGTATTCTAGGAGTGTACCTATATATAGAAATGCTAACCAAAATTTGTCTAATCATATCCATCAACAATGTCACGACATAACCTCAAAATATTATTTAAATTTTATAAAAATAACATATTCCTACACTCGACAATCTATGAGAATTTTTTTTTTTTTTGAAAAAGTCGGCCGACATTTCCAAGAAATTCGCCAAGCGATTTTTATTCATAATAAACGGAACCCGTGGAAAATTTTCCTGAATGAAAAAGTACAGTTCCTACACTACATCAGTACCTAGTAAAATTTTACAACCGCTACTTTGAAGGATTGTCGGACAATGCAGGGGAATAATGACGCCAATAAAAGGAGCGTGCCGCCAGTGTATAGTGGGCTAGAAACATCCAGGGTTGCATTGAATTTGTGATTTATGGTATTGTGGGTCCAACCTTCATGGTTAGCTTTGAAATACCAATAAAATTTTGAAAATTTGCTGCCCCTTTGTATAAAATTTAAAGAAGTGTTGTTTTGTTTTTGAAAGAATTTGAAAATAAATAAAGCTTTACACAGTTTCTTTTAACAACCACTAAGGCAATGGCTTTGTGAAAAATAATATTTTCTCTGTCCGTTATATTATTTCTCCCCTATTTTTGATCTCATGTGCATAGGTGTTTGGAAAAAAAACTAAAAAAATTACAGTTTAAGAAAAACGATTTTTCTCAAATTTTACCCACTTCTCTATCCATTCCAAAATGTTAATGACGTTGTTTAGAGAACGTTTAAAAATATTAATGAGTCAATCAACTTTTTAAATCAGACACAGTTTATATATTTTCCCAAAATTTTGGAAGCGCTACTATTTTTTATTGTAATATACATGGTGAGTCACTAAGCGAAATCGATATCTCATTAATTATTAGAAATAAAAAGACCGAAGTTGTACGGTTTTTGATCCATACTCTAAAATTATTTTTAACTGTACCTACAAAATATTCTGTTGTTAAGGCGTATCACATAACTTAGTTTTTTTTTTTTTAATGAAATACGCTAAACCGGGTTTCTGGAAAATGGGGGATTAACTCTCCGCTACGCTCTTAATTAATTGGTGAGTGGGGAAAATAGTAAAAAAATTCCTTCTCACTTTTTGTTGGAGTTATAATTATTTTAAAATTTGTTTTTTTGCTACATTTAACAACTAAATAACAAATTCATTATCACAATAACTAGTGATTTTTAACTTATAGTTAATATTTCTCTCGCCCATGGTGATATGGTTGTATAGTTTTTGTAATAATTTGATAAATTTCTACTTGACAACAATGTTTACCTGATATAAAGCGAAGGTACAAATCACCAAAAATCGAGTAAGCTGTCAAAAATGTTTCTTTTTTTAGAGAGTATGTCATTTGACAAAATTGGTCTTATTTTATCAGCTACTAGCCCCGCCCACCCACCCTTTCCCTTCATAGAAGGTACGTTATTTGCCAAAATCAGTCTTATCTTAGCAGGCACTAGCCCCGCCCACCCACCCTCTCTTTTCTTGCACAATGACTACTGGTTATGGTTATTGTTCTAAAAAAAAAATTATCGGTGGATTTCAATCATTATCGTTACTAAGAAATCAGAAAGTAAGTCGGAAGTGTTCACGTATTAGATGCGTGCAGTGTTACCAATTTTACTTTTATAAAATAAAGAGTTTTTTTTTTTATTATTTTTTGGAACTCCCGAAACGTAACGTAGGTACTTAAAAGTTAATTTGCCATTTTCCAGACACTCGGTAGATCTTTACATGTTTTAATTGACCTCTTCTTAGGCTTTAGAACCACAAGTTATTTTTAAAATTAAGATGTTGCCACATTTTCTTGAATTTTTTTAGCAATGCAAAGATTCACAAAAAAAAATACAGTAGAGTTATATTTAAAATCTGTTACAAGATTTTGTGCCTAAATAAGGGAAAGTACGCGCTTTCTTGCGGTAAAAAGCAATTATAGGGTGTTTATAAAAAGTATTTTAATTATTACAATTTTCAAATATCGATATTACAGTTTTTTCAAGTAGAACGCTATTTCATTATTCCATCTTATTTTCTTAAAAAAAACTGAAATATCGATATTTGAAAATAAAAAAATTTTAAAAATTTGTATAACCCCTGTGTATATTAAAATTTGATTTAGTTGATACCGCAACAAAGTACATGACTTTATTTATACGTCCACAAAATATTGTAAGACAGACTTTAAAAATAACCCTACTGCGATTTTTTATGTCAACCCTTCCATTGGTAAAAAAATTCAAAGAAATTGGAGTAACTTGGCAACGTCGTATCAACATTTCAAAAGAAAACTGTGGTTGTAACCCCTAAGAAGAACCAATCAAAAATGTAAAAATATCTAGGGTGTTTTCTTTGAAAACAGAACACTGCATACTTAGTTAAAAATAAGTTTAGAGTATAGTCTTCAACGTATATATTATCGTATATTTTATCTAAATAAGTTGATTATTTCTGAAAAGAGAGAATAAAAACTAAACAAACTTTAGTATAATAAAATACAGAGTGAAAAAACTGAAATATCAATATTTGGAAATTCGAACGTTTTAAATTGATTCTATAATAATGCGCGTTCCTCTGTTTAACGCTCCACAAAATATTAAAATACTACTGTTAAAAATAATATGTAAGTACTGTTGTAATTTTATTATTGCACTGTTAAAAAAAGAAAATTGAACGTCACAACGTTGAATCGGAATTTCAAAAATAAATTATTTTTGTAAAGCCTAACAAATTAAAAACAACTCTAAATATCTACCTATATATTATACAAAGAAAGTGTAATAATCTCAGTTTTTAGTGAGAAAGAAGTTTGCGCCACGAGTCTTGGCGACTATGGTAAATCATCAATAAATCTAAGATTTGTTGCCTCTTAGTGTCGTCGACAGGTACGATTCTGCCTAGGACGATTTTGTTAAGAAGCCCGAAAATAATTAAATATAGTTCACGAAAGGCATATTATTTATTTATAACCAGAAACTTTTTAAATTAAGAGACTCAGTTAGGTAATATCAAATATTTTTTTTAGTATCACATTTGTCGCATGAGTGCAGCATAATGGATGTGTACAACTAATTGAAAACATTAATTTTACTCCTAGTTATTTTATTTATTAATAAACAATTTAAAATTAGTCGCCCATTTTTTGTTTATTAGTTTTAAATCTGATTATGCGGTGCTTGTGCGACTTGTGACAGCAAAGTACATTAAAGTGAATCTGTTAGGGAAGTAGAATTATTTGAAACACCCGGTGCAGGCATAATTGTAAATATCACAAGAATGGACGTTTATTCTAGATTTGTTTTGTTTGACGTATCCCCAAACAGCTCGAACTTTATATGCCGACGTCTGTTATTGTTGTCAAAAAATGCAGATGGCTGCCGAAAGCCTGAATTAAACTGTGTATGGGCGTTACTGTTACCCTTCTGCGAACACACTGGAATTAAGCACCCCATTTTAATTTATTGTTTGAGGTGTTAGAGTTTATATATAGTTCGAAGTGACAGTTGGTCAGTGAAACTATGGCACTGTGCTAACACCGGAACAAAAAGCCGTCACAGTTGCAGCATCCGCAACCTGTCGGCTAAAATTAAAATTCAACATGGCGCTCCTTTAAACGAATGCACTTATTGTCTATTGCAGAGTGCGAATAATGGCAATATTTAGGCAACAACTGCAAATGTAGAAGAAACAAGTGAGGGTTTCTCGGGGCGAGATTTCATTATCTGGTGGGGGCCGGTGGGAGGCGCTTATCGCAAAACTGTGCCACAAAACTAACTAGATCTCCAAACCGAGAAAAAACGAAGGAGGAGAAGAGTGGCAATCAGGCGGGAAAGGGTGTGATTAATGATCCTGCGGCGTCACGTGACACTTGCGAGAGCATCAAAATGCAAACGCGACTGATTTCTGCATAGACAAATAGCGAAGATTTCGGGTATCGGGGTAGTTATCCCTGAGAGAGGACACGAGTTTAACAACATGGCTGGGCGTGGCTTCCGCTTTTTCCGGAAGGGCAGCGCGCGCCGCGATTGGATATTGGAGGCTCCGCCCACGGCCTGTTACCAAATATTGGTCCACAAATAGTTCGTGTTTGTTGCATGTTTAGATGCCCAGATGGGTCTCGCACTACAGTATAGTTTATCCATTCAGTGCGACGGTACATAATTAATCGCACAAACTGATACGAATCTTGGCCAGTTTGTGTGTTATGTGAGTGCGATGTGCAGCAACGAGACTCCGAACGCCTCGCCGAGGCTACCCATGCCCTTCTCGCTGGAGGCCAGCGGGCCCCGGGCCCTTTTACCCATCGACCAGTACCGGCTGCAACTCTACCAGTATGCCGTCGCCGAGCGGCTCCGTTACCCGCTCCTGAACCCGTTCCCGACGCCGCTGACGTGCTACCCCCTGTTCCCGAGAGCGCTCCAGCCCGAGGAGCCCAAGCCCCAGCACAGCTACATCGGGCTCATCGCCATGGCGATCCTCAGCTCGCCGGAGGGCAAGCTGGTGCTCTCGGACATCTACCAGCACATCCTGGACCACTACCCGTATTTCAGGACCCGGGGGCCGGGTTGGAGAAACTCGATCCGGCACAATCTCTCCCTGAACGACTGCTTCATCAAAGCGGGCCGGAGCGCGAACGGGAAGGGCCACTACTGGGCCATCCATCCGGCCAACGTGGACGACTTCCGCAAGGGGGATTTCCGGAGGCGCAAAGCGCAGCGGAAGGTACGGAAGCACATGGGGCTGGCGGTGGACGAAGACGGGGCCGACTCGCCGAGCCCGCCGCCGCTCTCGGTCAGCCCGCCGGTGGTGGCGGGGCCCTCTACGGCCGTCTATCACACAGTAAGAAATTTTACAATCATTTTGGCAATTTTTAGTTTAAATAAAAAAATCTTTGGCTTTGTATTTTATAAAATAACGGTCGAAAAGAGGGAATGATTCAGTGCGACGGGAAGATATCGAGACTCACGTTTGAATTAATATTTTCCGAATTGTACAACCATATTTTGAAAACTTTGCGGCTATTCATTTTCCGAGAAAATTGTTACACACGAGGGCGGTAAAAAGTTCACAACAAAAAAGTTTACGGACGTGATAAAACATCAAAAAATATTTTCTCATCATCCTGGTCAAATCGTTTATTTTTCATTCGAAAAGATTCGAAAGTAATCAAAACCTAATTATAACGTTAAAATTTTACTTAAATTTACTTTGTGTACGATCGGTAATTACCTAATTACTTAATGTGAAATAGACGCTAAAAGTCGGTTTAATGTTATTTTCAAAAAAGCACGAAATAAACATCTCGCTTTGTAAAATTTAAACGATAAAATCCACAAATATTTTTTCAAAATTTTCTAAAAATACGCCTGATTATTTATGTGGTTCAATGGTCGACAATACAATTACAACTAACGTAAAAAACACAAATAAGTATGAATGTGAAAATACTTTAAAATAATAAGTAGGATCATATAATACTTGTTAAAATTTTGAGTGAACAAATAAAATAAATGATTTTCAAGGAAAAACAATTAAGTAATTACGGTAACTACATACTCTAAATGTCAGTTTAATGTTATTTTTGGGACGCTTTGTAAAATATAAATCAAAAAGTAGTCTAAACAGATTTTGAAAATTTCCGTTACCCACTCTGTCAAATTCAGATCCTTTTATACATAACTTAAAAAACCTGAAATTTTGAATTTGTTCAAGTGTATTTCCAAAATCAAAAATATGTGTGTCTATGTTAAAAATAATTTTATTTGCAACTTTACTCTGCAACCACAACCAAAAAAAAATAACTAAAAACCTAAACTAGACATTTAGTCACAATTTCTTTCATAAACATTCAAACAAATAAAAAAGTAACGGTTTTTCATCATTTTAAAATATGTTTAAAATCAGTGGTTCGATCCACTTCCATTTTATAGTTCAAATGCGAAAAAATTACTGTGGGCGCAGTTTTTGAAATCTTTTAAACATAACCAATGTTTGTCAGCCATTTTGAACTGTATTTTACAAACGAATAAATTTCCTCGTACTCGTTCTGAAAGACCATTAAACTTGCTTTAAGAATCCTTGATCATAAATTAATAAGAAAATTTTATGAAAAATTTATAACATTTTACAAAATAGCTGTACATACCCACCAAAAATGTTAAAAAAATGTATTACAAAAATTATCAAGATGTATTTTTGCTAGTTTTCACATTTTCTGAAATAAAATATTTTTTAATTCTTTTTTTTTAAAGTGCAATTTCTAACATAAAATAAAATTCTAATATTAATCCTAATACATACATGCTGAATTTATTTTATTTTTTATTTTCACATGTACTACAATAACTACCAATTTGCACATGTAAAAAGCACAGTAATATATTTTTTTGTAATTCTACAAGGAACATTATCTTACTTGTTTGATAATGGCACTCATTACGCACGGTTGGTGACCAATCACAAACTGCAATGCATTTTAATTATCTGTATTTTTAGAATGGAAATAATGAAACAATAACACTGAACAACAAGAAAATTGCCACAAATATTCTAATTGTAAAAATTTGGTGAAAGCTTTTTTTAAAGTTCGCGCTAGTTTTCCATTTTTTTTTATTCTAAAAAGGAAACATTTTCACTTTTAGTAATTTATATTATTTAGTCGGTCTGTCCGAATTGCGGTGTATTTTTTCTCCGCAACCGAACTGCGGTGCAAAATTTTCTAACTACCTTGATACCTTATAATCCTTGACCGAACTGCGGTAAAATTGTTAGTTATGGGTTAAGCTGTCTCACTTTAATCAAGTACCTAAGTGATGGAGACAATTATTTAATACTCAAAACATTAATCAAAAATAAATTGTATCGATGGTAGATGTTATTGTTACTGATACCTATAGTTCCGAAAGATAATTTCTGAAATCGTTTAATAAAGCAAATTTGTAGCCAACACAAATCACAAAATTATATCCGAAAATTTCATTACTTTTCTACTGGACAATTTTATAATCTATGAACGTCTGTCTACAAACCAGATCATTTTTCGTTTTTATGTAAAACATTCACTTTATTCTTTGAAGTATTTCGTTTTCCCCAAAATTTAAATTTAAATGATGGTTCTACTCTTTTTCGAATTTTTTCAGTTGCATTAAGAACAATGCCTTAACCCCCTGAACCCCTACAAATCGAGAACGAACAGCAATTCGGTCAATTATCCATGTACCTAATAATTGAGCAAAATTTGCAACGCAGTTCGGGTACGACCTATTTAGTGTTTCAACTTCAAAAGAGAATGTTATGTAAAAATTTTCATTTAGGAGATTTTTAAACTATCAGCAATTTTTGAGGCAGACTGTTTATTAAAAGTTATGAAAAGCACTATAAAAAGAAGAACAATATTTTCAATTCCTGCTATAAAAGATGTTCTAGATATAAGTAGACGTTTTTGCCAACAGGTACAATCAAACAAAATATTCCACTTCTTTTTTTTATCAACTGAAAACAAAATAGATATTGTACCTATGTCATTGTAACAACGAACACCTAAAATTAAGCTTTCCCCTTCAATCTAAAAACAATAGCATTTACGAAATATTAATATTTCTATCCGTTCTGTAGATGAAAGACAGTGGAATTTTACCTGGGACAGGCGGTATATGTATAAAACTAGCGTTAACATATGTTCAAAATATATACGTATCTAGTTGTTGTATAGTAGCTTGAATTAATTTTGGCAGTCACTATATTTGTATCAAAAAAAATTGTTAATTTGTGTAACACAGGCCTCCGATGATTTTATCTTCAAATAAATAGATGAATCTGAACTACTTCAAAACAAAAAATTTCATATACCAGGTTATCATGTTTCAAAAAATACTATAGTAGACTTTCAGGAGTTTGAAATGGAGAAATAACAACGGTTTCACGAAGATTTTTAATAATTTGACAAAATTATTTTTGTTAATACGTAGAAAATGTGGATAAAAAATAAATACCTAATATTTCTTTAATTTCCGCATTTCTTAAATTTTAGATTTTTGAATTTTTTCCAAATAAATCTTCCGTGATAAAAAAAAATGAAGTTCATATACGTAATTAGAAATAGAACAAATATGCAAAACAGTTCATAAACAGATTTTTAACAATTAAATTTTGCCTGTATAACATATAAATATAAAAGTCACATTTTAACCGCGTATATCATATATTCTGACGTCACTTTTTGGTGTCACATGTCAAAAAAGCATTTTCATTGACTGATTTTTTAAAAAAATATTCTCATCAAGCAAAAAAATTTTGCATGCTACATATTTGTGATGTGTATAAATTATATCTAAAATAAGGATTCCACGGTATGCGGTTCGACACACGGCACGGGTATAAAACTCCAGTGAAGGCGTCTTAATATTAATTTAGGGGCATAAACTGTGGCCAAAAGTGTCACGTTGTAATTTCTTCGTTGTCCACCAGGTGCCCACGCGCGGTCCTTCCCGGAAGCGTCAGTTCGACGTGGCCTCTTTGCTGGCGCCGGACTCGGGCGAAGAAACCACCGAAGAGGACATCGACGTCGTCTCCAGCGACCAGCACCAGGAGGCCTCTCCAAAACAGTGGCCTAATATGTTTCCCATTGTTAACTACTATCAAGCTTTGTTACAAGCAAGGCCGGGTGCGACTGCAGAAACTGCCACAGATACCACAGACTCTTAAGTGATTTAGTGAATTGTGTTTAAAGTGTAAGGTAATTTATACCTGAAGGCTGTCCGTTCCGTTTTTATTTATACGAATAGTCACTGTTCATATAGAGGTATTATTTATTGTTTCGTTACGTTTTTCAATGCAATTTTGATCAACGTTTACTAGGTTCATGATAATACCGAGATTTGTATATAAATATGTGTATGAAAACTGTATCTAAATATATTATATGTAAATATATACTTATATCCAGACAGAGTTATTTTAATTTTGGGGGTCACTAAAAGTCAAAAATATTTGAAAAAAAGTAGTACAGGTAAGTTCACATCGACGACATTTCTAACGGTAACTAGGTTGGAGTTTTGAGTACAGTTGGAGCTGTGTTCGAAAGCACATCGCTAAATCAAATTTATTAACTCAAACTTCTCTCAAAGGACGGTGTTATTGAAGCAAATACTGTCAAACATCGATATCACAGTACTTCACATATTTTGAATTTATCGATGAAATTTTCTACAGTTATTCGAAAAAAGCGAATTAAATTATTGGCTTCAACTAGACGCCACGAAACGTTTATTTGGAAATGTTTCATTTTTTAGTGCTCTTTTTTGTGAAAGATTATACAGACTGGCAGCAGGTCCTACGTGACATTGATATTAAAATGGTAGACAAATGTGTTTTATTTACTCCAGGAACATCCAGGGAAGTATTCATGCGTTTTTACGTTTCGATAGGAAATTAGTTGACGTTTTATAAACGTGTGTAGATAGAAATTATTTAAAATAATACTTAAGAAAAACTGATTTGTAAACAAAGACAAGGCAACTGACAAAATTATTTACATTGTACGGCTGATGTTGCGTCCGGTGTATATTTACTTTCATGAAACAGAGTTTACTGCATCCGACGTTATTTAGTAGCTAAAAAAAATTGTGTAAAAAACCGAAAGTGTCAATAGTATATTTACGTGCAAAATGTTAATATAACGTCCAGTTGCACTAATTAAAATTCGGTTTGTTGAGCTTCTGCTCTTCCGGCGGCCAGAACATCTCGGATGACAAGCAGATTTTAATTTATGTAGTCAATTAATTATCTTTTAATTAAGCATTTTACGGTAGCTTGATTCTCTTTGTTTGAATGTTTCCATATTTACATAAGATGGAATAACGTAAAAAAAAAGGACGTAAAAAACCGTCTTTACTTTGATTTTCCGTTGGTGGGGTAATTTTGGTTTTTCGAAGAGGGTTGAAAATTTGCATTCATCTATAAAAAAACACGGTCGCCTTTATTGAATGGGAAAGAATAACGAATAAAATATTATCCGCTCGGGCGAGTTGTGTAAATACAATAAGTGCGTCAGGCGGGTTGAAATAATTCTCGGAGTGTAAGTAAGTCTCGGCGGGAGACTCGAATTCTGCTAACAAAGCATTGAAACAGGGCTGTTTAGGTCGACAATTATTTACTAATTTACACAGTCCAATAAATACAATTACAATTGCTACTCTATTATAAAGCACCGGTGCATGAAACATCACATTTAGAGGCATAAAAGATCGCTCGCACAAGAATTCACTTCTTGGGGCTGAATTTTAATGGACTTTCTGTTTGTTGGACGCTGTTTTCTCACCCCTGAAGTGCACTCCACAATGCACGTGTCACACTTTCATAATTTCGAAGACGAAGAAAAGAAATTATAGTCATTTCTGGTTGTTCTCTTATTAGGCTTAAAAGCTCAGGAAATCACACGAAGTCTTAAATCTTTTTAGGGAAACGACTGAATGGCCGAGGACCACAATACCGTTCAGTGGTCGTGTCAAGTAGATTAGGACGTTACAATGAGTACTTAGTGTCAAAATCCCACAATATTTGTACCTCCTGGGGTTTAAGTACGAGCTTTTTAAAACCCTCAGATTCATTCATGGACCTGATCGAATTAGGCCGAGTACTCGATTGTGTCCGGGTTATTAGCGTTTCGAGTGCAGGAACGTGAGTCATGATTAACTTTACACAATCGAAAAACACGTCGCAAAACACCCTTCCAAGTAAAAAATAGATTTACGGAAAACTAAATAAATAACACGTGGAATAAACGTCATTTTAACTTACCTTTAGACGTCTAAATACCGTCTGAGACTACGTTTACATTATGTTTATCTTCAACGCATAACGTATTTTTTAATTAGTAGTATTTCAGAATACTGTTTTTATATCCACTAAATTTCTGTTGTGCTCTGAACTTAAAGAGGGTATTAATTATGTATAAATAGTCCTGAATGTACGAAAATGCAGGTTTTTAATTTCTATACGTCTGGTGATTTTTTTAGAAATATACATTAATATTGAAAAAAAACTGGTGTATGTAGAAAATGTATAACAGTGATGGGTTGCTATGCATGCGGCGGGTCATGTTTTTGTGGAGTCACCCGTATATGAAGGTTTCTTTGCAGTGGTCGAGTGTTTGGCCTCAGTCGGTCTCCCGAGTCGAGGAACGATGTTTAAATAACAAAAAATCCGTCGCGTACAAAAGCTGTGATTAAATGATCATGAATTAAGAATGCACCTCATTGAGTTGGATTTATAATATTGATTGTGGCCTGGAAGAGTATATAAAATGATTGTATATGTTACAATAGGAATGTTAGTGGTATTTTGAGTGACGGTTTTCTTTGTATATGAAGCTGAAGTGGTCCAAACACTTGGGCATTTAGCGTTGACGGCTCATCGGAGCTTTTGTTGAGAAGTCAGCTTCAAATAACTTCAAATATCATTGTCTTTGTTAGTTTCTCGAGTATAAAGAGTGAGCTATCTTACATTGATGAACGTTTCATTTTTGACGGGCTCATTTAACAACCAGTTTATGTGTTTATTAAATGTTGTGTTCCGATGAGTCTCTTATTTTTATTTTGTTTGTTCTATTGTACGCGATCTAACATTACACGATTTCAACCTTAAGCCACATGTTGTTTGGTCGGTTTTTGTACGGGCCGTAATTACAGACGGCCGGGCTACAAATATCGACGATAAAAGAGCTTGCAAGAAGTTTTTCTCGAGTTTAAATAGGTTTAGGATTGATTTCGAGCCAAACTCGGACGAAGGAACGAAAGAGACGCCCAGAAGCACACTTCTTAAA
This sequence comes from Zophobas morio, assembly GCF_036711695.1. Classification (NCBI taxonomy): domain Eukaryota; kingdom Metazoa; phylum Arthropoda; class Insecta; order Coleoptera; family Tenebrionidae; genus Zophobas; species Zophobas morio. The sequence continues at coordinate 10,732,366 of NW_026972149.1, forward strand.
TTAAACTTTTTCAGATGTTGATACAACGTTAAACACGAACAGACGAATCAAATTTAAACTTAACCGACGTTTATTAAACCACAAATTAAACTAAACGAAAACTCATTTACCCACAAAATATCGGCTTGAAAACACGCAAATTTGCAAAAAGGGAGCAACTTTTCCTTTTCGAGGTTATCATTAGGTTACAAATTTACGTGTTTTAAACATAAACGAGTTTGGTAATTTAGCGTGAATTGCGGTTTAAGTTTCTGGTAAAATAATCGATGGTTGGAATTTTATTGTTTTAGAACGTGAACTGAAACGTTGAAAGTACGTTAAAAAAATACCGAATTTTAACCATGAGTGATTTTTATCGAATTTTTTGTCTCAGAGCGGTAGCAACTCTTGTTGTGTTGTGAAAATTGTTTGTTGGAAAATTTGCACGTAAAATGGCGGCACGTTGTAATTTCGGTGGCGCTCTTGCGATGATTTTGCGCGGAACCTGACTGAACTAGGAAAACGGTTTAGTTTTTCGTAATTAGGCCGTCACCAAAGCTCTCGAGGAGCGACCTCTTCTGATTGTTAATTAGGTGTGGTTGGTGGTGGTGCTTTGTAAGACGATATATTGAGTTTGGTGTCAATGAAACAGTAAACACAGTAAACTAAGATGAAGAGTATGGTAGCCCTCTCGAAGTGTTTATTGTAAGCGACCTCCCCAGGAAGCTCTCAACTGCGCACCACTCCCAAGTTGAAGTTGTAGCTAATATTGACACATGCCGCCTTCTTGTTTTCAATATACCTCCGGTGTTGTGCCTCGGTGTATGCAAATAACCAATGTCCACTGTTCACGCATTTTTCTTGCTTTAATTTGTTGTGGTTACGTGACGATTTTCGTTTATTCTGCTCTGTTTTCGTATCATTTGAATTATTGCGTGTTCACCGCAGGAAAATCGACCCAACGACGGAGCTTCTACTCGGGGAAATTTATTCTCACGATAATAGCTCTTTTGTGCTTTAAAAACATTTAATATTTTCTTATCTTAAAAGAAATCTTCGTATTTGCCAAATGTTATGAAAAGAACTTATTTGTCATCCTGTTATTATTCGGGTTATTCTTGGTAAAGGCAGGTGGGTTGGGTAAAAGTGTTTCCTAAGTTTACAAAACCCTACAAAATATACATTTCGTTCCCAATTTCAAAATATTCGCTATTATTCAACTCGTCGTAACCGGACGGATTCTTGTTTAGAATCACAACATCAGAAATTTTATACATCGGCAGGTAACAGATGCCCACTGTGAGCCACCGCAATCACCATCTACTTTTATTCAAACTGACACAAGCACCAAATTAACACAGAACGAAATCTTTACACCCCCCAAATTACAACGTCTATAAACACACTGGACATACCAAAATAGTAATTTTTAATATTTAAAAAATTATCCGAAAATTTGTGTCATAACTAATTTTTTTATCTCGCTCGACTTGTATAATGTATCAAAACATGGCGGGTTTTAATTTCCATTCTGCGCGAGTGAAATTGTTTAATAAAAGCGATTAATTCGATTGAATATTTAATAAGAAACGACGGTACAATTTTAGTGAAAAATTTAGGGAGAGCCACCCCCGATTTATTACTAAAAAAAGTGTTTGTGGCAAAACGAGAGACTCATAGATATTTTAATAAACGTAACACCTAGGATAAATATTCCTGGATGTGTAAATTGTTTTGTTTTTTGTGTGTCCTCAACAATTAGTTAAAACCAGCGCCCTGGATTAATACTGGCGTGGAGGACCTACGACACTTCAAGGAAAGAACAACAGAACATGAAAGAAGTGCGAGTCATTTAGTGGATTACAATCTTCTCGGTAATACAGACATTCGGAAACAACTAGACACCGCCTATATTAACGATATTCGAGCGTATAACGCAAGGGTCGATTGATAATTTGCTCAAAATTTTGTGGATGTCTGATTGATTTTACGGCTGAATTGGACTCAGATCATTTGAAAGAAGCAACGGTTTTTAAAGGAACGTCTAAAAGTGTCCAAAATGAACTTTTAGATGCCATCAACGTAAAATATTGACCGAAGACAAAAAGGTATGTGGACAAATACTTTTTTACTTTTATTGAATGTATTTTTGCATTTATTCCGTCACACAATTTTGTCTATTTATTGGTAATAACAACCTGTTCTATATCTTCATATTTAACTCATCAATCAAATTGTCTACTTCCCCCATCGCACGAAGCTACTTTATGCATTTATTCAAACCAAATAAATTGTCAGTATGTTAATAATATATGTAGAATCGTTAAAAATAATATTTAAAAACTATAACATTCAAAAATTAAAAATCGAAAAACCAAAGAAGCTAATAAATGAAAAAGTTTTAAAATCTAATACTTAATTGAAAATTGGGGAATTTTTTATCCAGTATGAAAGAGAGCCCTTATTTTGGCCAGTCGTGTGTCCCGTGTTTTTTTTTTGTGACCCCGAAAACCCACTTTAATGCTGCCCACCATCAGAGGCATTTTTATTTATATTTTTATTCCTGAGCGTAAGCAAAGGAAGTATTATAATCGAGTCCGTCGATCGACTCTCTACTTTTACGTTTTCTCGACCTTTCATGACCCCTAGAGTACGAAGAAATAGGTCTCCCGTTTCCGTCTGTCTGTCCGTCTGTCTGCCGTCCCGGATTTTTATTAGACAGATTGTTGTCAAATTTAGTATTTATATTAGGAATATCATGTAGATAGATGGTAAAACGCTAACGAAAATTTGCCTAGTCGTCCCCACCAATAATGTGATGACGTCACTTCAAAATTGCACATAGTAAATGGGCTTTAAACTGTATGAAATAACTTAGTGCTATACGTATACTTTGCAACTCCATATTGAGTTTTTACCCGAAACGTCCAGATTTTTGGAAAAAAAAGTAAAAATTATAAAACAAAATTTTGCAATTTAATTTTGAATCTGCAAAACCGCAAGCTTTGAAATCTTGGAGATGTTTTATAATTATTATAAGCATTATAAATGTTTAATCAAAATATATTTACTTATACCCTCCAAAAATTTGATGACGTCAGCTCAAAAGTGTTCCAGATAAATCCTATCTAAAATGTACAAAATACGATGAGTCTGTACTTGTGATTTATCATTCCATTCATATTTTTTGGATTTGCATACCTATACAGGGTGACTAGAAAAATTAATGAATGCATGAATTTATATTATTTTGAGTCTGCAAAACCGAATGCTTTGAAATCTTGCAGATGGTTTATAGTTATGATAATCATGATCAATTTTTAATCAAAATATATTTACTTATCCCCTCCAAAAAATTGATGACGTCAGCTCAAAAGCTTGCCGAATAAATCCTATCTAAAATGTAGAAAATATGATGAGTTTGTACTTGTGATTTATCATTCCATTCATGTTTTTTGGATTTGCGGATACAGCGTGACTCAAAAAAATTAATGAATGCGAAAATTTATTTTATTGTTTTAATGAGTAACTACGAAACCGAATGCTTTGAAATCTTGGAGATGTTTTAAAGTTATCATAGACATGGTAAATTTTTAGTCAAAATGTATTTGCTCATCCCCCCCTAAAAAATTGATGACATCACCTCAAAATTTTGTTGAATAAATCCTATCTTAAATGTGCAAAGTATGATGAGACAATACTTGTGATTTATCATTCCATTCATATTTTTTGGATTTGCATATACAGAGTGACTCAAAAAATTTAATAAATGCGTGAATTTATTTTACTGATTTAATAAGGAACTACAAAACCGCATGCTTTGAAATCTTGGAGATGTTTTAAAATTATCGTAGGCATGATAAATTTTTAGTCAAAATATATTTACTCGTCCCCTCCAAAAAATTGATGACGTCTCCTCAAAATTTTGCTGAATAGATCCTATCTTAAATGTGTCAAATATGATTAGTCTGTAGTTGGGGTTTATCATTCCATTCATATTTTTTTGGATTTGCATATACAGGGTGACCCACTAAAATTAATGAATGCGTGAATTTATTTTGTTGATTTAATCAGGAACTGCAAAACCGAATGCTTTGAAATCTTGGAGATGTTTTAAATTTATAACCATGGTAAAATTTTGATCAAAATGTATTTGTTCACCCCCCTAAAAATTTGATGACGCCGCCGCAACATTTTGCTGAAAAAATGCTATCTTAAATGTATAAAGAATAATGGGTCTATACTTGTGATTTACCACTGCATTAATATTTTTTAAAATTGGTTATACGGGGTGTCTGAAAAAAAAAATGACTGAGTCAATTAATTTTATTGATTAAATCAAGAATTGCAAAACTGAACACTTTGAAATCTTGCAGACGTATTGGTCTTAAATTACAAGTACTATACAGGGTATTCCTTTTATCTGTTTACGCCTGACAATTTGTGCATAGGCAACATATTATACACCCCACAGACGACTTCGTCCAATTTATTTTTTTTTAATATGCAATCATAGCAATCACAAAAAAATGACAAAGATGTCGATGCCAAAAAATGACAAAATTGAAAAAATGAATACACATTTTGTTTTAAAATACCCCGCTACAAAAATGTAATACGAAAAAAACATAATAGGCATAGTCGTCACGTTTCCTACAGCGAGGGAAGTACTGTCTAAACTCTTTAGACCATTTTTTTACCTTTTTTTTTTCAAAATGAGAAGAAAGTGGTACGTTGTGGTAAATCAAGCAGATGTGGACACAAGTATATTTTGTTTGGAGTTTTGATTTTTTTTATGCAAGTCGTTTTTTTTGAAAAAAAAATGAGCAAAATGATTTCATTATCAAAATGCAAACAATTTTTATACCTATGGAGAGCAAAATTTGTAACAAACGGTCTTGTTTATAAACTGTCAGTGTTTATTTGCATCTTTTGTTGAAATGGAAAGACAAACGCTGAATTTAAGCCGGGATGAATGTGTTCAAACTTATTTTTTTCTTTGAGCCATAGCTATAACGTATTTTGGCTTAAAAAAATCTGACAGTGTAGATAATATTATTGCTCATCTGGGTGTTGAAATTATTTTTTTGTTAAACTATCCATTTTTTAGTTATTGTTGATTAAAGCAAGACCTAAAGAGGGCATTTTTTGTAAATGTAGGCCACCAAACATCTTCTTTCGTCAAGAACGAGTCAAGAAAGTGTATGATTTACGTCGGGTTGGCCACTATTGAGAGATTAGAAAGATTTAAAACCCTTGTTGAAAATGTATGCAAATGAGGTGACCGTGGGTTGAAGGTACCTGAAGGTTCTGGAATTGTACAATTATGTAGGGGTATTATCTTAATTCAATTTCAGAATAAGAAATAAATAACCGAGTTTGGATTTTTTACAAAACTGCCTAACTTGTTGCAACAGCTATAATTACTGCTGATCCCAATTGTGAGATAAGTTACAAAAATTATCAATCACTGAAAAACAAAGGAATAGAATAACTTTTTCCAAAGCACACTACGAAGATTCGATAATATGTGACACTAAGTCGAGTGTATGTATTAAATTATTTACATAAATTTAAAAATGTATTTAAGATTTTTTGACTTAGAATATAATAAATATAATGATATAAAAATATGTAGATTAAGTTAATTTGTACCCCTACTGAAAATCTTATAAAGCCTGTAAGGCAAATAATAAATTAATACTACTAATGATATAAAAATAAATAGAAAAATATAAAAATACAAATGATATTGTCTTATAAATTATAAATCTTTTTTTAGTATAAGACGAAGTTGCTGATTTCGACTCCATCGTGAATCCATAATTTCTGGGAACATGGCTTTTAAATAAAATTTTTTCCAAATAAGTTTCGATTTCTTTTTTCCAAAAATCGTCATTTCTTTCGATTAAGAAATATTCTAAATCAACCTCAGAATATATGATGAAATAACACCATTTTCTTTGTGTTATGTGAAGTTGCCCTTGGACTTGATACATGTAATCGTGCTTATATTTTAGTACAATCGATTCATCTGCTTCATTGATGACACAAAATTTAATGGTACTGTCTTTTATAGCATCTTTAATTTTTTTATTCCAGGACACTAATGATAATAGTACTCTATTCCCAAATTTTCGGGAAAATGGAGTGAGCCGTTCCTGATTTAATCAATAAAATAAATTGACTCTTTCATTAATTTTTCTGAGTCACCCTGTATAAGAAATTTAAAAAAATTTAATGCAACGATAAATCACAAGTATAAACTCATCATATTCTGTATATTTTGGATAGGATTGAATCGGCAAAATTTTGAGATGACGTCATCAATTTTTGGGGGGGGGATATACGAATAAATTTTGCTTAACGATTTACTTTGATTATTATAACCTTACAATAGTTACAAGATTTCAGAGCATTCGATTTTACAGTTTCAAAGTTATATTACATAATACTGTTATTCAGTTTTGATTTTTTTCAAAAATTCTGAATGTCTGGGGAGAAAATTCGAAACGGATTCAGACACCACAAAAGTTTTTAATATAAATTTTGGAGATCACGTTATTCCATTGGTGGTGGGGATGATTACCCAAATTTTAGTTAGCATTTAACCATCTACATGGTTTTTTTAATATACATACCAAATTTGACAACAATCGGTGCAGTTGTTTCGGAGATTACTTGTCGAATAAAAATGGATAGAGATACCAGACAGACAGACGGACAGAAATCATACCAAATATATCGCCGCTTTTTTTATTAGAAACGATAGACTGTAAAGAAAAGCTTACTAACTTTTATTTTTACTGTATCTCAGTCCCAACAAATAAAGTCAAAAATATACCTACTACGATTTCTATAATTTTGCAAGCTGAAAACAGTGGTGACAACCCCGTTCCAAAATTTCGATAAATAACTGAAATATTTATCTTGAAAATTTTAAATCTTCTAATCGCAGTGAGCTTCCTGCAATAAAGACGAGTCACCAAAAGTCATAAAATCAACTGAGGATTCAAAACAGAGATTCCGTTCCGCAGAAATCTACGGTTAAAAATTCGTCCACCACTGTCATATGATGAAACTCATGAAGTATCTTATTTTATGAAATTAAAAGAAACTTTTTATTATAAATTTTGGAGATGACGTCAACAAATTGTTGGTAGGGATGATTAGCCAAATTTTGATTAGCGTTTTACCATCTACACGAAATTCCTAATCTACTTATAAAATTTGACAACTGGTCCAGTAGTTTCGGAGATTATTTGTCTAATAAAAATGGATACAGACAGATAGACAGACAGGCAGGCAGACAGACAGACAAACAGACGGAAACGGGAGATCACTTTTTTCGTACTCTATACGTCGAGAAAATATAAATCGATTAAAATGATGAAAAACATGTAAAAACGTCTTTGATTTTCGTTTGGTTATATTATTAACAAATATAAAAAGTGCTGTGGAAAAATACTTTACATCAAAATGAAATATCTCACTTTTTGTGATGATTATAAACATTTTCTTCTCATGAGTCATTTTTTTGGTTTTTAATCCGAGTCGTTCTGTGCCCTTCATTGAAAGAAGTAGGTCAAGAAATACTACCAGCAATTTATATGTATTTAATTTCAAATAATTTTTTCTAGACATTGCTACCATTTAAGGAACGTGATAATTTTATTGTGACCTATTCCCTATTTTTTTATTGCACATATTTAGTAATCACCCTGTATAACTTTTCGATTTTACGATTTTTGGGTTTTCCAATTTTTCGATTCGATTCGTTTTTTCTTCTTTTCAGCTTTTCGATTTTGAAGAGTCTCCCGATTTTTAGTTTTTCAATGTTTCGATTTTGCAGTTTTTGTTTTTTCCAATTTTTTAGTTTCTCTTTTTATATTTCGATTTTTCAACTTCGAATAAAAAAAATGAAAAAAATCGCAAAATTGAGAAATTGAAAAATCAAAAAAAGTTAAAAACGAAAAAGAATACAGCGAAAATTTTGAAAATTAAAAAAAGCGGAACATCGAATAATTGAGAAATTCAAAAATTGCAAATTTGAAAAATTTAAAAACTGGAAAATCGAAAGAAACATTGAAAAAATAAAGAAAATGGAAAAAAAAAACGAAAAATTAGGTAAAATCTAGAAAATGGCAATTAAAAAATCGGAAAAATGAAAAATAAAAATCAAGAACTACAAAAATTGAGAAAACTTGGAAAAGGGAGAAATAAAAAATTCAGAGACAGAACTCAAAAAATGAAAAATTGTAATTTCGAAAAATTGAAAAATTGGAAAGTTTCGAAATTGAAAAATTAAAAAAATAAGTTCCAGAAACGAAAAAGCCGAAAATGGAAAAATTGACAAACTAAAGAAAATGAAATAACAAAAAATTATCATATCAAAAAACTGTGAAATATCAGAAAAAGGAAAAACTAAAAATTGTAAAGTCCAACTCCAAATACTGAAAATTAAAGAAATCGCAAAATCGTACAACTGAGAAATCCAATAATTGTAAAATTGAAAAATTTATAAACTGGAAAATCGAGGAACTGAAAAATCGGAGATTGAAAGTTTAATGAACTGAATGAACAAAAAATTATAAAATCGAAAGAAACATTGAACAAATTAAGAAAATGAAAAAACGAAAAATTGTGATATAAAATCGGGAAAATGAAAATTAAAAAATCTGGAAAATTAAAAATGAAAATCAAGAACTTCAAAAATTGAGAAAACAAAAATTTGGAAGAGGGAAAAACAAAAAATTGAGAGACAGAAATCGAAAAATTAAAAATTGTGATATCGAAAAATTGAAAAATTGGAAAGTTTCGAAATTGAAAAATTAAAAAAATAATTTCCAAAAACGAAAAAGCCGAAAATAGAAAGATTGACAAACTAAAGAAAATGAAATAACAAAGAATTGTCATATCAAAAAATTGTGAAATATCAGAAAAAGGAAAAGCTAAAAATTGTAAAGTCCAACTCCAAAAACTGAAAATTAAAGAAATCGGAAAATCGTATAACTGAGAAATCCAAAAATTGTAAAATTGAAAAATTTAAAAACTGGAAAATCGAAAAATTGAAAAATCGGAGATTGAAAGTTTAATGAATTGAATGAACGAAAAATTATAAAATCGAAAGAAGCATTGATCAAATTAAGAAAATGAAGAAACGAAAAATTGTGATATAAAATCGGAAAAATGAAAATTAAAAAATCTGGAAAATTAAAAATAAAAATCAAGAACTTCAAAATTGAGAAAACAAAAATTTGGAAAAGAGGAAAACAAAAAATTCAGAGACAGAAATCGAAAATTGAAAAATTGGAAAGTTTCGAATTTGAAAAATAAAAAAATAAGTTCCAAAAACGAAAAAGTCGAAAATGAAAAAATCGACAAACTAAAGAAAATGAAATAACAAAAAATTGTCATATCAAAAAATTGTGAAATATCAGAAAAAGGAAAAGCTAAAAATTGTAAAGTGCAACTCCAAAAACTGAAAACTAAAGAAATCGAAAAATCGTACACCAGAGAAATCCAAAAATTGTAAAACTGAAAAATTAAAAAACTGGAAAATCGAGGAATTGAAAAATCGGAGATTGAAAGTTTAATAATAATAATAATAATAATAATTTATTGTACTCAACAGAGATTAATCTCCAATTACAGAATACAAAACAAAAGTAAATAGTAGTCTATCTTACAAATAAATAATTAAATACAACGTATGCCTGCAAAATATATCTAAACATCAAGAAAAAAAAAATAGAACAGTAAGGATAGCTCATTATAAAAAAGAGTAGAACAAAATTCTGACGCTCTGTAATTATGTGTTATGCTGTAAATGTATGGATTTCGATTGAAAAAACTTCCTTACCGCTACACCCTTGGGCCAAAAAGATGCAGCCAGAATATCATTTTGATATACAAAATCGATAGTAAGTTTGAAAGAACTATATAACTCAGGAAATTTAGAGTCCAATTTAATAAGCTTAAAGTCAGGAAGACGTTTATTTTTCAGCACTTCTTCATGGGATTTTAGCTTAAATTTGATATAATCAGTAATCTTGTTCACATCAACATTAGGGTTTACTCTTGTAATATGTATATGACTGCTTTTTTTTCTGGTGACAGCTACGAAATCATGATCACTCGATGACAAATCTGACGAACCTGAACTAGAAGCTATATCTGCTGAGCCAATAATTAACTTACTTACTTTCGGCCGACGTTTTAAAGTAACACCTGTTACCTCCTTCTCAGAAGGATTTTTACCATTGTCTGAAGAATTATTTAGATCAACTTCATTACATGAATTCGTATTAGGATAAATAATAGTGTTCCGTATTTCAGGTTCACTTTTGTTTACCACTTTTCTTGCTTCCACACCACTCACGTTTTTATTCATAGTCTTACTCGAAAAAGCGTCCATTGATGATAAACTACAATCAGTGGAGCCTCCCAAGTTGTTCGAACTTTTTATCAAAATGTCTATCATCTCACTTTGCGTTTTTACACGATCCCTTAGCTCCTTTATAATTTCATCTTTTTGTTTAATAATATAATTGAAAACAGCAATATCAACCTTTTTCTCAGGACCACTCATTTGTTCCATTGTTTCAAAAAACTCAGAATCTTCGCACACAACAGGAGGCATTTTCACTTTATCACAGCAAACTAAAGACTTACTGTCCAAAATTTTTACATAAGATACACCCTTGGCACAACTAAGGTGGTACACATTATCACACGATATACATTTTAATGCACTGACAACTTTTGATTTACATTTTCTGCAGATTTGTGCAGACGTACCGGACTGACTACTACTATTGGCATCCATCTTGGCTAATCTAATTAATTAATAATAAATTAATGGATTGAATGCACGAAAAATTATAAAATCGAAAGGAACATTGAACAAATTAAGAAAATGAAGAAACGAAAAATTGTGATATAAAATAGAGAAAATGAAAATTAAAAAATCTGGAAAATTAAAAATAAAAATCAAGAACTTCAAAAATTGAGAAAACAAAAATTTGGAAGAGGGAAAAATAAAAAATTCAGAGACAGAAATCGAAATGTGAAAAGTTGTAATATCGAAAAATTGAAATTCGGAAAATTGAAAAATTGGGAAGTTTCGAAATTGAAAAATTAAAAAAATAAGTTCCAAAAACGAAAAAGCCGAAAATGGAAAAATTGACAAACTAAAGAAAATAAAATAACAAAAAATTGTCATATCAAAAAATTATGAAATATCAGAAAAAGGAAAAACTAAAAATGGTAAAGTCCAACTCCAAATTAAAGAAATCGGAGAATCGGACAATTGAGAAATCCAAAAATTGTAAAATTGAAAAATTTAAAAACTGGAAAATAAAGGAATTGAAAAATCGGAGATTGAAAGTTTAATGAATTGAATGAACGAAAAATTATAAAATCAAAAGAAACATTGAACAAATTAAGAAAATGAAGAAACGAAAAATTATGATACAAAATCGAGAAAATGAAAATTAAAAAATCTGGAAAATTAAAAATAAAAATCAAGAACTTCAAAAATTGAGAAAACAAAAATTTGGAAGAGGGAAAAATAAAAAATTCAGAGACAGAAATCGAAAAGTGAAAAGTTGTAATATCGAAAAATTGAAATTCGGAAAATTGAAAAATTGGAAAGTTTCGAAATTGAAAAATTAAAAAAATAAGTTCCAAAAACGAAAAAGCCGAAAATGGAAAAATTGCCAAACTAAAGAAAATGAAATAACAAAAAATTGTTATATCAAAAAATTGTGAAATATCAGAAAAAGGAAAAGCTAAAAATTGTAAAGTCCAACTCCAAATACTGAAAACTAAAGAAATCGAAAAATCGTACACCTGAGAAATCCAAAAATTGTAAAATTGAAAAATTAAAAAACTGGAAAATCGAGTAATTGAAAAATCGGAGATTGAATGTGTAATGGATTGAATGTACGGAAAATTATAAAATCGAAAAAACATTGAACAAATTAAGAAAATGAAGAAACGAAAAACTGTGATATAAAATAGAGAAAATGAAAATTAAAAAACCTGGAAAATTAAAAATAAAAATCAAGAACTTCAAAAATTGAGAAAACAAAAATTTGGAACAGGGAAAAATAAAAAATTCAGAGACAGAAATCGAAAAATGAAAAATAGTAATATCGAAAAATTGAAATTCGAAAAATTGAAAAATTTGAAAGTTTCGAAATTGAAAAATTAAAAAAATAAGTTCCAAAAACGAAAAAGCCGAAAATCGAAAAATTGACAAACTAAAGAAAATGAAATAACAAAAAATTGTCATATCAAACAATTGTGAAATATCAGAAAAAGGAAAAACTAAAAATTGTAAAGTCCAACTACAAATACTGAAAATTAAAGAAATCGGAAAATCGTATAATTGAGAAATCCAAAGATTGTAAATATGAAAAATTTAAAAACTGGAAAATCGAGGAATTGAAAAATCGGAGATTGAAACTTTAACGAATTGAATGAACGAAAAATTATAAAATCGAAAGAAACATTGAACAAATTAAGAAAATGAAGAAACGAAAAATTGTGATATAAAATCGGGAAAATAAAAATTAAAAAATCTGGAAAATTAAAAATGAAAATGAAGAACTTCAAAAAGTGAGAAAACAAAAATTTGGAAAAGGGAAAAACAAAAAATTCAGAGACAGAAATCGAAAAATTAAAAATTGTGAAATCGAAAAATTGAAAAGTTTCGAAATTGAAAAATAAAAAAAATAAGTTCCAAAAACGAAAAAGCCGAAAATGGAAAAATTGACAAACTAAATGAAATGAAATAACAAAAAATTGTCATATCAAAAAACTGTGAAATACCAGAAAAAGGAAAAACTAAAAATTGTAAAGTCCAACTCCAAATACTGAAAATTAAAGAAATCGGAAAATCGTATTGAGAAATTCAATAACTGTACAATTGAAAAATTTAAAAACTGGAAAATCGAGTAATTGAAAAATCGGAGATTGAAAGTTTAATGAATTGAATGAACGAAAAATTATAAAATCGAAAGAAACATTGAACAAATTAAGAAAATGAAGAAACGAAAAATTGTGATATAAAATAGAGAAAATGAAAATTAAAAATTCTAGAAAATTAAAAATAAATATCAAGAACTTAAAAAATTGAGAAAACAAAAATTTGAGAAAGGGAAAAATAAAAAGTTCAGAGACAGAAATCGAAAAATGAAAAATTGTATTATCGAAAAATTGAAATTCGAAAAATTGAAAAATTGGAAAGTTTCGAAATTAAAAAATTAAAAAAATAAGTTCCAAAAACGAAAAATCCGAACATGGAAAAATCGACAAACTAACGAAAATGAAATAACAAACAATTGTGAAATATCAGAAAAAGGAAAAACTAAAAATTGTAAAGTCCAACTCCAAATACTGAAAATTAAAGAAATCGGAAAATCGTACAATTGAGAAATCCAAAAATTGTAAAATTGAAAAATTTAAAAACTTGAAAATCGAGAAATTGAAAAATCGGAGATTGAAAGTTTAATGAATTGAATGAACGAAAAATTATAAAATCAAAAGAAACACTGAACAAATTATGAAAATGAAGAAACGAAAAATTATGATATAAAATCGAGAAAATGAAAATTAAGAGAGAGAAATCAAAAATGAAAAATTGTAATATCGAAAAATTGAAATTCGAAAAATTGAAAAAATAAGTTCCAAAAACGAAAAAGCCGAAAATGGAAAAATTGCCAAACTAAAGAAAATGAAATAACAAAAAAATTGTCATATCAAAAAATTGTGAAATATCAGAAAAAGGAAAAACTAAAAATTGTAAAGTCCAACTCCAAATACTGAAAATTAAAGAAATCAAAAAATCGTACAACTGAGAAATCCAATAATTGTAAAATTGAAAAATTTAAAAACTTGAAAATCGAGGAATTGAAAAATCGGAGATTGAAAGTTTAATGAATTGAATGAACGAAAAATTATAAAATCAAAAGAAACACTGAACAAATTAAGAAAATGAAGAAACGAAAAATTATGATATAAAATCGAGAAAATGAAAATCGGAGATTGAAAGTTTAATGAATTGAATGAACGAAAAATTATCAAATCAAAAGAAATATTGAACAAATTAAGAAAATGTAGAAACGAAAAATTATGATATAAAATCGAGAAAATGAAAATTAAAAAATCTTGAAAATTAAAAATAAAAATCAAGAACTTCAAAATTTGAGAAAACAAAACTTATAGTCTGTTTCTGTTTCTCGATTGATAATGTATGTTTCTCCAGTGTGTAATTTAGCGCATTCTTGGCGTTTCACGTATACGAAAGACCAAGTTCCTCGTTTTCTTCTGTGTGTCGCCAAAAAAATCCTGTCTAGCCTTTCTTAATTTCAAGTACCACTAGACATAGAAAACGAATTTTTCTTGGTTATTTGAACTGCAACGAGAAAAAATATTGTTTCATTGAGCCGATTCACAATTTAAATTTATTTCATTAAAAAAACTGTTTTTGATGGAGGAACGAACGAAACAGTTCGCAAGTTCTAAAAAGTGTCTCAACATTGTAGAAAGTTCGTAAATTAAATCTCGCGTTAAGTGTGAACATTTTCCAGGTCAGGTCAGGTCACAGGCGATAAAACGCGAATTTATATTTGTGAGATGTAGACGATTAGTCGGCGACGGTCTAAATCGTGGCTAAAGAACAAAAAGAATTGTCAGACTGCGTAATGAGTTGTTAATGAGCGACGGCGGTAAATAATTGTAGACGGTTTTGCGATTGGGGTATTTGGGTAGGGGCGAAATCGTCTAATTGGTATTTAGTGATTTCGGCGTGAATGGGGCAAATTAGCGGGGGCGGGAGTCGGGGTACTTTTGAGTTGCTTAATCTTCATGAAAATCAAATAGGAGAAACAGTTTCTGGAAGCTGACAACTGCCAACACAACGTACAACAACAAAGAGAGTAAAACGTCGCTCAGGGTGGTACACAATTGGCGTCGGGGTGTGAGGTTTACATTATTGCGCGTTTACTCGCTGTTTCACACCACCGTACAGATCTGAATAATTCAATAACACTCTAAATAGGCGGCACTAACATTAAAAAGACGCGTTCGAGCCAAAAGCTGAATTTAAATTTTTTTAAAGGTGCACCCGGAGCCGCCGCGCAAAAAATATTTTTACGAATTAGCGCTGACAGCCCGCCTGTCATCGCTTTGAAATTATGCGCATAATTTAATCTGCGTGGCGTTTGTTTTATTTTGATGAAATACATCGAACCGACGCGTCAAAGTGTAATTTTATTGCCGGCAATTTGGGAGAGTTCGGGTAAGATTCAGACACACCCTTTCGGACATCAATCACGGGTAATTGGCAATGTTGCAATTTCGAGCATGTTCGTATTTAGACGAGGACTAATGGGCGGAAGGAGCGACGATGCAACGTGGAGGAAAAATATAAAACACTTTCAATGGCACTTACTTTTCCATAATTTCTACATTTTGCATTGAAAAATAAATGGCCCATTTTAAAATGCTACTTTGTGAAACCAAAGAATTTCAAATAAAAATAACAGAAATTCTTCGCTCCCCCGCTTTTACTACACCGGTCCCAGCGGTTTCTACAATTTGCCGAACAGGGCCGCACTCGCCCCACAAAATTCAAACATTGTTCAACTCGCTTAGAGTTTATTATTTCTTAAGTCTACAAGAAACGACTAAATTATACTACTGGTTCTAACAACCCCATCTCTAATACAAAAATAGCACTTTAATTTTAACAGAAACAAACAATGGTGTCAGATTCCGCTGCAAGCATTTTACCAATCTGGTGTACCATGATTAATAACGTTCTATTGAAGTGTCAAAAATTATGAATTTAATATCACCCACTGATTGTTGATATTAATTTTAGGAATCCAGTTTAAAAAACACGGTCAATTCCTATAATCCGAATGATTTATTTTTCGTATCTTACAAAAATTCAATATTCGAAACATTCGGTCCCAAATTGAATTTTCTAATAAACACAAAATTTCATTCCACGAAGTGAGGACGAAAATAACTTCTGGAGGTCGAAATCTAAAAAATGTCGCTTTTGCAGTGGAAAAATGGTCGAAAATTTCAAAATTTTTCGTTTCAAAAAATTTACTAAAATTCCCTCAAAAAATCTGGTATATAGATTTCGTCGTGCTCATCCCAAAAATATAGCGTGTTTATGATCACAGAGCAAAATTTTCGAAATACAAGGCTTTAACATGAACTTTTTGAAAAATTCAAAGTATAGCGATATTTCAATTGGCTATTTTGGAAAAACTGTTCCAGTTATCGAAGAAACGAACCCGGAAATGAATTCTAGAGCTCGAAATCTATAAGAAAATGTGTTTAGTTAAGGTTCGAAAATTGTCGAAAATGGGTGGAAATTTGAATTTTGAAAAGTAGTTGAAAAATTCCTAAAAAATTTTGAGATACAGATCTCGACGGGCTGATTTGAAAATTATAGCATGTTTATGGTATATCGGGTGACTGGAAAATGGCGGATTAACTCGTCAGTACGTTATGTACGAAGGTTTAGGGACTCCCAAAAAAATAATAAGAACATTCTTTATGATGTAGATTATGAAAAAAACCTGATTTTATAAAAATAAAACTGGCAACACCGTACGTACCTAATGCGTGAATACCTCCGGCTGATTCCTTAGTGACGATGGTGACTAAAATCCACCAGTAGTCCTTAATCGTTGTGCATGATTATTGTTACGTTGTACGGGCGAATAAAATGGGCGTGGGTAAAACTCAACAATTTATTTCTTAATAACTCGTATTTACACGACTATTGCAACGATTATGTACAAACTATTTCCGGCGCAACTGGGCTGGCTCTTCTTAACATTCGCTGGACTCGTGGTTCGACTGAATAATGTATCCCGAACGCCGCGTTCGATGAGTTATCACCGGCGTACGACCAGAAAGCTCTCGACGGCCAAAGCCGTCGTACCAAGGCGGCGTAAGGGTGTATTTCGTAACATTATTAATAAAACAAGCTGTAATTTTTCATTAATAAATAAACCAAAAAAAAAAGAAAAACGTTTAATAGGACATTTATAAATTATAAACAAAAACAAAACGATCGAAAGAAAAATCCATTAAAGCATAACCAACTAAACACTAGAGAAGATGTTCAAAATTTCTGCCTTGTGCATTTAAGTAAACTGGTAATGTTTCCAAATTTTGATCATTTTTTGTTATCAGTACTTACTAAGATAAAACTGACTTTGGCAAATGAGACATTCTCTAAGAAAAGCGAGGGCGGGTGGGCGGGGTTAGTACCTGTTAAAATAAGATCGATTTTGGCAAATGACATATTCGCTAAGAAAATAGAGGGCTGGTGATTGGGGCTAGTACCTGCTAAAATAAGACCGATTTTGGCAAATCATAAACCCTCTAAGAAAAAAGAGTGGGTGAACGGGGCTAGTACCTGCTAAGATAAAAGTGATTTGCAAATGAGGTACCCTCTCAGAAAACTGAGGGCGGGTGGCCGGAGCGAGTATTTGCTAAAATAAGACCGATTTTGCCAAATGACATACACTCTAAGAAAAAAGAGGGCGGGCAGGTGGGGCTAGTACCTCCTAAGATAAGACTGATTTTAGTAAATGACGTATCCTCTAAGAAATTACATTAAAAAAAAAATAAAAAACGCGGTCCCAAAATTAACTTAAATACAGGTCAGGTCAGAATTTTACAAAAATAGAACACCAAAATAATACACAATGAGTACCCAAGACTCTCCCGAATTAAAAAAAAAAAAACACTGCAGTACTCAAGACTTTTTCAAATTAATAAAAAATAAAACACTAATAGTTTAAAAGATTTTTTCAAGTTTATCCAGCAACACAACACCAAATTTCTTCCGTAAATAAAACACTATTAGGGACGTAAAATTAACTGCGAACCTTTTAAACGTAGGGTTTTGAACCATCATTTGATTGTTGAGAGCGTAGCGGAGAGTTAATGCGTCATTTTCCAGACACCCGGTATATACCAAAATGTTCGAAATATTCGGCTTTAAAGTGATTTTTTTTAAATTGCAAAAATTTCTAATTTCAAAGGGCGATTCTGGAAAAATGGTTGGGGTTATCGAAAAAACCAACTCGGAAAGGACTTTTAGAGCTCGAAATCTACAAGAAAATGTATTTAATCAAATTTCGAAAATGCTTAAAAATGGGTCGAAATTTGTATTGAAAAAATTTAACTTTTAAAAAAGTCGTCTAAAAATCAGCAAAAAATTCTGAAATGTAGATCTCGACGTGATAATTCGAAAAATGTAGCATATTTATCGTCAAGGACATCTTAGAAAGATTCGGTTTGAAATTATTATTTTTTTTTAACTCAAAAATCGACATATTTCGATTGGCAATTCCGGAAAAATAGTAGGAATTATCAAAGAAATAAGGCCGATATCTGTAAGGACATGTATTTAGTTAAATTTCGAAAATCGTCGAAAATGGGTCGAAATTTGCATAAGGTAGTAGGTACATAGGTAGTGTAAAATTTCATTTTTCAAAGAGTCGTCCAAAAATTCTCAAAAAATTCAGCCTTACAGATTTTAACGTGCTGATTCCAAAAATATAGCGTGTTTAATTCACGGAGAACATTTTTAAAAGATTCGGTATGAAATGCTAGTTTTTGAAAACTTTTAAAAATTTCGATATTTCAATGGTCGATTCTGCAAAAACGATTGGAGTTATCGAAGAAACGAAGAAGCCGGAAGAAAATATATTTAATTATATTTTGAAAATAGTCAAGAATGGGTCAAAATTTGAAGAATGGGTTAAAAATTTCACTTTTGAAAAAGTTCTCTAAAAATCCGCAAAAAATTCTAGTATATAGATCTCCACGTGCTGATTCCAAAAATATAGCGTGTTTAGGGTCGTGGAACACAATTTTCGAAATATTCGGTTTTAAACCAAATTTTTAAAAATTATCGAAGAAACGAACCCGGAAGTGATTTCGAAAGCTCGAAATCTACAAGAAAATGTTAAATTTCAAAAATGGTCGAAAATGGGTCGATATTTGAAGAAATGGAAAGTATTGGAAAATTTTCATTATCGAAAAAGCTGTCTAAGAATCCACAAAAAATTCTCCGATATAGATCTCGTTGCTTCAAAATGTGTAATTTAGGTCTCGACGACCTGAATCGAAAAACACAGCGTATCCTGGACCAAGATTCCGAAATAATTGTTTTCAAATATCCCAAAAATTCCCATTCATGTGATGTGATCTGTGGTTTATAAACTATTTTATCTCCTGACATTACAGTACTAAAATTCACATTGAAATGACAGTTTTAATAAAATAATAAAAACGATTGTGTTCAGAAGTCTGATAACGTCATCTGTAGTAGATTTCCAAATATCCAAAATATGAAAATGAGGTATAATCAACGACAAAAACTATTATATATCTAGTAATATGTATGTGTGGGATTTGAAATGGTTGACATTTTTTGTATGTTTTTAACTTACTTAGCTTCTGTCGCATGTCGATATCTCGATTAGTAACACAATTGTTGGTTGTGGAACAAAATATGGGATACCTTGGTGTGTAAGAATGACTTCTGTAAAGACAGATACGGTGTGACAAGTGTCGAATTTTGTATTTGTTAATGTAAAAGTTTGCGAATCCGGCCCTGTTTCGGAGGGGGAGACGCAGCGCCTAAAACGAAGCGGCACAAAGTTATCCTACGGCGTTTATGTATATATTCTGACGTTTTGCAAAATAGAGAAAATACCTTATTTTCCCCGCGTTACGTGTTACACGAACACAATACTTGGTGTAAATTTAATAATGACGCTTTTAAGAAGACGCATTTCCCCTAATTAAATTATGAGCTTTCCACGTTATTAAAATTTCACTTCTAAGAAGCTGGAACACAGTTAATGTCCCAAAAATGAACTAAATACGTCAGCAAGATTGAAACAACGAAACTTGATTAAAGCTTTTAATTCGCTCCCCGATTTACCTATTTTGAGCCGGCGTGGAAAAATTTAACTAGACCTTCGCTGGAAATAACATATTTTGGAAAGATGTTGTCGTCAAATAATAGATTGACAAAAATTGTTTTTGATCTTATTTTCTCGCATGTAAAAATTCCGAACACACGTCCTGAATTCAACTGCACATATAAGCGACGAGAATATGAAAATACATAAGGGGTGAAAAACTCGCCCTGAAAAATACGCAGCAAACATTTCGCCCTAGCAAGTGCGGCAATACACGAAAACATTGAACTTTAATGTGTCTGCTAATAGATTAAGCATTTCACAAGCGGCGGAATCGAGATAATTACAGAGCGAAGTGTATCACAACCTTATTGCTGCCGCTCAAACTTGCAACTCATAACGACGCTTAGAATGTGAGAGGACGCACAAAACATCTCCGCACCCAAGCGACGGCAAAAGAACGTCGCTCTGAAGCGCTAAAACGGACACAAAGCGAGACACAAAAAATCCAAATTAGTGTTATCCGTAATTAGTGTCCGGTAATTAAAATCTATGGCCGAAGAAAAACACGAATTTAAAAATTTAAGCGCATTTTCAAAAATTCATTTCTTGTAACGACCCAAAAATTCCATACTAGAGATGTACACAGTTCTAAGTTCAAAAGTTTGAAAATTGTATACCATCCGCCTAATGACTTTTTAATTTTTTTATTTTTTATAAATGCATTTTTGGGTCACTAAGTTTGAATTGTTGTAAATCAAGAGAAAAAACTCTGTTCCAGTGGCCCTTTGACGTTTTGCCACAGAAAATAGCCTCACAGTCTATTCTTAAGGCGATGCGTCCACCAGTGAGTACTCAGAAGCGGTGTTAAATTATAACCTATACTATCTACAAAAGCACTCAGATAAAGGCTGAGATATTAGTTAAAAATAAAAGCATTGCAGCGCTAAAAACAACATATGACAGCCAATCAGAGCCCCTCATTAATTATAAAGCCGACGAAATTTTATCGAATGATTCTTTTTGGTTTGTATGCTTTTTTCAGGTGAGCGTTTTAAGTGGAGAGTTATTTTGATTGGTGCTATTGAAATGAAATTGAAATAAGGTTATTATTCAATTATTTCACGACCAAATATATATCAGGACGACGTTTTTTACGCGGTGAATAAATGACCACTTAAGCTAATTACGTTTAAACTATATATTATAATCCGAAGAAAATTAAATAAAGCAATAAGATAAATCGGAACAACTCTCACATCATTTCGCATGATTAACGTTACAGCGACAGTTAATTTGTACTATCCTTATATTAATCAATCAATAATTTTTGCATATTTTCTCGTTTCTATAGGAATTGCAATGTTGGCATCTTCTGGACAGAATAAATTATATTACTATTACTACAACGATTTTAGTGGTGACTTATTGGAGCGACAAGTATGACATTATTCGCGTGTTTGCTTGTAAGAGGGCTTTCAGACGTAATGATAGACTTTAGTGCTTTATTAAAATGCACATGCGCATCAAAGCATAAATAAAATTGTTTACAGGAAACCAGTCGGCGCGAGAGCAAGTCATGGGTTTACCCATTAGCGTAACCCCTGGTGGAAAAGGCGGTGTTTACCGGGCCTACCTGATGGGTTAAATTAATGGTGTGTTAATAATAATGACGGCGCCGTCGTAGACTAAATAAAACGAACAACGATATGTGCTCGAGAAGGTTATGATAGTTTAAAATTAGTTATTTTTTAAAGGCAGAAGCAGCCTTTATATCAACCAGAAGTGTATACATCCGAATTACTGATATATGGAAGACATAACACACCACACTGTATATAACCATCCGGCTCCGATGGACCATTTTATTACTGTATGGAGTTACAACTCCTCACTAGAATATCAACACAGTCATTAATTAATTAATCAATTCTCGGACCTTTCCCTCATTCAACGTGCGTCGTTGCTATAAATATTTGATTCGAACTGTACAATTCTATAAAAAATAACCACACACCACACACTGTGTGTCGAGTATTTTTCCGCTCGGTTTGATGATGACCGGCACATACATATACACGGTGTCAAACACCGTTAAATGTCATTCGGATCAAACCACTCACCATTTAATTAGGAATATAATTCCAAGCAATTTATTCGTTAAATAATTAGTTACACAAAAGATTACACAATCAATTACAATTAAAAAACTGATTGACGCTTTGATAGCCATTGTTCGGCTATTCCTCCATTACACAAACAAATTAAAACTGCCATTTAACAAAATGGCTGCGACTCATGGAACGAATTTTAGAAATCGCATCGTATGTGGGTATGTTTTGACGTTGTTTTAAACGACAATGAACCCTATAGAGCAACACAAACGTCCTGACCATCACCTGCAGGTATCACGAAAGTAGCAAGTCATTTTAGTATACATTTCTGACAAGAGAGCCACATAATATGGGTATGAGTGCCGACAAAGATGTTTTATTTCTAAATTTGTGCCACTTACTATTCTGTGGAGACGAGAGGATTTTTAGCGTCTGGACAAGGCCGTGAAGACAAACGCTGATATTTATTTTTTGGTTTGTCTATGCTACAGTGATGGGGAGAAGGTCGCCAAATACTAAACCACTAGATTATTTTTGGCTACATTTTCGCACAGTCGTGTAATTTTGCCTTTACCGCGTTTGGTAATTTGACGTGTGGTCAGTCTGATGCAGAATTTTCTCAGGATTACGATTCCATCATTAATTTTCCAATATCTCTTCAAATAAGCGAGAGAAACGCCGATTCGTCTGGCCCCCTTGATTTTTTTAAATTATCAAAATTCGGCCAAATCGATCAAGCGAGATGTCTATTTCATGCAGAATTTTCTCAGGATTACGAATCCGTCATTAATTTTCCAGTATCTCTCCAAATAAGCGCTAATAAGTTAGCACTGGTTTTCGATATATTTTTTTTTTTTCTAAAAAGGAAAAATTTTGTTTGGCTTCTAGGGTAAAAGCGAGCGTTTTAAGAAGAAGATTCGGCCATGGATTCCAAAGGCTGATGAAGTTTTGAAAACAAGAAAATGTTTAACCGTGTCTCCTTCAAATAATTTCATTGTCAAATGATAACATAACCATTGTGTGCATGCGCATAATTACTTTGAGATTTCCGAGGTAGGCAACCCAATTAACGCATTGGAATACAATTTGTATATCTACATTAATAACAAATAATATCGCTTTTATAAAGTATAGTTATTTAAATATTACCTCTCGTTTATTTATTAGAAAGAAACACCGTTATCTACATTGAATTTTAAAAAGTTTCAATTGAAAACTAATAATTTATATTAGGTGCACCAACATATTTGAAAATTCATCATAATTCATTTTCGTATAAAATCACTGTTATCAATTATTATTCTTTTTTACAAAAGTACGATGTTTTTATATCTAATTACTAAGAATAAATGTTGTAACAGTAAATTTGGCAAAAGTATTCTTCTTTGTAATTTTTGAAACAATCGTGTAAAATTACAATTGTAAAATTTTTGTTCGTTGAGTCTCAGCCATTTTGTTAGATTGCAGTTTTAATCGTTTGTGTAATGGAGGAATAAAACAATGGCTATCAAAGTGTCAATCAGTTTTTTAATTGTAATTGGTTGTGTAATCTTTTGTGTACCTAACTATTTAACGAATAAATTGCCGGGAATTATATATTATATTCCTAATTAAAATGATGAGTAGTTTGATCCGAATGACATTTAACGGTGTTTGACACCGTGTATATGTGATGTGCCGGTCATTATCAAACCGAGGGGAAAAATACTCGACACACAGGATGTAGTACGTGGTGTCTTTTTGTAGAATTTATTATGCAGTTTGAATCAAATAACAGCAAGGTTAGAGAGTTGATTAATTAATTAATACTTTATGATTAATTAAGGAGAATTAGGATGAAGCCGAGATACTAGATATAATTTTGGGTGGAAAAAAAGGAATAAAAATTGTTTAGAAAGACAAGGTAAAAAGAGGAAATAAAAAAACATGCAGAAGTGCAATCAAATTGATAAATTAAGAAATCATGACTATCAATCCAAATTTTTATTGTTATCAAAACCCTTATACAATTTAGTTTTTGCGTCTAACAACTGTAAGCATAGTGGACAAATGGAGTAGCTATGTTGATATTCTAACTTATGTCTTAATCCCTGAGAAATAAGAGTAGAAACCTGTTTCCAGTGGAGGAATTGTAACTCCAAAATGGTCCATCGGAGCCGGATCGTTATTTACAGTGTAGTGGGTAATATCTTCCATATATCAGTAATTCGGATGTAGACAAATTTGATTGATAAAAAACTTGCTTCTACCTTCTAAAATTGGACTAACTTTAAATCATCATAACCTTCTCGAGCATTATGTCGTTGTTGGTTTAGTGTACGGTCGGCGGCGCCATCGTTGTTATTAACACACCATTAATTTAACTGATCAGGTAGGCCCGGTGAAGACCGCCTTTTCCAGCAGGGGTTGTGCTAATGGGCAAACCCATAGCAACCATGACTTGCTCTCGCTCCGACTGGTTTCCTGTAAACAATTTTATTTATGCTTTGATGCGCATGTGTATTTTAATAAAGCACTAAAGTATATCATTACGTCTGAAAGCCCTCTTAAAAGCAAACACGCGAATAATACCACACTTATCGCTCTTGAATTACTCGGAAAAAATACGTACGCAAAGGTAGCCGGATAAGTCACAACTAGCAGGTTCTGATCGCGCAGTGTGAATTCTAAATCATTACTAATTCGTTCTTTAAATCAAAATGACCCAGTTATTAAGTGAATAAGGTCGAATTCATCACTTGGTTCCTGTAGTTTTTGTTGTGTGAGGTTGAACTTTTGCCGACGTGACAATGGAACGAAAAAAAAAGTTCTGTTCGTGTCGGCTGGCACCTTACCAAGAAACAGGAAGAGTGAGGTAGTAATTTAATTTAATTAATTAGCAGCACGCACGCGTATTCACACCGACGTTTCGAATTTTAGGTGGTGCGTGGGACACGAGAAGGACTGGCAAACCAAGCTGAAGCGGCTGGTCTTCGTACCGATTATCCTCCTCCCGATCGTTATTTTCGTCATTTTCCTCACAAGGCACACAGGCACTGAAACCGCTGCCGACAACGCCATTTGTAAGATCGCCTCCTGTATTTATACAATATCATATTTCGCGGGTTTCCAGCGATGAACAAATTCGACCAGAACGAACTGCTGGAAGACGAAGACAGAAGAGACGTCTTGAAGGATGCCAAAACGTCGTATGTTCCAGATGTTTTGAATAACAATAGCACCACCAACGGACGAAGAAAGAGGGAAGTCACTCTTCATCAACAGAATGTGAGTACACGTGCCTAGAAAATCATCGCGCTGATTCGTGGTGTTTATCTACTTAAATTGAAAACGATCTGCCTACAGTTCGTTAAAAAGGGGCGTTCTGAGGCGCCAGAAAGTTTTGAAAAAATATATTGTGAGACTTAAAAAACTCATAATAATAATAAAAAAACATAATATAAGAAAACTACAAGAAATCAAATCAAAGTGGGCTGTGGTTTTTGCCGCCTCGTCGAAAGTTAAACTGTAATCAAACTATCAACGTTTACCAGGAAGTGTGACTATTACATATTTCAGTAGTAAATCGATGTTATATCATTTATAGACACTCAGTTCTAAGTATATAATGTATGATAACATAACATTGATAACAAAGTCATAATTGTTAATTAGTAAACAAATTGAGGTAACAATTAACATAAAATAACATGCAACTGATTGTCAAATCATACTGGGCCATGTTTTCGAAAAAAATTAATTCAATGGTAAATTGATTTTACAATCATTTATAGACACTTGCTACTAAAACAACTTAATTCTGTATTAACTGCACATGCGCCGCTTACCGTATGACTTATCTGTCGCCAAATTAATTTTCCTTTTTCGAAATTTTGTATTAACACGCCATCTAAAATTGAAATTTTAGTACACCGATTACGATACAGACAACGAATTTAATATCACTGATTATTTTCAAAATTTTGAGTCAAACACCCTACAGTGGACAGTAAGTCGTTGCGCAAACTTTACTTAATTTACAACTTTGTGATTTTTGAGTTGTCCCTTCCAACCAAGCAGGATGGAAACGGACTGGAACCCACACTGGAAGAAAGTCCAGAGATTCCCGACGAAAGCACCTTATTCTGGAAGAGCAAACTCGACTACTATCAAATCAGAGAGCTTCAAGGTATTTAGTTGCTTGGTGTGATCACAGAATGAAAATTTTCTACTTTAGCCACCACAATGAAAAAATACATGAACATTTCGTCCGACCCTTGTGACGACTTCTACGAATTTGCTTGCGGTAACTGGAATAAGTATCATAGTATTCCAGCGGATAGAACATCGTATGACACTTTTGAGATGCTGAGAGAGAATCTGGATATAGTATTAAAAAATTTATTATCGGAACCAATTGATGACGTAGGTCTATATCAATAAACAAACCATAAATAATAATGATTAATTAAAGGAGGAAGTTCACTACATGAACACCACATTTTTCAACCGTACTATGAAAGCGACCACGAAAGCCAAGTTCTTCTACAAATCTTGCATGAACGAGGGTAAATCTCCACTTATTCAAATTACCGCTTCAATATTTTTATGACGTTTATTTAGAAAGACTGAAGCAAAGGGGTGAAAAGCCGTTAATGAAATTACTTGATGACTTGGGCGGGTGGCCAATTATTCAGCCAGATTGGGACGATACGAGTTTTCAAGTGGAGGAATTGATGGCTAATTTGAAATTATACAACAACGATATTTTGATAATGGAGTGGATAGGGCCTGATATAATTAATTCGAAAAATTACATCATTCAGGTACGGAAGGGGTGAGCTTTGACCCGACGCTCCCTATCTCTATTTGTAGATCGATCAAACCAGTTTGGGTTTACCTGGAAGAAGTTACTTTCTGGACCCTTCGTACTCTAAATATTTGGATGCATATAAAGCGTTTATTCTAGCCGTTTCAACGATTCTGGGGGCCCCACTAACCGAAGCGGTTGAAGATGTTAACGATTTGATCAACTTTGAAACGAAATTGGCAACTGTATAAGTTTCCAAAAATTTGGACTTACTCTATAGTGTCAATTTTAGATCATGGTTCCTAGCGAAAATAGGCGCAACGTTACAGATTTATACCTCAAAACGAACATAGGGGCACTTAGAAACTACTTTCCTCAGTTTGATTGGGTACACTACTTTCGTATAGTCTTGGGACGGGACGTAGATCTAGAAGAACCCATTGCGTGTTACTGTATGGATTATCTATACAAGTTGTTTGACATTTTGAATCAAACGCCACCAAGGTACGTTTTTTCGTTATAAAACAACCACAAACTAATCCATTTCTAGAACAATTGCCAACTACCTGATTTGGAGATTCGTACGCCATAGAACTAATAACCTAGACAACCGATTCTTAGTGGCCAAACAAAGGTAAATTTAATAATTTTGGTTTTTCTCCAAAGTTTGTAGATTTTATTTTGTTTTATTTGGCCGGGAAAAAGCCCCTCCGCGGTGGCAATTTTGTGTCTCTCAAGTTAACACCAATATGGGTATGGCCTTAGGGAGTCTCTTCGTCCGAAAATACTTCGACGAGAATAGTAAAAATGACGTAAGTTTAAACTCTCTCTAAAGTTTGACTCTCCAATCACTTATTTCAGACTTTAGAAATGACGAAACACCTCCAGGAAGCTTTTCGTCTCATTCTTAAAGAAAATAAGTGGCTGGGGGACCACACTAAGAACTACGCCCGCAAGAAAATCGACAAAATGAATTTAAAAATTGGTTATCCGGATTTTTTGCTCGACGAGGATGAGTTGAGTGATCGCTACTACGACGTGGATGCTCACCCTGATTACTTTTTTGAAAATACGCTGAGTATATTGCGGCATTTGACTCGAATCGAGCAAACAAAAATCGGGACTGAGGTTAATAAGACGACGTGGAGGACGGCTCCTGCGGTTGTTAATGCTTACTATAGCAGAAACAAGAACCAAATCAGTAAGTAGATGGTCCGTTTTATCTACTATAACGCTTGAGTTTTTAGTTTTCCCGGCTGGAATTTTACAACCACCCTTCTATCATAAACATTTTCCGAAGTCTTTAAACTTTGGGGGTATCGGGGTAGTAATAGGTCACGAGATTACGCACGGGTTTGACGACAAAGGTCGGCTTTTTGACCAATATGGTAATCTGCAACAATGGTGGAAGGAGGATTCGATTTATAACTTCCACCAGAGGGCAAAGTGTATGATAGATCAGTACAACTCCTATATTATACCGGATGTTGATACATACATGGACGGTTTCATCACCCAGGGAGAAAACATAGCAGATAATGGTGGACTTAAACAAGCATTTAGGGTAAACAAAATATTAACATTAAGTAGCCCGATAGTGATTTGTGCCACTTCACAGGCTTATGAAATGTGGTCGAAATACAACCCAGAAGCCGACGAAACACTTCCTGGAATAAACCTAACCGGGAGACAATTATTTTTTTTAAACTTTGCTCAAGTAATAAGAAACTCAAGTTTTATAACTTTACTAATCCGTATTCCTTAGGTATGGTGTGGTAAACAGAGGATTGACACAGTTAAAAGTAGATTAAAAGTTGCTGTCCACTCTCCGGGAATTTTCAGGTAATTTATTAACACTAGAAATGTAAATTAATTTAAATTGCGCGCGCTTTGTGCCATGGCGCCATCTTCTTGAGACCGACTTGAGACACATTTAGTGCCATCTGTGATTGATTTGTTTCAGAGTGATTGGCACCTTGAGTAATTCCGAGGATTTTGCAAGGATCTACAACTGTCCAATCAATAGTGGGATGAATCCATCCGAAAAGTGTAGCCTATGGTAGAATAATTTTTTTACAAGAAGTAACTAGTCAATATTTTGATATACATTTAATACTTTTGTAAAAAATAACTTCAATAAACTATTTCTAAGACACGTCTATTTTCCTATGCAAAAGTCTTTAAAAATCACATCTAGTAGTTGCTCTGTGGTTGTCACCCCCACCAAGTGGCCTAGGTGCCTTAAGGCTTTTCTCAAATGCTCTGCCATTAAGACGGTGTCACTGGAAGTTGTGAGAAAGGTAGACAAACAGCTAAGACACTGACTTAAGTGTTGTCTGTGCCTCATCTGATTCATGCTAGGATGGTCTTCTGAAGGTTCTCCACACCTAGACAAACGTGTCAAAAGAATCAAAACACCACACGATACTTACAAAATTTTCAGTTTTTGTGTCATACTATCAACGAGATTTGGAACCCCTTCTTCGTTTTTACATGACAAAAAGTTGATATTTTTGTTGTCAAAAGTGACTTCAGTTTGGACTAGATCCAGTTTATTGAATACTATAAGACAATGTTTGGTGAATAATCCCTCAAATTCGTACTTTTCGTTAGAAACCAAATCACTTAAACCAAGTTTGTTTACATATAATTTAAGAAAATCTATAACTGTACATGAAGTGTTACATTGTACCCATTGTAGATACTTTTGACTATCTACAACAAGTATAACCAGATCAGAATTTTTGTAATTTTGTAAAGCCCTATTGATGCCTTCTTTTTCAATAACATCGTGAGTTTCCTCTCTTAAGCCAGCTGTATCAGCAAGAACTAGTGGATAACCACCTATATTTAACGTGACTTCTAAAATATCCCTTGTGGTGCCTTCAATAGGGGTGACAATCGCAGCCGGTCGCTTACACAACAAATTCAACAAACTGCTTTTCCCGACGTTTGGTTCACCCAAAATTACCGTCTTCACCCCAGTCCGCAACAATTCTCCTTTCCTCCCGTCCGCTAAATGACTCTCAATTTCGTCCTTTAACTGCGTTACGTCAGACACAACTTTTTCTAACACCCCTTCATCTATTGTTTCTGTTTCTTCAAAATCAATATGAGCCTCTACATGAGCCACTGATTTCACCAAAACCCCTCTCCATTTATTGTATAACTTGCTCAAAGCACCTTGTGTTTGCAAAAACGCCTAAATTAATGAATGAATGACACACTTGGTCAAATTTTCAAGTCACCTGTTTTCGCTGGAGTTCAGTTTCTGCCGCCAATAAATCCGCTAGACCTTCAACTTCAGTCAGATCTAGTTTCCCTAGAGGCAGTAAAATATATGTAATGACTTAAGACACTTCATTGTCTGGCTTTAATTTACCATTGAAAAAGGCTCTTTTGGTAAATTCCCCAGGCTCAGCTAAGCTACACTCTGAAACAGTGGACAGCGCCTCCAGTACTGAATTAACGACAGCCAGTCCTCCGTGAACATGAAACTCGCAACTGTCCTCTCCAGTGAAGCTGTGAGGGCCTACTTTAAGTTAGTATAAACCTCAATTATGTATATAACCTGGGAACCATAAAATGAGGCCTTTATCTAAGGTTTCTAGGGTTTGGGGGTGTTTGACGCTCCGTAAAATCGCCATTCGGGGTTGAGGTGGATGAGACAGTCCTGTGAGACATGTTAAAGCGTTTTTAGTCGCCGCCCCCGAGACTCTAATCACGGCCACCCCACATTTACCCTGACCTACAAAAAATATATATAACTATGAAAAATCAAGCGACTTTTACCTGAGGATAACGCAAAAATCGTGCTACTGTGTCTGATTTGTGGTTTTATAAGTCGCAAAATTCTTTTGAACATTTTTAATTTCGAAGTTAGGTTAAGTTCCCCCACCCGGCATACCACATGGGGGAGATGGTGATATCAGAGGTGATATCTAGGGACTTTCACGTCGTATTGGTGTGGTTACCATCAAGGACATTCGAGTCATCTGGTTGGTGTCAGAGGCGTTCAAAACACAGTGTTATTTTTTTGAATTTTATTACTAAAAGAAATCAAAATGTGTGCGAAAATGGCATTTCAACACCAAGCTGGAACGGCTATGGAGTGTTTGAGTGTAAGTAATTCGTTTCTTGGGGGTGAGTCAAATGGGCGTTGTGTTTCTGGGAAAATGGTTAAGTGTGACTCATTAGCATAATGCACTAGCAATAATCACTGTTTATCTGTACTTTATCTTTTATCACTCCGTTTAGATACCTATAACGCTACATAAAGAGGTCGACGGGGATACGATGCGCTGCGGCTTTAAAATTGGTGGAGGAATCGACCAAGATTTTCACAAGAGCCCTCAAGGATACACTGATAACGTAAATAAAAAAAATTGAAAAAAGTACGAACTTAATGGTTTTTTGTAGGGGATTTACGTTACAGAAGTACATGACTCAAGCCCCGCCTCTAAAAGTGGTTTAAGAGTGCACGACAAAATTTTGCAGTGTAATGGGTACGATTTCACCATGGTCACCCACAAAAAGGCGGTCAGTTACATTAAGAAACACCCGGTGTTGAATTTACTAGTGGCCAGGAAAGGCGTCACATCAACATAATCACTTAAATTTACACTAAGTTTACTTTTAATTTGTTCCAGTTACCAATAATTCCAATATTTTAAGTGATTTAGACTTAAGTAAGTCTTAATGTAAGATTTATATGTTTGGATATCAAATCTAGTGGATTTCAGTTTATGGCAAAGTGTTGTTACATTAATTATAGGGCTATTTGAAGTTTTTATTTGAAAAGTCTATGTGAAGTGTTAGTGGCTAGTTGCTAAGGATATATTTTCAGTCAGTATTGCAAATGGTAGCACTGCATCAATGTCTACTTGCTTAAATGGATTGCATTCAGCATTTAGTCGCTCAATAATTAAAAAATCTATTTGCAAATTAAGACTTTTTATTTCAATCAGTAATGAAAAACCTCCTTTACACTTTTTGCTCTATTTCTAAAAATTATCAACTGGAGGTAGAGATTTTTTAGTAAGAGTTTGTACTGACACATAATTGTGCTGGAATGGAGATGATAAGGATTTTGATGAATATTTATAGACTGTGCTAAACTCAAACACTAATTTTAAACTTCTTTGTTATCTTAATATACCTGCAAAACTTCATATCATAAAAGAACCTGTTGCATATTCATCTGGCGCCTCCACCATTTTCATCAAAATATTAAACTTGCTTAAATCGATCTAAACATGCACAAATTGGTCACAAGAAGACCTATCTTGTTGAAAATCTTGTCAGGATGACGAATCTGTACTTATTTTTGCTGTGTAGCGCCAAGTACTGGAGAAAATGTGCATCCATCTGGCACCTCCACCATTTTTAGCAAAACTTGAGAGTCGTTTAAATCGTTCCAAATTTCCACAAATCAGCCCTATTTCATCCAACTTAACACCAGTTGCAGCCCCAGCCCTTGTGGTGGCTACGCCACTGAGAACGGTTAAAAAGGACGTTTACAATTTTTGATATGAACGTATGTCTCATGTAAAAGCTTTTATTTTAAGAAAACCTCAATTAAATGACTCACATCAAGGAATAAGTTATTTATTATAGACACAATAGCGTTTCGAATTTAAAACTACTGTCGCTTTATTTAAATCAAATTTAAAAATATATGTTTAGTTATGCAACCAACATTACACACACTTGATTTAGCGATCTAGTTGCCGTGTGGCGTCGCTGCTGCAAAATTTCCTAATGTTTATCAAGTCGCCTTAACCTGACATTTTTGTTTACCGGTTTTCCCAAACTAGTAATAGTATGAGTTAAAACTACCAAAAATCGAAGTATTTCTCTAAGAACTAGTGAAAATGCATCTCGCGATTAAAAACCGCAAAGTGTTCATTCTAATTTCGTTTGGATTTTTCGTCCATACTCTGGTTCTGAAAGCTGCCTTCGATATCTACTTTTCGAGCCCCATCGATCATGGAATGACGCCGATCAAATCTACGAAAAACCCGCCCGCTAAAAGACTGGTATTCATCGTGGCTGACGGTTTAAGGGTTGAAGCAATGCTAGACGAGAACGAGCATGTCGCCCCCAATCTAAAGTAAGTAAGTTTTTCGTTTGCTTAGCTTGAACCGAGCTTGTTGCAGCCGCATCCGCAAAACCCGGGGCTCCTGGGGCGTGTCGCACACCCGAGTACCCACTGAATCACGTCCTGGACATGTTGCGCTTTTGGCTGGAATTTATGAGGACCCGGCTGCTATTTTGAAAGGGTGGAAAGTGAATCCGGTTGATTTTGATTCGGTGATTAACCAGAGCACCAACGCTTGGTGTTGGGGCGGGCCGAGCATCGTGAACATGTTCAACAAAGGTATAAATATTTAAATAATTGGTGACACCTGGTTGAGGATGATTTTGTAGATAATTTGCGCCACATTCATCTGCATTCGTACGACCCCAGCATGGAAGATTTCGGCAATAATAACACAATCGGGCTGGATTTGTGGGTATTCGAACACCTCAAGGCTTTCATTGAAGAAAATAGGCGCTGCGTCAAATGTAAAAAATTTAGACAGAATGGGAACTTCTTCTTTTTGCATTTATTAGGGACTGACACCGCAGGACACGGGTTTAAACCTGGATCTGAGTATGTCGATTTTTTGGCACTTTTTTATACTTATTTTGATTGTGGTTTCAGGGGTTATAAAAACAATATTAAATTTGTTGATGAAAACATTCCAAAGGTTGAAAAGTGGTTTGAAGATGCCTTTCCTGACAAATCCACAGCCTATGTTTTTACTGCTGACCATGGAATGACTGACTGGGGTTCCCATGGAGCAGGTTCCAACCATGAGACTGAAACACCGTTGATTGCATGGGGTGCTGGTATTAAAATTGAGAGGAAAAGAAAAGATGTACACCAGATTGACGTAGCCCCTTTATTGTCAGCACTTATTGGAATCAATTATCCTATTAACTCACTTGTGAGTGAAATTTAATCGTATTTCCGCGTACTTTAATAAAAAACTCGATCACGCAACGGGAAAATTAATACATCCCCGAAAATTAATTCAAAATTCATTTTATTTAATTAAATCTAGAGTTCCTGCATGTCATACAGTGTGAGCATCCGCCATTTTGTTTCAAAAACAATTTGAATTTTTTGACTTTGTTTTTATTGAAGGGGCTTGCTATGAAAAATGTTTCTTTGTTTGTCTAGTATGGAAAATAGTGATTTATATCAATTGACAAAGTTCCTTTGTTGTCGGCACAGTAGGGTCCATTATTCTATTAATTCACTTGTCAGTGAAATTTAATAGTACTTGAGAGGATATCTTTTAACGAGTCAATATAGGTCCCGCCATGGACAAAAAAATTAAGATTGTAAATCACCCAAACGTGACAAAGGGTTATATTTGTTGTACTAAATGTCAAAATATTTACAGGGGCGTTTACCCAGTGAATATATTAATACTACTGGGGAGACTCTAGCGGAAATGATGCTTTCCAACGTTCTACAACTTCTAGAAACTTTCAATATTAAAAGATTCAGAACGATGCGTAATGCAATTAGGTTTGTACCATTTCGCGGCGTGACCACAGAAGATCTGGATGGAGGACTGAATTTTCTGAAAAATTTATCTACTCAAGGACAATATGAGCTCCTAGTAAGAATCGCGATTTGTTTTTTCTAATAAAACCAATGTTGTTTGTAGAAAGTGGAAGTTAAAAGTATAATGAAATTTTTAATAGAAGGTGCTGATTATTATCACAATTATTATCAATTACCGTTGTTGATAGCAATAACTATTGGTTTAGTTGCATGGATTATTTATCTAGCGACTTTCAATATCCATTTTAAACGAAATATTCAGCCTACAAGACATGCTAAGTTGATTAGAAACCTCCAGATTTATCTGTTTGCTCCACTATACGTGAACGTCTGGTTTTTCCTAAAGGGTATATTGTACATTTTGAGCGAATTTTTACTAAGTTTGTTTTTTTAGTGCAATCGCTCCCATTTATGTACTATTGTTATTTTATTTTCCCAATAATGATGGCACAAATTGTTACTAGTCGCTACCATTACGTTTTAGAAGCTTTAAAACAGTTGAAACAATTTGGTCTCAAAAATACCTGCAATCACTTAGTTTTCTACATAGTTGGACTAAGATTTTTGGTAAGTTTCTATATTTTAAAAATTTTTATTACTTGTTTGTGTTTAGGTACAAGGCTTCCTTCACCGTGAGTCTCTAAGTATTGTTGAATTTTTGATGGCAGCTTTCGCGTTTTGGTCGAAAGCGTTGAAGACCCAAACCACGAAATATCAAAAAATTCTTTGGATTGTGTGCTGCATTGGCGTCTCTGTCTTTCCATTTTTACCAGTAATGCAAACTACATTCAACACCCCTGTCTAGTAAGAAACACATTTTTGCTTTTCAAAATTATTAACAATCAATTTTCAGCCTCTTTGGTTATGGTACGTGGTTGGCAATTATGCATAATTTCATTCTACCTCGTTTGGAAAAAGACCCAACTAACAAGTTCATTTCCTACCAGTTTTTAATTTTCAAGCTTACCCCAATTTACACTCTTGCAATAGAATATGACTTAGTAGGACTGGAGTCACCGTTGAAGTACGCCGCGTTCGTTTGGGCCCGTGAGTATCATTGTGAACAATTTCTAGATCGTTGAATTTATTAAGTAACGACAAATTCTAACTTGTTTGTTTTTTTGAAGTTGTGCCAGTCGTTATGGTGCCATTATCCGCAAGCCGAATTTTCACCCGACTCACTAGCATTTTCATCGGCTTTGGCACCTACTACTTGATGGTTTCTTCCAACTACGAGAATCTTTTCCTCATTTGCTACATTTCCCAAATGTACGCATGGCTCAAAATTGAAAGCAAATGTTTTGGGTACGCCACTCTGATCAAGAAAAGTTTCAGCCGTGAAGTGAGGGAAGATCGAGAACAAACAAGTGACGATTTTCGCCGGGCTTTCTTTTTCGTATCCTTTTTGACACACTAAAGCAATGTACTGTAACTATATGTCCTTAACTCCAAACAGGTTACTCTGATTTTCTTGGGTTTCTTTGGAACTGGGAACATCGCAAGCTTGAACTCTTTCGATCCGATGTGGGTGCGCTGCTTCCTCACCGTGTTCAGTCCGTTTAGCATGGCTGGACTTATCTTGCTAAAAATCATAGTACCGTTTTTGTTTGTTAGTTGTGTCTATAGAGCTGTGAATTTGTTCCGTAAAGGGAACACTTTGAGTATGTTTTGTACAGTATTGATGTTTTCGGATTTGATGTTATTGGAACTTTTGTATTGTATTACCAATATTGGCTCGTGGTTAGAGATAGGAATGAGTTTGTCTAATTTTGTAATAATGGAGGCATTCGTAATAATTCTGTTATTGTTGTACGGAATTGGATATCTATTAACCACAGTGACATATTAACACGAATCCATACAGTTTAAAAGTTTAACTAAGATTGTATAGATTTGATAACTTGTATAGTTTCGTTTGAATTGCGTTATTTGACAGTGTGCTCTTGCCACTTCATTCCAGTCTGTTGTTACATGTTAATGAGAGCAGTATTTTTCTAGTGCAATGTTACGATTTTGTTAAAGTTTTGATATGAACGTTTTTAAAGTTTAATAAAGTTTTGATATAAAAGTTAGTTTTATTTCACTAGAGTCAGTATTAACGTATTAAATTTCTCAAATAGTGTTAAGTAATTCACACATAGCCTACATTTGTTTATTTTTTCAGCAAATAGTGTTTTGAATAATTAGGTAACACGAGTTTGTTTGTATAATGTAAGTAAAATTACTATTTCATTCACACCATGTTGTAAATTTAAATTGGCGCGCATTTTCAAATGAGCGCTAAAGCGCCTCCCGCGCATGTGCGGCAAAAAGCGGCATTTGTGATTTGTCTCATTCGTTAAAACCTGCGACGAAGAATTTCAAGTTGTATTTGTGAAAATCGTCGTTTTTGGTAGATATTTTCAGTATTATTGGTCATCAGATTGTTAATTGATTGTTGAAGATTGTTTTTGACCAATTAGTTTTAGTTTTCGTCGTCTTCAACCAACATATAAACGACGTACCCGTGTCTTCAGACCGTTCCCAGGTAAAAACTTTGTTTTAAACGATTTTTCAACATTTTTGAGTTAAAAACGACCACTAAAGCGTTCTTAGTTGTCCACAAGACCCCCATGATCAATATTATTGTGGATTACGCGAAAATTTGTGGGATTCTTTAGTGATTCGTTTATCGTTATTTTGTCACTATGGTGTGTTTAATTTATATTTTCGGTACTGTTTTACGCTAAATGGATGGAATATTCAATATTATCAGTAAAGGGCAAAAAAGCGATTCATTAAAACAAACAATTAAAATCATCAACTACGATTTATAATCTTGGAAACGTAATTCGATCATGGCGATCATTTTCACAGCCGACCATGTTTTAAATTCCTTTGTAATTTATTAAATCGTGAAGACTTCACTTGATTAAGAAATTATTTTTACTTTTAAGTAATATTGACCCCGAAATAGTAATTTTGGTGGTAAATTTATCCAAATTTGTTAACAAACTGTAGGCACTACCACCATTGATGTAAAAATTTTTGCAGAGTGCCCATTTCCAAGAAAATTGAATAAGCCAAATTTCCTTTTATTGGATTTCTTAAGACTGACTTAAGTACACTATTATCTGAAACTATCAAGATATGGAGGACCATAGCGATAACGAAGATATAATCAAGATTGAGTAAGAAAAAATAATGCATGAATTTATAGCACTAAATACGTATTGTATCAACCCCTCTGAAATCTTGACGATTATGATATATTTTAGCACGCCCTCTAGAGTTTATTTTGTGTACTAGAAAGTTTGTTCTGACCCTTTGTTTTGTAGGCTTGGGGAAGTTTACAACGAGGTGGTGATTTTTGCCGAAGAAGGGTACAAATTTTCACGTATTTTCTGGTCTGAAGTGTCAAAAATCCTGTCTTTTTGTAGCACTTCAGATATCGATATGGATATAGACATAGACATCGAGGTCATGTCGAATTCCAGCAGCGATTCTACCACGGAATTGACTGTCGTCTGTTATGTTTCAGACGACGAAGAGTGTATTTTTGGTCTTAGTCCACCGGATGAGTTTTATTGTCATGAAACTCTGCCTGACTCGGACTCAAACGACGAAGAGACTGCCAAAAACACTGGGTATTCTTGTCTTAAATCACTGCACAAATAACTCGCTTTTGTAGCAGTATTCTTAAATTCAATTTTGTAAATCCGGAGGAATATATAATCCCCACTGAATTCTTAAGTAGTGATCCGGATGATGAGGAACCTGGTACTTCTGGGCAGCTACAACTGCATATAACAAGAGCTAGAGAAGCAAGAGAGAACACGAATGACGAAGAGAATGCAGACACTACAAGTGATGCAAATAGTACAAGCAGTACAAGCGAGGAGTCGAGTACGTCAGGTCAGAAAGAGGAGTAATTTGTCCTCATATTTGTCTTACACGTTCTGTTTTTTGTTTGTGTGTTTATTTAATGGTATGTTCATTTACTGAAAAACTATTTTGTTAAGTTTATTTTTTTAGTTCGTTTTGGTATTATATTTTGGTAGAAATTGTTACTAATTACTATTTTTATTTACATTAAAGTCTGAAGCAAATGGGGAATTAAGCAGCATACCTACTTCAAGTTTTTTTTTAAGTAAGTAGTTTCGTTTGGTTTTCTAATGAATTTTAATGTTTTCTCTATTTTAAATTGTTATAGGACTTCATAATTTTAAATGGTGGACAATTCTAAGTGCCTTCATCTGTCTGTCTTTATATATGTAATTGTACGCAACTGTATAAACTTGGGGATGCAACAACAAACTGATCCTGAAGTTAACTATATAAGGTAATGTTTCAAGATTTAGTTTTCCATAATATTATTTAAATTTTTTTTTTTTCAGCTTCCGGTAACTATTATGCCGCTGTTTTTGCGAATAGAATTCCGGCAAAACTGGCTTAGTTTTTGGTTCCTCATTTGCTTTCGTTGCCATGTAAGTGTCGGAGATCGAACATTTTGTCGTCGCAAGTCTATACAAATTAATAGATTTGATATCGATAAATTTGTAATTTTATCACTTTGAGAATATATATTTTGTTAATGTAAGGTCTTCATAGACACTCGTACTATTATAATCCTTTGTTTATGTATTGTGTGATGTTCCAATGTTTTATAAAGAAGTTTAATATAAAAATTGCATGGTTTTATTGTAAATATAAATCCTAACAGACGTTAAGTTTTATACATATCTTAACAAAAATTGATGACGTCACCCTAAAAAGTCACTAAATAAATGTTCATTGGAACAAATACGGTGTTACTATTTACGACTCAAAAGTAAGTCTTGGTCGCAGTTTTACGTTGTTTCAACGATCTGGCGCCTATTTTCAACAACCAGGAGTCATTGGTGCTTCATGCGCATGTGCGGCGTTTTAATTCATTGAGTTGCTTTTTTAACTTGTTGCTTAAGCTAAACCACCTTCATATTTCTTTCTATTTTGTCACAAAATTAATTAATTAATTTTTTTTAGAATTTAAATGCAAAATTCTTATTATTTCTTCACAAAAAACTACCATGTAAGACATTAGTTTGACTATCGTATTGTTTAAAGAATACTATTTATATTAAGAAAAACCCATACCTCCCTTGATCTAAAAAGTAATGAAGTTTTCATTCGTTGGCAGATTTAGAGACGGAGCCTAATTGCAAAATCCATAATTCTTTACAAAAATTTGCCATTTTAAACGTGTTTTAAGTTTCGAAGAAAAAAAAATCATCACAATTTAGATGGGGTGGGTGGGCGGGGTTAATATTTTGTCTTTTTTTTTCTGAATATACATAGTATTCTTTGAACAAACACAATACTCAAAAACATGTTTTTAAAAAATTATTGTCAAGAAATAAGTGTTTTGCAGTTAAGCTACGCCCTCTTGATTCACGGCGAATAAAAAAATCATCACAATTGAGGTAGGGTGGGTGGGCGGGCTGACATTTTGTCTTTTTGTGTTAACATGTGTAGACTTCTTTTCACAAGATGAAACTTAAAACATCTTTAAAATGGAAAATCTGTATGAGGAAATATTGTTACGGGACCGGCTTCTGGACGTGGTGAAACTCCCCCACGACGACGTGCTCCGTCTTGAGAAAGACGTTGAAATATCCGGCTTTAAACTTGAATCGAAACAATACGGCGCCAAAGCAACATCTGAATTAAGCTCAGAACGATACTTGGTACGCCATCTGTTGGGTGGTACGAGACGTACCAAGGGATGCGAGATGAGTGGATGAAGAAGGAAGGGAGAGGGAGTTCGAAGTACTACCTTGAGGGGTGTGGATCGAACAAATAATTGTCTTTGATTTTTGTGCGTTTTTCCGAAATTTTCCCTTGAAAATAGGAACCAAAGACTGTCCGAGACGTTTGTGACGGGTGCGGTGTACGGATAAACGATCTGCTATCCAGTGTGGTGGAATTTGGTGCGACGCCCGCACGGCGACTGTGACTTAAGTGCTGAAAGGACGCTAACGGCAGTAACCCTTTACTCAGATCGGTGGCGTATAGGTAGGCTAGACTATCACATAGGATGTTAGAGGCGGATTATTGTAAGAGGGGTGCATGCATGCGGAAGGGTGTTGGTATAATAATGATAAATTCGTTGTTCGCGCGGTCGGGTGTCGGAAAGTAGTATCAAAGCGGGCTAGGGACGGAAGGGTTAATTTTAAGTGGGTAAATAGCATTGTTTTGGGTTAGCGTAGCTAGGTGGTGGATACCGGGTAATTGGGTAATTGTTAGTTGCGTTAGTTAGAAAGAGATAGCCTGTGACGCTTCACGAAAAGTAAAATGGCGAACGACGCGACGCCGGCGTTTTGCTGTCTTTGTTAGTTCGTTAGCTAGAAAGAGAAACCGAGTGACGCTGCGCACAAGCTCGAATCGCGACCGACGCGATGGTGGCGTTTGTCTATCTTTGTTATTTGTATTATTTAGAAAGAGATAACATGTGACGCTTCACGTAGAACAAAATGGCGACCGACGCGACGGTGACGTTTTGATATTTGCTTCATTATTTAGTGAAGTGTTGTCGTAACACGTAAATTAGAACCTGTGAAAATAATGACTCCTCTGTTCGTAATCTGATTCGCTTGCACTCAACTACGACCCGTGGCGCAGAGCTTTCTCTCCCCCTCTCTCTCATTTTTTCGTTCTCTCTCTTTCTTTGTTTTTTTTTTTGTGTGTAAAGGTAACTAATAATTAATGTATGCGCACGTGACTATTAGTTCCTACAGCTGAATTTCCAATATGTACTCGCCAAAAAGCCAAAACGGCAATAGGGGAAGCACCCCAGGGGAAACCCCCCCACCCATTATTTTTAAATTTGTGTGTTTATCGTCTGCCCTGAACGCGGGTGTTTTTTTATGTGTCTTTTGTAGTTGACTTCTCTTCTTTTCACGTTAGTACAAGGCATGATTGATAGGTCCGGTTCCTTTTTCTTTTCCGTTCCGCGGGTGATCGATGCGTGATGTACCGCCGACTTTAATCCCGTCGTTGATCGGACGGTACACGATACTACTGAGCAGCGACCTGGTTACTGCGGGGCCATCGGACCTTGTAGACGGGGTGGCAGTTGTATTCGGGGACAGCAGCTTCTCGTGGAACGGCCGGTAGTCAATGGTACATCGCGCCACGAAACCGGCGGGCCCGGACAGGCACTTTTGGACGGGGGGGCGCCCCCCCCCGGCCCTAACTCTTTCTCTTTCTCTCTCTAATGTGACGTTTGTATATCCTCGCACGTCAAATAACCCTCCTGTTCTTCCACTGGCGAAGCGCTACGTTTTTTTTTGTTTTTCACGGCGAAAATGCAAAGGGGAGTCATTGTTCCGCATGTTAAAATTATGAGTAAAATTTATTGTTAGAAAAGATGTAATTTAATGGGCCTGTTCGGTGTCTTTCTGGGAGGTTTGGACCCGAACCTTGCTTTTTAACAATTTGTAAACACAATGATATTAAATTTAGTAAACAAGACGAAATGTGTCGCAAAATAATTGTAATTGCAAACTGCAATGTGTTTAACCCGTTTATTGTATAATCATTAAACATTAAAGGCGCCCTCCCGTTAAAAATTTATGTGTCTTTATACCTGTGTTCTTCCCTCACTCGTTGGTTTGCTCACTTCGCTATAGATCTGAACCGCCTGCCGCCATATTAACGTAACACAACGTAGGTCCTAACCTTGCTAGACGTTCACGATCATTGGCCAAATTATTCATTTGAATTTGCGCGGTTTTCTTGTGTTCAGAGTGCGCATGTGCAAAATTTCGGCGGCAGGTTTGGGTTATTACAGAATTGGTGCCGTGACCAGGATTTATAGACGTTGTGAGCAATGTGTGGGGGAACACGGTTGTGTCTGTGAACAATTTACTTGTGGTGGCTTATAGGTAACCTTCGAGATAAGAAATGGACGGCGGCAAGAAACACGTGAGTTCCGGCAGCGGAAGGTGGACCTCGCGTCCACAACGGGCGACGACGGAACCGCGGACGAGAAGTAGAAGGCCAAGACGACCACTAGTGGCGACGAGTCGTTGGGTCTGGCCAGTCCCGGAGGATCGGCAAACCCAACACACTCTCCAGCAACAGCGGGACCTGATTGCGACGCTAACGGAACAACAGCGAGTCCTAACCGCCACCGTGCAGTCCCTGCTGACGGCCAGAGCTGAGGGCCCGGAGGTCGCCGTTCAGAGCGCTACCGATCCACCAACAGTTGGAGTAGTGGAACCACCTGTCGAGGAGGGAGCCGGTGAGAGTACACGGCCTGTTTGTGCTACGCGGACTGCCTCTTGTGTTTCAGGTGTTCCCCTCAGAAGCACCCCGGCGGTCGCTCGGCCCCAGTTCACCGGGGGTGAATTAGAGAACCCAGTGCGGTTTCTAAAAAAATTTGAGAACTACTACGGTAGGATCCACGCTTCGGAAGGTGACAAGTTAAACGAAGTGATCGATTGTCTCACACGGTGGCCGGAGGAATGGGCGGCGTTTGAGCGAGGTGCATGGACCACTTTCGAGGACTTCCGGAAGGGGTTCCTCGCAAAATTCTGGGGCAGGGATCGCCAGCTTCAAGTGCGGGCGCAGATCATGAGTCGACGATACGATCCGACGAAGGGGAATTCCATGTCGGAATACTTCGTGAGGCTCGTCAACCAACTTCGCACCTTGACGATCCCCCTACCGGAAGACCTACTGGTGTCCGACCTGATGCTGCTGTTTCCCCAAGAGGTCCACGGGAAGTGGCAGGCACAATTTCAGGGAGAACGAACGATTGAAGGGGCCCTGAAATTCTTGGAAGGCGAATCGCTAATTCATCCCCCTAGACGTTCCAGGTCCGAGGTTCTGCGACGCCCCACGAGTGCTGCACTGCAAGTGCATTCCAGCGTGAGCCCTGCGAGTCAAGACACTG
Source organism: Zophobas morio (assembly GCF_036711695.1). NCBI lineage: Eukaryota > Metazoa > Arthropoda > Insecta > Coleoptera > Tenebrionidae > Zophobas > Zophobas morio. The sequence goes on from NW_026972149.1 coordinate 10,775,765, forward strand.
AGCCGTTCCACCCGTTTTCTATCCCACCTCCAATTCCGAGGTCGGGAAACTAGAGAAGGACGTGAAGCTGGAGGCCCCATGTCCGAATCTGTCATCCAAGACCTCCAATTTTCCCTTCATCAGGTTTGTCCCAGCCGGCTGTTCGAATGCTGAACCAGGCAAAGGCAGTGCCGACTTCGTTGCTGGCCCCGTTGCGTATGCCTTGCGTAAGATAGGGCCATTGCCCGCGTTGCCACGTATAAATTATTCGCCGATGTATCCTAAGGGTCTTTCTTTGTTGCAGCGCCACGGATGGAGACATAACCAGCCGTTGGGTGCGCGTGCCACAGGCCTCCAGACGCCACTGGGTGTTGTAGTGGCGCCCTCAGCGCCGTGTTTGATCCGCGAGAATCTCTGCCCCCTCGATTCCTTCCAGGTAGCCACGTTGAGAAAGTCGGCTACGGACGCGCCCGCGAATTCAAGCAGACTGTCCGTCCTTCCGCACGTTGTTATTTCCATTTTTCAGGAAGACTTTTTAGCTCTAGTAGATTCCGGCAGCGAGGTGACTTGTATCAATGAGGAGCAGTTTTTGTCTTTGTCTTCTAGGTTCCACATTCCGTCACTTCCGGTGGCATCAACGCACATCCGAGGTGCGACGGGACAACAAAGCCCACGTATTAAATTTCAGGTCTGGCTGGAATTTTCTGTAGGAGGCCAGACGTCGGCGAACGTTTTTCTTGTTGTAAAGAACTTGATTCGTCCTGTCATTCTAGGTGTTGACTGGTTGTCCGAAGTAGACGCCTGGTTGTATTTCCCAGAGAAGGTGTTGTCCATCCGTGTGAGAGAAGGACGTCATGAGGTTCCCTTCCAGGTCGATTCGTTAGTATCGGAAGCAGAGTCGGTGAATAGTATGGCGTATCCGGTCAAGTTAGGAGCAGCCCCGCAGTTAGCACGAACCGTGGTGTCTTTGGACACGCTAAAGGAGAAGGTCGACAAAATTCCGGCGTTGTCTACGTCTCAAAAGGATCAGCTGTTAGTGTTGTTGGAGAGGCGTCGGGTCGTTTTCAACGAATTACCGGGACGCACCGACAAGTACGTGCACACCATCAAAATGCACGACACTACGCCGTTCCTACGGAAAGCCTACCCGATCCCATTCAGTCTCCGCCCAGAGGTGGAAACGGTCATCAAACAAATGATGGACCTAGGAGTGGTCAAGAGAGAAGCGTCACCCTTTGCCAGCCCAATGACAGCAGTCAGGAAGAAAGACGGTTCGGTCCGAGTTTGCCTGGACGCGCGGTGGATTAACAAACAAATGGTGGCAGATTGTGAAGCACCGAGGCCGCCGGAAGAATTGTTGCAGTCCCTCCAATCCGTCCGATTCCTGTCGACCATTGATTTGAGGTCGTCGTATTGGCAAATCCCGTTGAGCCCAGAGAGCACCCAATATACCGCTTTCTTGTTCAATGGCCAGTCTTACACCTACCAAGTGCTTCCATTTGGTTTGAAGACAGCTGTGGGTTCCTTCAGCCGGGCCATGGATGTCATCTTGGGACCGGAAGTGCGAGAGTTTGCAGTTAACTACATCGACGACCTTCTTATCGTTTCCAACACCTTCGAACAACACCTCGAACACCTCGATAAGGTGTTAACTAGACTTCAAGAGGCGAAGATGACCGTGAACTTGGAGAAATCTACGCTCCTCCAACCCGAGGTTAAGTTCCTGGGGCATCTTCTGTCGGCCGAGGGTGTAACGACTGATCCAGATAAGGTCCGAGCGATCCAAGAATTTCCTGTTCCGAAAAGCCGAAAACACCTTCGAGCATTTTTGGGGCTCTGTGGGTACTATCGTCGTTTTTGTAATAAATACAGCCACAGCATCTTACCGCTCACACGGTTGCTGAGGAAAGAAAGCCGTTGGAAATGGACCGGCGAAGAACAAGAATCCTTTGCGAAGACGAAGGAGCTGTTCCTGGAAGCTGTTATTCTGAAATTCCCGGACTTCAACCAGGTCTTCTACCTCCAGACTGATGGTTCAGGAATGGCGCTCGGAGCGGAGCTGTATCAGGTAGTTGAGGGAGGCGATCGTGGCGTGCTAGGGTTTGCCAGTCGGGTTTTGAGAGGTCCTGAGTTACTGTATACAGTGACAGAAAAGGAGCTTCTGGCCATCATCTTCGGTCTTCAGAAGTTCCGGACCATCCTCCTGGGCCACAAGCTCATCATTCGAACAGATCATTACGCCCTCAAATTTCTCAAACAGTGCCGGCTGTTGAATGATCGCTTAACGCGATGGTCGCTCCTACTGAATGAGTTCGATTATGAAGTGGAGCACATCAAGGGCACGGAAAACGTTGTGGCGGACATTCTTTCCAGGTACCCCCCGGACTCAGGGTCGATTCCGCTTCGGACCCAGAACTCTCCCCTTGTGGCTTCAGTGGACCTTTCTGAGTTTGACTCCGTTGTTGCCACCTTCACGGCATCAGGGTTAAACGAATTGAAGGATCAGTTCCGAAATTTGCGCCAGCTGCAACAGGAAGATATTTTTCTAGGCCCGCGGTTTCTAGCCCGAAGGCGAGGTAATCGAACCTGGGGCACTTGCCGCCACTACCCGAATTTGCGTATCTATCACAACATCTTGATCTTTTTCCATCCTGTTGAGAAGGTAGCAAAAATCGCATTACCCGAGCCCTTGATAGACGAGGTAGTTTTAAATTTCCACGAGCAGTTTGGACACTTTGGCATTTCGAAGGTTTTCTCATTGGTGAGGCGATACTTCTTCTTCCCCCGAATGCGCGCGCGCATAGAGCGAGTCGTCAAAGCGTGTGATCTGTGCCAGAAGGCAAAACACCCCAATCGCCACCTGGCTGGCGAGATGCATCCCATTTTGGCTGAAAATCCCGGTGATTTAGTAACTGTCGATTTTTATGGTCCTCTGCCCCAGAGTCGCTCTCGGGTGTCATATATCTTTGTGGTGGTGGACACGTTCTCAAAATTTGTCAAACTGTACCCCCTTCGACGAGCCCAAGCGAAAATTGCAGCTCGAAAAATCGTTGAAGATTTTCATCGACAAGTGCCAATCAAAGTTGTCCTTAGCGATCATGGCACACAGTTTCAGTCTCGTCATTGGCAGGAGACCCTCCGTCAATGGGGAATCCGACCCACTTTTTCATCTGTCCGACACCCCCAATCGAATCCCGCTGAGCGTGTAATGAAAGAATTGGGCCGACTTTTTCGCACATATTGCCACGACTCCCACGCCAATTGGGGTACCGTGTTACCTAACATCGAGCTCCTGTTCAATGTGACCCCCCACATCAGCACGGGATACTCGCCGTATGAAATTTTGCGAGGGAAGAATCCACCGAACCCACTTTCTAACCTCATTGAGCCATTGCTTCCGGCTAAGCCAACGAAACATCTGGAGGAAATCCGAGCTGATGTCAGACTGAGGTTACAACTGGCAGCAGAACAAAGGAAACGGCACAGCAGAAAACGCCATGACGTCCTTCAGGTGAACGACTATGTCCTTCTGAGGGAGAACCCAACTTCTGATGCAGCCAACAAGATTTTCGCCAAGTTTGCACTGTTGTACTCTGGCCCGTACCGCATTTCGGACCAGCCTCACCCGAATGTCTACACATTGCAGGACCCCAACACACAGGAGAGGAAGGGCAACTACAACATTGGTAATCTGAAATTGTACCACCTTCGATCTTGATATTGCCGTGTATTTTTTTTTTTTTTCATGCTCATCGCGCTGTCTGCAAAACAATCGGCGCCGAGTACGTCACGACAAGAAAAAAAGGAAGGGCCTGCCACCGCACCAGGTGCACCTGGTTCACAACTAGAGTACGACCACACTTGGAGTGTCTCCGTGCGCTGCGCCCGTCTTCGCTCCGGAAACACTGGGGGGCGACTGAAATATCCGGCTTTAAACTTGAATCGAAACAATACGGCGCCAAAGCAACATCTGAATTAAGCTCAGAACGATACTTGGTACGCCATCTGTTGGGTGGTACGAGACGTACCAAGGGATGCGAGATGAGTGGATGAAGAAGGAAGGGAGAGGGAGTTCGAAGTACTACCTTGAGGGGTGTGGATCGAACAAATAATTGTCTTTGATTTTTGTGCGTTTTTCCGAAATTTTCCCTTGAAAATAGGAACCAAAGACTGTCCGAGACGTTTGTGACGGGTGCGGTGTACGGATAAACGATCTGCTATCCAGTGTGGTGGAATTTGGTGCGACGCCCGCACGGCGACTGTGACTTAAGTGCTGAAAGGACGCTAACGGCAGTAACCCTTTACTCAGATCGGTGGCGTATAGGTAGGCTAGACTATCACATAGGATGTTAGAGGCGGATTATTGTAAGAGGGGTGCATGCATGCGGAAGGGTGTTGGTATAATAATGATAAATTCGTTGTTCGCGCGGTCGGGTGTCGGAAAGTAGTATCAAAGCGGGCTAGGGACGGAAGGGTTAATTTTAAGTGGGTAAATAGCATTGTTTTGGGTTAGCGTAGCTAGGTGGTGGATACCGGGTAATTGGGTAATTGTTAGTTGCGTTAGTTAGAAAGAGATAGCCTGTGACGCTTCACGAAAAGTAAAATGGCGAACGACGCGACGCCGGCGTTTTGCTGTCTTTGTTAGTTCGTTAGCTAGAAAGAGAAACCGAGTGACGCTGCGCACAAGCTCGAATCGCGACCGACGCGATGGTGGCGTTTGTCTATCTTTGTTATTTGTATTATTTAGAAAGAGATAACATGTGACGCTTCACGTAGAACAAAATGGCGACCGACGCGACGGTGACGTTTTGATATTTGCTTCATTATTTAGTGAAGTGTTGTCGTAACACGTAAATTAGAACCTGTGAAAATAATGACTCCTCTGTTCGTAATCTGATTCGCTTGCACTCAACTACGACCCGTGGCGCAGAGCTTTCTCTCCCCCTCTCTCTCATTTTTTCGTTCTCTCTCTTTCTTTGTTTTTTTTTTTGTGTGTAAAGGTAACTAATAATTAATGTATGCGCACGTGACTATTAGTTCCTACAGCTGAATTTCCAATATGTACTCGCCAAAAAGCCAAAACGGCAATAGGGGAAGCACCCCAGGGGAAACCCCCCCACCCATTATTTTTAAATTTGTGTGTTTATCGTCTGCCCTGAACGCGGGTGTTTTTTTATGTGTCTTTTGTAGTTGACTTCTCTTCTTTTCACGTTAGTACAAGGCATGATTGATAGGTCCGGTTCCTTTTTCTTTTCCGTTCCGCGGGTGATCGATGCGTGATGTACCGCCGACTTTAATCCCGTCGTTGATCGGACGGTACACGATACTACTGAGCAGCGACCTGGTTACTGCGGGGCCATCGGACCTTGTAGACGGGGTGGCAGTTGTATTCGGGGACAGCAGCTTCTCGTGGAACGGCCGGTAGTCAATGGTACATCGCGCCACGAAACCGGCGGGCCCGGACAGGCACTTTTGGACGGGGGGGCGCCCCCCCCCGGCCCTAACTCTTTCTCTTTCTCTCTCTAATGTGACGTTTGTATATCCTCGCACGTCAAATAACCCTCCTGTTCTTCCACTGGCGAAGCGCTACGTTTTTTTTTGTTTTTCACGGCGAAAATGCAAAGGGGAGTCATTGTTCCGCATGTTAAAATTATGAGTAAAATTTATTGTTAGAAAAGATGTAATTTAATGGGCCTGTTCGGTGTCTTTCTGGGAGGTTTGGACCCGAACCTTGCTTTTTAACAATTTGTAAACACAATGATATTAAATTTAGTAAACAAGACGAAATGTGTCGCAAAATAATTGTAATTGCAAACTGCAATGTGTTTAACCCGTTTATTGTATAATCATTAAACATTAAAGGCGCCCTCCCGTTAAAAATTTATGTGTCTTTATACCTGTGTTCTTCCCTCACTCGTTGGTTTGCTCACTTCGCTATAGATCTGAACCGCCTGCCGCCATATTAACGTAACACAACGTAGGTCCTAACCTTGCTAGACGTTCACGATCATTGGCCAAATTATTCATTTGAATTTGCGCGGTTTTCTTGTGTTCAGAGTGCGCATGTGCAAAATTTCGGCGGCAGGTTTGGGTTATTACAACGTGCGCTCGAAGGTTGCGAAATTTAGGAGCGGGAAAAGGTGGTGAAATAAAATGCAGATCTAGCGTAACGAGTCACGGGGGCCCCTGGAGTCGATTCTGGGGTCGCCGGCCGGCCGCACCAGCGCCGGAGAGTTCTTCCTCCAGGTCCCCGTGGTGGTTGGATGGCTTCTTCTTCCTCTAGTCCTCGCTGTCGACTGCCACGAGTCTCCCGAACCGCGCTACTTTTATAGACTCGCATCGGCTCCGCCCACTAGTTCGGCACGAATCCAGGATTCTCATTGGCTGCAGTGCTTTCGTAGTTTTGATCCGGTAACAATATCGATATTGCAATTAGGCTCCGCCCCATAATTGCAAAATCCATATTTTTTGTTGTAAAAAGGTGGCAATGCATATTAAGAAAAAAAAAAGCAAAATATAGATATAGAAGATGCTAAGATAAGACTTATTTAGGCTAATGAGATACCCTCTAAGAAAAGAGAGGGTGGGTGGGCGGTGCTAGTAGATGCTAAGATAAGACTGATTTAGGCTAATGAGATACCCTCTAAGAAAAGAGAGTGTGGGTGGGCGGGGCTAGTAACTGCTAAGATAAAGCTGATTTTGGCAAATGAGATACCCTCTAAGCAAAAAGAAATAATTTACAAAAAGTCTCAATGGGTTCCTAAAATAATACACCATGGGTACCTAGGAGTCTCCCGAATTAAAAAAGAAAACACTGCTGTACTCAAGACTTTCATATTCATAAAAAATAAAACACTAAAATTTCAAAAGATTACGCAATCAAGCGAAAAAAAGATGAATTTTTTGTTCGTAATCGGACCAAAGGACAAAGCTTATTTTCCAAATCCACATTTCTCTACAAAAATTGTCGATTATACTATTTTAAACATGATTTCAGTTTCCTGTTGGGGAAAGAAGACTGCTTATATTTAAAAAAGAAGCAAAATATAAGACTAGCCCACCCACCCTGATCTCAATTCTGATGAATTTTTTATTCGTAGTCAGATCAAGAGGCGGAGCATAATTGCAAAATCCATATTTGCCTACAAAAATTTACCATTTTGAACAAGTTTTAAGTTTTTTGTTGTGAAAAGGACACTACATACATATATTAAGAAAAACACGGCAAAATGCAATAAAATTTCATTTTTGAAAAGGCCGTCTAGAAATTCTCAAAAAATTCAAAGTTATAGATCTTGACGGACTGATTCCAAAAATCTAGCGTGTTTAGGGTCACAGAGCAATATTTTCGAACAATTCGGTATAAAATTCGGATTTTTTTATATTTTTAAAAATTGCGATCACTTTTTTTCAAATTTTGATCATTTTTTGTAAAAGTTTATCATCATTAAGTACTTGCTAAAATAAAACTGATTTCGGCAATGACACACCCTCCGAAAAGAGAGGGTAGGTGGGCGGTTCTAGTATCTGTTAAGAAAAAATTGATTTTGGCAAATAGCATACCTTCTAAGAATAGAGAAGGTGGGTTGGCGGGGCTAGTACCTGCTAAGATAAAGCTGATTTTAGCAAATGAATTACCCTCTAAGATAAAACTGATTTTGGCAAATGGCATACCTTCTAAGAATAGAGAGGGAGGGTAGGCGGGGCTAGTACCTGCTAAGATAAGGCTGATTTTGACAAATGACTTATCCTTTAAGCAAAGAGAGGGTGGGTGGGCGTCGAAAATGTGTCGAAATTTGCATAATACATAGAGGAAAATTTTATTTTTGAAATTGTCATCTGAAATTTTTCAAAAAATTCAGGGTCATAGATCTTGACGTGCTCGTTCCAAAAATGTAGCGTCTTTAGGATCACGGAGCAATATTTTCGAAATATTCGATGTGAAATTCAAATTTTTTGAAATATTTAAAAATTGCGATATTCAATGGGCGATTCTAGAATGACGTGTTTTGTAAAATCAGGTTTTTTGATTTTGGCGCGCATTTTCAAATAATTAAAGGGACCAACGCCCAGTACGCATGTCAGCCATGAAGCGGCATTTGTTGATGTTAATTCATTGGACGGTGTCCGTTTGTGCAGTCCATGATAAAACAGTAAAAATTAAAGTCTTAAATCAGTGCCTTTTAAACAAAATTAGTGTTAAAGTTGTTCTCCAAGTGTTAAAAGTAGTTTTAACGTGTTAGTGATAGTTTTCCCTGTGCCTAGACGATGTAAAATACGGTTAACCCAGACCCCTACCTGTTGACAACAACACCGGTAATAATTCCATTTTAAACAAATTTCTGGCTATTTTCCAACCAAAAACAACCACCACCGGGTAGTTTGACACTTTTACAGACCCCATGTAAAATATTTCCGAATTACATAACGGCTGATGTTGATTTTGTGACGGATTCGTGGGAGGTGCACTTTCCCGGTCTTTTTGTGTTTAGATTGCTTTTTCTGGTGTAAAATAAATGAACGAGTGCGGTTTTTTGGTCTAATTATCAAAAACAAGGTACGAAATTGTGTGTTCTTTGAAAAATCGGCAAAAATAGCACGATCTGTGGAAATCACAGAGCGTAAAATTACATTTGCCGCGTATAACCTCACCATTGGTCACGAACAGTTTCAAAGCCAACTTTGGCCAAAATCGGTACAAATTTGTGACAGAAAAGTCGAAAATAGACGTTGTTGAATCAGTAATTTTCATTCTGAGGCGATTTTTAGTCAGAATTTCGACATTTCCGTAAATAAAGTGCCACTTTTGGCGCCTAAAGTTCAGGTGTTGTCAATGACCGCCACGAAGGCAAAACTAGCTCAAAAGTGACTTTTTGGTAGTAAAATTAGCTAAAATTTGTTAATACAGTAGGGTTGTGTTTATAAAGGAGTGTTTTTTGATAGGGTGACCCATTATGGTGAATAAAGCTCTCATCGAACAAGCCGAAGACAAGTAAGACAAAATTTCTGTTTTAAGCTTGCGGGGGGCTCAAGTGGCTTTTTCTTAGATCTGCGAACATGGAAGAATCTGGCGAGAGCGAAGGCCGTAATAACAGGTAAGGAAAAAATTGTGGCTTTACAATTATGTGGTCATTTATCTTATCACCAGTGGTATTAGTTTCAAATTATGATACTCTTTGTGTTCTAAAATAAGAATAATATTATTTAGTAAATTGTGAAAGACTGAGACAAATTGGGTCACTGGTGTCGTGTTTGTTATCAGTGGCCCTTTAAATTTTAAATAGCCATGTAATAGAGTTTGTTTGCAGCTGTGCTGAGCAGAGTGGGGATGAGAACCACAGTCAGCAGCTTAAGTAAGTTTGAGTTAATTTTTGTGATTTTTGGCTAACATACGAGAATTTTAGCCCTCCAGAACCACAAAATGAGGATGGTGAAGAGGTTCCAAGTAACAATAACGAAAACGAGACTGAGGGGTATTTAATCACTTCAGTATATTTTAATTTAGTTCATGATTACGTGTTTGTAGCGTCCAAGAAGCGATTTCTGTACAGAGCAACCCATTTCCAGAGTTGGAGTCAGTTGAAAGTGGGTGTAAACCTCTTGCAGACACCCTTTCCATCGGTAGTTCTAAATCTGGTCAGGACATCCTAGAGGAGACTCATTGCATTGAAACTCTGCCGTCTTCAGACTCCAATAAAGAAAATATTGATAGGTATTTCTATTTTTAAGTTAGTTTAAATTGACCTAAATCAATCACCGAAGTAAAGTAAACATTTACGTATTATCCGCCCCTGTTCACCGTTTGTCGACTGAAACTTATCGAAATTGTAGCAACGTTCTCCATGCGAGTTACATAGAATTCGAACCTCCCGTCACCTACAGCGACTACGACAACACCGACGACATCCCCCTACTCCAATTATTAAAAATCCACGGAAAACACTTGGTCTCGGGGTTCGAATTTGGGGAAGCCACGAAACGTCGAGCCCAAGAGAACATGAAAACCGCACGCGACAAAAAGAAGGGTGAGAGCAGAAGAAGTGAAGAACTCACTCTGACTGACATTCTGCAGGAAGAACCCACTGAAATGGTAATCGCGCAAATTTTAGCGACCTTGACTTAATTATTGTTTGCAGAGTAAAGCCTGCTGCTCTAAAACCTTGTCAGAAACCGAGCACAAAACCCCTCATTCGCGCAAACGCCAAAGACTCGCAGAATCCAGGGTCAATGTCGCGACTTCTGAGGACTTTTCAAAAGCGACACGTCGGGTTCCTGAATGTCTTCTCAAATATCCAGAGTGCAAAGAAGTTTGGATGTATATGATTTTTAAAGAGGAGGCTGCCCACAAGCTGCGCAATCCGCGTCTTTTTAACGATTTTAAGAGTGTGACGCCTAGAATGAGGGCGATTCTTCTTGACTGGTTAATGGAAGTGGCGGCCGTTTACCACTTAAGAAGAGTAACTTATTATTTGAGTGTTGATTATTTTGATCGTTTTTTGTCAATACGACCTGATATACCAAAAAGTTTGTTACAATTAGTGGGGATTACTTGCTTGTATATAGCTGCTAAAGTTGAGGAGATTTACCCCCCGAATTTGTCTGAGTTTTCTTATGTGTGCGACGGCGCATGTAAAGCTAAGGAGATGGTGTCCTGTGAACTTTTGATTTTAAATGTAAGTCAATGTGACTTAAGTGTGACGAATGTAGATGACGTTTTTGCTTGCAGAGTTTAGGCTGGGAGGTCGTTCTTACAACACCAACTGATTGGCTGAACTTATATATGCAGTTACATTTCAAAACTAATGACATAGTCCGTTTCGGTCTGAGTTTGGATTTCAACAGGGACTTTATTTTTCCCCAATATTCAGCCTTCCAGTTCACACGGGCATCCCAACTGATGGATTTGCTGTCTCTAGATCCAGGTTTCTTGAAGTTCAGTTACAGCGTCATCGCTGCAGCTGCGATGTTCTACATGTATGGAGAAAATATAGCCCTTAATGTCTCAGGTACCATATAGTTTTTTATCACTTAACAAAAAATTATACATCCCTTCGCAGGTTTGTCCTGGGAACAGTTAAAACCCTGTGTTAACTACATGGAAGTTTTTAATAAAATAATCGAAGATGCCCCAGATCCTCGCCTGCTGTCTTGTTTAGGGGGTCCTCACCCAGAAGAGGCGAACCGTTCGTCCGGTTCGTCAAGGTTGGCACAAAGTAGCCCACAGAACGAAAATTACTCATTCCAGACACACGTAGCCAGCATGGAGTACTTTGTAAGTTAATAATAAATAGTAAATTAAATGCGTTGTCCCCGCAACATTCAAACAAAACTAATCACTCATTAAACGCTTTCTCTTTTTTTAAACATCTCTGAACTTTCCAAATATTTAAAAACTTGTAGTTAAGTCATTGTTTTGGTTAATTTTAAGCAATGTTTGTTTATTGTGTGGTTGCGGGGATAACGTACGAGTTCGTGTCGGTGATTCTAAATAACGAAATATTCAGGAAAAAGCTACTATTTATCGCCTGTCGTGTCACACGCGTTCATCGGAAGGGTCAAGTCAGCCGACGACCCCCGAAGTCGCCCGAAGTGACAACGAAGCTGAAGACAACGGCGTTAACGAAGGACAGGAAGATGATATTAGCCCTAGTTTAGAGTTAAATTCGTTAGAAGAACTCACCAGAGGCGAGGAGATCCCGGAATTGAGCGGTGACGAGAATTTGATGAGTTTAGACGAAATTTTCGAACTGATTTTGAGTCAAGATGATACGAAAAGTACAAATGAAGATTGTTAATTCCGGTTGTGAAGTCGTTTGTAGAGGTTTAAATATTATGATTAAAAAAATTAAGTTGGTTGGGAATTAAGTCTCAGGTTTCTGTACAGTTACGGCGGTTTGGCCTCTAAAGTTGTATTTAGTGTTTTTAGTGTTCGTCACCTTTTGTAATTAATTATTCTGTGATCAATAGTGTTAATATTGAGATGACTATGGTTTTAAAGTTCTTATAGTTATGACGTGTTTAGTAATAGGTAAAAGCAATAGTAAATGGATTAATTATACATATTTTTGAGATCTCACGTTGTAAATTGTTTTAAAATGTTTGTAACACTTGTGTTTTTAGTTTTAAAGCGGACCAAAAAGAGAAGACTGTAGCTCTTAACGATATTTTTGTAATATTTTTAACTTAATAAAAATTTTTGGTATTTCATATTTTTGTTTTCTTTGCGATGTGATAAATTACTTCAATCTCAGAAGATGACAACGTAGCCGGTGAAACATGTTGACAACTTGCAGAAGGTAACTTATAGGAGTGTTGCAGCGGTTCCGTGGCTTCTCTACCTATGGTTTATGAACCTGCCTTGATTTACAATAGTCACAAATTGTGCGATTTTACGTTCAAATCATATATCTTCTTTAGTCACGTTGAGCTGCAGATACTGTAATAGGAATTTCGCCGCTTGAGGAGTTTGCACGAATTTCTTGCCAAATCAAGCGATCAGCCTGATTTGACGCAAGAATGATTCTTTCCCGATTTACCTAAACCGACTGTGCAAATCCTTGGGTGAATACTGGTCGAAGATGGTACGTCATGGTCGCTTTCTTCCAGTTTTAGTGCGAATGGAAAAAACCCTGAAAGTAGTTGACCAATAATTGATGCAAGCTTTTCATAAATCTTCATGACGCAAGTGAAAAATCAAAACAATAATACTGACCCTGGCTTACAATTACTACAATTGAAACACACATAATATCAGGCTAAAGTAGATTTGTTTATAGCTGGGACGTGATTAAATGAACTAAACGTTAAAATGAGTATCGTTACAATTATATAATTGTATCAGGAATGAACAAACCGTGGCGTAAAAGCGAAAGTATTAAACAAAGCACCGAAGGTCGACCAGGTACTGCCGACTCGTTCAGACCGCTGAGACTAGTCTTGTGGGAGAGGTATTTTGTTGTGCACTCTCGTTCGGAAAAATTCCAAAACATGTTCTTTGTTCTCAAAATACTACATCCACGTTCAACGACCAACGATGAGTAGAGTGCTGGACTCTGCCGCCGACCACAGGTAGGCAAATTGCAGAATTTCGCGAAAACGGATTAGTGATCGATCGTCAACGGTACCATAGATCGCTTCATTAAGAACAATGATCAGTGATGTCACAATAATGAGAAAAGTGTGTCAACGATGGCTTAAGTAAGCATCACTTAACAATCAATTACAGTAAGTAAAGGTAAATGGAGTTGGAAGTACCTCCGCGAGGCTTAACCAAGGTACCAGTGAATCCACATTTTACGATAATACTGCAACTGCATTCCGTTATACAACACAACGTACAAAATAAGATGCACTTTCATTGCAATAAGTAGATCATGTAAGTGCAGCGGTACGACTTAAGCCACTTTACTACTGTAAGTAAGGATATAATAAGACTCTAAACTAATGTTTTTTTCAGATGTTATGGTTCCAAAAGCAATGTACGATGACTCGTTTGAAAGATGCCTCTGGACCTTCATGGTGTACTTTGTGTTCATGATCGTTAGTCCTATTATCGTATTCGTAGCGATTTTCGTCCCAACTATACCCTTATCAATAGTCAGAAGAATATGCCACATCGAGTTTGAGTCTGTTTAAGTGTAATTTTTGTATATAGAGTATTAATTAATAAATGTGATACTACTTTTAAACTGACATTCTATTCTGTATTGTTGTGACGTAATTTGGCATTGAACTGGGTTATTACTATTAATAGTATGAAAAGCGAGAAAACTGCGTATAGCGAAAAATAAACACTAGTGCCACCTAGTTGGTAACGTCGTGTAACTTCAACAGCATTCGCTTTAATTCGTTTCATAGTTTGACTACTCGCTCACAGGTGTCGTCGTTTGTTCCACAACATTAATGGCGCCATTTTTGTTTTCGTCTATCATTAAACGACATTTATTCACGTTTCCTGTTAAAAAATATCGTAACATGGAGTGTTACCAAGTGGAAAACTTTCTTAAACCGAGTCGTCGTCCTTTCCTGGATTTTGTGAGTATTATTGTACGAAGTGTTTAGCATATTGTGAGTGGACTGAAAGGATCCGGTAAAAAAGGACGCCATACAAAATGGAGCTTTAGGGTGAAACTCCTCCCAGACAATTACTACTTCCCGCCTATGCCGAAGGATTCGTTAGGATCCAATGAGAAGAGGTCGCTACATTTTGAGGTTGGGCTTGAAAAGGCCTGCGTACCCATAACTTTTCTAGTATGATACACATTTTTGATCACACTCTCTTAGATAAACCGATTTGTAAAGTTAACTACAAAGCTAAGCCGACAATTCCATCACAAATAAGCCGACAGTGATTTCTTTGGTGCGGTTCTTGGGTAGATTATTACGTTATGCATTGTGCGAGGGATTAGTGTGAGTGCACCGATATGCAGTAAAGGACTAAAGGAGTTTATTATTAATTTGTCATGTGGCACAAATGGATAAGAGCAACCACTTAGGAGCCGGCTGGAAACGCAGGTAATTTGCGATAATCACAGTCATTATTATTATTATTATTATTGAAAAAAAAAAAAATCGGGAAAATTATGCTGGATATCATATTTGGCCCAGTTGGTGGTGTAGAATGAATTTTTGGCAAAGTATCGATTATTGCACTCGCATAGCTTATCTAATTCGACTTCAAAGTGGATGTGATAAATGGTTTTGGTTTGTTCCTCTATTTTGCTGCTATTAATTATCAGTGTCAGCTGCATAATCGAACATAAAAGACCTTATTACATACACCGTATAGATAAGTTTAATAAATTTCACGTATACAATAGCCGCCGCGCCATAAATAATTAATATTTATTAGTGCAAACATTATTCAATACGGACTACAATGATTTTCGCCAACGATAAACAAATGGATCGGCCGCATGTGGCTAATTTGAATTCTCAAAAATCGAAAATTCAGACGAGGTATTAATATTCATTACGAAACTATGTAGTGAAATGAATGTCTTTCTTAAATCCTTTAATATATCTTCACACCTTTTGCCATCGGCCGCCGGTATCCAACAAATGTTCACCTCTTTGACTTCACGGAAAGTTTGTTTGATTTATATTTACTAAGCTCATTACTCATTTTTCGGAAAGCCTCAAAAGCGGCACAACTATGTAAATTAAACCAAATTGACGTAAAATACGAGCTTACCAAATCTTCAGTTTCTAGATCTATACATTATCTTTATAGATCAATAAAAGAGGCAAAGGAGCTTTTCCGTGAAGCTGCCCGTGATTTACACCCCATAAAAGTCTAATCTGACTCCCAACGGGAATTAATTCTCCAGTGACGATCACGACAAAGTGCAATTTTGACTTCGCTTCTTAATTAGCAAAATCAACTTTGGTCGTCAAATTTGACTTTCACTGTTCTCTTTTGGAGCGATGATCATCTTTAATCTCAGTGTCACTAAAACCAAAAATGGCGAATTTTGACAAAGGTGAAGTTTGATCGCCAAGCAGTAATCAGTTTTAGAATTTTGATTTCGCAGAAATTTGGAATTCAAAATGATTCTTATATAAGATTTAGAATTGTGATTACTGATAAACACTCCAGAAATGACAAATTTTGACAAAGTAGATGTTTGATCGTCAAACAATTAACAATTTTAGAAGTTTGACTTCAACAGATGGTCAATTTATAGATTTAGACTTAATAATGTGACAAAATCGCACACAAAATTATAATGAGATCAAATTTCTAGAAATAACATATTGCGAAGTTCTGTTAGACGTGACAATTTGGCGAAATCGCCTCAGAAAACTTAATTTAGTTATTAAGATCTCAGGCGGCGGATTTTGACACAGTACACGTTTGATCAAATTTAGATTTGACTGTTTGATCAGTTTAGAATTTTGCCTCCCGCAGATGGCAAGTTTCTATATTTAGGATACCGTTTGTAACGACTCTATTTATAATTTGTAGAATTACAGATAATCGGTTTTTGACTCCTTTGACAAAACAGCGAATTGCGTGGATGCTTTTGACACTGCCGTGGAGCAGTAGCGATTTTTCTTGTCTTGACAGGTCAATCTGTGTCATTACGAGTGTCAGATAAGGGCCAATTAGCACGACAGCGCTTTTCCGCAGCTAATTATCCGTTTAAGCATGTCTCTGGTGTTTTCGCGAATCGTCTGAACGTGTGCAAATAGACAATAATCGCTTTGGTCATTATTTTAATTACTATCTGTCGAGCGTAATGGTAATAGAATTATAATAGCCGCCGGTACTCATGGCATATCATTAGCACCCGCTTAATTTAAACATTGTTTTCACTGCTAATTATTTAATAAAGTCATTTATTTTAGCGGGAGTTGGAGGTTTCATCCCCGAAAAAGCGGAATAAATTAGGTGCTTGATGTGGGATGAGACCCCATTAGTGGGCGCGTGAACGGCGGCTCTTAGACCATTCTTTCGTGTTGGTAATATTCCGACATCAACTACTGTTTACATAGTTGTAGAACTACATGTTGACTAAGTTTTAATGGGATGTTCTAACCCTCGATGAGTCTCCCAGGGTTTGCGCGACCCCAGCGAGCTGTAACGAGGACACAATGACAATATCTCAGTGCCACAAAGCACGTGTCGAGCAAACACTCCTTTATTACAGCTATTAAAAGCACATTGAACAACTTTTACAGAATACTTTACTAAAAATACAAAATTAAAAAATATAACTGCAAAAGTATCACAGTCTGATGACATTATTAATTAAATCGTTTCTGTTTCGGTTGACACAAAGCGGTTATAAAAACAAGGCGGGCCGACAAAATTTTTTGGCGAAATAAATATATACTGTGCTTCGCCTGCAATTATTTGATAGTGTTTTAAGTATTAGTTATCATTTAACGTGGTATTGGTTGTGCTTTAGAAGCGAGGGAGCGTTTGTGTAAATCACTTTAGAGATTTTTCCGTTTTATTTAGCTGTTGGCTAGAATTTTGGGTGTATCGTTCTGTCAGGTGTGTTGCAAAGATCTATCTGAAGTCCACTTTTTTTCTTATTATTCATCAACGACATCACAATCATCGACAGACAAATTTCTGACATATTTGTAAATTTTTCTGTTATTATAATAAAGGTGTTATAATTCATATATATGATTTGCTAACGTTAAGGGGTTTCCATATATTTGTAAAATTATAAAAACTTCATTGATAATTACAGGCCATCAGTGAATAATTACAATAGTGTGTAAAAACATGGGAAAACAGCGTGTTTTTTGCTGCTGGAGGTACCCCTATTGTAAACGTATTATTACTGACATGTTTTTGCAATGTCTAACATTCTTCTACTATGTAATAAAATTTGATATAAGTGTGTTAAAAAATCTTTAAATTCTATAGCATTTTTCTCTTCTTGACAGACAGCTGAGGAAATTATTGACATATCAGATTTGTAAACACGAGATAATCGTGACGATGGTTAAACGCCAACCAAAATTTGTTTACGCATCCCTTCCAAAAAAAAGATGACGTCATTTCAAACTATTTTAAAGTCAAATTTTAAACGTTTTCAAACAAATTCATAATTTAGAGATACCTAACAGAACGTTGAAACGGTTTATTTATTGTTCGTTTTTAAACAAGTAGCGACGTCGGTTAAAAAATTATGGGATATTTCAGCAATCATTTTTCTACGCTTTCGTTTTTTTTACAGAAAAAAATTTGATAACGACTAACGAGCAAGTCCATAATTTAGACACATCATAACCTTAAAAACAGTTGTGAAATATAGTGCGTATTTTAGCATTAATTTTTCTGTACAATCTCGTGTGGAAAGCCGCTTTCGTTTTTTTCATCAAAAAAAATAAGTTTGATAACGACTATCAGCGCAATTTATCCGAACGTCGCAGAATTGTTTAAAG
Organism: Zophobas morio; assembly: GCF_036711695.1. Taxonomy (NCBI): domain Eukaryota; kingdom Metazoa; phylum Arthropoda; class Insecta; order Coleoptera; family Tenebrionidae; genus Zophobas; species Zophobas morio. The sequence continues at coordinate 10,793,651 of NW_026972149.1, forward strand.
TTGCACATAAATTCGCTGTGGAAAGTGCTAAAAGTCACTCTCTCTGCACTTTATCGTGGCGAAAAAATTATATTCTGCCAGGGGCTCCCCTATCGAAGCGATTGACAATGAGCTACATTTGGCCGTTTCCCACTAATGCACACTTTGTGATAGGAACTGGGGAAGTATCTCATTGTGCAATTTGTGAAATGGACTAATTTGTCACACTTTTGTTCACAATGGCCGATGTCTCTCATTCCCGATAAATATTTACATGGTAAATTATTGTATTATTTCGCCTTATCAACATACCGAAGAATGCACTTATTTGTTTCACATAAACAAATCACTTCGTCGGTGATTTATTCAAATTGTGGCTACAATTATTGTAGTTGTATTTTAATCGTCGGTTAGTAAATTGATAACTGGCATTTTACTACAGCAACTAATCAAATTTAACGACAATGGCTAAAACAGACCATAACTCTTAGCTCCGACGTGTTGCAAAATATTTGTCACGTCGGTGGAATTGTTGAAACAACTGAACTATTTTTACTCATTCACGCGACCAAACACAACCAATACCGCAAATATCCAGCATATATAATATTTAAAACAAAAAATCATATGTAAACTTTATTATATATTACAAACAAATACAAAATATTGCTTTTAAGCAAAGTCAAAATAATACATTTTCTGAACACCAACGACGTTACACAAAACTTGTAGTTAATGTGCTTGAAGAAGTCTTAATTATATAATATAACAAAGAGAGAGATGCAGTTGTCTGCTATCACTACAAGAATAATAATATTAATAAACATTGAACTAAAAAACAAACTTAATAAAAATTCTAAAAACACAGCAACAAAAATAAAACACTCTTTATATCCAGAAAAATTATTCTTCTTTCTGAACCTTTGGCACTTTGCACTCCTCATTTTCGACATTTTCTTTTTTCGTGCTCTTTATATCAGTTTCCTCGTTCTTCTGATCCTGACACTCATCCCCCTTTTCGACATTTTCATTTTCCGTGCTCTTTATATCAGTTTCCTCGTTCTTCTGATCTTGACACTCATCCCCCTTTTCGACATTTTCATTTACCGTGCTCTCTATATCAGTTTCCTCGTTCTTCTGATCTTGACACTCATCCCCAGTTTCGACATTTTCATTTTCCGTGCTCTTCGTATCAGTTTCCTCGTTATTCTGATCTTGACCTTCATCCCCCTGTTCGACATTTTCATTTTTCGTGCCCTTTATATCAGTTTCCTCACTCTTCTGACCCTCATTAGTGTCACAAGATTTTAGTAGCTGCATTTCTAACAGCTCAGACAAAGGGAGTTCATCTGTGCTGTCGTAATCACTAGACACGAATGAATCTGTGACTACATAATCTGACGGATTCACAGAAGAACTCTGGCCCGAAGTAGTACTACAAAAGTGGATTATTTTTGCACTAACTAATAGAACAAAATACCCAGTAGGAGGATCTTCGTTATCTGAATCTTCGTCATCTGAATCTTCATTTTGTGAGTCCTCAGAAGATGTAGAACCGTTGAAGGAACCACTGTTTTCGAAAACTACATAATGGGTGCAGATTACGTCGGAGGATGAACTACTGGTAATCGAAATCACTTCAATCAGGTCGGAATTGCTACATAAATATAAGTTGATGTTTTGAAAATTAAATATGTGAAAGTACTACCTGTCGCTGTCGATCTCCACCACCTCATTTTGATCCTCTTTCTCCACCACCTTATTTTGATTTTCTTTCTCCACCACCTCATTTTGATCCTCTTGTTGCCTAACAATTCAGAAAAAACAAAAGTGTTAACACAAGAGAATCAAGAAACTAACTTTTTAGTACCGAGAATAACTTTAAACTTATCACAATACGGGGTTCAGAGCAGTTGTGAATGTCAAAAGTAGCTAAAATAACTATTTATTTACCCTAAAAGGTAAAGAAAAGCCACGCCTTTTCGTACAATTTTAATTATTAAAAATTGGTCCAAGGTTCCTTCGACCCTTGAAGTACAGTCCAAAGAATTCCGCTTCTTTGAAAATTATATAAAAAAAATGTTTTCTGATAACCTTTATATAGTTTATATAGTCAGTGTTGTAAATGACAAGTTCCAAATAGGTGCCGTCCGCAGACATACGGACAATATGAAAAATAGTCAAAGCAAATAACCAAAAGAAAAGAGTGTATTATTATCAGTGTACATGCTTAACTTCGATTGTTTATGTTTATACATCGAAAGAGTGTCATTGTTTAATTTGAATGAGTTGCTTCTCAAAACGGCAGACTAAAATTATTAATTAGGCCATAGTGGAACAAAATGTTTTGAATATTATTATACTTATTTGATCATAATTAATGTTTTTGCGAAAATTTGAACGTTTAGCGAAAAAACTAAAGGCGGATTCGTACACTACAAGTACAGGAATATATTTTTGTATAACATTCAAAACATTTTAAAATACAGTTCATTAAAATGACGTCATCAAATTGTTAGTGGGGATGATTAACAAAATTTTGGTTAGCATTTAACCATTTACATGATATTTCTAATATACATACAAAATTTGACAACAATCGGTCCAGCAGTTTCGGAGTTTACGTGTCTAATAAAAAGTGGATACAGACACCAGATAGACAGACAAACAGACGGAAATGGGAGACTACTTTTTTCGTACTATAGGGGTTATGAAACGTCGAGAAAATATAAAAGTGGCTATTCATCCGATAGATTCGATTGGCTTACACTCGGGAAGTGAAAATGTATAAAAATATATCAAAATAAATATTAATTACAATAATTCTTCTTTTGCTTAAAAGACTAATCAAATTACTCTTTCGGTTTTGGATGAACTTTTCTATTTTACAACATACATTTTTTAGACTTTCCTTTTTTAGACGGTATTCGCTTGCGCTCTGTGAAATCTTTATACTGATCTTGTGCAATTTTTAAATTATTTTCTAAAGCAGCAGTGTCGATTTTATTTGAATTTATTTTTGTTTCCATTTCCTTCATTTCAAGTTTCAATTTTAGTTGTTTTCGTCATCTCTACTCGCTTTTCAAAGTTTAGTAATGAATAGCTAAATATTACGAAAAAAGTAAAGTTTAGCTAAGCCATGTCTAAATAGCTAAAAAAGCTAACGACTCTGAACTCTGCAATAAGTTTAAAGTTAAAGTAACATATTGTAGTTGTTCTTACTCATTCCTGGGTTCCTCATTCTCGCTAGAGGTATCCATTTCATTATCCATAGTTTCCATGATGAAAAATCACTTAAAACAGGCTACATTTTCATATAACAATATCTTGTTAGTCACACAAACGTGATACCATTGATAACCACAAAGGAATTTGAAACTGAGTCTTATATGAGAATAATCGCCATTATAAAATTACAAGGACGCTATTCAATTCATTCCCTCGCTTAAATTACAAGATAAAAAGCACAAAACACTACAAGTGGTAAGTGAATCACACACAGAATCATCATCAAATTAATTCACAAATACTGAACAGAAACTTTCAACGCCTTTGTGGTGGTTGTGCAAAATCGCTTGAAACGGTTTAAATTCAAATTATTACCACGGTTACGGCAGAAGATGCAACACCTCGCTTTAACGTTGTGTGAAGACGATGAAATGTAACACTGATCGAATGAAAACTAGGTTCAACAGTAAGTAAACACAGTGGAGATGAATATTTTTTTTTAAATTCACTAAAAGCAGTAATTTGAGATGTATCAGTCGTAAGCTCGGAAGTTACGAATACGGGCTATGTGACAAATGCCGCTTTTCGCCGCACATGCGCAGGAGGCGCTCCTGTGCTTAAATCCAAACCCAAGGCGGGAATTACAAATTTATCAGTATTTAATTAATTAAATTAATATCTTATTTATCTTTTAACTAACCCACGTCGGATTTATCCAGACATGGAAAAGAATCGGTCTGCTAAAAATATACTAAATATTAAAGACAAAATTTCAACAAAATTATAATATGTTACAAAGTATTGAAGGAAGTGCTCAACCTAGTCCCGATCAGAGTAGTATATACGAAGCATTTTATTAAAAACGCCGTACGTTTTGTTTTTTATAACGTCCAGAGACCCCAAAATTTGTTGATGGTGGATTTCAAAGGAGAATCACATTATGAAATAAAAAAGTTGGTTTCATTCATGCGAAACTATAAGCTAAGAAAATGTTGCCGATCGAGATTTTCATGTTTATTTTTTTGCCGCAGCAAGTGCACACACAAGAAAAAAAAGTTCGTTTCTTGAAACCAATCAATGCCATAAATTTGTAGTCAGCAAGATTCAAAGTGGTTATTATGCTCGGGATATAATGAATAGTTATTTATATGCATTTGTGAACATAAATCATGTAATGCAACTACTAAACTACACTGTTGTGACATTATGACATTTACTTACTACAAATATAGCGACTACATAATCATGTGACGTGAATTTTAATAACAAAAGTGTTACTACTTACTATTATTTTTAGTGTTTTTATAAATCGCTTTTATGTATTTTAGTGCATTATTTCAACATGAAAAGGTACTCAAAAGTTGCACCATCATTAATTGTGTAACTAAGTAGATTTATCAAGCTCGTTAATCACTTGTATTTTTCCCAATAAAAATAACGACATTTTTAATTACAATTGTCTATAATTTAATAAACTGTCGCATAATTAAACCGCAATAAATAAAATTAAGGGGAAACTAACAGGATGTTTATTCATTCAGAAAATTTCAGCAACCTTCGGAGAACACCCGGTTTTACTTCACTTAAACCATTACATACTCAGATCACAATTAAATAATGGAATTACAGACGATTCGAAGCCACAACACGAAAAAGAAAATTTCTAATGATAAAGAAATTGTCCTTGGTGATCTATGAGGCGAAACGTTTTTTACTCAAACCACCAATAAACATGCCAAAGCGAGATAAATAAATAAATGTTTTGCAAAAAGTCACTTTTGTATTCTGCAATTGTGTCTTTCACTTGAAACTACAGTTAGTCATGAGGGTGAAGTTTGTTGCACGAGCCTCATGCGAGTATATTTTGCTTCATTTTATATATCCTACATAATATTTAGTACTCAGTCCAGCCAAAATATTTATCTCCGAACAAAGAACCCCAAATTTGAAACAAAATTACCCGAAATAAATCACAGACACTATTCCTAAAATCCATATTTACAATTCCGAGAAGTCGTCCTGGTCTTTGTGTTCACGATATAAGGTCAAGTTATTGTGTTGTAAAAAATTCTAATCCACAAATTTACTACCTGACTTTATAAGACATCAAAATTTAACGATCATTTTATAAAGCAAACACCATCACTGGGTTATTAGTGCTGTTTTTGATCAACAACTGGTTTTTGTTTATTCAACTCGTTGACTGTGCGTGGATTTTTCTCGTGTATTATTGAGTTTTAGCCGTCAGAAATTTTCCCGAATAGCGTGCAATTTATTGAGATTGTTCCCATTATCTTGCGAAGGGGGTTGCTATTACGCTGAAAAACGCGTATATCCTCCACCTTGGTCGATACGTTGGGGTGCGTTTGAAATAAACTTGGCATGATTAACGTGACACCCCGAAATAATAATCACTAAACACGACAATAAAGCTGCCGCTCGTAGTTTAACACAAATATTGACTTTGAGTTAAAACGCAATTTTTAATCTTACACAGAATCATTAATATGTTAATTAGACACTAAGCTTGGGGCGTTAGCTCAAAACGACTTTCTAATTGAAATAAAACTAGCAATGTTTTAAACGACATACAATCAACTGAATTTTGTTTATTGTGGGTTCAGGAAGTTCGGATCTGCGCCCAGTCCGTTTCAAAAACTGGCACTAATTTTTACATAGGATGATAACTAATTTTTGTTCTATAGATTTTTATATCGTTTTTTTCATATATAGTGTGTTATTTTGTTTATATAATGAGTTATTGTTTTGGAATTTTTGTGCCAGGTACCTCCCGCGACCTACACTTTGCCGCCTTGAAAAGTTTTTTCGGTTTGTTGGTAGTAGAGCAGCGAAAACTTTAATGTCTTGCTTGGCGTCAGTAAAATGCCATTAAGAAAAGTTATTCAGAATTAAAAAATATTAACGTGCCAGCCGAAATAATAATCACTAAACACGACAATAAAGCTGCCGCTTGAGTTTAACACAAATATTGACTTTGAGTTAAAACGCAGTTTTTAATCTTTACACAAAATCATTAATATGTTAATTAGACGCAAACCGTCGGGTCGTTAGGTAAAAATGTGTTTTTAATTAAAACAAAAACCAGTAGTGGCTTAAACGACTGACCGTGCATTAAATTTTATAGTCATTAACCTGTAGGAGGCGTCGCTAATAATCTACAACTTTGACCATTTACTCGAAAAAAATTAACACTCACATAAAATGGCTAATAACGTGCCTCGCAACATGCTTTACAATTTTATTAATTAATAAAGTTTTTATTAAAATATGCTAATCACTAGCAAAACATTCAACTTCCATACCGACACGTGTTTCATGCTTCATGTAAACAATGTTCGTTTTTAAAAATCCATAATGGAGTATGTTCTGCGATCCCCGATAGCATTGTATGTAATAATTTGTTTGATAAACTCACTTAATTAGAACGATCTTTATCGGACGCTAACTTCACACGAAACCGAAAGCTCGGCATCCAACGAAAAAAATCCATAACGTAAATGATTTCCATTTTATTCAGCCATTAATTTTATGTTATCTGCTCACACAATAAACATAAGTAGCCTTTTTCAACGGTAATTTCATTATAAATAGAAAACCCGCACACAACTGTTTCGAAATACTACACCGACGTTGCCTACACGAAAACTTTTATTATTTATAGTAATTTCTTCCGAGTTTATTAGTAAGGTAAATGCGTTAACGCCGGAGAAGACACAATCCACTAAATAAAAATTACAGTCGGACGCGATAAACGCCGTCTCGTGAAAGTGAATATACACCGGACGCAATATCAACCTATTCATGAAAGAATTTTTTTAATTAGAGCATTAAGCATCAAGCTGGCCCAATAGCGTATATGTAAAGTTAAATCATATTTTGCAAGGACGCCATTGTATAAGTGAATTATATCTCTTTAAGGAAAATTTATGAAGTGTGAAATATTACGAGAGTATTGTTTTGCGTAGTAATATTTTAAGTATATCTTAAGTATTTAAAGTATAATGTCAAATGGCAAGCATAACTCTGGTAGAAAATAACCGCTTATTAGTGACTTGACAACGTGTAATGAAATAGTAGCTAGGAGAGTCTACGGTGTGAAGAAATTGTTGAAGAAACGTTGATTTGACTATATGCTGGCATTTTCAAATCAAAAAATACATTAATTTTCGTGGTCATTAATCTGTCTAATAAATAAGAGAAAGAATGTGTAAAATCTACAACGGTGTGTCAGCAGCAGATAGTTAAAATAATTGTGTGCCATCAATTGTACCTTTGTTCCATTATTTAAATATACCTGCATAAGTTTTGCGTCAACGGTATTACAATGATGACAATTAAATTGTCATTACTAGAAATACGTGGTAGTTGTACATTATGTCGCTTGTTTGTGAAGATAAGGTAAATTCAAAGAGCAACGATTGCGCTTCCTAAAAATTGTAAAATTAATTGAAAATTCGACAGACCCCATGTTTTCCAGAGTTATGCCTATTGAATTTATAGGGCGATATTTCTGTCGCTCGAGCTATAAAATAAACATGGTCTGAAAGGACAGCGGTTTTGATTCAAAGCGTTTGCTGAATAAGAATTAAGACCACTAAACAACCTAGTAGGTATAATCATCATAAATTATCCATGTATGCATTACACCTTATAAACCGTTTGCTATTAAATTGAAGTTTAATATTTGCTTTGACTTCAGTTGCGGGTATAATTCTTTAACTCGACTTCCTTTGATGTTACGTAAGTCATCAGGTGCATGGGTCGACGTATTCCCGACGTATGCAATATGCGAATTACAGGTGTTTATATTGAGTAAGTAGCAAAAAGCGAGCAGTTCTAACGGAAAAAGGGGATTAATGAAGGGAAGGATGATGCGGGCTAAAAGATTACAAATACACAATAATTTAATATAATTGTTAGCAAGTTTTTTCGATGACATTGTAATTAATTAGGGTGCGTTTTTGTTCCAGAAATGCCAAGGCCACCTCGTGAGACATACGGGGATCAGAAACCACCATACTCGTACATATCTCTAACAGCTATGGCTATTTGGAGCTCTCCGGAAAAAATGCTACCCTTATCGGAAATCTACAGGTTTATAACCGATCGTTTTCCGTACTACCGCAGGAACACTCAGAGATGGCAGAACTCCCTGAGGCACAACCTCTCCTTCAATGACTGCTTCATCAAGATCCCTCGCAGACCCGATCGTCCTGGTAAAGGCGCCTTCTGGGCTCTCCACCCCTCCGCTTTGGATATGTTCGAGAACGGAAGCTTCCTGAGGCGGCGGAAGCGGTTCAAGCTACCTAAACACGTCCACGAGGAGTTGGACAGCCTCTCCAAACTCAATAGTTCCTTCATGTCTGGCCAGACCGTCAGCCCGAATTCCTCTTCTTGTGTGACGAATGTTCCTCCTATAGTGTGTCCGGCTACCGCGGAGCCGCTCTCTCTGCCCCCGATTACCCCCATCACCACCACCACCCCCGCGAAGTCCTTCAGCATCGACAGCATCATCAGCGAGACCAAAACCCAGCCAACGCCGCCTCAGGTTCCGGCGATTCCGCCCATGCAGACCCTCCCGAATTTCTCCTGGGTCAACATGATGACTCCCTCGACCTCCCAGAACGAGATGCAGAGCAGGGATGACCTTCTCATTGCCCAGCAGGCGGCGTTCTTTGAGTACGCAGCCGCTATTTTTTCTATAAATGCCACGACCAACGCGAAAAGGGCCACCGGAGTCATTCGGCCCTTGCCCATAATGCCCAGCGCTTTGTACCCAGCATGCCACGTACCAGTACCAGTGCAATATTCGTTCTGCATGCCCAATGTGCGTAACGTAGAATATGAGACTGAACATGAATGTGATAGGACCGTGGATAAGAGTATCTCGAATTACCTTATCCCACAGAATGGACCGGAGGACAACATTGAGATATCATCGTCGTCGTCGGAAGAAGCCACCAACGTGTAAATATTTGTTGTGTATAACTGTGTTAATGTATTTAAGTTCTTAGACATTTAAATAAAAGTTGATCAAAGTGAAACGAGATCTAAGTGTACCCTCTATATACAGTAGTTCCAAGAATAGGCTTGGTAGGTACTTCCTAGACGACTACAACAACTGCAAACCCAACTCCCACCATGGGCTACCAAATGTTTCTCTCGTGTACCTCGATTCCTGGTTAAAGTAACCCATCGCTTCCCAGGTACCACCTATAATGTTCCTTCTATTTGTTCTTAGATATTTCAAATAAAAGTTGATCAAAGTGAACTAATAGCTAAGTGTATCCTTTAGACGTCTGTAGATAGGATAGTTCCAAAAATAGGCGTATCCGAATCGGTATGGCTAAAAACACTAACAGAACCGAGAATTTTGGGTTATAGCTCAAAATGTAAATAGATCTACCGGAATCATACCGTCCCTGCCCACCACGTTGACGACTTTGTGCCTCACGTATCGTGTCAATTTTTGCCATAAATTAACAACCTGAAAAAAAAATTATCTCAAGTTACCTTATTCCCCAAAATAAGACAACCGCGGGCCACCATCTTGTGGCCGCTTATAATTTACACATTTAAATAAACAAAAGTTGATCACAGAGAACGAATCTACTCTACCCTTTAATTTTTTCTCTTCCTTCCTCATCGGTAATCGGTGAGCTCGACCCGACCCTTTCATCTATTAGCCTTATCTGTAGATATCGGTAATTCCGATAAAGTGTTTTCCATACAACAGCAGGTCAATAATTATACTAGGCCTGTTTTTATCTAACAGCCCATTTTTCTTGCCAGGTGTTAGTGATTTAATTTGCGGGCCCGTTTATTCGGTTCCGTAAAACGATCACCTTTTTTTGAACCACCAACCAATTTAAATTTAAATTATCAAAAATGTATACACTACCAACGGGAGGAAGTGGGATGGGTGGAGCCGTTATTAAAGATAGCATAGTGTGATTTTGAGGAAAGGGGTAGGTCGGACATGAATGAGGCGATTTTCTTACAAAATGAAGCAGATAAGAATAAATTTAAATTAAAATGGAAGAGATAAAAAATATTTTCTGGTTGAAGTGTAAAAATGAGGAAGCGGTTCGGTGAGAGCGTGGAATTGACGTAACTGACGTGACATTAAAAAAAAACTATATTTATTGTCACGATAGTGCCAGAATAGTGCAGTAAAATAATGTCGACGTTTTGAATGTTGATTTCTCTCGGTAGTAGGCGACGTTTTTCCAAAAGGCGGCACAATTAATATGGGACCCGCTTAAAAATAAGCGATATCAGTGTTCGCTTTAAATAATTATGTTAAATGTATGAAAATAATATCGAAATTAGTGAAAAATTAATATAATACTAAATGCTTCATTATTATAAAATTGCCAGCCTTCTTTCTACTTTAACTGACGTTTTATCTCTCGCCGTTTCCGGTATTACAGTTAGTGAATTACTGAGCAATGAAAAAATCACCACCTTGTATATTTAAGTAGCTGTAAAATAGTTTAGCATAAATTTTCATAATATCTGCCCATTTATTTACTGATTTTTTATTTATTACGACGGAAAATACCAATAAAGTATTTTTCATGACTCCAAAGAGAGGACAACAAGAATAAAAAAATAGTCGAAAGTTCTTTAAACAGAACTTCCCTCGCTCCTGAAGTACAATGAAACATATCCAGCATTTCCTAGTTGAATCTTTTCTTAACACAATTTTGTGATCACGTCATCAACATTTTTCCAATTTTCGTTTTGTGATAACCGTTGTAGAGTGAAAACCAGAGGCATAAACAACACCCCTTGTCCTTCAGCAGTCGATAACAGCAAAGCTCAAGTGTTTATTTATGTTTATACATCGAAAGAATGTCACGTAGAAGTTGGTTTGATTTGAATGGGTTTGTCTTCTCAAAACAGGACTAAAATTATTAATTAACACACTATCATTATTATATAAAGACATGCGTTTTCTTCACATTTTCGAGAAAATGGGGTAACTCGTGACCAATAAAAAATTTGTGATGACGTCATCAACATGGATAATTCTGGTCTCACCATAAAAGAAAAGTCACAGATGTAAGAAAAAAAAAAGAAAGGGCCAAGTTCGGTATCGAACCATAATCACAGTACCGGAGATGGCCATTATCTCCGACACACCTACTGCGCCACTGAGACGGTCAAACCGTGTCGGGAATATAACGTTATTGTACCTTGCAAATGTTTTTTGCGAAAATTTGAACGTTAACGAAAAAACTGAAAATGGATTCGTACACTACAAGTATATGAGTATAATGTTGTGTAACATTCAAAACATTTTAAAATACCATTCATTGAAATTACGTCACCAAATTGTTGGTGGGGATGATTAGCTAAATTTTGGTTAGCTTTTAACCATCTACATCATATTTCTAATACACATACAAAATTTGACAATAATCGGTCCAGCAGTTTCGGAGATTGGGTATCTAATAAAAATGGATAGGTACAGACAGACAGACGGAAACGGGAAACTACGTGTTTCGTACTCTAGGGGTCATGAAACGTCGAGAAAACATAAAAGTGGCCATCCGATGGGCTCGATTATATATAATACTTCTTTCGCTCGGGAAGTAAAAATATAGTTAAAAAAAAATTGGTACAAAATGGAACCAAAAAAGGAAGTCAAACAAATGTGAAAAAATGGTATACAAAAGGGTGACTAAAAAAAAGCGATAAAAAATTGGTAAAGGAAGTGACAACAAATGTAACAAAAAAGTTACAAAAAAGTGAAAAAAACGACAAAAATAAGCTAAGAAAAAAAGGCAATAAGAAAAAGCGACAAAACACAAAACCAATAAAAAGGCCACAAAAAGAAAGATACGAAAACAGTAAAAAAGCTTACACATAAGCGATTGCAAAAGACGAAGTGACAAAACAATGAAAGGCAAAAAATCGGTTAAAAAAGTAACAAAAACGGGCGACAACAAAAACACAAAAAAGCGAATAAAAAGACGGTGCAAAATATTTATGAATACTTACACTGATAAACCAGAAATAAGAGATAAATTTTATAGCAAATAGTATAACAAAAAAATTGGTCTAAAGAGTTTAGACAGTACTTACCTCGCTGTTGGAAACTTGACGACTGCATGCCTATTGTGTTTTTTTTCTCATTACATTTTTGTAGTGGGAATTTAAAAAAAATTGCAATGACGTCATCAACATTTTTGCAAGGACACGTATATCAGTTGGAATAGATGTAGTGTAATACTAAGAATAAAATTATTGTATTTCCAAGTTTTCGGGAAAATGAATTGGGTCGTTTTGATTATTGATTTGTTATAATTAATAAAATAACGAAACAATTTACTCACGTGTACGGCGCCGGCGTGTAATATGAGAGGCAAACACAGAAACTGTAAACAAAACCGATGGTCGTCTAGAAATTTTTATTGCTTCGACTTCCGCTTATTATATAAAATATTGGGTTTTATTTTAATTTTTGACGGTGAAATTCACAATTGGTTGATTATAAACATGTCTATTCCACATTCGCGGAACCTAGTCAGCGCACAAAACAAATGCACGTCTGTAATGTTAAAGTCGATGTAAATAGGCGTGCTACCCCAATGTTTCAACCAAGTTTTTACTTTAAAAAATTTTGTGTCTATCAAATTGGGTTGGTTCAATGTAATACTAATAATAAGTGTTGCCTTTAATTTAATCAATAAAATAAATTGACTTCATTAATTTTTTTGAGCCACCTCTTAAGCAAATCTAAAAAATATGAATGGAATGATAAATCACAAGTCCAAACTCATCATATTTTTTGCATTTTAGATAGGATTTATTCAGCAAAATTTTGGAGTGACGTCATCAATTTTTTAGGGGGGAAGAGCAAATACATTTTGATAAAAAATTTACCATGCTTATGGTAACTTTAAAACATCTCCAAGATTTCAAAGCATTCGATTCTGTAATTCCTGATTAAATCAATAAAATAAATTGACGCATTTATTAATTTTGTTCGGTCACCCTGTATATGCAAATCGAAAAAATTTGAATGGAATGATAAATCACAAGAAGAGACTCACCATATTTTGCACATTTTAGATAGGATTTATTCAGCAAAATTTTGTGGTGACGTCATAAATTTTTTAGGAGGGACGACCAAATACATTTTGATCAAAAATTTACCATGCTTATGATAAATTTAAAACATCTTCAAGATTTCAAAGCATTCGGTTTTGTAGTTCCTGAGTAAATCAGTAAAATAAATTTTGCGCATTCATTAATTTTTTTGAGTCACCCTGTATATGCAAATCCAAAAAATATGAATAGATATATCACAAGTACAGACGCATCATATTTTGTACATTTTAGATAGGGTTTATTCGGCAAACTTTTGAGCTGACGTCATCAAGTTTTTGGAGGGGATAACCAAACATATTTTGACTAAAGATTTTAGATGCCCTTTAGAGCCTTAAAACATCTGCAACATTTCAAAACATTCGGGTTAGCAGATTCAAAATTAAATTGCAAAATCTGGACGTTTCGGGTAAAAACTCAATTCGGGGTCGTAAACTACATGTGTAGGACTATGTTATTTTATACAATTTAAGACCCATTTACTATGTACAATTTTGAAGTGACGTCATCGCATTAGTGGTGGGGATGATTAGACAAATTTTGGTTACTGTTTTACCATCTACATGATATTCCTAATATAAGTACAAAATTTCACAACAATCGGTGCGGTACTTTCGGAGATTATCTGTCTAATAAAAATCCGGGACGGCAGACAGATGGACAGACGGACAGACGGACAGACGGACAGACGGACAGACAGACGGAAATGGGAGACCTATTTCTTCGTCTTCTAGAGGTCATGGAAGATCGAGAAAAGGTAAAAGTAGAGAGTCGGCCGACGGACTCGATTACAATACTTCCTTTGCTTACGCTCGGGAAGTAAAAAATTACGATTGGCGCTTTTTTAAATTTTTTTCACATACTAGATTGTATTATTAGTTTGCAGTCTCACTCGATAGAAGAACATAATTAGCCCCACCCACCCACCCTGTCTCCTTTTCACTGATTGATTTTATCCGATCTGAATGAAATGAATGGTCTTATACTGAACGAAATAAAATTAGTCGTTAGAATGAGAAGAGGGGGGGAGGGTGGGCGGGGCTAGTATTTGGTAAGATAAGACTGATTTTGCAAATGACATACCTTCCAAGAAAATAGAGGGTGGGTGGGCGGGCTTAGTTTTTGTCAAGATAAGATTGATTTTGGTACTTTTGATATTTTGAACCATTTTTCAACTATATCCCAAAATTAGTTGAAGACATTTTCTTGTAGATTTCTATATCCAGAAGTCGTTTTCGGCTTCGCTTCTTCTGAGATTCTTACCGTTTTACCAAAATTGCTCATTGAAATGCAGCAGATTTTACGGTTTCGTCAAAATAGCTCGTTATAAAAGTTTTGCACGTGGATAAAAAGGAAATTGTTAATTTTTGTTTCACAAAATACAATCCTTACTTTAAGAATGTACTTTGTGGTTTTTATATATTGACAGAAATGTTTAAAATTTGTTTATTTGAGACAGTAGTGAAGTCAGAACAGATCAGGTCACGTTAAGTCAAGTCAGGTCCCCTGCATGAAATAAGAAATAAATTTTATAGCAAATAGTATAACAAAAAAAATTACGATTGGTGCTTTTTTTATTTTTTTCTCATCCTAGATTGTATTATTAGTTTGCAGTCCCACTCGATAGAAGAACATAATTAGCCCCGCCCACCCACCCTGTCTCCTTTCCAGTGATTGATTTTATCCGATCTGAACGAAATGAATGATCTTATACTGAGCGGAAATTAAATTAGTCGTTAGAATGATGACTGATTTTCCAAAACCTTCCAAGAAAATAGAGGCACTTTTGACATTTTCGACTATTTTCCAACTATATCCGAAAATTAGTTGAAACCATTTTCTTGTAGATTCCGATATTCAGAAGTCATTTTCGGCTTCAATTTTCGGAAATATATCGTTTTTCTAAAATTGCTAATTGAAATATAGCAGCTTTTGTTTTGCAGTTTTGTCAAAATAGCTTGGTATAAAAATTTTGTACATAAACAAGCTCATTTTTATTACGACCGTAAGACCTTAATACATTTGCAAAATTTCAGGTGAATCAGATTTTGTGTTTTGGAAATTTAATAATCTGGGAATTGTCTAGCTCAAGTTTTTTACTTCAAATCAAAGTTCATTCAGTCAATAAAATATTATTTGAATTTAAATGAGATTATGAAAAATTAAATTGATAAACTGAATAGAATTTGATTGGGATTGTGTATAAAATTGTCAAAATTGGTTTCAAATAAAAATTTTTCAGGTAATATCTAATTTTAAGATTCGAAAACTCATAGACGAGAATTAGAATTTTAAAATCTGGAAAAAGAGAACTTGTAACAGCCTGACTGACTGTGACTGACTGTGACTGACTGTGATTAACTGACTTACTGACAGTGACTGACTGACAGACTGACTGACTAACTGACTGTGACTGACTGACTGTCACTAGTAGTTTTCACTTTAAAATGTGTTTGGGTTTTTATTAAAAAAATTTAAGTCCTAGGTAAAAGTGGATAATGTTAGCGTTTTTAACACTTTTATAACATTATTCTAGTCCATGTTTAAAAAACAATAAATTAAAAGGGAAAATTCCGAACATGATGAAATTCACATAATTTTCCAATTTTAAATATGTGATGTAATTTTAGAAATCGTAATAAAACACAGGCAGTACATACTTACCAGTAACATAACCTCAAGAAAATCCTCTTACTCCGTTGTACCACTAATTCCATACTTTATCCACCAAAAACCAAACCAATCTTTTTAAAAAACGGCTTAAACTTCACTTAATACTTTATCCACCAAAAACCAAAACATTTTTTTTCAAAAACCACTCAATATTGGTATACTTAATTGAACTTAATTAACAATCGAAGAGACATATTTCCGGTTCGATGAACGCATTAAGACTGGTTTCCATGCATTACACCCCCTTCCCGCTCCCTCGGTGACCCATTTACAGTCTGCGATTCCAAGAGTCGAGTCGTCAAGAAATTTGCCGAACTTGAAAAAAGTAATAAGTCGATAATTTTGCTTTTTAATACTGTTTTTAATGTTTATGAAAGTCTGTATATCGAATGATGGCTGTTGTTCGGGTAGCTCATTTATAAATAACAAAAACAGCGACGGCCCGGCCGTCCATCCCTGGCACACCCCGATAAATCCGACTATGACATTATGAAATCTACATTGTTGCGTGTCGTAAGTTATGTACATTGCAGCAGTTTATTTAAATTTTAAAACACGATTAATTATACCCGGTTACAGTTTAAAAGAGCATGTTTTTATCGAAACAAAATGATTCAACCCCCTGTACCTCCATGTTTCAGAAGCACCTGTAGGAAGAATAATCCGCCGCCCGCATTTAATTATATTTAATAAAGTTAGCGTTTGCGTTCGATATTGCTTGTATATTTAAATTTAAACTAAACCATATACATTTTAATGAGGCAACTAATTCAAAAATTGTATTATTGCAATCATTATGCACAGGGTGGTTGATGGCGACGCTGCACGCAATTTTAACGACAGTTTAAATATGAAGAAAACAAAATTGTTGCATCGTAATAACCAGAATTACGTAACCAGCGATTGAATAACATAAATAAAAATGAATTGCCCCGACCTATATTTTAAGGAAATAAACCGATCGGGGTTGTCGATCCAAATGGCCGCCACGGTGTGACCGCTTTAGAGAATTATTTCTGGCAGAAAATTCGTATTATTAATGCATTAGTGCCGCGATATTAACTTATTTAAATAACCCTGAAAGTGTGTGTCGGGTGTATTACAAAGGATAATTGCCCGAAATATCCACTTTTTATGCAAACATAATAGAGTCATTTTTTATTCTAAGCTCTCGGTGTGACTCAATGCTGGAAGAAAAGGATAATTTGGCATTCTCGCAGTGTTCCGAATTAATTCTGTTAAACGACAACGCGGAAAATTTCGAGCTGGAAAAGCTTTTGTGGTTTTTAAAACGGCTATATTGAATTAATTCTTTTAGCATCAAGCTCACCGCGGCCGGAAATATCATTAAAATGTGAATTATTCATTGTTTTCCTTGTCGTAAAAGCCAAGTTCGCTTGCATGCGACGCACAACTTTGTGTAATTTCGACAATTTGTTCTTAAGTCACCTACGAACTGGAAGCTGAGCCCAAATGTTGCCTCAGTAGTCATTAATTTCACACATCTCTCACCATTAAATTGTCATGATTTTTCGAAATTACCGTTGCATTAATAATTATTTAATTAAAGCGGCGGAATCCAGAGAAAAGCTCTAATGAAACTAATTCCGAATTTTAAATGACGTCCAGGCAGCTACGGAATCAAAGAAACCCGAAACGCAGCATTTTCGGACCACAAACTGCTCTTAAAAATTTTTAAATTATGGCGAGGGAACCGCGACCTTGCAATTTCCCCAGCGATGCCCGAAAAAATTAACACCACTTATAATTAATTAGTTTAAAACAAACTAATTATTAATTAAATAATAATTTACATAAATGCCTCTTCCACTCATTTTACACTAAATTCAAAGAATTGAACTCAAGTAAATTGTGCTATTGGTTAATACCAACATAATATAGTAAATGACTCGACAACTACAATAATTAGCAAAATTGCCTATAATTGCTTTCTGAATTATTAATGCGAGCCGTTTACGACATTTTTTATGCAAACATCGTAAAAAGGTCATTGCTTGAGTAACGCTCCGATTTTTGTCTTCAGTTAATTGAATGATTAATGACATGAGACAAATTTAATAATAACACAGTCAACAAAATTGCATAAGGAATTCCAGCTTTAATTGGTAAATTACATCTCACTACTACTTGTTTTCCTTTAGCATTATGAATATGATTAATTGCAGGGTTACTCGAGGTGTGTCAATCTTTTGCACTAATGATACTGTGGGCGTTCACGACGAGGGATGCAAGAATTCTGTGAAACAGTCAGAAATTTTCAGAATTCCTTGCAAATTACAAGATTTATTGAATTTCCTCGGTATTCGAGTTGGAGAGATCATCACAAACTTCGCTAAGAAAAGAAATTCGAAAAATATAGTGTGTTTCTGGTAACGGTATATTCGGTGTGAAATTCGAATTTTATTAAATTCGTAAACATGGCGATATTTCAATAGGCAATTCTGGAAAGACGGTTGGAGTTATCGAAGAAATGGGACCATAAGTGACTTGTGGGGCCCGAAATCTACAAGAAAATGTATTTAGTTAAATTTCGAAAATCGTCGAAAATTTGCACAAGTTGAAAATTTCATTTTTGAAAAAATCGTCTAAAAATTCTGAAAAAATTCAGGGCTATAGATCTTGAACTGCTGATTCCAAAAATATAGCGTGTTTAGGGTCACGGAGCAATATTTTCCAAAAATTCGAATTATTTGAATTTTTAAAAATAGCCACATTTCAATTGGCGATTTTGGAAAAATGATTGGACTTATTGAAGAAATGAGGCAGGAAGTGACTTCTGCGCCCCGAAATCTACAAGCAAATTTAAATTTCGAAAATCGTCGAAAATGAGTCGAAATTTGTATACATAATTTCATTTTTGAAAAAGTCGTCTAAAAATTCAAAAAAAATTCAGGCTTATATTATATGCTGATTCCAAAAATATAGTGTCTTTAGGGTCACGGAGCAATATTTTCAAAATATTCATAGTGGAATTAGATTTTTTTTGAATTTTTTAAAAAATATGTACTTTGATGAGCGATTCTGGAAAAACCGTTGGATTTATTGAATAAATGAGGCCGGATGTAACTTCTGCGGTTTGAAATCTACAAGAATTTGTATTTGGTTAATTC
This sequence comes from Zophobas morio, assembly GCF_036711695.1. Taxonomy (NCBI): domain Eukaryota; kingdom Metazoa; phylum Arthropoda; class Insecta; order Coleoptera; family Tenebrionidae; genus Zophobas; species Zophobas morio. The sequence continues at coordinate 10,812,802 of NW_026972149.1, forward strand.
GAAAATTATATATAGTGGAAAATTTCATTTTCGAAAAAGTCATCTAAAAATTCTTAAAAAATTCAGGGACATAGATCCTGACGTACTGATTCCAAAAATATAGCGAGTTTGGGGTCATGGAGCAATATTTTCTAAATATTTGGAGTGAAATTCAAATTTTTTGAAATTTTTAAAAATTGAGATGTTTTTATTGAATTGTGCTTCGAGGCTGATTTGAATATAGTTTGAGAAAGAAAAAAATAAAAGATCGTCTACTGCGAATAACTTGTATACATTTTCAATCTAGAATGCACACATTTTGTCATTATTACAAAAATTTAAGTATTAGAAATTCCAGAATTATTTTTTCAGTTGGTCCTACAACGCATACTTTTTGAGATCTTAATGTACGCCCGTTCCAAATTTTTAATCAGAATGGTTTTATGAAAATTTTGAAAATGTATGAAAAATTTTAATGGTTTTCATTTCCCGAGCGAAGGAGGTATTGTAATCGAGTCCGTCGGCCGACTCTATACTTTTACATTTTCTCGACCTTTCATGACCCCAAGGACTTAAGTTCATTACTACAAAAATTTACCATTTCAGACATGTTTTAAGTTTCTTGTTGCCGAAATAAGTCTACACATATTAAGAAAAAATGGACAAAATATAAGCCCCACCCACCCGCCCGATCTCAATTGTGATGATTTTTTTATTCGTCGCGAGGCAAGTGGGCGGAGCTTAACTGCAAAATCCTTATTTTTCTATGAGAAATTAAAAACATGTTTTTGAGTATCGTATTGTTAAAAGAATACTAAAAGCCAAAGATTAGGCCCCACCCATACTCGTCCCGATTTCAATTCTCAATTGTGATGAATTTTTCATTCAAAATCCTCTACAAGAAATTACCATGGAATACGTGTTTTTGAGTATCGTGTTATTCAAAGAAAACTGTGTATATTAAGAAAAGATTAAGCCAAAAATTAAGCCCCACCCATACTTGCCCTGATATAAATAGTAATGAAGTTTTCATTCGTTAACAGAAGTAGAGGCGGAGCCTAATTGCAGAATCTATGTTTCCTTACAAAAATTTACCATTTTAAACGTATTCTAGGTTTATAAGACTGAAAAAATCATCACAATTGAGATGGGCTGGGTGGGCGGGGTTTATATTTTGGCTTTTTTTTTCTTAATATACATAGTATTCTTTGAACAACACGATACTCAAAAACATGTTTTTAATTTCTTGTAAAGAAATAAGTATTTTGCAATTAAGCTCCGCCCTCGTAGCTGACGACGAATAAAAAAAATCATCACAATTGAGACAGGCAGGGCTTATATTTTTTCCTTTTTTTCAATTTGTGTAGACTTCTTTTCTCAACATGAAACTTAAAACATGTTTAACATGGAAAATTTGTATAAGGAAATATGTATTATTTTGCAATTAGGCTCCGCCCCATAATTGCAAAATCCATATATCTTTGTAAAAATATACCATTTTAACCATGTTTTAATTTTCTTGTTTTGAAAAGACGGCCATGTATAATAAGGAAAAAAAAAGGCAAAATATAAGGTCTCCTGTTTCCGTCTGTCTATCCGTCTGTCTGTCGTCTCGATTTTTATTTCGAAAGTACTGGTCCAATTGTTGTCAAATTTTATAGTTATATTAGGAATATCATGTAACCAAAATTTGTCTAATCATCCACACCAATAATGTGATGATGTCAATTCAAAACTGTTTATAGTAAATGGTTTTAAATTGTATAAAATAACATACATGTAGGTAATTTATGACGTGTTGAATTTTTATCCGAAACGTCCAGATTTTTGGAAAAAAGATCAAAATTATAAAAAAACATTTTACAATTTAATTCTGAATCTGTCAAACCCAAAGCTTTGTAGATGTATTAAAGTTGTGATAAGCATGATAAATTTTTGATCAAAATGTATTTGCTCATCGCTCCTAAAAAATTGATGACGTCACTTCAAAATATTGCTGAATAAATCCCATCTTAAATGAGCAAAATATGATGAGTCTATTCTTGTGATTTATCACTGCAGTCATATTTTTTAAATTTGCTTATACAGGTGTCTCAAAAAAATTAATGACTGAGTCAGTTTATTTTATTGATTAAATCAACAACTGCAGAACTGAATATTTTGAAATCTTACAGACATTTTGAAGTTGTTGTAAGCATGGTAACTTTTAAATCAAAATGTACTGTTTAGCAACCCCAAAAAGTTGATGACGTCATCTCAAAATTTTGTCGATTAAATCCTATATGAAATGTCCAAAATATTATCAGTCTATACTTGTAAATTATAATTTCATTCATATTTTTTTCGATTTGCTTATACAGGGTGACTGGAAAAAAATAATGAATCAGTCAATTTATTTTATTGAATAAATAAAGAATTGCAAAACCGAATACTTTGTAATCTTGCAGACGTTTTGAAGTTATTGTAGGCATGGTAACTTTTTAAGTAAAATCTATTTATTCCCCCCAAAAAATTGAGTAACTTTCATTTTTTGAAATTTGCAAGTTTAGAATGTTTTTGAAATTTTTGAAAATATTGTAGCTTTTGAAAAATGTGAATTTTATTTTTTTTTATGTAAAATACGTTACTATTAGTGTGTTTTAGCACTTCTGTAACATTATTCTAGTCCATGTTTAACAAACAATAAATCAAAAATTCAAAACAAACATTTCGAAAAAGGTCAAATCACAGAAAGGACAAAATTACCGCTAACATAACCTTCAAAAAATCCTCTTACTCCCCTTCACTACCACTTATCCTCCAAAAACCAAAATACTATTTAAAAAAAACGGCTTGAACTTCACTTTAACACTTTGTCCACCAAAAACCAAAAGAATTTTTTTCAAAAAACACCGACTGTTCATCTTTAATTAATTAACAATCGGAGATATATTTCCGATTCAGGAACTCGTTAAGACTGGTTTCAATACATTACACCCCCTCCCCCCCTTCCAAATCTTTCGGTGACCCATTTTTCAGTCGCCAATTCCAAGAATCGAGTCTGGCCGGTTTCCAAGAAATTCGCCTACCGATTATTTCCAAGAAATATCGATTTTTACAAATCCGCAATACAAAAAGTAACGGTACCCAGAATTTTGCTTTTTGCAGTTTTGAAATAAATACCTGGTGATTTATCTTTACCTATATTTGTTTTTTTTTAATTTTAAAGAATTCAGTAAAATTTTCCACGATTTATTTTAGCAAGCTTTGAAATTTAGCACGTGTTTTAAGGTTATCATCAGCCTGATCGAACAAAAATTAATTATCCACCCATCCCCACCAGACTTTGATGACGTTATCTAAAAATGTGCTAAGTGAATCCTATCAGCTTCAGCGAGGGAAGTTTATCGAAATCGAAAAGAAGCCTAATTCCCGTCAGTTTTAAGATTTATAAAAAAACTGACGAGGGTCCTGGTTTCACCTATAATTAAGTCTCGCTTCAAATTAAATTTAATATTATTCGCCTAATTTTTATAATTAAAATAGGTGTTTATCATGTCGTATTGTTTGCATAATTGCATACTACACCCATTTTCGTGGTAAGTTACATAACAATAAGTATCGAAGTATGCAATTAAGTGAAGCATTTGCCTATTTAATTAAAATAGATAACCAAAAGTGGTAATATTTTATCTTTAATTACCATCGTTTCGTAAAGACTTGCTTCCGGAACATCCTAACTTGCTCTTATTACCAGAGGAACTTTTTACACACAATAGGGGCTTACCTAAATCTTAACGACGACTTCATTCAGACGAAGAAACAAAAAGAAATTAAGTGAAGAACAGCGTGTAATTATCTCACCCCGCAAAAGTTTTTTACTTCTTGGCCGCGAGTCCAAAGTACGCTGATTATTGATGAAATACTGTTATTAAAATTCGCAGAGGAAATGAACAAACAAAGCAAAACCGCAAAATACATATAATCCGATCAATAATTTAATGACAGTTTCCTGCGAGAAAATAAAACCACCGCTATTTATTTCCGAACCAGACGAGGAAAGTACGTTCATATTTCACTGAAACGCCGTTAAAGAGTGCCACATAAATTAGCCGGGGTTAAATGTCAAATATTTTGAATTGTGCACTTGTAGGTTTACTGGCAAACCTCACATCGCACTCGGAAACTTGTACATTGTATCCACAATAGCCAGCTCACCAACGGGGGATTCTTCTCGACCGACTTATATTAAAGAGATTTATGTGTCACGTGACTGCTTTCAGTGGTTGGCCGCCGATAAAACTTCAATTTTAAAAAGCCGTGACAATTTGCACCCTGTCTGTATTCTAGAATTTTTGATGTAAAATGTGGTCCTTCGAGCCGGATGTGTAAATTTGTTGAAACAAAACGGTATCAAAATTCGTTTGGAAAGGGTCTATGTTGAAAAAGTGGCGTTAAGCGTTGAACATTAGTAAGCAGAATCGTATCAGATACGTATTCTAAGAGTGTGAATCAATTTGGATGCAAAGTGAGGCAGAGAGAATAGACCTTTATGATGGATTTCGTGTGAAATAAAAGTGCGTTGTAAGAGCGGGGTTTCGGATCAATTTGGGCCGAAAAGCGCCGAAAGAAGCATGTAATAGACCATAAAATGATATAAAATTTCAATTTGTGGGTGAATTACAAGAAGTGTGTGTAGCAAAGGAGTGCCGGTATGTGTTGGTAGTTGTAATTTTTGGATTCCATGCCACATGACTCTCGTACGGAATGTTATTTACGAGCAATAGGTATGCATTGTTTTAAATTTAATCTTGTGATGAAACCGGCCCTGTAATTGGGGTTGATGAGACCGAGTGAGGTGTGAGTTGAACGCTAACACCTGTGCAGAGCCTGGGGCGTTCGATGCGTGTTGGCATGCTTAGGATACCTAAACTGGCAGTGCTTTAAACTCCATCAGAGGCAAGGCGGTACACATAAAAAGATATTTATAACCATATGCCACAAACATTTATAATAAAAATAAGCCGATATTAATTGAAAATCTTCACTTAATTATTTTGCATGCCAATTCTAATGCCACTCTCGGAGCTTTCAAAGCGCAACCACCGATCATTTCGCACAAAGCTCGGTAATTGCCGTCCGTATTTCATTGTGCGCGACGCGCACTACAGACAATTAAACAAACACGAACGACGACACTCGCCTTGCATTTTCGAAACTGTCACTTTTGCCATAACGCTATTTCACGCCTCACCCACAGAATAATCGCGTTTAGACCGCCGCCAGATAACCAATTATTAATTACTTACTCCACCCACCTTAACCAGCTCGAAAACGACTGTTTGCAGCTCGCCGCCGCTCGTTACACACAAAAGCGCAAATTCGCCTTATCGGGATCTAAATTGGACCAACGTGCAACGACCATTTCCCACAAACGGCTTTCCGTATTATTATAATTAAAAATAATTAAACCACAGATTTTTTATTACACACCTTGATATACATAATCACCAATTTCCAAAAATTTTTCACACCAAATAACAATTCAAATCCAGTACAACCTCGATAATCCGAATTATCAGGGGAAAATGTGGTCGGATTAGCGACTTGTTGGAATCAGGGAATTTCCTTAATTTTATTAAACAAAAATAAAATTTTCTTAAGCAACAAGAGATAACAGATACATTCGAAAAAATATTACTCCGTGGCCATATACACGACATATATTTTTGGAATCAGCACGTCGAGATCTATAACCCTGAATTTTTTGAGAATTTTTAGACGACTTTTCAAAAATGAAATTTTCCATTATATACGCAAATTTCAATCCATTTTCGACGATTTTCGAAATTTAACTAAATACATTTTCGTGTAGATTTCGAGCTCTAGAACTCAATTCCGGCCGTATCTATTCGATGACGTCATTACATTGTTGATGAGGATGATTAAACAAATTTTGGTTAGGGTTTCACCATCTACACGATATTTCTAAAGTACATAATAATTTTACAACAATTGGTTAAGTAGTTTCTGAGATTATGCCTCTAATAAAAATCGGCACAGACGAGAGACAATCGGAAACGGGAGAACCACTTTTTCATTTTATAGGGATCATGAAATCTCGAGAAAACTAAAAGTAGCCAGTCAATCGATATTAGCCTACGTCCTGGAAGTAAAAAATTAAAAGTGAATTTTTTCAACTATACAGAGTGTTCTATTTTTAAGGCGTAACACAATTTAATTTTAGTATATAGTCCTTAAAGATCCGTACAACTTTAGGGCTTAAAATTTATCTTAGAAATTTTGCAAGAAAAATATTTTGTATTTTGATGGTAAACTGCACAAAAAATGACTTAGACGTTGAAAATGTAAACAAATAATGATCAATTTTGGTAGTAATTGTTGTCATTCTGTGACGTGTAAAATGACTCTTAAATTTAACTTATTTTTCTATCATTAATAAATTAATGAGATATTGAGGACCTCGCGCTTAGTGAGTCACCCTGTATATTCTATAAAATTTAAAACCCCTAAAAACCAAAACACTCGAATTCCAAAAAAAAATTACACAGTATGTAATTTTTAAAATTCCGGAGTCAAAAATTTCAATTTTTTTTTTAATTATTACTTATGTTATTTTTGTAAAATCTAAAATATTTTTAGATGCTTCTTGGAGCTCATACACGTTGAGTATCTGACTGTTTCATAATTCTAAATGTCCTAGAAGTTCTAGGAAAAAACATCTCAGTGATAAATAAGTCTAAAATTATTAAACTTTGATTTATGGCAATGCTGTCGAAAAAATTCTACAATGGTCAAAGATTCTGAACATGTTTTAAGTATGTAAAAGTCTTTAACTTTTTTTCTGTCTTAATAATAATATAATTAATGAGACGTCGAAGACCACCTTGTATATTCTGTAAATTTTAAAAAACCGCTAGAAATGTAAATCAAATCAAAAAATGTACACCCCAAACAAAATAAACCTTATGTTGTTTGCAAAAATTCCAGAAAATCATAAACATTTTAGAAATTTACTATTAACTAACTATTTCATAGTTCTAAATTTCCTAGAAGATCTAGGAAAAACATCTTTACAATATGTCGATTGAAAAAAATTATTTTAGCTAAAAATCAAGTAGTAGTACTTGTTAAGCTGAGACAAATTTTGGAAAATGACATACTCTATAAAAAAAATAGAACGAGTTTTCAATGTTTAATTTTTCAATTTTTCCTTCCTTCCATTTTTCGATTAGAAATTTTTCAGTTCTTTTTCCTTAGTACTTTGTCAAAATCAGTTTTATCGTAGCAGTTACTAGCTAGGATTAGACTGATTTTAGCGAATGACATACCCTCTAAGAAAATAGAGGGTGGGTTGGCAGTCCTAGTACTTGTTAAGATAAGACTAATTTTGGCAAATGACATACTCTATAAGAAAATAGAGAGCGGGTGGGCAGGGCTAGTACTTTTTAAGGTAAGGCTGGACGATCTTAAGAGCAGTCATTGGAATGAAGAGGGGGTAGGTGGACGGGGCTACTGCTTGCTTATAAGGTTCTTTAGAAAAATGCTAAACTCCGCTCCGCCCACTCTTGTCCTCTATTTCTTTGGCTATTTTCTCTATTTACTGTAAAATGGGAATTAAATTGTATTTTGATAAGGGGTAAAATATAAGATTTATAACAAAGTAGAAAGTGGCCCCGCCCACCCACCCTTATTCCGTTTGATAATTCATTCTTATTGGCTCTGAAGAACGGAAGTTGGATTTTATATTGATAACTGGAATTACTTTTTTTATACAATTTATTTTTTACTAAATTATTTCAATTTTTAGATTTTGTAATTTTTGGATCAGCAATTTCATGAGTTTTTAATTTTTCATTGCTTCCACTTTTCGATTAGAAATTCTTCAGTTTTGTCCAGAAGTATTGTAATCGAGTCCGACGGCCGACTCACTACTTTTATGTTTTCTCGACCTTTCATGACCTCTACAGTACGAAAAATATGTCTCCCGTTTCCGTCCGTCTGTCTGTCTGTTTGCCGTCCCGAATTTTTATTAGACAGACTGTTGCCAAATTTAGTATTTGTACTAGGAATATCATGTAGATGGTAAAACGCTAACCAAAATTTGTCTAATCAACCCCACCAATTATGTAATAACGTCACTTCAGAATTGTTTATAATAAATGGCTTTTAAATTATATAAAATAACATAGTCCTATACATGTAATTTATGAATCCATGTTGAGAAACCTACAGATTTTTTGAAAAAAAATCAAAATTATAAAACTATATTTTGCAATTTAATTTTGAATCTGCCAAACCGAATGCTTTGAAATCTTGCAGATGTTTTAAACTTATGAAGAGCATAATAAATTTTTAGTCAAAATATATTTGCCTATTCTCTCTAAAAAATTGATGACGTCAGCTCAAAATTTTGCCGTATAAATCCTAACTAAAATGTGCACAATATGATGAGTTTTTACTGGTAATTTATCATTCCATTAATATCTTTTGGATTTGCTTATACAGGATGACTCAAAAAAATTGTAAATTGAATGCGTGAATTTATTTTATTCATTTAATCAGGAACTGCAAAACCGAATGCTTTGAAACTTTTGAAATGTTTTAAAGTTATCATAAGCATGATAAATTTTTGATCAAAATGTTTTTGCTCATTCCCCCTAAAAAATAATGCCGTCACCTCAAAATATTGCTGAATAAATCCTATCTTAAATGTGACGAGTTTATACTTGTGATTTATCATTCCATTCATATTTTCTAGATTTGGTTATACAGGGTGTCCCAAAAAAATTAACGACTGAATCAATTTATTTTATTGATTAAATCAAGAATTGCAAACTGAATATGTACTTTGAAATCTTGACGTTGTGAAGTTATTGTAACATAGTAACTTTTTAATCAAAATGTATCTGTTTATGAATCCCAAAAAATTAATGACGTCATTTCAAAATTTTGCCGGATAAATCCTATATAAAATGTGCAAAATACGATCGGTCTGTTCTTGTAATTTATAATTTTATTCATATTTTTTAGATTTGCTTATACAGGCTGGCTCAAAAAAATTAATGAATCAATCAATTTATTTTATTGAATAAATCAAGAATTGCTAAACCGAATAACTTGAAATTTTGCAGACGTTTTGAAGTTATTGTAAGCATGGTAAATTGTAAATCAAAATATATCTGTATATTTAATAAAATAAAATTGATGACGTCATCTCAAAATTTTGTCGAAAAAAATTTATTAAATCACGAACGACTCACTCTAATTTCTCAGAAAATTTTGGGAATACAATAATACAGTTATTTTTAGTATTACACTGCACTAAACTAAGTTGATATGCGTGTCCTTGCAAAAATGTTGATAACGTTATCACACCATTGTGTAAAGAAAAAACTCAACTCGAAAATGCTGGATATGTTTTATTGTACTTTAGGAGCGAAGGAAGTTCTATCGAAACAACTTTCGACGAATTTTTGTCTTAGTATACTATACTTGCTAAGAGTAGTAGTACTTATTAAGATAAGACTAATTTTGCCAAATGACATACCGTCTAACATAAACGCAGTTTTGCAAAAACTTTAAAGAATTTAAGTTTTTAGAATTTTGGAATTTTCTCCTTTAATAGTTTATGGACAGCGTTGTTATAAATCAAAATTTTATAATTATTGATCTGTTTAATAATCCCAAAGATCCTAGAATATTTATATCATGGAATAAATAATAATAAAGTTTTAGTTTTCTCTAAATATTACAACAAGTTTTCCGATATATTTGTATTACTTATTTTAGAAATTATAAAATGTTTCTAGAATCCGTGTTATGACAACAAATAATTCCACTAATATTAAAAAATGAGAATCTACCTCCAATTAAACTGAAAATATCCCGGTGTAAAAAAATATCGTTAATATCAATTGCCCACTTCCGGTGAAATGTATTTCTTAACATTTTTCTGACATAGTAGAGTCCATAAATTACTGTCCCTCGTAGTGCGCAAAGCTATAATTAAACAATTAATTTATAAATGATAACCGATTTAAGTCCATTGTATTCCCGTTTTGTTATTGTATGAAAAATGAAAACAGAACTGTATCAGAAAATAAATGATGAGAATGATTTTATTCTCTTTGTTTGAACTTTGAAGATCGTGCGACGTACCAAACTCGCACCGCCGCTTTATAAATAATAAATGAATTCTTTCTCTTTTAAAGTCTAAATTAAAAAGCCAAACCCTGACGTTGACTCATACGATTTAGAAATTGATTCGAAAATAAATATTTTTGAATTGCTTTCAGACCTATTCAGTGGAAGAATTCTATTCACACTCGCCCATCCAAAAGAAGATTAGGCGGATATTAGAGCTTTAACAAAGCCGACCTGAATGGGGAAGAGTAAATAAAATATAATCTAATTTTTCTCGAGATTTCCATTGACATTCTTCGTGAATGCGGCGTGTCGGCCTTTTCGAGTTTGTTTGTTGATTTCGGGCGGCGTTCCATCGCAGACGGCAGTTTGGAGGCGGCTGAAAATGGCCGAAAAGTGTTGTGTAACGCCCGACTTAATAAATTTGAGGAATCGGGAAAAGTTATTCTTGACAGGTGGTTTTACCTGGATCTAATGGGTTTATGGAATGTGAATTAGTCACAAAAAACCGATATTTGTTTCGCCGCCAAGCAGTCTGAGATGAGGTCGGCTTTGTCGAAAGATACTCGCTCCATATTGATGACCACTTAAAATGCAAATGGCCGTATTGTAAAAGATTTTATATCATGATTGCGGCAGGTGAAATATTTTCTTAATGCAATTGTTTCTTTGATGTTTCGACCCCTAAATGGGCTCCTTCAGGCCAGCCGGCCGCCGCATGCTAGATCCCCGAGCTATTTCAGCACGTGCTCTAGCATAGGCGGAACTAGAAAAATAATTTCGGGAGTATTTTTTTTATTTTTGCTGCTATTAATTTTTTTAATTTTGTCAAAATATATACAAGGTCCAGAGATTGCGGTTTTTGTGAAGCATAAAACGTTTAAGAATTGCCCGTTACGCCACTGTTGGCGATAACTGAATATATTAAGTACTCATTGTATGACAAACTATTTTGACATACTTCGCTTACGAGCTGCTCAAAATACAGTTTTAAGTGTCAGTAATTTTCTCATCAGTGCGCACAATCATTTTGCTCGACAATAAACCGGTTTATCTTGCATGTCTTTATTTTCTCGTTTTAAACAAACATAGCTATTTTTAGACGATCGTTCCGACTGGCAAAAAATTTCCTCGCCAAGGATTGCCAAAAACAGGTCGGAACCGGCATTTCACATTTCTTCATGCGTTTGCATAAACATAATACAGCCTCGAAAAAATGTCATTGTGATTAAATAACAATCAGCTCGCTTTAACGAAATTACGTTTTGTTATTCACTGTTTCAATATTTAGAGGAATTATGTTGTTTTCCAGCTTATCATGTTTGCAAAACAGGGTACTGCGTTGATGGACGACACGACTTTAATCGACACATAATTTTATACCGATTATACCCAACTTGCGTATAAATTTATGGCTATCGTAATTGCGTTTTGATTTATTTAGCTTTTCTTGCTTATTCTAATAGCCAATCGCGGCGGCAGCGCTTGACTTAAAAACGCCCATGAGGCGAGATGCATTTTCGAAATTGGAAAAAAGGACTAAACGACGATTTTATAGTTTTGACTACAGAAAAAGAACTTCAAAACGCAAACTGAATACGAAATTTCTTAAATAAAAGAGTCGTTCTCATTCTATTTACCTTATTTTATGATGGATTTATTTTATACGCTTTTTTATTACTTGAGGACCACCCAAATATTATCTTTGGTGTTATAGAGTGTTCTAGAAATCCGTGCAATACCTTTCTCCAATCAATGTAATTCCAAATCTTATTATCTATAGTAATTCTTTAGAAATCTTCATATATTTTAGAACTCTTATTTTTCTATACAAGTTGTCCCGATTATCTTGACAACTTCCAGTTTTCATACTTTTTTTAATATATATCTAACTTGTTCTAGACTCAATTCTATTCCAGTTTCTATGAGATTTTCAAAAATTTTTATAAAATATGAATGTTCTAGAAACTAAGAGGCCAGATCAAGTCAGCTCAAGTCTGTCGGGTCAACTCAGACGCAATTCTATTCCAATTTATATTCCTTTTGAAACATTTTTTGTGATTAAAGATTCTAAGAAATTTTCAATTCGATATTATCAGTGTTCTAGAGTAGAAACTAAGAGCTCAAAAATTATTAAATTTTAATTTACATGAAAGATTCTAAACACAAACATTTTATAGTTTCTACGTTAAAAAAAATACTCATCTAAAACCAGGTAACAATTACAGATATCTCAAGAGAAAGAAAAATTGTAATCAAAGAGTCTAAAAGACCTTTAATTATTTATTCCATACTCCAAGAAATTCTGGGAATAGTAAACAGATAAAAATTAAAATGTTGATTTATAATTATTATATGTATATAATATTATAAATTTTGTAACTTTTTTAAAAGACTGTTGTAAGCTCTCATTTCATAGAATTTAAAGGATATTTAGAATTCTGAAACAGTTAGATACTCAAAATGTGTGAGTTCTTAAACCCAATTTAAATAACACACAATACAAAGTTGGCAGCATCGGGACAACTAAACAAGAAAATAATGGAAGAAGATAGTCATCAGAAGTTTCTTCATTCTTATTATTGGTTGCGTTTTTTGTACCAAGACAGTTTTGTTTTTTATCATTCTCAAAATTTGACGTTTTAAAAGAAACTTTAGCTTGAAAAAATCCGCAACTTGCAATTTTATCTTGTACAGTTTTAAGTTTTTCAAAATTAGGAACCAGAGTTTTTAAGTTTTGAAAAATTGTCACAGTTGCACAAAAATAAATTTTTAGTCATCAAATTAACTAAAGTTTCGATTTTTAATTTCGTTAATGTCGATCGATAATAATATTATGGAATGTTAATTTAATTAATTTTGATCTATTTTATGGAACAGAAATCCATGTCAATTAATTTTATTTAGGTTTGATTCAGCTAACCAATTTATTTTAATTTAAGCTTCACAAATTTGGAAATCAGTATTAAAATCACTAGTAACAGAACTGCAAGTACAGTAATCCAACATTTTCATCTTTTAATGTTTTAATTATCATTAATTTTTTATTCCATTTTATAACTGTCCTAGCAATTCTGGGAATAGTAAACAGGTCAAAAATTATTCAATCTTGATTTATAACAATTCTGTCAATAACTTTTAAAACAAAATAATTTAAAATGAACAAAGGTTCTAAATCTTTTGAAAATCCAAATTTAAAAAAAAAAATTGGAGATGTTATTAATTTTCGGCCTTAAAACTTTTGCAAACTCTGGTACTTTGAAACTTTTAAAATCTTGACTTTTTTTGATCGTTTGACTGTGTAGTCCTCAATGTTAATCATATAATTTTGTAACTTTTTTAATCGACATATTGTTAACTAATATTCTCGAAATAATTTTAATATAGAAAATTTGTACAATAGTTATGATTTTCTATAAATTTTGCACACTACATAATGTTTAACTTTTTAACAATTTAAGTAGTCTGATTTGTTAAATTTTTAACATTTAAAAATTTACGGAATATATTTATATTTAAGATCTTACGGAAGTTGTAAAATTATATAAAATATGAAAACAAAAAATATTAAATTAACTAGGTAGTGGGATTATATTTTTTTAACATTTTCAGCTTCGTAAATATTCTATTAAATTTGAAAATCACAACAGTGAGATTTGTGTAGCTTTAAGCCTATGTAAACATTCACCAAAATATAGATTTTAATATTTTACAAAATTTTAAAATACGTATGTATTTTGTGATAGAATATTTAATACATGTCTAAATGGTAAAATTTTGTGTATCTTCGGAAAAATCAACAACTGTCAACTTGGCGTTTTAAAATTTTTGAAAAAGTGACGTCACATTTGCACAAAAATACATTTTTAATCGTCAAATTAACTAAAGCTTTGATTTTTACTTCTCGGACGAATGGCCATTTTAATATCTTCTCGACGTTTCATGAACCCGACGAAAAAATAGTCTTCCGCTTCTGTCTGTCTGTCTGGTGTTTCTATCCATTTTTAGTAGACATGTAATCTCCGAAACTGCTGGACCGATTGTTGTCACATTTTATACGTATATTAGAAATATCATGTACATGGTTAAATGCTAGCCAAAATTTTGCTAATCATCCCCACCAATAACTTGATAACGTAATTTCAAAGTATTCTATCTTTATTTCATTTAACTGTCATACAACAATATACTGTTATAAGTATGGGGTGTAAGAATCCGCTCTGAGTTTTCCCTAACCATCCAAATTTAATAGATAGGGCGGGTGGGCGGGCTTACAATTTGCCTTTTTGTTTTAATGCTTTTGTTCTATCTGTTTTAGAATACTGCCGATTTGTGAAATTTGTTCGGTTTAAATTCAATATTATTCTACAGATAACTATATAGATACCTTGGATTAGCACCTTTACATCAAAGACGACAATTTTTTGAGGCTGCTTTTTTGTATAAAGTTTTGATGGCCGTTATAGATTGTAATTCAATATTATCTATGTTCGCGTTACATGGTCGTGATGTGCGTAATCCGCGGTTTTTGGAAATCCCATTTCATAGAACTTTATACGGTAAAAAATTTGGTAGCTAGACTTGCATGTATTTTATATAACGTTGATTTTGGGGGTATTTCATATAACAATTTTAAAAACAAATGTAGGACTGAATTAGGGTTTTTGTTTTTTTGTCTTTTCTTTTTTTTCTGTTTGTATAATATTTATGTAAATGGCCTGTTCGTTAATAAAGTTTATTATTATTATTATTAATTAAAATGGCAAATTTGTACTTATAAGGAAATATCGATTTTGCAATTAGACTCCGCTCCATCACTGCAAAATCCATATTGCCTTGGAAAAATCTATCATTTTAACCATGTTTTAAGTTTCTTGTTGTGAAAAGATGGCTATGTATATTAAGAAAAAAAAAAGCAAAATATAAGCATAGCATTTGCTAAGAGGAAACTGATTTTGGCAAATGACATACTTTCCAAAAAAATAGAGGGTGGGTGGGCGGGGTTAGTACTTGTTAAGATACAAATGACTTTGGCAGATGACGTACCTTCCAAGGAAATAGAGGGCGGGTGCGTAAAGCTAATACTTGCTAAGATAAGACTGATTTTAGCACTTTTGACATTTTCGACCATTTTTCAACTATATCCGAAAATTACTTCAAGACATTTTCCTGTAGATTTCGACATCCAGAAGTCATTTTCGGCTTCGCTTCTTGGGAAATTTGTACCGTTTTTCCAAAATCGCTAATTGAAATATAGCAACTTTTAGAGTTTCGTCAAAATAGCTCTCTATAAAAATTTTATAGATAAAAAAGGAAATTACTATTAATTTTTTTCCATTATTCCATTATTAGTTTCCACTCCGACTCGCCAAATGTCTTTTTTTTGCAATGTGGAACCTTCTTTGGGGCCCCAAATGTCTTTTTTTTATGTGAAACCTTCACGGGGGCGCCAAATGTTTTTTTTCGAATGTGAAACCTTGGGGTCCCAACAGGCCTTTTTAAAAATGTAAAACTTTCTTGAAAGCGCTAAATGTGTTTTTTAAGATTGTGAAACTTCCTCGGGGATTCCAACTGTTTTTTTTTTAATGCAAAACCTCTGGGGCCCCAAATGTCTTCTTTTTATGTGAAACCTTCTCGGGGTCCCAACTGCCTTTTTTAAAAATGTGAAACCTTTTTTTCTATTACACTGTGAATAGTACCTTCTACATTGTTTTTACTCCATAAAGGTTACCACAAAAAAGTAAAATTCTACAAAATCAAATTTTACTTCAGAAACGAGGGAAGTTCTGTGGAAAATAATATCATGAACTCTTAAAAAAGACTGCTTATAAAACTAATTTACTTAATTTTGATCAATTTTAACGAACTGAAATATATTTTAAATTAATCTTTAAAAACTTTCAGATGAGGATATAAGAATTTTTTTTTGTCATGGATCAAAATATAAAACTAAATCAAAATCAACAACTTTACATATAATATCAGAATCCTTTATTCAAGCACGAAATAGGTTTCTTAAAAATGTTAAAACGTTCTAACGATTTTGAAATTTACAGAATATTTACAATATTGCCGAATTTGTAAAATTATAAGCATTATGAAAAGAAAAAAAATTAAATTAAAGATTGCTGTTATAATTTTTTGCTTTTGGCATTTTCAACTTCATTCTATTAATTTTGAAAATCACAACAGTTTTGTGGCTATCTAAACATTAACAAAATCTACATTTCAATATTTAAAAAAAATTTAATGTATTTTGTAACTGATAACCTGATCCTTGTCTAAATGATAAAATTTTGTGAATGTTGAAAACTAAAAATCTGAAATTAATTATTGCAACGGTTTATTTTTACGTCTCGAGTGTAACTTCAAATAAAGTCCTTCGGGTGATTCGCTACTTCCATGTTTTTCAACGTTTCATGACCCGTTGGATCCATTTCCGTCTGTCCGTCTGTCTGTCTGTTTGTCGTTTGTGTCGATTTATATTAGACAGATAATCTCTTTAATAAAACAATAAAAGATTACTGGACCAATTCTTGTCAAATTTTGTATGTATAAATTGTATAAATTATTATGTATATGGTAAAACGCCAACCAAAATTTGGTTTATCATCCTCGTCAACAATGTGATGACATCAGCTCAAAATATTGTGCAGTAAATGTTATTTAAATTTTGTGCCTCGATAATCTTCGATGAATGCATTAGGACTTTTTTTTTGCATTTCTGATTTAGATACTGTGAAACCCCTTGTAACGGACACCTCTCCACAACGGACAATTTTCACTGTCCCAACGTATAAAATGGATCACTTAATGTAAAGAATCCTCCAAACAACTGACACTCCGAACAATGGATACGGACAGTAAAATTGGGGCATTTTTAGTTAGTTCTTTGTAAAAAATTACCTCTTCATAACCGACAGGTAACAGGTAAAGCGAAAACTGTGTTTTTCCCAAATAACAAAGCTGGGGTGGTTTTGTTTGTCAAGTGCGAATGAACTTATAAAACATTATTATTTGTGCGTGTTAAAATACAGTGCTTTCTTTACTTCGTGTCATGAAACCTCTTGACTGTGGACACCTCTCCACACCGGACAATTTGAGATTCCACGTAGGTGTCCGTTGTGGAGAGGTTTCACTGTATTAGTGTTTCATGAAGTTTCACATACAGTATGAAACCGGCAATAGAGTTTCAGAAAAAAAATAAAAGCTCGTTTATTGCGAATAAATAGCCCAAATACATATTCACTTTTAAATAGACACATTTTGTCATTATTACAAAAATATAGGTTTTAAAAATTTCCTAATTAATGTTTTCAGTTGGTTCAACAACATTTACCTTTTGAGATCTTACTGTACGCTGATTCCGAACTTTTAATCAAAATATTTTTTGATAATTTTGAAAATGCATCGTTTTGGAAAATCTAAATGATTTTTTACTTTAAACGTTAAGATTTCACCTCGTTTCTGGTTTTCGAACACTTTATAGTGAAATTTATAGACGCAGAGTATTAATGAAAATTTTCAAATGATCGTCGTTATAGTTCATAGTCTCGTATTTTTAAAATTTTAAAACGTTACGCTTGCACTGAACGATTTTTTTTATTTTATCTTAAGGACAAGCTAAGAAAATATATTCAAGTAAATTGTTAAATGGCTCGACACTGTCGTCTTTGAAGAGTTCACTCTATCTTTTTTTTCAAGGGTGGACAATTTTTGGAATTTTTAAAAATATCGTAATTTTTGAAAAATTTAAATGCATTTGTATTTTAAAGTTGTGGGATTGTAGAATTACAGAATACTTTATGACACTTTTAGATATAAATAATCATAGTCTGTATACATTCGTGTGATGTTTTATTTTCGACTACCATTCCGAATGCCTCAGTATTTATCTCCTAGGGAAAGAGAAAAACAGAGAGAGATGAATGTTGTATTATTAATTTCGGTATGTTTTAGCTTTGTATTTTTCTTATTTCGCATCTACAATGTAGTCATGGATTGGTCACTTTGTGGCTAAAAACCGCCTTAATAACCGTTCGCTGCATCCAAAAAAATGGCACCGTTTGTATAAATTACCCGAACAAATAAATCTCCCGAAGGTTAAGTGTCTCGCGTCTCGGCTAATGGCATTTAATAAAATAACGGCACCTCAGTAATTCGTTGTTAAGTGAAAAATAGCTCGTTTACGGAAAAATTGCCTTCGGTTTTTGTGGAATCGCATAAACGCCGATGATTGTGCCGCTTTTTTGTCGAACGGAATGGATGAAATTTCGTGAAGAAAAGAAGTTCACGGTGTTTCAAAAGCTAATTTATTTGTTTTGTGTTCGTAATGGTAGAAATAATTATGTTAACAATTTGATGGTCTCTGTGGATTTAGATAAATGTGCCCGTAATGATGTTGTTTTTGGAAATGGAATAATGGGAACCGCACAAAAACGTTTACGGTTTGAGAAAGACGGTTCCGAGAAGTGGACGAATCAGGATGGGCGATTCCATATCGAATTAACTTTTTTTAATGATGGATGCGAATTTTTGTATTTTTAGTCATTCGAAAATTGTTGCTAGAAAAATGGGAGGTGGATTCGCAACGGCGGTCACACGCGCACGGCATGGCGAAATCTGCGAAAAATACATATTTTATTTCGTAAACTTTAAAATAACATTTAACGTTTTTACAGGTCGTAAGCTAATAAAGACGAGAACGAGAGACGAACAATTTTACCTTGAGAAACTCGCATTTGATGTATGCATTGTGATGAAGACTAAACTTAATCTTACTGTCTTATCTTTCATCGGGACTGCGATAAGAATCCAGAAAATTGCTAATTAGTGGCTTTTAGAAAACAACAGATTAGCTCCTCCTACCAACAATGACTTATGAAATATTGTAAGACAAAGCTTCATAAATTCATGTTGTATGTACAATATCTGAGCGAAGATCATAAATAAAAAGAACGTTTTAACATTTTTAAGAAACGTTGTTTGTTTCGTGCTTAAATGAGGTTTTGGGGCCTGATTTTACGTGAAGTCGGTGTTTTATATTTTGATCCAAGACAAAAAAATCCGACTCTTTGTTATATCCTCATCTGGAAGTTGTTAATTAGAATTTATTAGAATATATTACCGTAATTTTAAATTTTATTATTTCTATTACAATTTTCTGTTTTTTTTTTTATATACCTATAGGACACCCATAGCTGCAGTGATTTTAATGTTAGTTTCCAAATTTACGGAAATTAATTTAAAATAAAATGGTTAACTGAACAATCTTAAAGTTGTTTAAAATTTCAACATTAATTATATTAAACTGCGCGTCAAAAGTTAGGGCTATTTTAATTAATTTTGGCACACAGTTTATTCGCATAAATAGTCTTTTTTAATATTCCATGATATTATTATCGACCGACATTAACGAAAGTAAAAATCAAAACTTTAGTTAAATTTTTCAAAAATTTTAAAACTCCAAGTTGACTGTTGTAAAATTTCGAGAAAATCATAAAAATTGTACAAATTTTCTATATTAAATATATTTTGAGAATATTTCTAAAGAATTAAAATTTATTTAAACTGGTTTTAAGGGCTCACACACTCTGAGTATCTAATTGTTTCACAGTTTTAAATATCCTTCAATTTTTATGAACTTACAATATGTCCATTAAAAAATTTACAAAAGTCTAACTAACATTCAGGACTACACAATCTAACGGTCAAAAAAGTCAAGATTCTGGAAACTGCAAAATAGAGTTTGGCCGGAAATTGAAAACATTCCAGAATTTTTTTAAATTTTCGATTTTCAGAATTTTTAGAATCTTTCTTCATTTAAGAATTTCTTGTTTAAAGAGTTATTGAATTTTTAGAACACTTATAATATGGTATAAAAAATTAATTAAAGTTTTCTTAGAATCTTCAACTAGAATTTTTTTACCATAATTAAAATATGTAAAACGTTTCTGCCAAAAATTTGTATGTTTATAATTTATATGTTGAAACTTATTTCTCATAAGCATAAGGTTTGATTACTGTATCTACTTGTAATTCTTGTAATTTTAATGTTTTAATTTCCAAATTTCTCAAGCTTAAATTAAAATAAATTTATTGACTGAATCAAACCTAAATAAATTTGATTAACATGGATTTCAGCTCATTAAAATAGATCAAAATTAATTAAACTAAGGTTCCATAATATTATTATCGATAGACATTTAACGAAATTAAACATCAAAAATGTAGTTAATTTGACGACCAAAAATTAATTTTTGTGCAAGTGTGATGTCAATTTTTCAAAATTTTAAAACGGAAAGTTGACTGTTGTTGATTTTGGGAAGATTCACAAAATTTTATCACTTTGACAAGGATTAAATATTTTATCAATTACAAAATACAATAAAATTTTCCAAAATATTAAAATCTAGATTTTTGTTAGTGTTTAATTAGGCTTAAAACTACACAAATTTCATTGTTGTGATTTTCAAAATTAATAGAATATTCATGAAGCTGAAAATGTTAAAAAAATATAATCCCAGTACCTAGTTAATTTAATATTTGGGAAAGGGCGGATTAACTCTTCAGTACGTTATGTACAGGGGTTTCGGGAGTCTCAAAAAATAATAAAAAAATTCTTTATGATGTAGATTACGAAAAAAACGTAATTTTATAAAAGTAAAATTGGCAACACTGCACGCACCTAATGCGTGAACACCTCCAGCTTACTGTCTGATTATTATTATTAATAAAAAAAGGTGTTATTTTTCATTAATAAATAAACCAAAAAAACATTTAATAAGACACTCATAAATTATAAACAAAAACAAAACCAACAAAAGAAAAATCCATTAAACACTCGAGAAGGTGTTCAAAATTCCTGCCTTGTTAGTTCGTAATGTTTCCAAATTTTGATCATTTTTTGTAAAAGTGAATCATCTTGGTAAGATAAAACTGATTTTAGCAAATGACATACCCTCTAAGAAAAAAGAGGGTGGGTGGGCGGGGCTAGTACCTGCTAAGATAAGGCTGATTTTGCCAAATAACATATCTTCCAAGAAAAGAGAGGGTGGGTGGGCGGGGCTAGTACCTGCTATTATATTTTGTTTTTTTGCTTAATATACATAGCCATCTTTTCACAACAAGAAACTTAAAACATGGTTAAAATGGTACATTTGTGCAAGGAAATATGGATTTTGCAATTATGGAGTTGAGCCTAATTGCAAAATCGATATTTCCTTAAACAAATTTTCAGTTTTAAACATGTTTTAAATTTCATGTGGTGAAAAGAACTCTACATATATTAATACAAAAAGACAAAGTGTAAGCCCACCCACCCAGCCTGTCTCCATTGGAATGATTTTTTTATTCGCCTTGAACCCAGGAGGCGGAGTTTAATTGCAAAATACTTATTTCTTTACAAGAAAAAAAACCATTTGGTGCTCCCGAGAAGGTTTTACATTCTAAAAAAAAACATTTGGCACCCCCGAGGTTTCACATAAAAAAAAGACGTTTGGGGCCCCAAAGAAGGTTTCACATTGTAAAAAAAGACGTTTGGCGATACTGTCGAGTAGAAGTGGAAACTAATAATAGAATAATGGACAAAAATTAATAGTAATTTCCTTTTTTATCTAAAAATTTTTATAGAGAGCTAATTTGACGAAACTCTAAAAGTTGCTGTATTTAAATTAGCGATTTTGGAAAAACGTTAGAAATTTCCGAAAAAATGAAGCCAAAAATGACTTCTGGATATCGAAATCTACAAGAAACTGTCTTGAATTAATTTTCGGATATATGTATGTGGTTGAAAAATGGTCTAAAATATCAAAAGTGCTAAAACCAAGCACTAGCCCCGCCCACCCGCCTTGTATTTTCTTCGAAGGTATGTCATTTGCCAAAATCATTTGTATCTTAACAAGTACTGGCCCCGCCCACCCGCCCTCTGTTTTCTTGGAAGGTATGTCATTTGCCAAAATCATTTGTATCTTAATATGTACTAGCCCCGCCCACCCGCCCTCTATTTTCTTGGAAGGTATGCCATTTGCCAAAATTAATCTTATCTTAGCAAATGCTATGCTTATATTTTGCCTTTTTTTTTGTTAATATACATAGCCATGTTTTCACAACAAGAAACTTAAAACATGATTAAAATAGTAGATTTTTCCAAGGAAATATGGATTTTGCAATCATGGGGTGGAGTCTAATTGCAAAAGCGATATTTCAAATTTTCCATTTTAAACATGTTTTAAGTTTCTCGTTGTGTAAAGAAGTCCATATATATTAAAACAAAAAGGCAAAATGTAAGCCCGCCCGCCCACCCTATGTCAATTGTGATGATTTTTTTAATTCGCCGGGAATAAAGGGGCGGAGCTTAACTGCAAATACTTATTTATTTAGAAGAAATTAAATACATCTTTTTGAAAATCGTGTTGTTCAAAGAATAAAAAAAAGTTTTTGTTATATCTGAGTTCTGTCTTTTCTAAATTAATTTTTATTTTTGTTCGCATGTATATTAGAAATTGCCTGTTATATACTATATATTTTGGCAATAAAGGTTATATTATATTATTAGATTATATTAATACTATACACCCACCCCATCTCAATTGTGATGTTGTTTTCTTTCTTAAAATCTGAAAACACGTTTAAAATGGTAAATTTTCGTAAGGAAATATGGATTTTGCAATTAGCCTCCGCCCCTAGGTCTGTCAACGAATGAAAACTTCGTTAGTATTTAGATGAGAGCCTAGATGGGTGGGACCTAATCTTTGGTTTTATTTTTTTCTTAAAATACATAGTTTTCTTTAAATAACGCGATACTCAAAAATATGTTTTTAATTTGTCGTATAGAAATAAGGATTTTGCAGTTAAGCTCAGCCCTCTCGGTTCACAACGGATAAAAAAAAATATCACAATTGAGATGGGGCGGGTGGGTGGGGCTACATTTTGCCTTTTTTCTTAATATGTATACTTATTTCGACAACAAGAAACTTATATCATGTCTAAAATGGTAAATTTTTGTAGTAGTGGGTGAGGGAATTATTAACTAAAAGTTTTATTACTAGTTATTGTGATAATGAATGTGTTGTTTAAAGAACCAATTTGTGAGAAGGAATTTTTTACTATTTTTCCCAGACTCACCACTTGATTGTTAAGAACGTAGCGGACAGTTAATGCGCCATTTTCCAGACACCCGGTATAAATATATTCCGTAAATTTTAAAACTGTTAAAAATTAAACAACCCAGAGCACCCAAATTGTTAAAGAGTTAAACATTATGCAATTTCTAGAATTTCTAGAAAATCATAAAAATTGTACAAGTTTTTTATATTAAAAATATTTTTCGAATATTTCTAAAGAATTAAAATATATTTAAACTGGTTTTAAGTGCTCACACGCTCTGAGTATCTAACAGGATCAATATTTTAAAAATCCCCAAGTACTAGAGTTTGCAGAAATTTTAAGGACGAAAATTAAAAACATCTTAATTTTTTTTTTTTTTTTTTTCGGTTTTCAGAATTTTTAGAATCTTTTTTCATTTTAGAATTTTTATGTTTAATTAAAATTCTTTTAGAATTTTCAGTTAGAATATTTTACCATACTTAATTAAAACGTTTCAATTCAAATTTATATGTTATAATTTATTTGTAGAAACTTATTCCTGGAAATGTTCGATTACTGTACTTATAATTCTATTGCTAGTGATTTTAATACTGATTTCCAAATTTGTGACGTTTAAATTAAAATAAATTGGTTAACTGAATCAAACCTAAATAGAATTAATTAAAATGGATTTCAGTTCATTAAAATAGATCAAAATTAATTAAATTAAGGTTTCATTATATTATTATCGATCGACATTAACGAAATTAAAAATGAAAACTAGTTAATTTGACGACTAAAAATTAATTTTGGTGTAACTGTGACCTCAATTTTGCAAAAATTAAAAACTCTGGTTCCTGATTTTGAAAAATTTCAAACTTAGTCTCTTTTGAAACGTCAAAATTTGAAAATGATAAAACTGTCTTAGATACAAAAACATGATCAATGATGGGAATGAAAACCCTTCCGGTGACTATCTTCTTCCAGCATCACTTTTTTTGTTTAGTTGTCCCGACGGTGCCAACTTTGTATTGTGCGTTTTTCTGGGTTCTTTCGTTGTTGTAATTACATCCGCTTCGTATCTTTCAATTCTGATGTATTGTAGCACCGCCAAACCCTGCCAGCAGTCGCGATTTCTACTTTCCGTTTGTTCCAGTGAGAGTATACAAAACTCCGTCTTACATTCACGGTGCATAGAAAAAAGATAATTTATCGTTTAAGGCGGACAACGTTTTGATGCTTTAACGTGTAATTTATAAATGATTTTGTTTTATAATGCCTTTGTGTATCTTAAAGTCATCACAGCAAAGCGAGTACAATCGAGTCGGACGCTAGATAGAAGAGTAGGCAGGCAATTTACCTCATGATATGTTTGCTTAGGGGCAAGGCCTCCACGGCCCGTCCGAGTCTAGCTGCGACGCGCCCCGCTCGCTCGCTCCGGCGAGCCGCGGCGAGGGCGAGGCGATTCCGAGCACGTCGCAGCCGAGGCGGCGGCTCGAGCGGCCTAATACAGAAACGAGTTGGTCCTATAATTAAAGGAAACTCATTTGTGTTGGCCTGACACCTTAAAGATAGGCATTTAGTCAGCCGTCAGCGGCACCTTTGTAGCCGCGTACCCCACTCAACCCGCGGACGCGCGAACTCACCTACCTACCTGCTCTAAAACAATTCAACGGTTAACAAACTGCTGGATAACACGGAAGGCGGGGTCGATATCTGCAGAGGCGAGAGAGATAACGCTCCGGACCGCCCACCAGAGGGGGCGTTCGTCGCGACACCGCGAACCGACGCCCAGCGTCGCATCTATTACGGGACGCCGAGGCCCTGGATAGAACGAGCTCTTAAAAAGTTCCAGGCTTAAATCTCGAAATACGATTTGCACAATTTGTTGCATACAATATTTTTTCGAAGCAATCGAAACGATTTGCGAAAAACGAAACTTTGACGCATGCATTGTGATTTTTTTCAAAATTAATAAGAAAGTTTATTTTCTTTATGGGAAAATTGTATGCTTCATGCGCCATTTTGATACTATAGTGAAGTCAAAAATTGTCAAAAGTTCTAAAATTTGTATGTAACTCAAAAATTTGACTTTTAAATTTGGATTAAAATTGAAATTTTGTGGAACAATTTTACAAGATTTGTTATATGTCCTTCATACGCCGTCATGATAATGGTAAAGTTAAAAAACAATGATTTTAAAGTTGAAATTTCAACAGTTAAAAACCAAAACTTCGAAAATAAGTGTCAAAATAATTTAAAGCTTTGAAATTTAACTTCGGTTAAAGCTGAACTTCTCTGAAAAGATTTGCACAATTTGTTAGACGCAGTATTGTTTCACTAGGGATTATATTCTGACTCGGCGTTTGAATGTAAAACTTTGAATTTTTGCATTTTAGATTTACAGGTGCTAATTTTAAAATTTGGAAAAAAAATTACACGCCACCTAATTGTGAAGTTTTATTATTCATTTTTATAAAAAAAGCTGAAAGCTGGAAGCTTTGATTTAATGTGCAAGCTCAAATTTACTATTAACATCTTAATGTAAAAGTTGAAAAATTTAAAAATCTCAACTGAAACAGATTTGATAATTAAATGCAAAAATTTGTTATTAAAGCTTTAAAAATGTCAAAATTGAAGTATAAAGAGAACTATAGAGGCGGAGAAATTAACAAAGAATTCATTCCAAGTTACGAAATTCAAAATTTGTCAGAAATCGAAATAAGATAAATCTTGAAACGTTGCTAGAAATAAAGAACTAAACCTTTAATTAAATAAAACACTATTTTGAAAATCGGAATTTCAAATTATTTACGAAATTTAGTGTAGAAACTTCTAACTAAATTCTTCTAACAATAAAACGTGTTCTTTCCGTATTTTTGTAATATTGTACTTAAAATTGAAGTTTTAATAGTAAAATAACGAAAAAAAAGACAAACTTTTGTTGATAAAACCTAGAAATTGGAAATTAAAAAATTAAATAGATCGTTCATGTAAAGTAGCAACAGCATTAATCTTAAAACAAACCTTTATGGTGCTCCAAATATTATTCGTATAACTGAATTGTTAATGAAATTTTAAATGTAACTTTGCAAGAAAAGAACAAAATCGTACAACAGGTACCACAACAGTAAATTTTTCAATTATGAAAACCTAAAGATGAGTACATTCAGCTCAAGTTTACAATTATCCAGGCGGTGGCCACTGACAATTGAAATTATAATAATGAAAACTTTAAGCCAATTGAAATGATGAATGAAAAATTCCGTCGTCATGATTGTTAAAGATGAAATGGAGATCTATTCAAAGCTTACAATGTTGCGCTATTCAATATTATGCGGCTTGATTTGTGATGCGTTGAAATGTACCGAACAGAATCTTAAAATTTAAACAACTGTATGCAAAGTAAACAAATTTATTGCTTACAGGTGAGTGAGAACAAAAACAGCCTTCAGGACCATCACCTTAGTCGAATAAAAACGCTCCGAAATACACGTTGTATGAGTCCGGCCTGTTAGCTGAGCGGAAAGTCTGGCACAGAGCACCGTTGTGTTCCACACACCTCCGGCCAGTTTCACATTACTTAACAACAAATTTGCTATTTTTAAAATAGGAAGAGCATGTTCGTTGGTCACACACCCGGTGGCGAGGAAAATGGCCTTTTGTGGTGATTAGTATAGGTAATTTGTTTATAATTGCATCTGTATTTGTTCGCACCGCAAATAATTACAAATTTAAAATAAACCATGTAATTTGCATATTTTAGCACTATAGGCATATTTACATGTCACGCCAAGGATCTGTAAAGCTTCAAAGGCAAGCGAACGGTTGTTTATTGTTTTGTTAGCTTTTAAGCGAGTTCGGCCAGATGAAAGAGCAGCCTGATAATGATAGCGTAGTTATCGAAATGTGCATCGCTCTTAAAAATATCCGTATGCGTTTGTGGGTGTTTTATTCGTCGGTACCCAATTGTGCCGCCGTGTCTATGGAGCGGCATAATCGTAGTGTGCAATTTGAGTGCTATCGTGCAACCCGAGTGCTTGGAAAGGTAAAAATGCGCTTATTCCATTTGATACTCATGGTTTAGATTGGTGCAGTTTTAAAATATCGGGGATTTTTTAAAGTGTGGTGTATAATAATGTGCGATCAGATGTCTCTCTCGCACTCAAGTCTAATATACGAAGAAGTTTGTCTTTGTGTTCTGTAGCAGATTTTTTCATAGTCGAGTCTAAAATTCCATTAAAAAAAATGTGAGACAGATCTAGACTGGCTGAATTTCAAAACAGCCCGTCCTGAGCTACGGTTTTCGAAATATTTGGTCTAAAATTCAAATCATTTAAAAAAACTAAAAAAAATCATATATAAAATTGACGATGAAACTTTTGGAGGTTTAAATCTACAAAAACATTCCTTCAGGCAATTTTTGATAATGGTCGAAAAACGTCGAAAATTTGATAACTGAAAAAACTGAGTTTTTTGAGAAGTTCTAAAAATTCCCAAAAATTCCGAAATGTAGGTCCCGACGGGTTAAATGAAAGTGAAAAAATGGCGCACCGACGGCCCCGGGTCAAGAATTTCTAAATATTTGGTTTGAAATTTAATTTTTCGGAAATTTTAAAAATTACCGTAATTCGTGGGGCGATTTCGCAAAGTGGTAGAAGTTTACCCAGAAATGAGATAAAAAGTAACTTCTGGAGCTCGAATTCTGGAAGAACATGTTTTCCTATATTTTTCGAAAATGTTGAAAAAAACTGAGCTTTTTAAAAAAGTTGTGTAAAATTCCCAAAAAAATTGGAACATAGATCTCGACGAGCTGAAGCGAAAAACATAGCGCATTGATGATACCGGCCAAAATATGTTCAAATATTCGCCATAAAAATTATTATTACAAAAATCAAATTTTTGAAAATTCTAAAAACTGCCCTAATTCATTGATCTATTCTGGAAAAATGGTAGGATTTGTAGAAAAAGCGAGACCGAAACCAACTTCTAAAAATAGAAATCTACACGAAGATGCTTTCAAGAGATTTTTCGAAAACTGTCGTAAAAAGCTCGAAAATTTGGTAATGAAAAAATTGAATTTTTGAATAAGTTGTCTAAAAATTCACAAAAAAATCTGGAATATAAATCTCGACGAGATGAATTGAAAAACATAGCGCGCTGTTGATCCCAATCTAAGAATTTCCAAATACCTATTTGGTTTAAGAGTTGAATTTTTTGAAAATTTTAAAAATTACCATACCTAATTCATTGGGCGATGTTACGAGAAATGAGACTCAAAATATTTCTGGAGGTCGAAATCTAAAAACCAAATGTCTGTGGATAATTTTGGAAAATTGTTAAAAAAGGTCAAAAATTTGTTAAGGATAGGTATTAAAAAAACTGAGTTTTTGGAAAATTTGTCTAAAAATTCACAAAAAATTCTGGGATATAGATCTCAACGAGCTGGGAAAAACATAATGCGCCAATGGTCTTGGGTCCAGAATTTCCAACTATTTGGTTTGATATTCAACTTTTTTGAAAATTTAAAAATTGTCATAATTCGTTTGGCGATTTCGTAAAATGGTAGTGAAATGGAAAATAACTTTTAGAGCTCGAATTCCAGAAGAAAACGTCTTTATGTAATTTTCGAAATGGGATCGAAAAAATGTCGAAATTTTGTAACTGAAAAAAAGTGGGCTTTTTAAAAAAGTTGCCTAAAATTCACAACAAATTCTGGTATAGATCTCGACAAACTGAATCGAAAAATATAGCGGAGTAATGGTGCCAAGAATTTCCAAATATTCGGTTTGACATTAAAATTATTTGAAAATTTTAAAAATTACCATAAGCCATTGGACGATTCTGCAAAAATTGTAGGATGTCTGGAAGAAATGAGATCAAAACCAACTTCTGAACGTAGAAGTCTACAAGAAGATGTTTTAGGAGATACTTCAAAAATTGTGAAAAGAAGGTAAAATTTTTGGTAATGAAATAAATTGAGTTTTTGGAAAAGTTGTATAAAAATTCACAAAAAATTCTGGGATATCGATCTGGACGAGCTGAATCGAAAACCACACGGAGTGCTGTTGCCGGACCAAGAATTTCCAAATATTCGGTTTGAGATTCAATTTTTTTTAAATTTTAGTCATCTGACCATTGCAAAAAATGTTACGAGTTTTCGAAGAAATGAGACCCAAAATAACTTCTGGAGGTCGAAATCTAAAATAAAATATCTGTGGGTAACTTTCGAAAATTGTCGAAAAAAGGTAAAAAATTTGGTAAGAGTGGGTAGGTAAAAAACTTGTCTAAAAATTCACAAAAAATTCTGGGATACAGATCTCGAGGAGCTGAATCGAAAAACATAGCGCAATGTTGATGCCGGTCTAAAAATTTTCAAATACACATACGAGCTGAAAATCAAATTTTTTGAAAATTCTAAAAACCACCCTAATTTATTGAGCGATTTTGGAAAATTTGTAGGATTTGTGGAAGAAAGAAGACCGAAACCAACTTCAGAAGGTCAAAATCTAGCAGATATTTTTAATAGATTTTTCGAAAATTGTTCAAAAAATAGAGTTTTTGTAAACGTTCTCTAAAAAAATGCATACAAAATTCTCGGATATAGATCTTGACGAGTTGAATTGCTATACACAGCGCACTGCTGGTCCTGGAACAAGAATTTCCAAATAGTCGATTTGATAATCAAATATTTTAAAAATTCTGAAAATGCCATAATTTATTGGGCGCTTCTAGAAAAATGGTAGCTGTTTCCCAAGAAATGAGCCCAAAAGTAACTTCTGGAGGTCGAAACCTGTAAGGAAATGTTTTGGGTAATTTACGACAATGTCGAAAAAAGGTCAAAAATTTTTTAGAAAAATAGTCTAAAAATTCACAAAAAATCGGAGATATTGATCTCGACGAGCTGAATTGATAAACATAGTGCACTGATGGTCCGAGACCATGAATTTACAAATACTCGGTTTTAAAGTAAAATTTTTTGAGAATCCTAAAAATTTTCCTATTCATATTGACGACTCCGGAAAAGTGGTACGAATTTTAGAAAAAATTAAGCCGAAAAGAACTTCTATGGGATATGGGAAGCCACGAAAAATGGTTGAAAATTTTGAAAAATAGAACTTTTTGGAAATGTTGCCTAAAAATTTACAAAAATTTTTGTAATATATATTTCAACGAATAACAGAAATTTGTTTTAAAATCCTTCAAATTGTCATTTGCTAAAATTTCAAAAACAACCGAAAATCTAAATCTATAAACACTAACCTTATAAACTCCTGGATAAGCAGGATACATATTTTGCTTCGTATTTAATGCATTCAATTTAAATTAATAAATACTTTCCGTTAGTGGAATGACAAAATAATCAAAAGCAGTGTGAGCGAGCGAAGCTCGGGAGTGAATTTTAGCCACTCTTGCCGTCAATTTCTTTTGATTAAAAACGGACAGTCGCCCGGAGTCCGTCGGTAGTTCCGCCACTGAGCCTACTCGATTGTAGGCGTCTGCAATCGTCGGGAACTGTGCGAAGAGAATGCCCGATGCGTAATTCTATCTGCAATCTATTTGCGCATTTCGTGTCAAGGCGGAGGTGTAATAAGTTGCCTGCAACAATGCTCGATAAGGGCGCGTTTAGACGGATAGCGCGCGTAATTGCGTTAATTACGCGGTAACGTCTTAATCAGCCCGCGTGACGTCATAATGTCTGTCGCGGCGAGTGGACGTAATTAAGGTGCGACCGCTTTGCTATTTATTTATCAATTATGTGGAATAGAGTGGGTAAAATTTCGAGTATATTTGCACTTTTATATACTGGCATTATAAACATGACTGGCTTGTCATTATGAGACCAAAGTAGCACGTTAAGACCCATGATT
This sequence comes from Zophobas morio, assembly GCF_036711695.1. Taxonomy (NCBI): domain Eukaryota; kingdom Metazoa; phylum Arthropoda; class Insecta; order Coleoptera; family Tenebrionidae; genus Zophobas; species Zophobas morio. The sequence continues at coordinate 10,843,884 of NW_026972149.1, forward strand.
AAGGTGGTTAAAGTTGCCGCTTAATTGCTGTTTACCGAGTCCATTCGCGCGTTTGATCTGTTGAGATCAGCTTGAACCGCATATCCAGTTCTGTGATTATTAACTGAGCCGACAAACTTTCTGGCCCTAGCTACCAATTGAAGCATTCGCGGCCCCGGGATATATATCAAACCATAGCTGACCAATCTAATTATGTTCCATAGCCACATTTCGTTCTGTTAGAGTCAGGTGCTGGGATCTAAATAAATATACACAACACCGTCTTAAACGATTACTTCTAAATGGTCTTTTTTACACAGGCCGGACCGCTTTTTCACTATAATTATTCAAAATCTACAAATAACGTCTAGTAATTATGTTACTTGTGATAACCGCACAACTACTCTAATTAATAAATGCGATTTTAGATAAAGTCATTCAAATTGAATATTTGTATTCTTCGATCTATATCGGAAGTTTTTTACAACACAAGACAACTTTGACTGACACTACTACAAATTGACGCTATCGCGACTGAATATTAAATATACATATACTTTTTTTTATACAGAAGCTTGCAACAACTACATGCATTAGAACACATATTTACACCTTCATCGACTGTATTTCTCAGAACTCGTTTTGATGTTTGACAGTTATAAGCGATCTTTCGAAAATACTGAAAGAAGCATTATAGGTGTCCAGTTCCTCCAGGAACTTTCACATACAGATAGAACACGATAGCAAAATGTTGTCCTTGAATTCGAGACTAGTTAAGTAGTGGGGCTTCTAGTTATTACTTGGCGGGAACATTTGAACTCATGCGTATGCGCTGCTTCTGACTCACTGGATTCTGTGCACGTGCTCAATTTTTTGCGGGAAAATTTGAATTCAGTGGTTAATTAGAATTTATTTGTTCGTCCCTTCTACAAAACTGACGTTTTCTCAAAATTTCGCCTAATAGATCCTATCGAAAATGTTCACCATATGATGAGTCTATACTTGTGATTTACCATTGCATCTATTTTTTTAGAATTTCTTAGACAGAGTGACTCAAAAAATTAGTCCTCTGGACAGGCGCGGATACAGGATTTCGTTTGGGGGGGGGGCGGGCAATTTTTGTGCGATTTTACTTATCTCGCAGAAATTCGTTCTAAACAAAAAAAAATATATAAAATTTTAGCTAGTATACTCTTTTTCACATAACATGGGTGACGTTTGGTTGTTTTCGTTACACGTATAGTCTACAGTAGAACCTCGATAATCCGAATTAATTGAGAAAAAGGCGGATTAACGATTTGTTCGGATCAGCAATTTTCCCAAAAATCTGAAAGAGAATTGAATAACATCTTCATACACAGTTGAAAACAAACTTCAAGAAATAAACCTTAATTTTATTAAAGAAAATTAAAGAATTCTTAAGCAACAATGGATAATAGATACATTCTAAAAAAATATTACTCCGTGACCGTAAACACGCTATCTTTTTGGAATCAACACGCCGGGATCTATGCCCTGAATTTTTTCAGAATTTTTAGATGAATTTTTCAAAAATGAAATTTTTCATTATACAGCCTGTTATTGAAAGGTACGTACAAAATAAAATCGGCAATTGGTCTCGAAGTATGGGTGCTAAAAGTTAAAAAAAGTTCAGGTAAAAGTGTTCTCCTTTTAGAGATAAAAATTATTAAAATATATGTCCACATTCGTTGTACGCGTCTGATAAAAAGATCATCTTTCGTTTCTATAGCAACATTTAGTCTTGACAAAAGTTTTATTGTTACAGTTGCTAGGATTTACTAAAATAAATTAATTTTACCTATTTATCCTTCAGTAGCGCCTAAAAAGGTTGGATAAGGGTTAATTTTCCCCTCATAATTTTGATTACACAAAATAAGTTTTTCCGACTTCTTAGACTTTGCGAAGAACTGTCCATTTTGTTGTACGTACCTTTCAATAACACCCTGTATATTACCTCCATTATGCAAATTTCGACCCATTCTAGACGATTTTCGAAATTTAACTAAATTCAGTTTCTTGTAGATTTTGAGCCTCAGAAGTCACTTCTGACTTCATTTCTTCGATAACTTAAACCATTTTTACAGATTCGTCCAGTTGAAATATCGCAATTTTTAAAAATTTCGAAAAATTCGAATTTCACCCCAAATTTTCCGAAAATATTGCTCGGTTACCATTAACATGCTATATTTTTAGAATCAGCGCGTCGGGAGATATCCCTGAATTTTTTCAGAATTTTTAGGAAATTTTTTCAAAAATGAAATTTTCCTCATGCAAATTTCGACCGATTTTCAACGATTTTCGAAATTTAACTAAATAGATTTCGGGCCTCATTTCTTCGATAACTTCAACCTTTTTTCTAGAATTAGTTAATTAATTCAGTGCATTGAAATCGCAATTTTAACATATATGCAGAAAGATTTTGCGTCATTTTTGCAAGTAGGTGCGTGTTTCCAAGTTCAGTTCGGGTTGCAGAGTTTTTGTTCGGATTTAAGAAGCATCGACTTCAAATAGCCTCTGTTCGGATTACTGGATGTTCAGATAATCGTGAATTCGGATTATAGAGGTTGTACTGTATTTACAAAATAAAATACGATTTCAAAATTTTGAAATTGGTCAAAATAAAGTACCTGTGTCGTGTCAGGGGGGGGGGGGCAATTGCACCCATTGCCCCCCCTTGGATCCGCGCCTGCTTCTAGATGTAAATCATTTATCATTTTACATATACAGTTAACACCCTGTATATGTAAAATGATATAAATCCTTACTATTATAAATATATACATATTTTAATCATCAACTACATTAATCAAATTTACTCACAAATAACCTAAATAACAACGTAAACAAAACACAAATATTAATAGAAATATTTGTTTTCATATGATGTATTGAGAAACTTCTATATAAATTTAACCAAAAGCAAACTGCAAATTCTTTTTTTTTAGCTGAAATCATCAGTTACTCTACCAACTAATTTTTATCCCGTTTTTTGAAACAAAACTAGTGGCGCAAACAACACTCCCGCAGCTTTTTTGAGTTGAATTTTTTAATTCATCAATTTTTTATTTCTTTGTCCCTTCAGTTTTCAGAGTTTTCAAATTTAAATTTTCAATTTTTTAATTTTGCAATTTTTTGATTTAAAGTTTCTCAAGTTTTCAATTTTTAATTTTACAATTGCTCAATTTTTAATTTTTCATTTTCGATTTGCAATTTTTCGTTTAGGTTTTTATTTTCTTTCTTTTTACAATTTTTCGATTTTTCAATGTTCCGATTTTTTATTTTTTGTTTTTTCAGTTTCAGTTTTTTCAATTTTTCGTTTCCTCAATTTTTCGGTCTGGAACTTTTAAATGTTTCATTTTTTTGTTTCTTCAATTTTACGACAGATAACTCTTTGAGCTTTCATTTTAAAATTGTTCAATTTTTAGATTTTCTAACTTTTGGAAATTTCGGTTTTTAGATTGCACAATTCCTGGATTTGCAACTTCACGAATTTTAAATTTCTATTTTTTCAACTTTTCGGTTGTTCAATTTTCATTTTCTACAATGTTTCAATTTGCAATTTTTCGTTTCGGTTTATTGTTTTCTTTATTTTTTCAATTTTTTGGTTTTTCGATGTTATGATTTGACATTTTTCTACTTTTCATTTTAAATATGTAATACCTACTGCAATTATAATTATAAAAAAATTTCCGTTCTTCAATTATTGGATTTTTCAATGTTACCGTTTTTCTAACGATTCTATATTGTTTCTATTTTATTATTTTTGGGCTTTCCAATTTTTCGATTCGATTCGTTTTTTCTTCCTTCCAATTTTTCGATTCATTAATTTTTTTCGATTTTCAAGTTTCTCGATTTTTAGTTTTTCAATATTTCAATTTTTCGTTTCTTCAGTTCTCGGTTTCTCCACTTTTTCGCTTTTTCAATTTTTCGATTTTCAATTTTTCCAATCAAAAAAATGGAAAAAAAATCCGGACAGGCAGACGGACAGACAGACAGATAGACGGAAACGGAATCATGAAAAGTAGAGAAAACGTAAAAGTAGAGAGTCGGCCGACGGACTCGATTATAAAACAGTGAAACCTCCTTCCAGTATGTCCAGATTTCGCCTCTGGTATGGTTGACATACTGAGTTACCGTGCTCTTTTGCCTTATTCTTAACTCTGCTCCTGAAGATGCCACTTACGAAAGTGTGCGAAACGTTGAGCCCAAAAACTCAATTAACACGGTTCCAACCGAGAAAACAATCATGTAGTGAAACCTCCTGTAGCGGACACCTTCCATCAGCGGACACCTCTCCACAGCGGACAATTTTCACTGTATCAACGTAAAAAATAGGTCATTTAATGTAAAGAATCCTCCAAACAACGAACACGGGTAATAAAATTAGGGCATTTTTAGTTATTCTCTTTGTAAAAGTACCTTTTCACAACGGACAGGTAACAGGTAAAGCAGTCCTGAGATTAGACCGTACAATAAAATTTGAAGATTCGGCAAACAGATTCTCCGTACCAGGTCATAACTCTCTTCACTCACTGCTCATAATACGGGTAAATATGACTAAAAGCAAAGAAATTTTTAAGTATTAGTGAAAAAAAATTAAATTATCGACAATGCCGAGAAGTTTAAATTAAGCATTTGGTGACACTCAGAAAAATGCACCGTTGGTATGTACATGTTAAAATGTAGTGCTTTCTTTACTTCCTGTCTTGAAACCTCTCGACAGCGGTCACCTCTACACAGCGGACAATTTAAGATTCCGTGGGTGTCCGTTGTGGAGAGGTTTCACTGTACTTCCTTCGCTTACGCCCGGGACTAAAAATATAAATACTATAATAAATCACAAGTAAAAACTCATCATATTTAGCACATTTTGGGTAAAATATATTCGACAAAATTTTTAAATGACGTCATCAGTTTTTTGGGGGGAATAAGCAAAAATATTTTGATTTACAATTTATCATGTTTGCAGTGACTTCAAAACGTCTGCAAGATTTCAAAGTATTCAGTTTTGCAATTTTTGATTTATTCAATAAAATAAATTGACAGATTTATTAATTTTTTCGAGACACCCTGCATAAGCAAATCTAAAATATTAATGCAGTGATAAATCACAAGTATTAGACTCATCATATTTTACACATTTAAGATACGAATTATTCAGCAATATTTGGAGGTGACGTCATCAATTTTTTAGGGGGGGATGAGCAAATACATTTTGATCAAAAATTTAGCATACTTATGAACTTTAAAACATCTCCAAGATTTCAAATCATTCGGTTTTGTAGTTCCTGATTAAATCAATAAAATAAACTCACGCATTCATTAATTTTTATGAATCACCCAGTACAAGGAAACCCAAAAAATTTGAATGGAATGATAAATTACAAGTATAGACTCATCATATTTGGACAAATATATTTTGAATAAAAAATATCATGTTTATCATAAGTTTAAAACATCTGCAAAATTTCAGAGTACTCAGTTTGACAGATTCAAAATTCAATTGCAAAATGTTGTTTTATAATTTTGATTTTTTTTCCAAAAATCTGGATTATGTTGTTAAAACATAGTTTCACCATCTACATGATATTCTTGATGGCCCATTATTTTCGAAAATTATCTGTCCCAAGGTCCCTTTATAGTGATTAGGTTAGGGTATATCATGACCTTGAAGAAACATGTTGATGACGTAGTTACGAGGTACTTTCTACGTCACAAACGAGTGGTGGCTCCCCTTCCCCCTGTAACAGGTCTGTCTACAAACTCGTATGCACTAACCTAGTCACTATTAAGGAACCTTGTATCTGTCCAATAAAAATCCGGGACGGCAGACAGACGAATAGACAGACAGACAGACGGAAACGGGAAATCTATTTCTTCGTACTGTAGGGGTCATAAAACGTCGAGAAAATGTAAAAGTAGTTGCTTACGCTCAGGAAGTAAAAAGCAATATCTTAGTTATTATTTATGGATATTCAGGAACACGGTTTTCGCCACTATTTTTAGCTTACAGAATTCTAGAAGCTCTTCAAGAATCATTATCGACTTTTTTGTCGGAAGTGAGATACAGTAAAAGCTATTTTTCCACAAAATCTGATTCTACTGTATCTCATTTCCGATAAAAAATGTCAATAATGTTGCTCGAGTAGTGTCCAGAGTTCTGTAAGCTGAAAACAGTGTTTCCACAAGTAACAGATTTTTGAAAATTAACAATAACAACTTAACTGTCAAATACATAAACCAATACATAGTCGCACAGGTTTTATTATCAATAGTGCCAACGTAAAAACACAAAATACTAACTCAATATCAACTGCAACGGCTGATTCTTGCCGGGCATTTCTTAATTATATAGTGGGCCTTCTGTCATTATTTGGCGGGAACATTTGAATTCATGCGCAGGCGTCGCTTCTGCCTCAATTGATTCCGCGCCTGCGCCGCTCTGGCCCACTTTTTGCGGGGAAATTTGAATTCAACTTTTTTTTTACTTTATTAATTGTCTTCACGTTTTTCCAATGTAGTGTAATTAACAATACGTTGTGCACGTTGTTTCATTGTCATTACGTTTACCGGCAGCAATTTTTCGTGTGTGTTATCTCCTTACTTTATTACACGTAGTGTCAGATCTAGTTGAAAAATTAATTTCATCTACGTAGACGTATAAAATTCCATCGCGGGTTTGAATTTGTGATGACCAGCTCTGGATGGATCAATTTTAAGCGCGTTGGGATAATATTAACTTAGAGTTCTTGTAATACTTTGTCGGCTACTTATAATTTCGATATTTCTTTCACCTGATAATTATTGACCGGCAAGCTGCCCGCGATAAGCAAAAGCTATAAAACCTTCCGATTTAAAATTTTAATAACGAGATTTCTGTAGCGCGCTGGTGTTGGTAATAATTGATGGATGGTTCTAATTATAATGAGAAATCTCTATGAACTCCATTACGGGCGTTTTCTCTTTATCCTGAAATAATTAATCGTTTGATCCTATGAAGCATTTTTGATCCTTTCCAGACTAGGTTAATTTAAGACAATGCCCCAGCGGCAAATATTGAATGCTTTTTATAAGACAATTAATTTTTTAATGCTATTATCAAACTCTATTGTTCGATATTGAATACAAATGGCGGCTCTGTGTCACCCTCAACTTTTAGATTGCTATCCGCGTCACTGTTTCTATTAGAGTAACATAAAGAATGCATTAGCTGCTATGTGTACTAACGGTTACGGTAAGTTAGTTCTGCCCTATGTTTGATAGCCTCCATCACTTTATTCTCCTTTATTGCCCACTACACCCTTCTTTTGAACACATACTAATTGAGAAAATGCACTCCGGACGGACACAGACTGTTTGCCCAACGAAATCGGATAGCAACATGTCGCGAACAACAACAACATAGAGCAACCGCCAACAGCAAAAATAATAATAATAATAGCAATAACAGCGACTTTCCGCTGCTCTTAGCGGGATTCTATTATTGTAAATCATGGTACTCCTTTATTAGGGTATATTGTGCTCATTGTCAGTCATCGGAATCGTGTATAGTCTATTTAAGTAATGGTCCATGCAAGATGGAGTGCAATATGGTCCGAAGCTGAGTGATATGAGTTGCGTGGGGATAAAACCTATTATATTTTAAAGAAAGCGCGTCACGCGCTAACGCCCCAACATTGTTTGCTGTATTAGATCATTTGTTCATGTACTCGCTACCGTTTCCCATTGTTCTCATTTATATTAATAAAATATTTTATTATTTTCCCGTTGAAACGTTACAGGTTCGTAACGATCTTTCCCGGGAATTGTGGGAGATCTTTTCAACGGAATCGCTCGACAAACCCTCGCTTGGTTTACTTAAGATGAAACAATAGCCACGCGAAAGTAACGCTAATTTCAAACCAAATAAATAACGCGAGAGCTGATTGTAACGACCACGAAACGTTCAGCAAAACCCACGCGAAATAAAGAGAGAAATTTGTACAAGGGGCGAAGAAAATCAGCTTTTAGTATAAGACGCGTTTTTGCGCAGCGGCAAACTGCGCTCACTCATTGTACCCTGCCGCACTAAATATATGTAGTTACATATCCTGGAAAGTAGAACACAAAAATTTCTCTGTCGAACACAAAAATGATACTACGTGTTGTACTAGTGACACTTTTTTTTTAAACGAAGTACTTACGACGTGTCGGATGTTCTGTTTTAAGTGCAAACTGTTGCCAACGTCATTAATAAATGAGTCGTATTTATCTTCAATGTGTGTCAAGTGGATGGAGCAGGTGTAAATTTGTGTCACGCTGGACAATGGAAGTCGCGACGTCACTCCAAGATATGTAAAACTACAAAACCTTTTATCAGTCACGGCAATCACAAAAAGTATTCTCCTTTGAACTTCCTGCCACCGTCGACGAAGATGTGTTTCGGGTTATGTAACGATCTGATTCATTTTGCATACACATAAAATTTTTGCACTGATTGACGGTCACAGTTTTATAAAAGGTGTGTTTGTCAACTATTTTAGACAAATAGGCCAAGTGTCACATTTTTTACTTCTATATCGATTGCTGTGTTTATTTATCCCCACTATTTTCATTATTTTTCGTTTCTTTGAAAGACTGTAAAAAGATTTTTGTTTTCTGATAACAAAGTAAAAACCAGGGGCGTAAATAACGACTCCAAATTTCGAGGGTACGTACAAGTGTGAACAGTTTGGAATATTTTTAAAGCAGATAACCAATGACAAAAAATGTTTTTCGAAAAATCCAAAAATTGAAAAATCGAAATATCGAGGAATCAGACAATCGAAAAATTGAAATATCCATAAATCAAGAAATTGAAAAATCCCAAAAATTTTAAACAGCGAAAAACCGAGCGAAAAATTGAAAAACAGAAAAATCGAAAAATCAAAAGTTTTAAAACTCCGAAAACTGAAAAATCGAGATATCAAAAAATCTAAAAAATTTGAAAATTTAAAGCTGAATAATCAAAAACAAAGAAAAATAATAATAATAATAACAACTTTTAATGAGTACTATAAAACAAGTAAACCAAAAAAATAATAATAAATAATAAATAATGCATACTCAAAAGGAACACAGATTCAGTAGGTGCTACTGATTTACAATATGTACTTGTGTAAATAAATAAATTAGATATAGAAATATAAGCTGTAAAATATGAAAGATGTACGTGAATGTTTGATAATGAGAAATTCCAAATTTAAAAACCGGAAAAATTGAATCGATGAACGAAAAAATCGAGAAATTGAAAAATCTCAAAAATGTGGAAATAACGAAAAATTGGGAAACAGAAAAACTGAAAAATTGTAACATCGAAAAATCCAAAAGCCGAAAAGTCGAAAAATCGAAAAGTCGAAAAATCGAAAAACCGAGAAATCGAAAAATCGAAACTTCGAAAAATTCAAACATTAAAAGATCAAAAAGGTCGAGAAGTCAAAGAACCGAAAAATTATAACTTGAAAAATTTTAAAATTTAAAATCTAAAGAAATCGATTAATCGGAAGCCGAAAAATCGAAAAATCGGAAAATTTAACAATCGAAAATTGGAAACATCAAAATCTGAATATATCCACTATCCAGAAATAGAAAAATTAAAAATTTAAAAAATTTAAAAACCAGGCAATTGAAAACTCGAAAACTGAAATATTTTAAAAATTGCAAATTATATAATCCGAAAAATCCAAAATCGAGAAATCAAAACATCAAAAAATCGAAAAACTGAAAAATCGAAAAACTAAAAAATTGGAAATTTAAAAATCCCAAAACTGAAATTGAAGAATTGGAAAATCGTGAAATTGAAAATCGAAAAATTGAAGAATCAAACTGAAAATTCCTGAAACTGAAATATCGAAAAATTCAGAAATCGAAATTTACAAATTTGAGAAATTGAAAAATTGAAACACTGAAAAACTGGAACATTAAAAGATTGAGAAATCGAAAGGTCGAGAAGTCGAAAACCCGAAAAATCAAGAAATCGAAATATGTCGTATAAAATCTAAAACTCGAAAAATTAAATCTTGAAAAATGTAAAAATTCAAAATTTAAAAAAATCGGTAAACCAGAAACCGAAAAATCGAAAAATTGGGAAATTTAACAATCGAAAATTCGAAACATTGAAATCTAAATAAATCCACAAATCGAAAAATTGCAAAATTTACAATCGAAAAACTAAAAAATCTAAAATTTAAAACCGGGCAATTGAAAAATCGATAAATCAAATATTTTAAAAGTGACAAATTCGAAAATCCGAAACATCCAAAACCGAGAAGTCGAAAAAAAATTGAAAAATTGAAAAATCGAAGCGAAAATGAAGAATCGAAAAATTGAAAGATCAAGAAATCGAAAAGTCGAAAATATTAGAAACTGAAAAATTGCCGAATTGAGAAACTGAAAAATCGTAAAATTTAGACGTCGAAAACTCGAATCATCATGAAGTAGACAAATTGAAAAATGGGAAAAACAAAAAAAAAATCTAAAAGTCGAAATGTTAAAAAATTCAGAAGTTGAAAACTCGAAAAACCGTAAAATCAAATTTGAAAATCAGAAAAATGAAAGAATTGAAGAATCGAAACATTGAAAAATCGTATAACTCAAATTTCGGAAAATTAAGAAATCGAAAAACAAAAAAATCGAGAAATTTAAAAATCCCAAAACTGAAGTATCGAAAAATTGAAAATCGAATAAGCGAAGATCGAAAAATTGGAAAATCGAGAAATTGAAAATCTAAAAATTGAAGAATCAAACTGAAAATTCCTAAAACTGAAAAATTGAAGAATTGAGAAGTCGAAAGTTGAAAAATCGAGAAATTGAGAAATCGAAAAATCGCAAGATTGAAAAATTGGAAAGTTCAAACATCAAAAGATCGAGAAATCGAAAGGTCGAGAAGTTGAAAACCTGAAAAATGGAGAAATCGAAGTAACATAAAATCGAAAAATTAAAACTTGAAAAATTTAAAAATTAAAATTCTAAAAGAATCGATAAATCGGAAACCGAAAAATCGAAAAATGAGGAAATTCAACAATCGAAAAATCGAAACATTAAAATCTCAATAAATCCAGAAATCGAAAAATTGAAAAATTTACAATAGATCACGTAAAATTCTAAAAATTTAAAAATATGTAGAGCAATTGAAAAATCTAAAAATCAAATATTTTAAAAATCGCAAATTCGAAACTCCGAAAAACCCACAACCGAAAAGTCGAAAAAAAAAGAGAAATCAAAACATCAAAAAATCAAAAAATTGTAAATTCGAAAAAGTGAAAAATCGAAGAAAAAATGAAGAATCGAAAAATTGACGAATTGAGAAACTGAAAAATCGAAAACTCTAGACGTCGAGAACTCGAAATATCATAAAGTAGAAAAATCGAGAAATCGGAAAAACAAGAAATTGAAAAATCTGAAAGTTAAAAAACCAAAAGTCGAAAAATCGAAAAATCGATAAATCGAGAAAACGTAAAATGAAAAATTCAGAAACGTCAAAATTTGAAAAACAGAAAAATCCAAGAAATAACGAATCGAAACATTGAAAAATCGTAAAACTGAAATATCGGAAATTTGAAAATCGAATAACTGAAAATCCAGAAATTGAAAAATTGGAAATTCGGGAAATTGAAAATAGAAAAATTAAAGAATCAATCTGAATATTTCTAAAACTGAAGTATCGAAAAATTGAGAAATCGAAACATTGAAAAATTGAAAAATTCAAATATCAAAATATCGAGAAATCGAAAGGTCGATAAGTGGAAAACCCGAAAAATTGAAAAATTGGGAAATTTAACAATAAAACATTCGGAACATCGGATTCTGAATAAATCCAGAAATCGAAAAATTGAAAAATTTACAATCAAAAAAATAAAAAATCTGAAAATTTAAAAACTTTGCAATTGAAAAATCGAAAAATCCAAAACCGAGAAGTCGAAAAAAATTGAGAAATCAAAAGATCAAAAAATTCGAAAAACAAAAAAATCGAAGAGAAAATGAATAATCGAAAAATTGAAAGATCAAGGAATCGAAAAGTCGGAAAAATCGAAACGTGGACGACTCGAAATATCATAGAGTTGAGAAATTGAGACGAAAAATCTAGAAGTCGAAAAGTTAAAAAATCCAGAAGTCGGAAAGTAGAAGAATCGATTAATCGAAAAATCGCAAAACCGAAAATTTATTTGACAAAATTTGAAAAACAGAAAAATTGAAGAATTGAAAAATCGTAAAACTGAAATATCGGGAAATTGAGAAATCGAAAAACAAAAAAATCGGGAAATTGGAATTTTAAAAATCCAAAAACTGAAGTATCGAAAAATTGAAAATCGAATAAGTGAAAATCGAAAAATTGAAAAATCAAACTGAAAATTCCTGAAACTGAAATATCGAAAAATTGAGAAATCGAAAGTTGAAAACTCGAGAAATCGAAAAATCAAAAAGCCCAGAAATCTAACATTCCAAAAATTGTGATATAATTTTTATTTTTCTTCCACAAATCTCGACCTTATAAAAATTGCATGGCGATAACATGAACGGATAAATTTTTACAATTAAAATGTTATAAATTGTAAAATATTGTTATACAATTCTTGATTTTTTTTTCCAAAAATCTGGTTGTCTAGGGTAAAAATTCAACACGAATTCATAAACCACAAATAGAGGAAACCTTTATTTTATAAAATGTAAATAACAACTACTATTGTAAAATTTTGAGATGACGTCATTCTCTTGTTGTCAGATAATTTTGGTTAGCGTGATGATATTCCTAACACACGTGCTTACAAAATTCGATGCAGACGGCGGACAGATAAACAGACAGACGGACGGATACAGGAAACCTATTTTTTCGTACTTTAAGTGTCATGAAACGTCCGATGCTTACGGTGCGTAAGCAAAAATCAAAGTTACATTAATAATTTTTTGTCTAAATAATTTGAAAGCTACATATTTTAATTGTTAAATAATTTATCAGGTAAATTGATGATACAAATATTACGAGTTCAATGAAAGCTAACTCTGAAATAATTTGGACAGTATGGTTTCGGGCAGGCTGTTTATGCGACTTTCACGTGATTTAAAAAAAAATACAGTTACATCTAAACTGGTGATATTTACATAAGACAAATGAAAGCTCGCTTCGCTCGGTTAAAACTAACAAAGATAACTGGTGCGGTGTCCGATCTGGGAGAGGAATAGAAAATAGAGCCGTAAATCAGCTTCATACATTGTTAAACAGTACGAGGTTTTATGAGACAAATGTTATACATATTTTAGTGCAGAAGGACTATAATAATAACGCATTTTACGAGAACTGTAAAATATTTGCTACTTTAGAAAATAATGTCCGCAATTTATCTTGTATGCGCCGTTAAGCTCGGTCTCAAAGTTTCGAGTCAGCGAAACGTTATTTCAATAAACCTGTGTCATCTGTATAAAAATAGGGTTATTATAAAATGCTGCAGCAAACATTTTAATGCTCGGGGGAAAATTTATCTCGTGTGTGGTGGGGTTTCTGGTCTGGCGCGACCGGGAAATCAATTAAACTTTGCGATGTTCGAGCAATAGGAAAAACTTTGTAAGATCGAGGTGAAGGATAGACAATGGAGCGTATTATTGTTTGGTCGATCGACTAGTTAATAGATAAACTAGATGGCTTTCACGCTCAATTACTAGCTGATACGATCAGCTGTGTGCATTGTTATGCCGACATGGACTCTGCTTCTTCAAATTTCATGCGACATTAAGCCAAAATAGTATAATTCATCAGAAAGATGCTCGCATTATGACAGTGTTCTCCTCCGGGCGAAGCAAGGGCGGCTTTCTCCACAGTCACATCATTACGGGCTCCGAATCATAATAAATAAGCTCACAAGTTTTTAATCGCGAACCCCGCAAAATGCCAACCCTCGCACTCGCATCGACCAGACTCAAAACCGAGATGCGCAAAGGCCGTTGAACCAAATCGTATGCAACACCATTAGAACTGCTCCACACATTACAGCCCATGCGACGCACCAAGACGTCCGTAATTGCTTAATAACACACTCCCGACACATAACAAATATTGTGATACACATCATGTCTAACCACTTCTGCAGCCGCGTCGCTAACGACGGCTTATCCGTTTTAATCAATTTTAATCGAAATTTTAATAAGAGTGGACGCGCGGCAGACTCCTGCGGTACGCCGACGGGCGTCCCGCAAGGAGCGGCTCCGGGGCCTCTTTTGCCGATTATGCGCCCGGTTCGCGCGGTTTCGGCTTTGTCGGTTTTAATCGAAACGAAAAAAGAGTTTCGGCTCTTTTTTACTAATTGTGGCGTCGCCGGGCGATCGATGCGCGGAGTTGTTTAAGTGCCGAAGTTTATGGTTTTCCGTTTCTTACCATTTGCGGCTATTTAGTTATGAATAATAAATTATAATAACGGGTAGTGAAACGAGGATCGGACGGCTACGCGGAATTTGTGTATAAAATATTTAGTAATTTACGCGCTTCTAATGTTTCAAATTATGTTGTTAAAAGTGCTGTAAATTTGGATCAAAAAATGTTTCACGATTTATGATGGCTGAAACGTTGTATTAGACGATAAAATCGTTAATCATATGTGGATTATTTATGATGATCAAGGAGACTCTGGTTAAACATTTTCTTGCGTTTTACGTTTTTAAATTATTCGACTGACGAATGCTCGAAGTAGCATAGAACCGGACTGCGACGACAAGGTTAAAATATATAGAGATTATTTTAATAATGACGATACAAACGCAAAAATAAATTATACAAAGCGATAAAATGTCTGGTCCAAAATTTGTAGATGTTATTCGAAAAATTTGACATTTTCAAAAAATATTGAAAAATTTCACTTTTGAAAAAGCTGACTAGAAATTCTAAAAAATTCAAGAACATAGATTTTGACGTGCTGATTCCAAGAATATATCGCGTTTATGGTCACTGAGACATTTTCGAAATATTCGATGTAAAATTCGAATTTTTTCAAAATTTCAAAAATTGCGATTTAAAACGGTTGGAGTTAGTAGAAAATGCATTTAGTTAAGTTTCGAAAATTGTCAAACATGGGTTAAAATTTGCATAAATATTTATTTACATAGTGAAAAATTTGATTTTGGAAAAAGTCGTTTAAAAATTCTCAAAAAATTCAGGGATATAGATCTTGACTCTAAAAATATGGCGGCTTTGGGATCACGGAGCAATATTTTCAAAATACATATTCGGAGTGAAATTCGAATTTTTTTAAATTTTCAAAAATTGCGATATTCTACATTCTTCGAGTATTACTTGAACCGGCTGTATTGAATAGAATTTCAGAATGAAAAAATTAAAAGGTCGTCTAACTATACTAACCTATAGTTATTTTTTCAGATGGTCGAACCAGGCGCGGATACAGGATTTCGTTTTGGGGGAGGGGGGGGGGCAATTTTTGTGCGATTTTACCTATCTCCCAGAAATTCGTTCTAAACAAAAAAATTTATAAAATTTTAGCTAGTATACTCTTTTTCACATAACATGGGTGACATTTGGTTGTTTTCGTTACACGTATAGTGTACAGTAGAACCTCGATAATCCGAATTAATTGGGAAAAGGGTGTGTTCGGCTTAACGATTTGTTCGGATTAGCGATTTTCCCAAAAATCTGAAAAGGAATTGAATAGGAACTTCATACACAGTTGAAAACAAACTTCAAGAAATAAACCTTAATTTATAATTTTATTAAACAAAATTAAAAAATTCTTAAGCAACAATGCATAATACATACATTCTAAAAAAATATTACTCCGTGACCATAAACACGCTATCTTTTGGAATCAACACGCCGGGATCTATACCCTGAATTTTTTCAGAATTTTTAGATAAATTTTTCAAAAATGAAATTTTCCATTCTGTATTACCAACATTATGAAAATTCCCACCCATTCTCGACGATTTTCAAAATTTAACTAAATTACATTTTCTTGTACATTTTGGGCCTCTGGGTTAATTTCTTCGATAACTTAAACCATTTTTCCAGATTCCTCCAGTTGAATTATCGCAATTTTTAAAAATTTCGAAAAATTCGAATTTCACACCGAATTTTCCGAAAATATTGTTCGGTTACCATTAACATGCTATATTTTTGAAATCAGCACATCGAGATATACATATATCCCTGAATTTTTTCAGAATTTTTAGGAAAATTTCAAAAATGAAATTTCCCTCATGCAAATTTCGACCTATTTTAGACGATTTTCGAAATTTAACTAAATACTTTTTCTTGTAGATTTCGGGCCTCATTTCTTCGATAACTTCAACCTTTTTTCCAGGATTAGTTAATTAATTCAGTGCATTGAACTATCGCAATTTTTAAAAATTTCAAAATATTCCATACAACATATGCAGAAAGATCTTGCGTCAGTTTGGAAGTAGGTGCGTGTTTCCAAGTTCAGTTCGGATTGCAGTTTTTGTTCGGATTACTGGATGTTCGGATTACTGGATGTTCGGATAATCGTGAATTCGGAGTATAGAGGTTGTACTGTATTTACAGAATGAAATGCGATTTCAAAATTTTGAAATTGGTCAAAATAAAGTAAATAAAATCGGGGGGGGGGGTAATTGCACCCATTGCCCCCCCCCCCTGGATCCGCGCCCGGGTCGAACAACGCATACTTTTTGAGGTCTCAATGTACGCTGGTTCCGAATTTTTAATTTGAATGTTTTTTTGAAAATTTTGAAAATGTATGAAAAATTTAAATGATTTTTTAAATGTTAGGATTTCATCCGGTCTTTGGTTCTGAAACACTTACATACTGAAATTATAGTCACAGGGTGTTAATGAAAATTTTGAAATGATAGGTTATTAATTATTGTTTAATAGTCTGAGTGAACGTTGTACATACCTGTAAAATTTTTGAACGTTGCATTTACAGTGAACATTTTTTTAATTTTAAGTGTGAAGTAATAAAATATATTCAAGTGGCTTTTATATTTTGAAATTTCCAAGATTAGAATGTTTTTCAAAGTTTGAAAATATTGCGTTTTTTGAAAAATGAATTTGTTTAAATAAAACACAATATTAGTGTGTTTTAGCACTTCTATAACATTATTCTAGTCTATGTTTAAAATACAATAAATCAAAAATTCAAAATTAAAATGATGGAAAATTTCATTTTTGAAAAAGTCGTCTAAAAACTCTCAAAAAATTCAAAGATATAGATCTCGACATGCTGACTCCAAAAATAGCCTGTGTTTATAATAACGGAGCAATATTTTCAGAATATTCGGTGTCAAATACGAATTATTTGAGATTTCCAAAATTTACGATATTTCAATTGGCGATTTTGGAAAAACGGTAAGAGTAACCGAAGAAATGAAGCAAGAAGTGATTTAGACGGCTCGAAATTTACAAGAAAATGTGTTTAGAGTTAGTTATTTTAGTTCCGAAAATAGTCAAAAATGGGTCAAAATTTGAAAAATCCGGAAGTATTGAAAATTTTCATTTTTGAAAAAGTTGTCTAAGGGGCCAATTCCAAGTTGGTGGCGCAAGTCACTGGTGCAGCGCAACTTTATAATGCTAATTTGGGTATCAAATGCTGGTTGCTAGGGGTGACGGAATAAACAAACGCAATTTTTCGAGATAAATTGCGCCAACTTGCACTGCCTACTAGAGATGCCGCAACTCCATGGTGCAAATTTCAATGGAAAATTCGACACAACTGCGCTTGTTGATTCCGTCACCCCTAGCAACCAGCATTTGATACCCAAATTAGCATTATAAAGTTGCGCTGCACCAGTGACTTGCGCCACCAACTTGGAATTGGCCCCTAAATGCCCACAAAAAATTCTGGGATATAGATCTGAATGTGCCGATTCCAAAAACATAGCGTTTATAGTCACGAAGCAATATTTTCGAAATATTCCGATCGACAATCTATTTTTTTTTAATTCTCAAAATTGCGATACTCCGATGGGCGATTCTGAAAAAACAGTTGGAGTTATCGCAGAAACGAACCTGGAAATGATTTCTACACTTCGAAATCCAGGAGAAAATGTGTTCAGTTAAGTTTCGAAAATGATCGAAAATGGGTCGAAATTTGAAGAAAGGGGTAGTATTAAAAAATTTTGACTCTTGAAAACTTTGTCTAAAATTTCACAAAAAAACATTGACGTGCTGATTCCAAAAATATAGCGTATTTATGAGCACAGAACAATGTTTTCGAAAATATTCAATTTGTTGAAACTGACAATATTATGATACAAAAATTCTGGGATATAAATCTCGACAAGTCGAATCGAAAAACACGTGTTAATGGTCCAAGTTTTCGAACAGTATTTTTCCATAATTTATTTCGGACAAATGAAACTGAAAATGACTTCTGGATCTCCAAGGAGGAGGGTCCAAAAATTGCATTTATTGAAAAATTGAACTCTGGAAAATGTGTCATGCTGGGAGACAGAACTCCGCGAGCTGATTCGAAAAATATACCCTGTTGATGGTGCGGGAGCCAGATTTCTTGAAAAATGTTGAAAATTTCCATATTTCGACGATTTTAGAAAAATGGCATGAATTTTCAGGGAAATTAAACCGAAAATAACTTCTAGAGCTCGAAATCTACAAAGAAAATGCTTCAAAAAATTTCATTTCGCATTTAAAAATTGAGCTTTTGAAAAAGTTGCCTAAAAATCTGAAACCTGGAATCTTGATGAATTATCTCAAATAACATGGCGTGTTGATGGTCCTGGATCAAATTTTAGGAATATTCACAGGAATTTTGCACAGACTGTGAAACTAAAAGTGGACAAGATTATTTTTGGAAACTTGAAAGTTTCCAAAATTTACGATACTTCAATTGGCGATTCTGGAAAAACGCTAAGAGTAACCGAAGAAACGAAGCAGGAAGTGACTTCGACGGCCCGAAATCTACAAGAAAATGTGTTTAGATAAGTTCCGAAAATAGTCAAAAATGGGTCAAAATTTGAAAAATCCGGAAGTATTGAAAATTTTCATTTTTGAAAAAGTTGACAAAAAATTCTGGGATATAGATCTGAATGTGCCGATTTCAAAAATATAGCGTGTTTATCGTCACGAAGCAATATTTTTAAAATATTCGGATCGACAATCTATTTTTTTTTTATTCTAAAAATTGCGATACTCCGATGGGCGATTCTGAAAAAACAGTTGGAGTTATCGCAAAAAGGAACCTGGAAATGATTTCTACACTTCGAAATCCACAAGAAAATGTGTTCAGTTAAGTTTTGAAAATGGTCGAAAATCCGTCGAAATTTGAAGAAAGGGGGAGTATGAAAAATTTTTGACTCTTAAAAAAGTTGTCCAAAAATTCACAAAAAAACCTCAAGGTACTGATTCCAAAAATATAGCGTATTTATGATCACGGAACAATTTTTTCGAAAAGCTCAAATTGTTGAAACTGACAATATTATAATACAAAAATTCTGGAATCTAAATCTCGACAAGTCGAATCGAAAAACACGTGTTAATGGTCCAAGTTTTCGAACACTATTTTTCCATAATTCCAGATTTTTTGATTTTGAAAATTTCCATATTTTGACGATTTTAGAAAAATCGTATGAATTTTCTGGGAAATTAAGCCGAAAATAACTTCTATAGCTCGAAATCTACAAAGAAAATGCTTCAAAAAATTTCATTTCGCATTTAAAAATTGAGCTTTTGAAAAAGTTGCCTAAAAATCTGAAACCTGGAATATAGATCTCGACGAAGTATCCCAAATCACGTGCCGTGTTGATGGTCCTGGATCAGATTTTTAGGAATATTCACAGGAATTTTGCATATACTGTGAAACTAAAAGTGGACAAGATTATTTTTGGAAAGTTGAAATTTTTCAAAATTCGAAAATAAATTGTTAATCTAAAGATGTTTTTGAAATTAATTTTCAAATAACAAAGTTAAGGGACCAAAAAATTTTGAAAATTTACTTTGCACTGAAAAATGTTGTCTAAGCAACCCTTTTTGCGATAAACCTTCAAATTACTGAAACCAAAATTTTCTAAACATGTCAACTGAGCACAAGTCCTGGCATATTTTTTAACTTGACCCTAAAACAAAATCTGGCTATAATTTCAGTCGGCCCACACTGCAAGTGCCCTTTTTGATCAATCTAGTATAATTAAGGCACGAAGATCCCACAATACATTAAGAAACCTATGTTTACCTACCATTACAATGAATCGAGCCACATTTCCTTTCGGAATTTTTTAACCACCCCCATTCTGTCATTTTGTGTAGCTTCCCTTTGTGTTCTGGTTGTTTGTAAATAATTTAGCTGTTTTGTGCTTAAGGCCTCTTCTGTATGCCGCGCCGCTTCTTTAATCAGCACTTTGACCCGTATTTTACAAATTTCTTCACAGCTCTGGGTGATTTATTACATACAAGTTCCCCTATTGTTTAGCACGGCAAGAAGCAGGTAAAAGTTTGTTGGGCGGCCAGGTGTGATCGAAAAACGACCGCAAAGCTTATGTTAGTATTTAAAAACTGAAGATCAAACTATAACGAATTCCACCGTTTAACAATTTCAAACGCAAAAGCGGAACGTTTAAACTGTTTTTGTGTCGGCAGAAGACCCGAATTCACTGCTTTTATGAGGAAGTTAAAATGGCAAATGTAAATTTTAATGGAGAATTACATTGGAAAATATGTGCCAATTTAATTTTACACATTTCTACAATTTAATTAAAATTTTTTTGTAAATTTACACACCTTTTTGACAATTTTTAGTGTCAAATTTGTATATAACAATGAAGGTAAGTGTTTCTCCGTCGGTAATTTAGTACATAACTTGCAAAGATGCTTTTAAAAAATTGTATTTACATAGTCAAAAACCCAAGTAAAGCGAAAATTTTGTACACTTAGTAATTCGGACATTACTAACTGCGCCGATGTATCCGAATTCATCTCACCCGTAATTTGGAATTTCGTAAGGGCATGAACTAACTGCGCCGACTATCTTATTTCAAGTAATTTTACACAGGCAGAATTCCGGTGTTCGGTGGAAACTTTTTTTGTATAAAAATGATATTTTTAGGTAAGCGAAAATTTGTTTTCGGGGCAGTTTGACCACATATTTTTTGTTAGAATCGGCGAAATAAAAGCGAATTAACGATTAAAAAATGCGTTTGTGTGGGTAAATTCGTGTAGCAAAAAAGTTTGGGGGTGGAGTGAGGGGTGGCGGTGCGGCGGGGGTGTTTTTGTGATAGAGCAATCACGCAGGCATTGTCTCGTGTGATTAATAAATGGTAAATATGCGGTTGTTTGGAGGCATTAGCGTTTGTGGGCTATAAAATAGGTGTATACTAATATTTTGTACTTTTGTAAAGTGCCGCTAGTTAAGTGTCGGTTAAAGCGTATTATGATCCAAGCAGGAGGTATGTATTTTTCAAGTCACACAATAAGACCCCTGGGGAAGCTAAGGTGTTTGACATACCGACCTTCACAGGACCGTCTTCACCCATAATAGCACTTTGATGGTTGCCGCCACGGTATCGAACAAACCCTCGCCTGTGCGAAATGACATATTATGTAAACAGATTCGATGAAATTCTGGCGCTTTATTGAAATAATTTCCATTAGGTGGTAATGAATTTGCACGATTTGAAAAGTGCGACCCTGTGAAATTTAGGAGAAATTTGGGCACAACAAAACAACAAAGGCTGACTCACTATACCTTTACATGAATAATGGTAATAAAATGACTTGAACAGATTAATGCTATTATGTACACCGGCAACAAAAGAACTTTTAGTTATTGATCTTTTTGATGTGTTTAAAATTAGGTTTGTGTATTTTTTAGCATTGTGTCTTATTAATAGAAATTTTTACAAGTTATCCAGGTCAACGGAGTCAATTAATTTTTGATTAAAATTTGCACTAACAAGGGCGCCGCCAAATAAAACGACGTACGTCATCAGGTATCCCTATACATCAAAAACGGGCTGTATTGTAGCCGACAAGCAAGCTGCGAAACGCATTACCGAAATAACATGTGTTATCCTCATTTAGGCTCACAAAATATTTATGAACGTAATTATAGAGACATTTATTTTATATCTGCTTTTAGTTTTTATACACTATCAATATTACTTAAATGACAAATTAAATATGTATCATTATAGTAAGTAAGCGTGTAAGCCACGCCTCCTATATCATTTGACGTTTTTCCACTACAACTTCATGTTAATTTGATTGTGGGTTGTTCCGGTTGTGCTCTCAGTAATAAATTCAAACTTCCCGTATAATTTTCTTACTAATGTCACTTTGATTCCGACCATTAAGTGTTTTTCTAACGCGCTTTTTCTGACGTTATTAAACGATCCTTCTATTAAAATATTCAAACGTTTCAAAATACACCGACGTCCAATAACTTCACAACCAGACTGATGACACAATATCATATTTCCACACTAATTTAAAACTATACAGGACTCACTTTATTGCACAACCAAATTTATTTTATTTATTAGTTATAACAGACAACCGCCAAACCAACTTTAATTAACACCAAACACAACTGTATAAACCATAACGTGTTCATTATATCTTAAAACAAAATTAAATATATACATATGCATACATACAAATTATTATTATTACTATTATTAGTATTAAATTAATCACCCCATTCCCAAATCTATTTTTGTTCTACCTAAAACAACACGCCATTAAAAAAGACGTGCTTGGAAGATAAGATTAATTGTCATGTTAACATGCAAATGTGCCTCTATATGTTATTCCCATCGATTAATTTTAATCTCAAAACACGTTAACAGCGTATACAATATTCACAGAACATAATTCTCGAGTGCAATTTTAATCGTAGCCACCTCCAATCCTTTTTTTTCTTGATCGCAATTCTTAGATACATTGTATTTATATCGAACATCTCGCTGAATCTTTTTACAAGTTTTTAAATACCGTGTCAAAACATCAAAGACTACTTTTCTGAGAGCCGTTAAATTATCACGCGATTAAAAAAAAAAGAGATCAGAGTTGGCTCTAGTTTTAAATTGAATGCTGTGAATAGCCTCTCACACTATCGACGTGTTTTGAGATTAAATTAATAGTCACGTTAACATGCAAACTGGGTTGTAAGTATATCAATTAATTTAAACATTAGTGCCACACACAGTCAACCTTAGTTCTCTTTTTTATCACACCGTACGTTGAATTAATTATTCATATAGCTATGTATAACAAATTACATTTTTTTTATTTTGGTGTTATTTATTGCATATTAAAATCGCTTCTGATATATATATTCACTTTCACGAGATCCAGCTTCCGGCGTCCGTAAGTATATCCTCTTTTAAAAGACGGCGTATTCTACGTCCGCATGCTAATTTTCCAGAAAAAATCCGTATTAATTATTTTTGGATTTTTTGCTGTGTTTTGTTTGATATTTCTAGGCCGTTATTATGTGGGAGAATCCGTTGTTCTTACACGGTCCTCCCGAAGATATAATTTCGTGCGTGAAAAAAACTTTGGGCACCTTTCCTGCAGTGGGCGCCGCTTTTAAAAACAAATTTGGAAGGTAAACTGGTCCAAAGCCTATTTAGCACCTGTCTAATTCGTGGCATTAGGTGTAAGAATTTCCGGAAAATGTGTATAATTAAATAAATACAATAAATTAATATGTGATAGTCGTAATTTGGCAGGCGGTCAATTTTGGCGTAATAACACCTCAAAAAGGCAAAAAAGTGTCAGAACGTAAATTTATTTCGCACTTATGGACCAGGTGATCCCGAAACCGAAACCCGGCATTATTAAATCCCGATTAACGTTGACAAGTATTCCAGGAATGGGTTTTTTGAGAGTTGGCGAGATTGGATGTGGAGTTAATGTGTCGGTGCGCGCAATTTAAGAAAAAACAAATTTAGTTTTTGCGTTGTATATATTGATTGAATTTTTTCGGGCGGTTTATCAAATTTTCACTTTTATGGGTGGTCAATTATGGGTGAGAATGAAATCAAATAGGTATAATGGGCTTCATTTCACACCATAATTAAGTAAAGCACACGTACATTACCTGTGACAACAGCGGACGTGTCGGCTTGCCTCCTTGAGCTCTTTGTGCGATGGGAATGGTGTTTTTCTATTATCTTCATCATTGTTGTGCCCAGTTTGACTGTTTATATACTCTTATTTCCAAACTATTATTTCCAGCCTTTGTGCGGCGGATTTTCAGAGTTGTGACGCGCCTACAGCCAGATCTGAATACCATTGATCTCTCGTGGACGTAATTAAGCGCGCAAAGATGCGTCACGCCTACTTTTCTTCCTCACAAAAATCCAAATAAACATTTATCGGGTTATCTACTCCCTACTGACCCTCACACAAAAATCTCCATGCAATATTTCCCCTATTAAATGAGGTATCTGCTTCCAACAAAGTTAATGTTAAACATCGTACTAAAAATATTTCACACTTTTTCTTAAAATGAGTAAAAACTGAATATAACTTTTTTTAAGGAAAAATTAAAATACAAGGAGCACTTTTCCCTGAAATTTTGGGCATACTTTGACTTTTTCACGAGTGTTACACAGGTTTAAAATAATCAAAAATGGACCCAAAAATATCATGCTTTCTTGTTTTCGTGTACGGGAAAAGCTGTGACCTGTTGGTAACAGCCATAAAATCAAAAGTTTTATTACTGGTTTGCGCCTACATCCAGATTTGAGCCTCGTTGATCTCTCGTGGACGTAATTAGGCGGGTGAAGTCGCGTCACGCCTGCTTTTCTTCTCCCAGAATCCAAATAAACATTAATCTGGGTATCTTTTCCCTATTGACGCAATACAAAAGTGTTTAATAATTAGATTTCGACGTTGCGTTGCATATGCTTGTGATTTATGGATGTTGGGGCGCATCTGACACTCCCCTGTGCTTATTTGACAAAACATAACCCCAAACAGTATTCTATTAGTGACAATATTTATGCATAGAGCATTGATAATTGCGTTGAATGGGGATGTGACTTCCATTTGATGATACATTTGTATCGGAGATGTCGGACAACTGATCTATTAGACACGGTTTAATGTGTTTGCGGCACAATTTTTCAAATTTGCACGCACAACGAGCACGAAAATCGCCGGCCGTCGGATCAAACAGCGCTTCAGCTTTTTTCGATTTCGCTCGGCGTGGTCTCGCGCTTCTATCGTTCGGCTATCTGCGATCGGCGGACTCACTGCCAATAGCCGGTAATCGATTAATCCAATTAATTCAATATTAATGGCGTAATTAAAATGGCTCTTACATGAGTCCGGCTAATTACGTATTATCTGACGTTGATCACATTTCAGCTTAATTATATGACTCGAAACAATACGGTTGATTAAAGTTTTTGTTGCCGGGATATCGACAGGAGTTAGCAAACAAAGCTTGTCTACTGCGCGCGGATCCAAATTTAATGACAACTCCATTCATTCGGCTCGACGGACTTACGCTTTTCCGTATTAATTTACATCAGATAAGTTTGCTTTTTTCTCATAGGCAGACTGCCGTCGACTCATTTACATCATAGTTATGGAAATGAACTATTGTCAAACTAACACCACCTACGCCGAGATGATCTAAAGCTATTTACATCTCGAAATTAATGCAAAAATAATTAGAGGTCTAAACAAAGTTGTCTATTATAAAGCCGTTTTATTATAACTGTACCCTCCATACGCGGGCTTTCGGTGTGTACAAAGTCGTAAGCCTCAATTATAAATTCTAATTTAGCCCTACCTTATTTATGGATATTTAACATACCTTATACTGGTCTCATTATGTCAAATTTTTACCTTTACTTGTCACACTATCATTATCTGAAATTTGATCAAGACGGCTAATTAATCTACCGAAAATTTCACACTCTAACCAACGCTAATACCAATAATAATAATAATATTGTGATCATAATAGCTTCTCCCATTTTAACTAGTCTACAGTCGAAGTACGAAAATAAATAATTACAAATATTTTACTCATAGTTTTTGAGACGACGTCATCAATTTTTTGGACGGAGAGAACGTAAATTTTGACTAGTATTTTACCAACTTTAGATTTTCAAAGGGTTTGTTTTGTCAAACTTTTTTTTTGTCTTTTATTTTGATTTTTATTCCAAATTATAATCGATATTTTACTATGAAAAAATATGATATTAATAAAGCACCTTAAATCCCAGAAAACATTCTTAACACATATATTCAGATTTTTTGCGTACAATAATTATGTCAGTTTTGTTTACAATAGCCTCCGATAAAATCTTAATTTTAAATTTATCGTGTGTTTATTACTCCAGCAAAAACGTTTTCATAAATTACCATTTATATATAGTTTTGTGTTTATCAGATAACAATTGTCACAAAATTTGTATAACATACAACCAAAAATAAATTTTGTTGGTTTTTGTAAACCGCACAAAAACTTTTTGATTCAAAGTTGACTTTTAAAAATTGTGTCACCCAATCATCTCGGAGCATCCCAGCAGCAATGACATTTGACCATCTTTCAAACCATAGCATTCTTTAATAACTTTTTAATCGACTCGCTTTGCGTTTTTATTGTTTGTTAATGTTATCTGTTTAACCTTACATTGTTCAAGAACCAATTATTGTCGCATGTAATTCGACTACTTTCATTGCATTCAAGCACAAAAAGAGAGAATGTATTGAAGAATAAAATGTTGGCATTTGGAACACCCACTTTAAATTGATTTTGGGGTTTTTGCTTTACTTGTAGCGCCTAGAATTTGTGGAAATTTTGTGCGAAACGAAAAGAAGTGTTTTTGTGCCAACCGTAGCCGCCTTTGAATCAAAATTTTCTCGACAAAGAAATTTTATATACTTATCTATATTTTCATTCATATGTACTACAAACTTAAAATGTGTTTGTTCCATTCTATAATGATAAATAAAAATAATAAAAAAGGTATAGACAATTGTTCTGTCATTGCTCTATGTAAATGTTTTAGTGATTTTTTTGTAATAAAATCCAAGTAAAACAGAGTGTGACAAAGCGTTGACATCTTTCAAACAAGAGAATAAAGTAAGTTATGAATTATCGTTCCTTGTTCTCATCCAGGCTGACAGTAAAAAATTGTAAATGAAGCATAACCAACAGATTCGTCAAAACACAATGAAAAAATCGATTTGCATACAACAATATTTACAATAAATCATTATACATCATGCAAAACAAGGTTGACAAGAAGTGTAATTTTTGTGCGCAAGCGCAGTGGTAAGTTCACTGGCAGTTATAATTTGAATATATTGACGTAAGGTCTGAAAAATCTTTAATCAAAGCGATTGAAGCTTCTTTGTAATTGCAGGTGCCTTTTAAATTCGTCCATTGTAGTGTTAAAAGTGTAAAAAAAGCAAAAAATATCATGGTTTTTGTGTTAATGCAATCAGAAGTAAAGTGGCTTCTTTTTGTCGCGTTTCTCTGAAAGCACAATGTCATGGAAACAATTTATTTGTTGTAATTGTTTGTTAAGAGGAATCGAGCGTTCTGGATTGAAAAAAGTTTAGAGTTTTAGATTTTTATTAAATATGTACACATATATTGCATAAACGTTACATTCATTTGCACATCATATGGACAATAGAAACTTAAGTACGTCTATCGCATAATAGTTAAATACAAATATTTACATCGTCTCGTGATAAGAGCTAATCAACAACGGCAAATAATTTCTTCGCGTGCTGGGAAACAAATGATAAAGTACACCTTTGTTCTGTTATATAACTTAAATAATATCACATTTATTTGTCTAGATGCCTATTCGGATACCTACGCGTACCCAGGAACATGACCGCGGATCCTCACTCGTCCTCCCGGCGAAAGTCACTCGAGCACCGGCATCAAATCGAGCGAAGGGCCAGCTGCGACAGCCCTATGAGGTCCTTGCAGGGCGGCACGGCGTAGGCGCCGTAGCAGGGCTGCACCAGACCCAC
The DNA here is from genome assembly GCF_036711695.1 of Zophobas morio. Classification (NCBI taxonomy): domain Eukaryota; kingdom Metazoa; phylum Arthropoda; class Insecta; order Coleoptera; family Tenebrionidae; genus Zophobas; species Zophobas morio. The sequence goes on from NW_026972149.1 coordinate 10,871,845, forward strand.
CGGCGCCATGGCCAGGTCGCAGTAGGCCATGCTCCAGGGGTGCGGGTGCACGACGTGGGCGCTGCGCGCCTCCGGGGGCTTATCCGGGGAGATGAGGCTCTCTATAGTGAAGGCCCGCTTCGGCCTGGTGCAGGCGTCGAGCTTGGTCACCGGCGACGGCTCGCGGACCGGCTTCTGCGGGCCGAACTCTGCTTCCGGCGGGGCGAAAAAGAACCGGTTTATGTTAGCCAAAGCGGCCAGCTCGTTGTCGAGGGTCTCCTTGTCGCTCTTCAAGAGCTTGAACCTCTTCCGACGGCGCAGGAGGCTGCCGTTCTCGAACATGTCGAAGGCGGCGGGGTGCAAGGCCCAGTAGGCGCCCTTGCCGGGGCGGTCCGGCCGCCGAGGGATCTTGATGAAGCAGTCGTTGAACGACAGGTTGTGTCGCAGGGAGTTCTGCCACCTCTGGGTGTTCTTCCGGTAGTAGGGAAACCGGTCGGTGATGAACTTGTAGATTTCCGATAGAGGAAGCATCTTCTCCGGAGAGTTCCAGATCGCCATAGCAGTCAGAGATATATAGGAGTACGGGGGTTTTTGGTCCCCGTAGGACTCTCGCGACGGTCGGGGCATTTTGACACTCACACACTCCACCCGCGGTCTTTTCGCTCTATTCTGTCTCTTAGACGGTTTTGAACTGAGCTCTATACCCGATAAATACATATGGAAAACGCGGATACGCCCACAGCACTCTCATTGGCCGCAGCAACAATGGCATTTACACCACGCCTCCGGACACGCCCCGCGCATAACCTGTTCCTTACTCACCATACGGCTTTCTTTATTTTTCTTCGAACTTCTGTCACATAAAGACTTTATCCGTGTTAATATAAATACGGACGATTTATTTGCTTTTTCGTTCAATTATTTTAAATTCAATTGCGTTTTCCACACTTCTTATCGGGGTAAATACATGCGTCACGAGTGTGACATGTGCCAAATTTATTTCACCGGTCACACCTGGTCACACAAGAATAAGTCAACAACATCACACAGTTTAAAACAATGTAAAAATAAAACTTTAACAAATTGGCTCCGCGGAGTTATGGTTCGTCAAACACTGGCTTTCGCGGTCAAACAGTTTTTCCTGTTAGCTAGATTACATATAGTTTGATTTAAAAGTAAAAAGGGTGGAACTAATTCCGTGGCGGTTTTTTAAATTGGTTGATGGGTGTTCCAAACTACTATAACAACAAAGCCAAATGCTGGAAAGAGCGGTTTACTGTTAGGCGTCCAAGCACGTGCATTGTATATAATTCCACAAAAAGAGTTTCTTATTTTTAAAAGTGTTGTCTAGTATCGGTATCTTAAAAATGCGACAAATTCTTTCTGGCACAAATTTCTAAAGAATTTAGCATTCGGGTGTGCTACTACAAAAGGTTATATGAAAAATTTGCATATTATGAGCGTAGTTTGTCAAATTAAGACTGATGATGATAAATTTACTTAAGTGAAAAGCGTTGGTTTTGATTTGTTGGCGCGATGGCAGCACTTGATGTCAGTTGCTCCATCCACGAAATAATCAAACACATGACACTTGATGTCGAGTGTCCTTCAGAAAACAATATTAAATATAGTAGCAGACCTAAAAAAATATATTTTTCCTATTTACGTGGGGTTTGTTTTCCCGTTTGACGCAGAAGTCAGATTAATTCATATGTTTCACCTGTTTTTCCTACGGTGTGTGTTTGTTTGCTGCGAGCACGCGATATGAAAAATTAAAATAAAAGCACTTTGACTTGCAGCCATATTTTATTCCACAAAGTAGTGGAATTATTTTACAATTCTAATATTTAGAGGAAAAAAACACCGATAATAATATTTTTATTTATAAACTAGTACTGTGAATAAATTATTACTTCTTTGAATGTATTGCAAGTGTTCTGACCCAAGAGATCCCTGATGAGTGGAATTTTTATTCAATTACGACACCGACTGAGAATATTAATCAAAACGTTAATTCAGTTTTCGAATTACTAGAATTCAATTGTACGTTTCTATTTTATGCCTATATTAGCGGAGGTAAAAAAATATTGGATAAAGTTGTCTCATGAATATTAAAAATTTAAAAGAAATATGTTTATTTGCTCGTAAAAACAAATCTTTTACTACCATAACACTAATAAATTAAATAATTCTTAAATTATCATAAAAACACGAAAGATTAATTAATTACATGGTCGCCATTTTGTTTCGATATATTTTTGGCATTTAATTTCGAGTCAGTTGTCTAAACAAATTATTTCATTTCGTTTTAATTTTTCTAAAAACATTTTTTGGCTTTTTAGTTTACAAAAGTCCTTTTACCTTCGGAAATATCATGGTGTAAAAGCAAAGGTTTCAAACTGTTCGAGTTTTGTCTATTATTGACGTTATATTTACGTTACCCATAAAACGTAAAATTAAAAAACTATTTCGTTGCTGACACATTACAAACTGCGTTCCAACTTTAGTGTCAAATCTTTTAAATAGGCAAAGAAAACGAAACGAACCAATCAGATCAAAAATATATAAAAAATGTAGATTCTCCTGAGGTGAAATATATGTGAAATCGACGTATTTTACGGTTTAAAATTAAAACAAGTGCTATGGATAATTAAAACTTCAATTTAATGTTTTCTGAATCATTAATAAACTGTTCGTTTAATAACGTGTGTTTATGTCCACTCAAGTGATTAATAAAAATGACATCTACATTGTTTATTGCGTAACGTCTTTTACAAGTACGTAATTAAAATTAGAGCTGTTTTCATTGAATAGCAAACTCAAACGATTCATGTTAATCGATAAAATTATAAATTATTTATAAAATTGCATTTAAAATATATAATTACTCCTAACAACCAAAATGAGCCTTATTTTCACATTCTTACAGTTAATCAATAATGATACTAAACTGTTTACTTATACTGCCTAATTTTAAACCTGGTTGCAATTTCCAAGAACGTAATTACGTTAATATTACGTCGATTATGTTTATACATTACGTTATCAGTACAATTTACGATTTTTTAATAATAATAATAATGCAACGTAACTGACATCACCGAAATGCCTTAAATTATATATTTAAATTAGTTTAGTCAATTAAATAAGCCAAAAAGCCATTTTAACATAACGTGTAATTTACGTTATATGGAAATTTCGACATTATTTTAAATTTCTTGGGTATATTTTAAATGTATGCATCTGTGGCGGATTTTACCTAAATGTTTTTCGATAAAATTAATTACACGAATTCGTATTCTCAAAGCGTTTCACAAATATTCAAGAACATTAATAGAATTGACACCTATATACTCAAAAATAAGAAAAAAAAATAAGTATAGAAAAAATACCTTGAAAAAAATGTTTCAACTTTGCTCTGATTTGTACTGAACTGAAAAATATTGGACTAAAATTTTCTAAGATTACCTCGAACATCACCTAAAATGCCCTCACCACAAATTTAGTAATGTTGTGTCAAAATTTTGCTAAGAAAACCTGAAGCATGACGTGCTCTCTTTAATTGAGGTTTAACGATCCATCTCAATTTTTTCTTGGCCTTAAATATGTCTCAACCATAAATTTTGTAGTTTTTGGTACTAATTTATGGTCTGTACTCCATTATATATGTTTGTCTAATTTATTCCATCCGAAAAGTTAATGACGTCATTGCAAAAAATTATTAGTTTTCAAATATTTTAAAACGAATTATTGACGTTTAATACCTACATAAAGTTGATGACATCAGCACAACAAGTAGGAAATCACTTTGTATTAAAAATTGGTTACATTTTTTATTTGTTAGCTATATATTATGAAACATTAAAATTTGAAACAATTTATTTTTTCATTTGTCTCTTAATTTCCTATGAAGTTTTCAAAACGTAATTATAATTTGTATGTAACATTGTATAAACTAAATTTCTTATGTTCGTTACCAAATACTTTCTGCATCTTTTTATTCCTTCCTTAGATATATTTATTACTGTTTTGTCGATTATCAGCTATTTTAAAGTTTGTCCAGTCGCTAAAATATAATATTATCTCTAATAATATCAGGGGCGGCTCATGACTTGAAAAATTGATGAGGCACAGCACAAAACGCTCTAAAATATAAATAAATCAAGTTTACTTAAATATTTTCTATTTAGTCAAATAAACAAATTTGTAAACTCATTTAACTGTCCACAAAGAACCAACGTGAAGGTGTAAGGAGGTCTTGCAAGGAAAGGATGAGAATGACAGGACAAAAGGAAAGGGAAGCGTGGTCAGAAAAAACTAATATAACTTCTAACAAAAAACAAAATTAAAATAAACTTTAAAGGAAACATATCGAAAAAGATCAAATACAACATAAAATAAAGCTAATTTGATTTATAACAAAAAACAAAATGAAAAAAATATAAAATATAAATACGGATTTATTTTAAATTTTTTTTTATGGATCAATTAACGATTTACTCAAATCAAGAACCGGCGGTTTTAATTCCTTAACTACATACAATTTATCATCATACGTGAAAGTAGAAAAAACAGAACTGCCATTGTCATTTAACGTTAGTAGAGAAAAATTCCGATTTACTCGTAATCTTAAATAACGATTACCGAAATCAAATTATGACAAGCACAAAGCACTAACGCGACCCACGCAAACGTAGGCACTTTTAAGACAAAATTCTGTTACCGAAACTTTGAATCAATTTATACACACACAGATTTGTGGCAAAATAATCAACGGCCTAATTTTGAATACTCCTGCGAATGCAGACTGCATTGCAATCGCACGTTCCCCGCGCGCAAATAATATAGTTGTCCATCTCTTTTGCAAGCACGGAAATGAGGCTAGCCTCAATTTTGTCTTTTTTCAACTCATACCGCTTATAAGTGTATTGCAGGTTGCTTGCCTATTAACGACATGATTTCTATATATGCTGTAGAGGCAAGCTTCGAGTCGGCCTCATTCGCGTCACAAAATACATGTTGTGCCGAGTGTTTAAGCGCGCTGTTTAATTAAGGGAGCAACGAGTACCTACCGAGATAAAAATAAGAATATAATTTTCTATATTTATTTTTAAAATTTTAGAAAAAAGACACAAATTATTGGCCGAAATGTGTCCGTATAAAATAATAAAAATCCTAATAAGGCCTAAAATTCATTGGTGAGGCACTGCCTCACCTGCCTCATAGGACAAGCCGCCCCTGAATAATATTCATATTGAAATGACATTTCTCTTTTAACCCAGTTGTCCAATCAGCATATGACAATCATCGTGTTTTATTAATACGAACAAAGGATTTCAGTTTTTTTAACGACCCATTTCTTCTCGACATGTATGTTAAATTATGATAAAAAAAAACTAAAAAGTTTATTGTTGAAAAATATTTTTTTCTACTTTCATCACCAATTACCGTTTAATTAATTTTTTTTATATTTAATCTACATTTTTACATTATATAGTAGTCGATAACTCACATATATACAAGTGTGCGCGAAGCGCATCATCTCGCTTAATATCATTTAAGACATTCCAATTTTAATATTTTATACTTTACCATTACTGCAAAATATATTACGTAAAAGCATTAACACCACAGTTACACCCAAAAGTAATGAAATACGCGACTGAAATTAATCTTCAAGCGATCTTCTCAAATTAGAAAAAACCTAAAATAATAAAACAAAACTTAGTCAGGAATTTCAAAGTTTATTATATAACCGTTACCTCGTTACCGTAATATAATAGGTAATTTAGTTCGTCTTCCTTGCCTTTCTAAACCTCATACTTGTTAATATTATCCAAGCAATCGAGTAATAATTCAATTGTGATTCAAAACAACTTTACTGTTGAAAATAATGGAAAAGTAACGGTGTTTGTTAGACCCATTGATTGATCCAGTTAAATGCTACACATCTGCTAACTGAAATAAATAGAACCTCGGTAATAATAACACGTGAAAGCAAAATTGAAACGATCTTCTTAAAAAATCATAGCTCTAGCAAGTTTAAATTGGCGATATGCGCAGCGCCATCTAGGAGACACTAGCGGTATTAATACGGTCACTCGAGCTTTGAAAGTGATTGTATAGAGGACGCTGCGCTCTATACAGTCACTTTCAAAGCTTAATTTTAAATTCAACTCTAGTTTTTTTTTATTGTTGTGGGGTGTTTATCGAATGAGGGGTTGCAAAAATAGGCGTAAATACAAAAGAACTATGTTTATTTAATTAATTTTAAAGCTACATCGTACTGTTTATAAAAATACGGAAAAAATGTAATACATGTCATCACATTGTTTAATAAATACTAATTGGACGGATTGGAAGAGTCAATCAAAGTGGTAAGTTTTTCAGGCACAATGGTAGAGACATAGCCTTCTTGAGCCTGTTCAGCGATGGCTGATGGATCATCCTGCAATTCGGCGTTTACGTTGAAGTTGTCGTAAGGCCCATTGGTCGACTGTTCCAGGTTCTCCTTATCAGATAAAACTGCAGAATCATCCAATTTAGCATCCTTGACACGAAGCTTATTCATGAGTTTAGCAATATGTACGAAATTATTTTTAAAATTTTCGGTAGTTGTAGTGGGTTGCGTTGTAGTAACTGCTGGTTTTGGTTTCCTGAAAATGAGGCGTTTAGTACCTGAATGGACTCATTCATGTGTGCGTGTTAAGGTTAATATTTGCCCTCTCAACCACCAATCACCTGGGTTAAGTCGTAACTAACTATTAATACATTCTACCACCTCACTATATACAGGTACTAGTCGTACGAACTCCATTGAATTCAAATGAGGTGTCAAGTTTATTTGGTTTAACGGTGACTATGAATTTTTTCATTGAGTAATTAATAATGCTTAGTAGTGTTACGGGACACGGTGGTAGTACTATACACTTGATAACCCAAGATGAGTCGCCGTTGGGCTCTCACCTTCTTACCCCTGCGCAGTGGACACAGGAATAGATCCGTAATTGTAATAATAGCAGCGAGTTTGCTCACAAATGAAGTCTTTAATCGAAACGCAATCGTCAGTGTCCCATTCGAAATTCGGAGCCCGGAGTACCACACAACCGGTGGCCGAGCCGCTGTCGCTACTACAAAAAAATACCATTAGCAAAACCCTCATACACACAAAAGCAATAAACGCCATTTTGTTTTTGTGGTCGTGGAGGTCGTTACAGATCATCCTAAAAACGAATATGTCGCTTGAGTCCTTGCTTTGGTATGCGTCGAGCACAAAGACCTAAATTACAAGTTGACCTTGCCATACCGGGAACTCGCCCTTAGTCGCTTGCAACGTTTCCAAGCAGATCTTTACGATACTAATCCTCACACAAAATCGCGAAGGATGACTACATGTGGTGTTCGATTTTTTGCCACGGTGAATATTTTTAGTACTGCTTGAAGCGGTACGACTTTGCAGTCAAGGACCTCGGGAAAAAACGGAGTTTATTGCTTTTCGTTGTTGTGGATTGTTTTGGGGAGGAATGGTGGTGTCTTAGTATTGATTATTACCTTTCCCTTGCAGTTCTTTGTGGGCTGGTACTGCCGCTTACGATGTCGGAAATGGTGGCACCGTTGTCATCGTCAGTGTCCGCTTTTCTCATGTAGTTGAAGGTGGCATTGAATGGTAGTCCGGTGCTCATCCATAAGAACATGTCGGTTCCTAGACGGTTGCCCGAAGTCCAGAAGTCGAATTTGTCGTACCCTGAAAAAAGGTGGTTATTTGGGTTGGGGGTCGTGGTTGCGGTACAAACCGGCATTTCTTAGATATTGTGTAATCGAGTCGGCCTTTTCCTTAGTTTCGAAAGAGGCAAGTTGGAGCCCCAAGGATCGGCAGTACTGATAGGCCAAGTAGTAGTTCAGTTCGGGCGAATAGGGGTTCATTCTGCTGACGAAGTACTGTACCCCATCTAATTGTATGGTTGTGATTCTTTGTCCTGAAAAAATCGGCTCCTAATTAAAGGTGTGTAAAACAAGACAGGTACAAATGAGATAAGAGCCCGAGATGAGGTACCGAATACTAGTTCTTATCCAAACAGCGGAGTCAGTGACCTGCCAGAAATTTCGTTGCAACAAAATCGAGAATCTTCACCTTCGTTAAACAATTAATCTCAAGCGCGAGCAGCCTTTTTTAAAATTGAGCGTCTTCAAGGCCAATAATTTGAACAAAAAAAGTCAAAGACCTGAGTGCTAATACCGATATATAGAGAATAGCGCGTGTGGAATATTGATTTATTAGTCACATTCCGGAACTAAGCGAGACTCCGCGGATGTAAAATAAAGGCCTTCGTATTTGCCATGAATACCAAAAAGGCGCATCCAGACAGGATACTAAACCTGTTAAATTTTAAATACATGGCACAACCTTGAAAAAATTCAAATGCATCACCGCGGGCCGTCTGAACGCAGAAAACCCTTTTTTTGAAAAAGAAACGCGTCGCGACTAGAGGCAATAAATATCGTCTTTGAAAAACGATGTTTGTTCGAAATCAGAAAAATACGACCCGGCTTTGCCATAAATAGTACCAATTTCCCATTCAAGGGCGATTAACAACAAACAGATATTTACCATTTTTACAGCCGAGCTTAAAACTCGTTGGCTTTTTTACCTATTTTTACGGCGGTTCAACGAAATTGCTCGGCATTCCAGCTTCTCAAATGCAATGCGGGCAAACAAAGCGCATGTGTGACTCAACAATAGATACTTAAGCTCATTCGAATTTAAGTCAATTAACGAGGATTTTTGTGTAAAAGGACCGGGAACGTGAGACACCGGGGGCTGGAGATGAGTACGAGCCGCAAAAACGCGGATTAATTAAACGCCAATTAACGCAGCGCTTAATTGCTGACTTAAGTATTAAGAAAAGCTGACTTACCTGTGGACAAACTAATGAAAAATACTAAAACAGCAGATAAACCACTAACGTAACGACCCATGATGTTTCTTTATCAAAAGCGAACTCGCCGACTGAGAAGCTTTACAATCGCTTGTTGTTTTTGTGGCTGTGATTACCGGATGCAACTTCCCCCTATCCCTCTCCCATGGATATTCCTATTATAAACTTCAGATGCTTATTTTTTTGACCTCTTCGGCGGAACGTCACGAACGGACTTTTTTATTGCACCGAACAAGCCGTAGATATCTTTTTGCACATGTTTGACCACCAATTTAATTTTAAAACGCTCACAAAAAAGCCACTTATTTACATAATCATATAAGCTTTATTACACCAATTTATTTCTCCTTTTTTAGCCTCCGCCAAAAGACCCCTACAAAAAATCGACCCAACGCACTTCCCCAAAAAACGACTATATAGCAACAAAAAATTAACCCCTCTACATCATAATTAGACTATAACTATAAAAAAATTCAGTAGAGGTGGGTGAGGGGCAAAAATCTTCCTCCCTCGTGACGTCATCGCCCCAGGCCAATCAAAATGCAAATTGATGAAATCATGTGTAAAACTCGTTTGAAAATATTTCTGTTATACGAAAAATATGCGAAAATCTAGTAATGATTTTGAACAGTTATAAAAGGTGAACGTACCCATCGATTAAAAATATTTATTTGTTGGTAATAAATTTTTTCTTCTTGCTTCTTCTCCCGATGAGCTCATAGAAATTTATACATCCTGTACAAATCAAAGCGGTAATCGTCAAAGACATAAATCTGAGATAACGAATGCACCGAGGGCCCAAAAAAACTAATTAATAGTGATATTCTCACAAAGGCTGTAATTAAAAATTACTAATCACAATTCGACCAGTTTTTCGAACGCCATTATGTTAATTTCGAACTACTGTATTAATCTCGGAGCTTGGTTAACACACACCTATGTTTTAGCCATAAATTATTATTAATTACGGGAAATAATAATCTTATTTGGATGGCAGATCTTCGGAGAACCTAACTTCTCAAAAATAGTTAAGACGGACAAAGAAACCACAGATAAGACGTGAATTATAGTTAGGCAAAAAAGTAAAGCTCATATTTCGGTGCTAAATTATGGTCATTTTTTAAGTGGACGCTACTATTTTTTTTTTTTGCTTAGCCGAATAGAACTTACGTAACTACACTAAAATGTTGTTTGTGCTGCGAAAGTACATTAATTTTTTGCTGCCAACGAAAGCTAAGTATAGGGGCGAACTTCTTTGTTTGAATGTGCAGATGTATAGCTACAGGTGACTGTATTCCCTTTTATTAAAAAATATATTATATTATAACATTAAAATACGACGACACTGTATAATTAATTAATTAATACCTTGACAAATGGGTTAATAGCATGCAAATTAGTACCGCTAGAGTTTATCTTAATTCAAATACTATTATTTTCGTGAGGTCACAATAAAATATTTTTACATAACGAAATTGAATCCTCCTTGAAGTATGGGAACGACTTTTGGATATTCAAATTAAAAGGGCCACTTAGTTAGTGACATCATCGAGTTCCGCTAATGTTACAGTTAAAGTAGATACATAAATTTATAATAAATGTGTTTTTTACGATGGACGATTGAATTTAAAACACCCAAAACGGTTACTTAAACACCTCATTAGCGGAATGGACGCAAGCATGAAAATAAAAACAGGAAAGCACGAACCAGTTAACATCTGACGTTTTTAGAAAAAAAATCTAGTTAATTGCCTCCTCAAATTGAATCTCATTTTGAATTACGCGCCAAATTAAACGAACATAAAACGGCGTTAGTGTAACAGGAACCTGTAACAATGATCACGGCGCCATCTATAATATAGAGATTTAACTTCAATGTTGACAGAAATGATTTTCTATAAAATGGTAACAAAAATTACCACAACACTGCATCCAAATAACTAACACTTTTTAAGGCACTTTCAGGCATTACTACAATTATTTCCCTCCCCCCTCTTTGTCTAGTGTGAGAATAAATAAAACGCATTTTTTTTCCTCAATTTTTATTAAATTATTTATACAAAAACGTGATTTTACTTTTTGCCTTTAGCCTTTGCTGCTTTAGTCACATCATCTGGATTCTCAGCGGCATCCTTTGCTCTCTTGGCACGAATACCAACAAAACGAGCGTCAGCACGAGCCTGAAAAACAATGTCATAAGTATCCATCATACTTCTTTCAGTTTTGACCTACTTTTCTAAGGGAGATAAAGGCGTTGAAGTTCTTTTCTTCGTCAGTCGGAACTCTCGCCTTTGTCCTAACTGCGGACTGGCGAATAGGCAACACCTCGCTGGTGAGTTGAGTTGCAACCTAAAAAAAAAAGTATACAAAAATGTAGACATTTCATGTTTAGATTTTACACATTCTACTTAAATGAGGTGTGTGGGTTTGTTTCTCAGTTCACAGTGTTATATTATAAACCATGTATATTATATTATCTCATGGAAGATTAAAAAAAAATAAATAGATTTCTTACACTTTCAAATTCTTAATTTTCATTATTTTGCACTAATAAAAATTATCTCTATTTACTAAAACCCCAAATTGAAGATTTATTCCCATTTTCATGCAAAACCTAAATTTCTGATGACAATGATTTTAACATCCAGTGACCTATGAATATATAAATGTTGTTCTACCTTGCATGTTATAATTATCCATGAAAACTTTGACATTTTTTACAGCATCACTAAAAATTTCTAAGTTGCTTTTAGAACATCAATATTGTCCCAATGTATAATTTTTCTAATGAATTAGTTCCACTCTTTTTGGTCACAATGTACATTATTATTTAATCATAAACCAGACATTTTCAACTTCACAAAATCAAAGGATTTCAATTACAACTCATTGGCCCTTAAATCTTTCAACAAGTTGTAAAACCTTTGTCAAATTACCTTTCTTTCTTCTTCTGTGGCTTCACCAGGCCTCAACTTCTTCTTGTTATTAATTGGGAACAAAATAAGCTTAGATTTATACTCCTTCAAGCGCTGTGCATTTAGAAGCACAGACTCAACGGATTTATTCCGTCTACGGTAATCCACAGCTATCCCAATAGTTTTGGCAAAGTTGCTATTAATTCCTGCGGCCTACAACACACCCTGTTAGTTGAAAAACTACAGGACCCAACACTCATACTTTTAACTCCTGGAGAGTAAATCCACGACCGGCACGCACTTTAGTGTGGTAACGAACAGTGGGGCAACGAACGATGGGTCTCAGGGGGCCCGCCGCAGGCCTAGGAGCAATCGCCCTAGCTTTCTTGATACGGTTCTGCCTCCTCCTGATTTTGCGGGCAGGTTGATTGAACCAAGTTTTGACAAACCGTTGCCAATCCTTGTGGAAGTGCCCATTTGGGATCATGTTATTACCTTTGGGCGCCATGGTAAGTCCTTGAAAACAGAAAAAGCGTTAGGGCACGTTTTGACCACTACCACAACACTGGGGGACATAACCTCAATTTATAACTTGAGGTGTTTTGGCTTATTTTGGACATATTGTGGGTAGAAATTGTGGTGGATGCGAAAATATGGATGGAATAATGGTTGTATTTGTTATTTAAAGGGTGGATGGTTTGTGGTTTGGTAGATTTTTGCGGAAATTTAACACAAACCTTGTGTGGAACACCCGACGCACTACACAACTGTTAACAAAATGACAGAAGACAGATTCGAGATGTGGCACGTGACGGTGGCGCCACGTTCGAATGGAGGGGGGAATTAAAAATTAAATGCGGGCAAAACATTTAAATTTTATTGCAAATACAATGCCTTATAAAAAGTATTTAATTTTTTCATGTTTATCATTAACAACACGTGTCTGAAAGACCTGTGTAACTTTAATACCACGAACTTAATATAATATAAAAATATACGGGAAGTAAAATATAACATACAACATATCAAAATAATCTTATGCTACAAACTATAACTGATATTAGAGGTACACCAACATCTGCAAGAAAATTGATCAATAACTAAATGTTAGTTACTTCGTGTGTGAGATACTTCTTGAAAATGTGGTAACAAACTTAAAACAATTCAGTCCAGCAAAACATTTTAATCAAGTTTAATCTACATATTTTACAATAAATAATAAAGTCCCGTGTAAAGATCTATCACTTGGGAAAGTGAGAATTGCAGACATAAGCGTTGACAATCGAAATTATTCACAATAACAAAACAATCAATAAATAAAAAGTTATAGCAATGTATTTGTCATAACTTTGAGGGCGCACTATAATATATTATATTTTAAAGAATATCACAATTTTTCATGTGTTCACAACTGAAAATAATAGACTCAGTTATTTGAAAAACACCTATAGAGTATTTATAAAATTAATTGCATAAAAATAAACATTGTCGCACGATAAAAATTTACAATTGAGTAAAAAAATAAAATAAAAGTACAAAAACAGTCTCGATTTGTTCTCGGACGCCATTTGCTTACTCGAACATGTTCAGCTTGTTCGTTCTGACGTTTAGTCAGCTATACGTCAGTCTTTTTTGTGGCGGTGTCGCATTATTTGCAGTCAGTTATGATTATGAATTATGATCATCCAAATTAGTGAGTGGGTGAACAAACAACGGAAAGTCACTAGACATGAAGAAGTGCAGCCACGTAGAAAATTAAAAAAGGAGTGTTTTCAGCGCATCTTGAAAACTCGACTGAGAAACAAAAGTAAAAATAATTGATTCTGTAAATAATGCGAAAAAGACTGACGTATGACCAGTTAAACGTGCAACGACGACGTGTTACGACATGTTGAAGTAAGACAAAAATTGTGTAGAAACAAATCACGACGAAACAAGTCTTAAAAAAGAGAACGCTGCAGACAAAACGAGAGCGTTTACCAATTAACTGACTTATTATTTTCCCATGATTGCCCATCAAAACGTTCAAATCCCAACATCAATATGAAAATGTGTTGCCGAACAATGATCTCTTTTTATAAATATAGAATTTTTCGTTTACAAAATATAGAACGCTTATGCGTCGATTTATTATTTTTACAATACTTGTTGTGCTGTAAAAATAGTAAAATTGACAGTACACTCCATTTTTCATTCCTAAACTTAACACGTTCTCTTATAACTAAAGATGTAAAATAAATGACACATGAGTGGGGGCACGAATAAAATAAAAAATGGAGAATACTTCGCACCTATCACATTCATATAGCATCACTAAAACAGTCAACAAATATAGAGATACTATCATTTTGTATAGGTTAATAAATTTTGTGATTAAAACGGCCTTTTAAGGGCACATAATCAAGAATTTACATTAGAGTATTTACATTTTTACATTGTTTTCTACGTATAGTTTATATACAATGTATCTGTAATAACTCTACGTCGATCTACGCGGACGTTTCACAGCTTTATCAGGGGGACTAGTGGGAGACACAGATCGCTGCTTCTTTTTGCACGTGGCACATAGGAACACCTGATGACGACGAAAATGATTAATTAACCATACTTGAAACGCACTATAGATGAGCGGCAGTGCCAACCCACTTCTACGTTTTGAACTGACTATAGATGCGCAAAATTTAAAGCTCAATGAAAAATAGCAAGACTCAAGCACAGCAACAAAGCGACTCGCCAGATGTTTAAAAAAAAAATTTTTACGCGGTTATTTTTCTAAATAAAGCGGGAATACTTACTTCTGGTATATTGTTTTTTTTAATCCGAGCACAGGACAGGTGTATCCATGTTAAGCACTCCAAGCACTCTATCATAGGTCTACCTGCAAAGGGTTTGCCACAAAAACAAGTAACTAAATTAAAAGAGTCGCTATCTTCATCATCTTCACTTTGTTTATCCTTTTGACCGGAACTAGTGGACTCTGAATTGACACTACTCCCCGAGCTGTCCAAGGGAGGGCTTTGGTTTGTCTCGTTACGTAGTTCCTGATACCAAAAACACTCTTATAAAAAAAAACACCAGTTTAGGTTTGTTTTTGAAAATTTCTTGTTTGAAAATGAGAGTGAGAGTGAAACTTGAAATGAAAGCAAAATGAGGTAAAAACACTTACATCTTTTTTCCAGCCTTCGTAATTTGCGTATTGCAAAACCATTGTACAAAATTCGTAAAAATCGGCACTAGTTCTTGGACGTCTGTAACCATTTGACATTCCAGCAACTTCTGTAACAGACTACAAAAAAGGATAAAAATACACGACACTGGGTAACGTAAAAGAGACGTTACTGAAACGAGTGCATTATTACGTTAATTTGTGAGGTAATTCGTGCCGGATTGGACTAATTGGAGGTGTGCATATTGGAATGAAATGAAAATCTTTGTAACCTAACCTAAAGTTATTTTAATATCTAGTGGAATATGATCGGTGACTTACGTTTTTCTGTTCCATAATTGCGGGAGGTACTAAAAAACGAAGAAAGCAATTAGATTTGAGTAAAAAATACCATATATGATAGCAGAATCTAAATAGCAAAAGTAAATGCTATTAGATGTTTAGCATACTTACATGACAACTCCTTATTTGTCATTACCTGGGATAAGACTATGTTTTGAAATCTTTAACTTTGTTGAACATAAGATAGGCACTAAGAATAAAATTATTTTATTTATATTTATTCGCGTTCTGCACTAAACTTTGGAAAATTCTGATGTCAGTCAGGTTGTATGTCAGTAAGAAGGGGCATCAGAGCGAGAGCGATAACCACAGACGTAGCTCCATCTCGCTCCTAGAGACACATTCCATAAAGCTTGCGCGTCAGACGAAGACGGAGATAGCGGCGCACGTCAACCACCAACGCGCCAAATTGAAAAATCGACATTTACGCTGAGCCATCCAAAAATTCATTAATCGCCTCCCATACGTCATATTACATTTGTTATCACAGCTACAACACTCAAAATTGTGCCAAATATTCGCCATTCTATTTCTCGTAATTACAGCGAAGGTCACGTCACAACAACATTAGTTTTTTAGTAATTTTATTTGTCACAGGTATTAAATTTAAAAAACATTTTATATTAAACATAGTTTTCTTCCTTAGGTATAAATATAGTACCAAGCACTCTTATTATAGGAATGATAAAAACACACAACACTTATACACATATAACCTCTACGCAAATAAAAAGAATTTTCAACAATTTGTCTCCTCCCTGATACTTGATAAAGTCCAACTAAACGGATACAAAATCAGTCTTATGCACAGGTTTGGTACAAAAAAACTCCCTAAGCGTGCAATGAAAAACTTTCATTCTGTAAACTATACATATCACAAAATGCCGGAACTAAAAACCGTCGAAAAACTATGTAGAATGCATTGGCATTGAGAGCATGTTGGTTTGAATCGTCGTGAGCGTCTGATGAATCGTGCGAAAATTAGGTCTATCAGCTGGTTTTTGGGCCCAACAGTCCTTCATCACTTGATATATAGCAACTGGTGTACTTTCCGGACTGCTTAAAACATTCCCAGCTTTTAAAAACTTAACAACTTCCTCGTGCGTCATGCCGAAGTACGGCTGCAACGCAAACGAAAAAATCTCCCACAGACACACCCCGAAAGCCCAAACGTCGGACTCCGGCGTGTACTTATTGTAGAGAATACTCTCTAAAGGCATCCATCGAACCGGAATGGCGTCCCGTTCGCTCCCTTTGTAATAATCCTGAAACCACAAAATCAGTCTGAGCGAACACGAACGTAAACAAAACCAACTTGTAAATAAATTTTCTGTGAAAGGCCAAAATCGGCGATCTTCACCACCATATTTTCGTTTATTAGACAGTTTCTCGTTGCCAAGTCGCGATGGACGAATTTTCGATCCGACAAATACACCATTCCGGATGCGATCTGTAAAGCTATATCTAGGAGTTCTAAGTGGCTTAGTTGGTTGTCCTTGAACACGTCCCGCCCACCATACTCGCCGTCAACCACGCTGCGCACCACGTAGTTGCTAGGGGAGCACTGCCTGCACAAAAAAATCAAACTTAAGATACATACATTATAAACACTCATTTAAATAGTAAATAAATCAAGTATGTGCATATTCCGCATTCAAAATTAGTGATTTGCTTCAACAACAAGATAATTAAAATAGAGGTTAAGTGTCACGGTAGAACCAATGGCGCCGCTTGAGCTAATCACATGCACATCGGTCCACCTACACCGACCTTGATTTGTGCAGCCACCTATTACCTTAAAAATTCGTTGAGGTCGCCTTTGCCCATGAATTCGAATAGCAGACACATAGGCCGGCCTACGGCACACACTCCAAGCAATTTAACAATATTCGGGTGGTCAAATTCAGCTAAAAGACACGCCTCTTTTTCAAAGTCGTCTTGCATGTCTTCAGAAGCGTCATCTTTTAGCATCTTCACGGCAACTAAAGTGAATTCTTCTCCGGATACCAGTCCCGGAGCTTTGGCTTGAAAGACGCGTCCGAAGGCCCCCTGTCCTAAATCTTTAATATAAATAATATCGTTTCTAGGGAATTCTAATTTTTCTAGTTTTGGGTTGAGTGTGACGCCGTGTCTGTGATAAGCCATATTGCTGGGTAACTTATCCAAATCTATGTTAACTTCAGCTGTTTCAGTGGGGTTATAACCTAATCGATGTTTGTGAAATCGATGACAGAGTAAAATCAGCAACATTAAAATAATCACTGCTAGAAGGCCTATTACAGATGAGACGATGAGGAAAGATGGGGAGAGGTAAGTATCCATTGATATCACGGGTTCTTCTTGTTCTTCTGCCGTTGAATTTAAACATTTCGGGATATCACAGTGCTGCCACCTCACTGAAAGATCAGTGGTGAAACACCAAGGTTTCTTTTCTTCGCCGCCAACATTGCGGCAATAATTCTCTGGATTTTTAAATTCCGGGAATATATCCAAAAGCGAGCTATTGTGAGAATGAGGCTTTTGGACATCCCACCGCTGACAAGGCAAGCCATTTTTCGTCACATTAACTTTCCCTTGGTAGAAGCGCCCCCTACCTTTAATACAATCATCTAAAAAGAAAACCATAAGTAATAAATTTACAACACAGAAGTCGTCATACAAGTCACTTCATCCTCTTTTAGTTCTAAAAGCCCCGCATACGAACACGTTAAGTTATTTTCTCCTATATACTTTGGTAGATTTCCGCAATCCGGTAGTCTGAAGTGGCCGCGTGACTTAAAAAAATACCCGTTACTTTTTCTGTCTTCAACGTGAGCCCATTCCTTGTAACAAAACTGTTGTTTCACTGCTTTGCAATCTTCCTGACATAGTGGTAAAGCTTCATTCACATTACATTGCGGAAAAGCGTAAAAACATAGCAATTTCTATAAAATTAAAGTTAGTTTGTGTAACGGTGTGTTTGAGAGGGTTTTACTTCAGCTGCCTTTCGACATGGTTCATTCAAAGTTTCGATCACTTCAGTCCATAAAGCCTTAGTTATAACTTCATTGGCCCAGGCCCCTGAATTATTGTACCATACTATCTTATATCCTATGTAATTCTTACAAATGCCATTATTATACGTCCCACAATAGCCGTCTGAATCGCCGTTACATAGCTTCAAAAACACTAATAAAAATACCAGGATGTACATATTTCCTTTTCGTTGAACTAATCATTGACGTTATTTATGTTTCACTAATGTTTACTATTATAAGTCACCACATTTCTGTTGATTTTGAATAATAAACAATCTTATCTGTCAAACGGTTACCAAAAAAGGAGCGGCTGCCTCCAGTGACTTTAGCAACAGATGTCATTTGATAACATCAGGGCTGCCAACAAAATCCGTGACGTAACGGTAGTGTTACGTCACGATTACGTAATGATAACGAAAGTGGTCAAATTATAGGCTCATTACCGCAGATCTTTATCAGCTTTCATTCACCGTAAAACTTCATGAATGAATCGTTTGGACAAATAAAAAAAAGATCCAGAGTTCAGAACAAGGTTATGGTTATTTTTTTAGATTTGGCGATTGCTGTGGAATTTTAAATCTAGATATCTAAATTCTGTTCTCTGTCTAAATGTTCGTCACCACTAACAATTTGATGACGTCATCTCAACATATTACTTAAGTAAATTCAATTTTTTTATTATTTTTTTTTATCTTATAACTATATTCATTTGACAGAAGAACACATTATTACAATTTATAACTTAAATTTATAATTCAAATTCAGGTGCCGAGAAAATATTAATTTGATCGGTGTATAAATTGTTAAACAGCGAACACAATCAGCAGTTGGCGCATAGTTGTAATCAATTTGTAACATATTTTCATTTAAATCATTTATGTGTATATTATCAAGTCTATCTCTAATAAAATTTCATAAAATCTTTTAACATCTGTAACATTTTCTATTTCCCCCGTATTTTGTCTGTGGCCAAATTTACCCCATGAAGAATTTAAGCATATTTTTGCTACAGCTCTCTTTCCAGGATTATTTTCTATTTTACCTAATTCTATACCTAAAATTTCTTTTACAATTTTTCTATATTCTTCTTCTGATTCAAAATCATTTTCCCATTCTTTCTCAAACGGTAAGTTTCCTAAACGAAATATATCCACCTCTTCACAAACGGCATTGTAGAAATGACTCCATTAGATGTACGGGAAACCTGAGAATAATGTTTGTTCTCATAACATCATACCTAAAGGTTGACCTGACCTGACCTGACCTGACCTGACCTGACCTGACCTGACCTGATTTGACCTGATTTGACCTGACCTGACCGTTGTGCAATAGCAACAGAATATTTATTTTCCTTCTCACTAACACAGGAATGAACTCAAATTCATGAAGTAAGAGTACATGGTCATAATCTCTAGATGGATAGATCTTGTGTGTTTTGAAAACAAGTATTTGAGAAATCTACGCTGAATATTTTCAAACCATAGCATTATAGACTTGATAGTTAGAATACCAAACAATAATCTACTTCAATTAAACGCACGGTATAATGCAACTAAACAGTCAATATTTAAAAAATACTTACAATTGCGTATGATAAATTGATAAAGCCTACCATAGAGTTGCAGACGGAAATAATATGAATATACTGCTGATCAAACCGAAAAACAAAAATCAAAATATACACTAAGATCCTTTGTTGAGTCGCACCGGAGAAGAGGAGTTTTATCAATGGAATAGTTAAATATGTCGGAGCCTTTATTAAAAAAAAACGAATTTTTGGGCGCTCAGGGTCGTACTACAAGCACTTTGTGGAACTTCGCGATCCGACGTGACCGGGCCTCTCTTTCTCACTGCCCCCTTGTCCCGCCGTTCCGCGCGTGGGAGAAACCCTTTCCCCCTCGTGTTCCTGCTCATTACCATATATGGCTATATGTCCGTCGACCTTCAATATTGTTTATGGTTCTGGGAATCACACAACACTTTGTGGCGCCACCTATGACGTCTAACGTCTTGCTTGTATGTTTGGTTGCCTACGCCACAGCCACAATGATCACCGTCGCCGACACGGCCATCCTGACGTGTGCACGCCCCTGTGCACCCTTCTCTACTTCCTTTGCCTAGTCTGTAATAAACTAGTCCGCTTGAAGACACTGCGCTAGACTTATATCATCTGGCCTGAAACCAGGATCGACTTTGCAACGACTCTCTTGCCTGCCTCTGAGTTTTGACTCAGGCTCGACCAAGTACTGCCATCCGATTGACACATGGGGCTCAACCTCAACACTCAATAAGTACTTGACTACACTAGAACGAGGACCTCCCAACTGGTTCGACACAGATAAGCTCATCCGACCCCCTTTTACCTCAACTCTTTGGTCGGGATCGACACTCTACTAGCCAACTCGGGCAACTCATCAGTTGGAGCGACCTTCAACATCTGACCAACCCTCGGCCAGGATCGACATTCGTTATCACAACGCTACTGCAAGAGGACCTAGCCACTCAAATCATTCCACAAGCCTACCTTTATTAATTAGCGTTGACAGAGGCTCTTCATCGCTATCAATTAACGGAGAGACATGTCCCTGTCCATCGGGAACTCTGGTCAGCTGATCGTGAGCAAACTCAAAAGCGCGACCCTTACCTTTTTCCGTGAGTCTAACTACCTCATACCGGTCATTGTCCAAAACTTTGATTATTTTAAAAGGTCCCCTAAATTTTGGGTCAAGTTTTGAAATCATTCTTTCGTTCTGTTTGCTATCAACAAATTCGCCCAACGAAAATGGCTGAATAGCGGCTTTTCCAGCATTTTTACGTTTCAAATCGTTTGCAGCTGCCTTGACCATATTAGCACTAGCAATTTCGCGAATTTTTGCTAACGCAGTGGTTGCTTCGGCAGCTTTTACCGGATCATAACAACTTTTCTGAATTTCTAGCGAGCGAATAGTAGGTCCAAACAAAAGCTCAGCTGGACTGTACCCAGTAACAGTACTGTTTAGAGATAACTGGACCTCACCCAAACTATCTTGCCAATTTTGCTCACTCGCGGTTTCTACAGTAGTCAAAACATTTTTCAGCGTCTGCATGACCCTCTCGACTTGACCATTTGCACGGCTAGAACCGTGGGCAATGAAATGTAACTCAATGTTGAAGGTATGACAAAAAGTACGGAACTCACTACTCGTGAAACATTTGCCCTGATCAGTTATGATTCTAAACGGGGCACCAAAAATGTAAGTAAACTCTTTTAAACACTGGACGGCCACGTCTGCTGCTCAAGAATGAATCTTTTGTAATAAAACAAATTTAGAAAAGGCATCGATAATAACAAACACATACTCCTTTTTATCGCTCTGTCCAGTGAGTTTTCCCGAGATATCAATGTGCACGGTATGCCATGGTTGAGAAATCTTTGGAATTGGATGCATCTGAACCTGTGTTTTTCCAGTTTTGTTCTTGGATACTTTACACATTAAACAATTGTCAACAAATTTTCTCACTGTTCGCGACATTTTGGGAAACCAGTACAGCTCATAAATTTTGTCAAGAGTTTTTTTTTTCAGCCTAAATGTTTTAGATTTGTGTGCACATGATTAATAACAGACCAAATCATGGAATGCGGAACAATCGGCAAATAATGACAAGAACGGTTGCGTTGAATTTTACGGTACAGCACATTATTACGTACGTCATAGGTTTTGGCAAGATCAGGGTTAAGTTGATCAGATTTTAATGCGGTTGTAAGTTTAGTTAATTCGTCATCGCGTTGTTGTGCCGCCGCGAGCCAGTCCCGATGTAGGTTAAGTGCCTGAGTGTGATAAATTTTATTACACTGGGTATTAACACGTCGTCGATATACGCAACAGCAAATTGATTTCGTACCTCACCAAGAGCTTTGTCTCTTACGATTTCACGCTCTACTGGGGCCAACCGATATGGTCTCCTTTGTACTACCTTGTTAGGATCCTTTAGACGTATGTAAGACGAATTTTGGCCAGATAGCGGCTTTAGCGCAAACTATCAACAAATATTCATTATCAATGACGGTCAAACGGCTACAGCCAATTGCAAACTACAGATTCACTCACCCCTACATGTGACGCTCTAGTACAGGTCCGGCCTCGCGACAATTCGGCCCCAATCATGACTATGAAAACAGACACACCTGACTTATCCGTCGCCAATGACCAAGAATGGGGCCACTCACCGGGGGGTCTCCACCCCCTAGCCCACTCCTTGTCGATCAGCGGTTCCAACTCACGGCGTCGTCTTCAGCGCGCAATCTTCTGGTGATGTTGTCGAGTTACCTGTAATCGCCCTAGCCGTACAGTTTGGGATGTACTGCCCGCCCACAGCCCCCCTCAGAAGGAGCGCTGTCTCGGCCAAAGTGGAGAGGACACCTCCACGTCCATACGTCACTAGGTTTCCTCCAGAAACCGGGCTAATCTCCCAACCTAACCAGCAAACGTATTCTCTGTTGCATTCGGTTGCCACCACCGCCACCACCGGTCGGTCAACAGCCAGGACACCCCTTTCACGGCTTTCGCCAACCTGCCGTGTCATGAGCCAAAGGCGCCCCACCTGAGTACGCCCTCAGTGCTCAGGTACATACCATGGTATCTGCCGGAGCTTTTACGCGTTCACATTACTCTCGTGGCCCCAGGTTCACCGTAACCTGCCACCTTCTCTTATCAACACCTTAACACCCAACTCTTTGGGCTTAACACTCAACCCGAGTCCGGCCCTGTCACCACACAGCTGGGCCTTCACGCCCACCGCTATTTTACACACTTTCACGGACTCTGACTAACTCGGACTAACTGCCCTCAAAATGCACCCTCTGCATCTGAGATGTGTCTTCAGTGGGGGTTAATTATTAAAACTGATTGGTTTGTCGCCTTAAAGACCTGCACTAAAAATTCCGCTTACACGTATTACTAAATTACCTGTTGTTACTCGGCTTGAAGGGGCTCCATCGATAAAATTATTCTAGTACTTGTTCAACAGGCTTATTAACTTGTCTTTATCAGTACCGGTCGCATCAGTCCGAATGTGGTCCGAAGTAATCACTGCTTTTTGACAACTTTGAACTTGTAACTCGCGGGATAAAAATAAACCAGTTGAGCTATAATTAACACTAATCCTTTGTTCGACCAAATCATTTCCTAATATAACTTGGGCGGAGATGAAATCATCTGGTACGACAAAAAATAATATGTCAACAAAAAGACCTTGAATTTCGATTCTTGTCAAAATTTGTTCAGAATAAACGAAAGAGCCGCTGCCTATGCCCTTTAAGTTGGTAATCTTACAAATTCTTTTACCGCAGAAGCGGTCGGCTACACTCCTTGTAATTAAAGAACAATCGGAACCCGTATCAAACAGAAAAGGAAAGGTCTCACCGCTTCCAAGTTTCAGCTGTCCCGTCTGCGCCATCGTGCAGAGATTGACCCGCTTTTCAGGAACTTCCCTTTTGCTCTTTGGACATTTTGTTGATATGTGTCCCTCTTTTTCCGCAAGTAAAACAGGTGACAATCTTGGACTGGTAATGTGTACTCGTACTTGCAGTGCTCCTTTCCGCATTTGTGGCAATTTCCGGTAAAACGGACAAACTTTTCAGGCTTATGTGGTGCAAGCGGAGATGAGGCGCGGTGCTTCGAACCGGTGTGTTGACCGGAAGGAAATAGCATCTGGCGCTGATCTCATCTACCCTGCAGCATCGCGCACATAGATTTTGCGTCTGTTGGATGCTCTTTCTGGTAGGCACTACCCACAAACTCATCCCGTCGGGAGCCAAAGTAGCATTCAACGAGAACTGCGAACGCTTCATCACTCTCCCGGTTTTGCAAAAGGTTTAATGTAACCCGCATGGAGTGCAGCATTTCCTCGATCAACGGCGAGTCTTGTTTCATGTCACGTCGTCCGGTGACAGCTTCCGAAAATTGTTGCAACAGATCGACTGGTTTGCAGAAAATGGAGAGAAATTCCGCTTTCAACGCCTCCCAGTTCTTTTCGGTGGGCTTTGCCGAAATGAGCCCACTGGCTGCTTCGCCTTGTAAAGTATTCGAAAGGCCCATAACCAAAGCCAGCTGGTCGGGCTGATGTTTCGCCACACATAAATCCACGATAGCGGTTCATCCCTCGGGATCGGCAAACCGAGAGGTTGGATGACATGGTGGAAGTTTGACCTCGCCAGACCGTGTCACTACTGTCTGCGGTGAGGAAACACTCGGCGTCGTGGTCACAACCGGGGGTTGATTTTGAAATCTTTTGGGAGGCATTCTGGCACGCACTTGTAGCACTTTAATCCCACTTCTGATGTCGGAGCCTTTATTAAAAAAAAACGAATTTTTGGGCGCTCAGGGTCGTACTACAAGCACTTTGTGGAACTTCGCGATCCGACGTGACCGGGCCTCTCTTTCTCACTGCCCCCTTGTCCCGCCGTTCCGCGCGTGGGAGAAACCCTTTCCCCCTCGTGTTCCTGCTCATTACCATATATGGCTATATGTCCGTCGACCTTCAATATTGTTTATGGTTCTGGGAATCACACAACACTTTGTGGCGCCACCTATGACGTCTAACGTCTTGCTTGTATGTTTGGTTGCCTACGCCACAGCCACAATGATCACCGTCGCCGACAAATATAATTTTATTCTTCTTGCGAGTAAAAGAAATAATCTTACATTTTGGAATATTTAACCTGAGTTTATTGACCATGCACCAATTGTGTAAATTACTTAGGTTGTCTTGTAGAAATAGGGCATCTTCAGCAAACAACAGTATCAAACAACGCAAAACCGAAGGCAAATCATTTATATATAAGAGAAAAATGAGTGGTCCATGAACTGATCCTTGAGGAACTCCAGAACCCGCAACATATGGCTGCGATGAAAAACCATTGTACTGTACGATTTGTGTTCTGAGCGTAAAATACGATTGTTAAACAAGCAATATTTTTTTACTAAAACCAAAACTGAACAATTTCTCCAAGATGATCTTATGGTCTATCCGGTTAAATGCTTTGGCAAAGTCAGTGTAGATATAGTAGCCTGCATAGATATTGTAGCCGTCCATAGAGTCGAAATTTGCGAATAAAAATAAAATAAAACCGGTTCAAACGGAGCCGACGGTGGCTCTCAGAGTCTGACGTCACTCTGGCACACGTTGCACAGAGACGTATTTAATATTAAATGTCATTTTTTCCGTTATGATATAATCTGTTTAATTTCTGAGCTGAATCTCGTCAATAAAATCGAAGCTTTGTTCACTGTACACAAGTTGTGGTATGGTATATTCATCGTTGCGGAGGCAGGTGGAGCGAAAAACCTAGTCATCTTAGCAGCAAACACGCCTATAAACTAGTCCACGTGGACTGTTTGTTTCCTGTCATATTTTACTTTGCTTGAACCAATTGTGTTGCACCAAACGGTTATTACACTTGTTGAAATAAATTTTCAAACTTCCATCTTTCTCTAGATCATCGGTTTCGTAGCTGTGTGACAAATCGTTTGTCGTAGATAGAAAATAGTAAGATTACAGTGACCCGAAGATTTTGTGCAAACAGCCTTAAATACACCCCTGTGTGATATGACGCGTGCCGTAGTGACAGAACTTACAAGCCGTCGTCGGCTCCGTTTGAGCCGGTTTTATTTTATTTTTATTCGCAAATCTCGACTCTATGGACGGCTACAATATCTATGCAGGCTACTTTAACATCCACCTGACAATGTTGGTCTAACTTTTGCGAAACGAATTGGGAAAATGTCATAAGATTAGTTGTAGTAGACCTATGATCCAAAAAACCATGTTGGTTTGTTGAGATAAGACTCCTGACTGCAGGGTATATATAGGAATGTATAACTGACTAAAAAATTTTGGCAAAATTGCACAACAGAGAAATGGATCTATAATTTTTGATCTCAAGTAAATCACCTGATTTCAGGATCGGACAAACCTTGGAGATTTTCCATTTTGTAGGAAAAACTCCTGTTTCCAAGGATTTATTAAAAATCAGCAATAGCGGTTCAACCAACTAAAACTTGCAGTCCTTTATGAAAAAACTTGGTATCTTATCCGGCCCAGATGTCATTCCGAACTTTAAACGTCGAATGGCCTTAATAATATCATCTTGTGTAACATTAGTTTACATTAGGTATATTTACAGTGGAACTTCCGAAACAACCATTTCAGTTAAAGCATCACAATCCGTAGGATCCGATAAAGCAAAAGTTGACTTAAAAAATTCAGCAAAAGCATTAACGATATCGGTGGGAGTTTCAAAAGTATTATTCTCAAAGGACATCTTTCCGGGAATTCTAGTACCACCTTTCTTTGCGCTGATGAAACGCTAGAATTCTTTTTAGGTACGAGTTATAGGCGACCCAAGTTAATTTTTTAATAGATGCTCTCGCTTCTTTAAATTTAGCTAGTTCAGTGGATAAACCGGAGCTTTTGTACTTTTTTAGATGACGATGTTTTTTCTTAATAAGACTTACAATCTCAGCGTCAAACCAAGCAGGATAACATTTCTTTCTGGAGCGAAAAATTGGAACAAATTTATCAAACAAATTAAATAATGCTTTATAAAAATTGTTAACCATATGGTCAACTGAGTCAGCTTTCCGAAAATTGTATGTCTTGACGTCAGCGTCAGCACACGAAAAGTTTTTTTTTTCAGCTGTCACTAATTTTCGAATTTTTGTAAGGAATGTACAATATAATAACGAACTGATTTGTTACATACATTTTAGTGAGTTGTATTGTAATTGAGTTCAATCAGTGCACAGAAGAAATGTTAAAATTATCAAAGTAGAGCATAATGTGTTAATATGAGATAATAATATTATGATAATAAAAGATAACTAATAGTTACATACGGATTCTAAAATATAACTTGGATAAGCAAAGAAATTAAGGTTGCACATTAAAAAAAAGTACCACAACCAACATAACCAAATTCCAGCTGCCACTAAACTTGAATTCAAAATCTCGAGTTGTTATTGATCGACCGTCGTATTAGGCATCTGCCCGCAGAACTAGTAGCTCACTGTATAATATTGGTTGCATATGTAGATCATTTCGACTTGTATTATAATATAGGTAATTTATTACTGCTAGTCAAACAAATTTAATGTACCTATGTGATTTAAAAAAAACTATACAACTCTAGTTTTTGATTTTTGTATTTTTGTATTTATTTCCGTCACACAATTTCGTCTATTAATTGGTAATAACAGCCTGTTGTATATTTTCATATTTAACTCATCAATCAAATTGTGTCCCCCCATTTCAAAAGGTCACCAGCCGCTACAAAGTTGGCGTCATAATTTTTTTAGGAAATATTCACAAAATTATAAAATACTATGCTTCTGAATTTGTAATTTATTCATTCCCTTTTATTTTTATCCTGAACGTCTAATTCTTGGACGTGAAATTCGAATTTTTTGAAATTTAAAAAAATTGACACATAAAAATTAAATGGAACGATCCTGGAAAAACGGTTGGAGTTATTGAAGAAATGAGTCCAGAAGTGACGTCTGCGGCTGGAAATCTACAAGAAATTGTATTTAGTTAAATTTCGAAAATCGTCCAAAATGGGTCCAAATTTGCATAAATACATGGTGGAACCTTTCATTTTTGAAAAAGTCGTTTAAAAATTCTCAAAAAATTCAGGTTTATAGATCCCGACGTGCTGATTCCAAAAATATATTGTGTTTAGGGCAGTATTTTCGGAAAATTCGGTGTGAAATTCGGATTTTTTGAAATTGTTAAATATTTCAACATTTCAATGGGTGATTCTGGAAAAACGGTTGGAATTATCGATAAAATGAGACCGAAAGTAGTTAAATTTCGAAAATCATCAAAAATGGGTCGAAATTTGCAATGGAAAATTTGATTTTTGAAAAAATCGTCTAAAATTCCTCAAAAAATTCAGAGTTAAAGATCTTGACGTGCTAATTCCAAAAATATAGCGTGTTTAGAATCACGGAACAATATTTTCGAAATATTCGGAGTGAAATTCGAATTTTTTTGAAATTGTTAAAAATTACGATATTTCAATTGACGATTCTTGCAAAAAGGGTGGAGTTATCTAATAAATGAGGCTGGTAGTGACTTCTGGGGCCCGAAATCTACAAGAAAATGTACATATTTAGTTAAATTTACAAAATCGTCACGGCAACATTTTTTTGACGTGGTGATTCCAAAAATATAGCCTACTTATGGTCACAGAGCAATGTTTTGGAAAAATTCGGACTGAAATTCGAATTTTTTTAAATTTTTACTTCCCGAGGG
Source organism: Zophobas morio (assembly GCF_036711695.1). Classification (NCBI taxonomy): domain Eukaryota; kingdom Metazoa; phylum Arthropoda; class Insecta; order Coleoptera; family Tenebrionidae; genus Zophobas; species Zophobas morio. The sequence goes on from NW_026972149.1 coordinate 10,900,493, forward strand.
TAAGCAAAGGAAGTATTGTAATCGAGTCCGTCCGCCGACTCTCTACTTTTACATTTTCTCGACCCCTAGAGGACGAAGAAATAGGTTCCCGTTTCCATCTGTCTGTCCGTCTGTCCGTCTGTCTGTCGTCCCGGATTTTTATTAGACAGATACTGGCCGATTGTTGTCAAATTTTGTATTTATATTAAGAATATCATGTAAATGGTAAAACGCTAACCAAAATTTGTGTGATAACGTCACTTCAAAATTGTACATAGTAACTGGGTTTTAAATTGTATAAAATAACATAGTCCTACACATGTAGTTTATGACTCCCAATTGAGTTTTTAGCCGAAACGTCCACATTTTGGAAAAAAAATCGAAATTATGAAACAACATTTTGCAATTTAACTTGTAATCTGCAAAACCGAATACTTTGGAATCTTGCAGACGGTTTATGCTTATGATAAGCATGATAAATTTTTAATCAAAATATATTTACTTATCCCCTCCAAAAAATCGATGACGTCAGCTCAAAAGTTTGCCGAATAAATCGTCTCTAAAATGTACAAAATATGATGAGTCTGTACTTGGGATTTATCACTCCATTCATATTTTTTGGATTTGCATATACAGCGTGGCTCAAAAACATTAATGAATACGTGAATTTACTTTATTGATTTAATGAAGAACTACAAAACCAAATGCTTTGAAATTTTGGAGATGTTTTAAAGTTATAATAAGCATGGTAAATTTTTGATAATCTCCAAAACTACCCGACCGATTGTATTTTATATGTATGTTAAGAATATCGTGTAAATGGTAAAACGCTTACCAAAATTTGCCCAATCTCCCTATCAATGTCATGACATCTCAAAAATATTTATAAAAAATTTTATAAAATAGCATACTCTTGTATTTGTTTTATTTAATACAAATTCGCTAAATCGAATTTTTTAATTTTTCAAAGAAGCGGGATTTGTGGCACTGCATTTCGGGGGAGAGGGAAGTCCTCTCGAAATAACTTTCGACCAAGTTTTAAAATATTTCGGCGAGAGATTTTAGAAAAACAGTTGGAGTAATCTACGGCTCGAAATCTACAAGAATTTGTATTTAGTTAAATTTCGAAAATCGTCGAAATTTGCATAAGGGAAAATTTCGTTTTTGAAAAGTCGTCTAAAAATATAGTGTGTTTAGGGTCACGGAGCACTATTTTCGAAACATTCGGTGTGAAATTCGAATTTTTTTTTAATTTTTAAAAATTACGATATTTCAATGGGCGATTTTGGAAAAACGGTTAGAGTTATCGAAGAAATTTTTCTTAGTTATGAATCTTATTGTTAAACAACCGTTGCTGCATTAAATCAATACTGAAAATATTAAATAATGAGTAATAAAAGTTAAAGTTGGGAATCTTTAATTCCGTGAAGTTGGTGATCGGAGCGACATCAAAGTCCTCTTTCGACGATTTGTAGCAAAAGTGCCGAGTTGACAGATCTACCCACTTTTCGATAGTTTTGGGAGACATTTATTGATCCACCAATTTAAATTAAAAATCCACCGAAAAGTTGTGAATAGTGGGTTTATTTTGTATATTTAAAATGTTTAATTTAAATAATAATAAAAAAATACAAGCAGAATTGTCAAAAGTGTAAAAAATAAAAATAGTAAAATACTTTAAATTTTAAGAACAATTTTGATTGTTTTGTACACTGAAGTTATTTGGATGGAAAATGTATGTTATAAAAAACCAAGAAACTATTTGCCAAACGAAGATATTTATTTTAGTAGATATGTAGTACTAACAATTTCCAAAAATAAATTGTTAATTGTGTCGTACCCAAGCATCACAGTTTACATATTTTTTTAGGTTGGAAAGTTTGGACTTTTACGTTGTTCTCAAATAGTCCAGCGATCTCCCGTAAAAAAGATTCTCTCCAAAAATTTTACAGATCCAAACCTGGAACCAATTGATCAGTTTCTATTGTAGCAATTTTACTTCCACTTCAGTAATTCAAGATAGTTTGCAACAGCTAGATAACGACTAGCCTTTATTAAGAAATATAAAGAACTTCATTTAGTTTCAGAAGACATTATATTATTTTAAGAAGTTAAAAAAAATCAAAACAAAACAACAATAAAGTATTGAACTTACTACTTTTGGATTGTTACACGCAAAAAGATATTGAAAACAACAATTGTTATGACAACAAATTTATTTTTGCTTTTATTTGTTTTTTAAGTTTATTCAATTCTTGTATTTAATGTATGATTTATATTTTTGTTAGTTTAGTGCCTTGAAATGTTATTATTTTGATTGTGTATTTTATTTATTTAAATTTATAAACGAAAACAAAGATCTTTGAAGTTTATTCAAATCAAAATTAAGTCTACCGAATTTTTACGACATATACCGAAAAGTGACGAGTTAATCCACGGAAATTCCATTTGAGCAACCGGCAACGTAGCAAAAGTGTAATCGATAATATATAGTAGCCCGATTTTATACCATTTTTGTACCGAGAAATATTTGAAGTGACAGTTGTGTTAAATGTATTTTTTTTACATAAAAGTTTGTTTTAAAATGTGTCATACGTATTCTCCATTCGTGTTCCACCTGCCACAAAATTTTGCGTATACCTGTGATCTAGAAAATGAGAGAGAGACACTAATAAAGAAGAAATTTCCGAAAAAGAAAAAAACGCAGGCAGAAAAAATAAAGAACGAATTGGTAAGAAGTCTCTTTATAGTTAATATCGCCCGTATTGGGAAAATTCTGTTAAGCATGATTTTAGTTACAAATGTATACAGAAAAACTATGGTTGACTGATAATGACTGATAATTTTTACTTTTTTTTTTTTTACAGTCGGAAGATAAGCAATTAGACAAAGAATTAAACCGTCGTGTGGACACCTTACAGGTAAATACATTTCAAACATCTTTTTATTTTTCGTTTATCCGCTCCAACAACTTGATGACGTCATTTCATTTTTAATTATGTTACCAGAACATCTCCAACCACACCAGTTGAAGAATCACTGACCAACCCCACTGATCAGCACCCTTGCCTCAATCGAGCGGACTTCCAACAAGGAAAACATCGAACCCAAACACCCCAAACCCTTCGCGGAAGAAGAACCCTGACTCCCTGAAGTCCGTCAAAAACGCAAGGTTTTCAAGAAAGCTTCCAAACACATCGCACGTCAGAGCCCTGCCTTGATGCACATCAGCACAACAGCCTGGATGCCAATGCTGACGTCGCGGTCGAACTTGAAGCCACAGAGCGCGAGGCGAGGACGAGAAGCACGAAAACGGTGAGTTTAATACACAAGATCGCTATATGTTTTCTATTAACTTGCAGGAAACGCAACGAGACGAAATCGAGGAGCCACTCCACCGACGGGAGTCTGGGATGACAACGTCGGCATCCAGTGCTGTTGTGCTGATGTTCACCCACGCAAGCGTCTGTCGGGCTATGTGCTAGGTTGCTTTTTTGAAAGCTTTTCGTTTTGGGCGGGCTCCGGGGGTCAGGGATCTTCGTCAACGTAGGGTTTGGATGTATTGAGTTCTATGTTTTCCTTGATGAAAGCCTGCTCGATTGAGGGATAGGTGGAGATCAGTGGGGTAAGTTGTTTTTTTCGTCTGAAGCGGGGCTTCATTTTTCGCCCAGTGGGCGAAAGGCGAACGTGTGCTTCAGGCGAAAACAAAAAAAAAATGAAAAGTAAGAACTCAGCACAACAGCAGCTGGAAGCACAGAATCCTAAGGATAATCTGTGATAATATCTTCTTATGGATGCAAGAGATTGTTGAGGTGTTCAAGCTCGAACCACTGGACTTCGAGACCACGACGAGATGGCGGAAGTTCAAAATGATGATTTTAAACTGTGATTTTTGAAAATTTATTGTGATGTTATTTTTGTAATATACAAGTATCAATATACTTTTTCCAATAAAATCTTGTTCTTACTTTATTTAATCGTGGAGTGAGATGAGGAACAAAATGAGACATCAAAGTGACAAAAACACTACTTGTTGATTTTTTGTTTAGGCAGTGGCGGCGTCCGTGCCAGTGGCAGCGTCCGTGCCAGTGGCAGCGTTTAATAAGGGGCTCCGGGTTTTTGATAGTGAAGTGAAAATGATTAATAAAATATTTGTATACTTTATTGTAAACAAATCATATACAACTCTCCCTACGCTACAAATAATATTAACATTTGCGAATTAAGATAAAGTTAAAATAAATAAAATGTATAATACACTCCGAATAAAAATACACAGCAAATCCACAATGAGGTGTCAACAACGTCAACATGTTTGTATAAAAATTTTCTTAATTTTACATAGAGATCACAGACATTTTTGAAAGTTACTTAAACATAGTGTTAACCTGTTAACAAGTTATTAACAAAAAAAAATCGAGGGTCTTGATGTTGAAGATATGTTCCCATAATGGACGATAGCAAATGACTTAAAGGTGCACAATGTCGGTCCGAACACCTACACACAAACACACACAAATCTCTTTAAAGCAGACAAAATGAACCCTTAAGTACACACTAAAATTGCTAAATTCAAAACCCTTATAACAATAAATATATCAGCCAATATTGAGTTATTTTGATTTTAACAGTATTAAAGACGGGTTAAAGAATAGAAAAGTATTGCCTAATTTTAAATTGACCCGTTATTTAAAGAGGGCGGCAAGTTGCGCGATCATGTGTTCTTGAGCAAGAGCGGCGAGTTCTTTAACCCACTCATCCAACAAAACGGCACACAATGCCACGTGTTGCTCTTCGTTAAACTTAGGGTAAATTAAATTGCATTGATACTCTTCGGTGGGTACTAACGCGACCCCGTTTTCGGCAACTTGGCTCGGCCTGCGTCCAAACATGCTCGTAATGGAAGGTAAATTTAAGCTCCTGCGTTTCGGGCCGTTCCGCTGGAACGGCTCGGGCTCGACGTTAAACGAAGACGACTTTTCTAGAGTGTTTCTTCGGGCGTTTATCAGCCGGGTCTCCCTATCGACGAGGAAGTCTCTCGCAGCTTTTATCAAGCTGCCGCTATCGGCCCGCCTACTCATATATTCGTCGATACTTTGTTTCAGCGAACCAATAATCTAAACAAATAGTAATAAAAATATAATGAAATAAGATAAGTGCTGACTCACTTGAAATAATGATGGCACGTTTGGCTGTAACACTAAACTGTCGTCTAAAAGATAGGTCCTTAGGAGAGGTTGTGGGTATACAGCTAACCTCGAAATTAACCCTGTCACGTGTAAATTTATATAGAATGAGTTCGACAAGAAGTTTTTAAGCTTCTCGAGAAGAAGAGTGAGAAAAGGTCCAGCACTACCGGAACTGTTTAACTGATCACTGTTATCTACAAAAGAAGGATTGTGTTTTCGGATCTTGTTTGAAGAGATTTGCCATATTGGAGTCTCTTCGCTCGAATCTTCGATTTTGATTTTTAAACTTTCGTAGCCGCTGCTTTCGCCCAGAGACGAGAGACTATTGCAGTTTTCTTCTACAAGCATTTGGTTAGTTGTGGTTACAGACTTCTCGATCCTTACCGGTAATCGTAGGGTCTTGGACGATTTCGTCACACCCGGTATACGAATTATTCCAAGATGTACATGCCGCTTGGCAGCTAGAAATTTTATTCCTTGCGTCGTATAAATAGGCATGGTACTTCCCACACAGACTCTGCTGTCCACCATAATGATTCCAATGGATGTCGCTTCTGGGTGAGCTCGGCAACTCGCAACAGCTCGGTGCTAGGTTCAGCAATTTTTCGAAATTCTGACAATGCGGATCCAACGGCAATAATAATCTCCTTTGTGACAACATCAAGTGCAAACACGGTTGTAAATGTTGAAAAACCAACTCGAGCATCATATCCTCGCAGTTTAAGTGAACCATAGTTTCGAACAACGACAGAGAAACCAAACACAGCTCGCGGTCCGAGTGTACTCGTTGTATTAAAATATCCAGAAGTCTATGACCGTCGTATTCCATATTAATCAAAAATTTTAATAGCGCGTATAGAAGGCCCGGTTGCGTAACTGTGCGTAAAATTAATTCCAAATAAGCAGTAGCCGCAACCTGTTCGTTTACATTAGTTTGCAAAAGAGCGGGACCTAAAACGGGTATCAAAAACCCCCGAAAAAGAAACTCCTGTAGTTGTCTCCTAATCATAGGATGCGCGACTTGTGCTACCGCGTTACTAAACTCTAGTGACGTCACAAATGTCGATAAACCTTTTATATCGTTAACGTCGTCGGGAGTTAACCGTCGCCAATCAGGTACTTGGATATCGTCTAAAATATTTGGTAACAAAGAATATAAGCCATTTAAACCACTCGCCGCCAACACGGCAAAATTCGAACGTTCAACTATGTAAGTCGCCACTTCTTTGTTCTTTTTAGACAACGACATGCACAATAGCAGACCATCTCGAGCACGCATCCCTATCGAGTCCTCACGATGGACGAACGGGATAAGTAAAATAAAAATGATAAACCTGAAAAACGACTTAAATTAAGTCGAGTCACTAAAAACCACAAACGCTTCAGCGCAGATTGTACTTTACCTTGTGTTATTCTCACTCCTCTGGAAAAAAAGATCTATTAAGTCTATATTCTGCATCAACAGCGCACACAACTGATTCAACAGATCTACTAGCAGTTTTTCGATATCTTTGGAAAACAGTTCGTCTTTACAAGAGTTGAGGAGTTTCAACATTGGCCTGAGAAACGGTTCATGGACTAAGAGAACGTGGCGCGACCTGCTAATTAAAACTTCGTATAATTTTAGCTGTTCGCATCGGACGGCATCCTTAAATCTGCAACAGGACGATTAGTTGTACACTGCGGTCCAGGAAAAGTCGGAAAAGTGCGTTTCACCATTCTATTGAAGTTCACAAACAAATGTATATAAATTGTGTTTTAAGTGTCCAATGCGCGCGCACTTCATTACAAAATTTTATTATAAAGTTTTTGCAAAGTACGATTTTGAGTTCGGAATTATTTAGGTCAGGTTAGGTCATTATCTACCAAGAGCACGTCATTTTGAATCTTATTGTCATAAATATACAGTTGACTAAAAAGTGAATTAGGGTTGGCTGCCTCTTTTAAACATTTTTTTAGAAAAGTAAATTTAAAATGATTCAGTTAAATTGATAGGTATGTGAAAATAATTTCCTTTAATTTCGGATTATTACACATTAATGCTCAGTAGTAAAATGTCTATAAAATCACACTAAACACCATAAAAAAGCACTTAATACAACTGCATTTGTAGGAGTATAGTAATGGATATCGAGTACGAACATTTTTAGTTTATTTTTTTTTTTTTTGTAATCATGGCTTTGCTGATTTGTGTTCTTAATGCCAAACTAAATATGCTAAAACACCCTTAGATTTCGTATCTCTTTCACGCATAGTTTGTTCATTTATTAGAGATGCGTTGGCACCACATGGTACATTGAAAATGCAAGCAGAATTTTAATTTACGTGGAAAAAGAAAGTTTGGTTGTCACGGCTCAACAAAGAATGTTGGAACATAACCTAGGACTTTTACTGATTGGAGAGTAGCTCTTGTATAAATGAGTAATAGTGTCGTTTACGGGTGACCTTGATTAACAAGATTACTCGCTCTGCATAATATTAAATTTTATATAAAAATATTTTTACTTTATTTAATTCTGGGGGCTTTCAAGATTTAATAGAATGATCAAACGTCACTTGAAGGGGTCAATTTTCCTGGACCCGAAACGGGTTAATTAATTTGGTATCGCGGAAGCTTTGGAAAACTAAATTATGTTTAATAATAAAGTAACTTGACTGTGTTACTTTGAAAGGGTCATTCCCAACCTCGATTTATAATCACATCAATCACCAAGAAGTAGAATTTGATTTAGATAAGTGAACGACTTACGTCTGCGTTACGCTACAGGTGTAAAAACCACGAAAATGTTGTAATAAGTCCCAGTTGGAAACAAAATACTAGATATGAAATCTGATGGTTTTGGGCCGTTTTCCAAAGCTCCCCACGCGAGATTCTCAAAATACATACTTCCCAGCGCGGACGCCCCATTCAAACAACTTATCTAGAATATTTTCCCCCAGCATGTACTCCAGGCATTGGGAGGTCGACGAAATGGGTACTCTCAGCTGATCGATCTTTTTGACGTCGTACAAGAGAAGAGTGACCATTTGCTCCAGATGATTTACGACTCCAAGAACATCGTCGTTTCTGGGCATTTGCTGAAATTTTGACATTGACAAGAGACATAACCTAACTTTCATAACTAAACAAAGCAAACCTGCGCTCGATTTATTATCTTTAGAGCTTGATGCCAGTGCTCCTTGAAGCTGTCGTAGCAGGCCTGCGGATCACATTCTTCCTCGGTACTGCTCATCAGAGCCCTAGTCTGTGGCTTTGAGAGGATGTTGTACTTGCTCAGCCAGTCCATCTCGCTGCGTCTATTTACCTCTTCGAAATGGCATATTGCTCATACTCCGCGAGGTCCCAATTAAGCACACAAACGCAATTGTTACTTATCTCATTTTAATACACTCATTTATAAGGCTGATAACGCTAATGCTGGTATTTAGACATATGTGGCTGACAGTGACAGTGACAACTTTCCCTGGTTTGAGGATACACTAGATGTAGATGCGCAGCGCATAGATCAAAGGTGATAAAAATCGTAATCTATCTAAATTCTTCAAGAATGCGACCGAATGTGATTTTGGGGGGAAAGGGGGCTACAATAACAACGCACTTATCAAAAGAAAACAAAAATAAATATAGAAAGTGAAATAAATGACATTTATAATAATAATAATAATAATAATAAATTTTAATCATGTTTTATGCGGTATAGATTACGTTTGACTATAATCAAAACAGATTTGAGCGTTTCGGTGATATATAAATAGTTTATAATGTACTAAAATCTTATAATTGTTGTTTAGTGTTGATTGATGTTTATGACCGCGCTAACTTTCGGGTGTATTTTTAGTTGCATATTCGCAAGGGGTAGTATTAATAACTGCCGTGACAAATATCCACTCTGGTAACAATAACGTAGCCGAGAAAGTCACAATTATGTAATTGTTCAACTTTTGACCATCTTAACACGATATGAACACCTATAAATTTGACTCTGACTACTAAAGAGCACAATTAACCTTAATATTATGCACATATTTATAAACAATTTTGAATTAACACATAATTTATTTTAATAGTGTTATGCTATACGTCACTTGGTAAAATTAATAAGCCAGATTTATGATATATTATTAATTAATATCGTTAGTGATAAGGTGCTGATTTAAATTTTTTTATCAAAGTGTTGTCACTATCGGAATTTATCGTTCAGAATGATTTATTTATCGTAAACAGAATATTTTTACTGAACCGCTTGAAGAGAGTTTTCGTTGGCTACCTACCTGCTCGATCTAAACTATCCCTTATGATTACCTAGAAATTCAGAGAGCGTCAGTCGCAACACCACGTAAAATTAGCGGTAACGAGTGGAACGCAAAGTTCTAGTTCGCGTTGCTCGCTTAGAACCAGCACGCATCAGATCATTTGACCTTGAAGACTAAAGGAACATTGGATTAGAAAGAAACACGATTTTTGTTAAATATTTAATCACTTACAACATAATATACATAAACTAAGGAATGTAATAGTCTCTTTTTTCATTAACCTAGAAAATTTGTACATCTTCTTTTACTAAAACCTGTAATTTTCCCTCTGTATTGACTGCCACATAAAAAAAATAATAATAGGCACTATAAAAGGCAACATGATACATTTTAGACCTACAGTTCACAGCCAAACAGATTGAAATAATTTTATAATTTTAAAACTTTAAACTAAATCACTTATAGACAGAGTTATTTACAATCGCATTTTTACATATAGATATATCTAAAATTAGCAACAGAACAACAAAGACAAAACTATTCTATACCAAAGAGTTTAACCGGCATGAAAACTTCCCCAACAAAAAAAAAAAAAAATGTAAGTAACTCGTGCGAACAAAAAGCGGAACGACCTGTAACGTGTCTATGGCTCCTTGGTACAGAAAAGTGCAAAAATAACGGTACTGATTTTTCCGTATAAAACTTTTAATTCCGACTACTTTAATACTTCACAATACTGCAAAACATGTTTCCTCATAAGTGTAAGTTATGTCGTATGCCTCTAGTGAGTATCACAAAAAAAAAACACAAGTTCCACAGTCATATATACATAAAATTACGAATAAAACATTAAAAACGTAAATAAAACTTTACGTTACACAACATTGAGCGTGAGTTTGCTGCCATTTTGATAGAGTAATGTCATGGAAAATTTTCTAATGGCTTTCAAAACACCGAAACCGATCCCATCTGCAGGTACAAGTAACAAAAATCCGCACTACTTAAATGTAAGTCTTCTTTATTTTCTGCAACGTTCCATCACTAGAAATGTTCAGATCTTTTCCGACATCTAGATTGTCTTTTTTCGGGGGCGGCGAACTACTCGATACGTTCACGACTAAATTTACCGCTTTATTCGCTCTCGGCGTCAAGTACCCCGTCTGGTTGGCGCTTAACCTGGAAGATACAAGTTCCAAAAACGTCTCAAGTAACAGGAGAGTCGTACCTTTCTAGATGATTGTGTTGCTCAATGAAAGGAGCCTCTGGATACTGCGAATGCGAATGAAACTTCTGGGAAAATAAATACCCGGCTATGAAACCAAGAAGAAGACCCACGATGCTTACTACTACTACTACAATATGCAAAGTCCCGGCCGTATATATAACCAGTTGTTGGCGAACGGCGCATCCACCTATACTGTTTTCGTCCAGAGGGTCACACTCGGGATCTTCGTCCGTCCGGATCACCGGATCAGTCGAATCGAGGTCCTTATCGTCGAGCGAATTGGTCTGGATCTCCTTCTTTTCCTCCGCGTCGGACTTACTTTTGATCACAGTCTTTTTGTCTGCAAAAAAACGGTAAAGTCAGCGAGAAGCTTGTTTGCGTTTTCCGCGGGAAGGCATAAATCGGGTAAAAGAAAAAATTCCCCTTGCTAGTGAAATTATGTACCTGATTGCGGCGACCAGCATTTGTTGACGTCTCCTCGAGGTACATCCTGTATTAAGAAACGATAAGAAGTGACGGCGTCAATGCTGACACACGCGTTCTGTTTGGCATCCCATGCGCAATGCGGATCTTGCAGGCCGACGCACTCACTAAAAAAAAATTGATAACTCGTACGACGCAATCGGGTAATCCGTACCTGCAACGGGTTATACTCGAACAGTGGTTTAGGGTCGTCAGCCTGACTTCGTCTTTTCCAACCACAACGATTTTCCCATATCCCGGCGCTATCTTTAGCTGTTTCACAGCCGAACCGTGCGGAAGTACCGTATTTTCCGATATAACAATCGCCTTGGCGGTGTCTCCGTTCGGTATGTTGACCGCTTTTAGAACTTTTCCATCATCTGTAACACCAACGCATTAGGTGCCGCTATAGTAAACAAACAAACTCACTCACCTGTTCCGATATACAAGACATCTACGTATTTATTATTGGTAGTTTTGACTTGAGGATCGACGGTGATGGCCGTAAACCGATACTGTAAACTCACTCTGACCAAAACAGGTTTACCGAAAAACGCCGGGACGGCTTCTTCCATCAAGGAGTGTGTTTTGATGAAGTTGACGTTTTTGTCTGGAAGGATGCGACTGTCCCGAACGCATTGCCCGGGTCGAGGTTGAGGAACCATGTTTTCTGGTACCGGAAGCCAATTTGAGTTGATGTTCTCTTGCTGCTTGAAGCTACCTTCGAACGCTCTTAGAATGTCGTCCATGTGATAAGCACAGATGGCCGAGCCACCGATCGCGTTAATCGGAGTCGTAAGTATGCCATAAATTATTCTTTTAGATTCATCGGAATTATACTTTCCTTCTACTATATCACTTGTTGATTCTACGGGAGGTGATTAGAGGATCGATTTAGGTGAGAGGATGCGCTACTTACGGATTTCGTCGAAGTAGAAAGGGTATTCCCCCGGAATTGAACAGTTTAGGCGCGCTTTCAGAAACGATGTCCAACGGTCTCTGGACTGGTGCGGACCGCCTTTATCATCTTTGCAAACTCTGGCCACTCGAGAGTAGATGACCTGGAAGCCAGGAGTGAGAAACGGTCTTTTTCACGTACGCGCTTACTGACCTTTCCGCAATTCATATATTCAACAGCTGTTTCTCGGTAGAAGAAGAATATAAAATCTCCGTACGGTAACGAACTGACGAAGTTAGGCGCTAAAATTTCCTCGTTAGCGGTGTTTTAGTGTTGGCGGGTTTACTCACCGTTCAACTGTTTGAGATCAAAGAGTTCCGTTCGTTGGGGTTCTCGGTATATGAGGGGGTCACCCCCGGAGAAGTCAGCAACGGTGGCTGAAAATAATTGGCCGTTGTAGAAGACAGACGTGCTGTTGTGCTCTGGGTTATACGGACACAGCCCTATCCCCTCCACTTCTTTCTCGACTGAGTACTTTCCATCCTATAAGTAGTTACAATGTAGCGATAATTATTGTAACTGTATCAAACTGCAAGCTACCTTGGGGGCATAAGTTCTGCACAACGGTTTGTACGAATTGGTCCCGCAGACAACTAACTTCCCGGACTCTGAATGGTAAAGAATCCTAATGTAATTTTGGCAGTCGTCTTCAGTTTTCCCCTTCAGTATGCACAACTGGCCGTGTGCATCGGACGATGGCCAGTCGATTCTACCCTCCTTCCTTTCGTGGAAATCGTATATGCTTAAATTATATATCCTATTCCTACCACCTATTATAATAGAGTTGTCGTCTTGATTCAAGACAATAAAGTGGTCGGGGAAGGACGCATTCCCCGTAAAACTTATACTGGAGATAGATTTGAAGTTGTTCACTAGTTTGGAAGAGCCGTCTGGCAGCCAAGCGTGGCAAAACGCGATGAAACATATTGACCAAATCAAAATCTTCACCACATAACTACATTGTAAGATTAGTTGGAAGGCAAACATCTTCACGACTTCACGCGTTTGAAACGCGTTTCAAAGTTTCCTCTTCATCGTAGCCTCGCGGAGAATCTAAAACAAAAGACACAATCAGCTGGTGGAAGGAATACAAAAACACTAAGTATATACTCAAAAAGGGCGGTGGCGCGTGACTAAGAAACTTATAATTGGCTTCATTATTGCGAACGCGGTTACTTTCAAACTCGCCTTTTTGCATATCTTCAACATCAGAGTTTCTTAATCGATAGATGTCGCCTTTGCAAAGATCGCTTCAACTAGATTTCCCTCAAATTCATACCTTGAACTTTGTCGATTAATTAGAGATTTACATATTAATGATGACGTTTGCGTTCCGTGGTCTTTCTCACGATATTTAAGACAGTTTTTATAAATGTACGAAAACCGCTTTATGACTCATAAGCTGCAGTTTAAAAAATTAGAGACGTGGTCGTGGTCGTTACCTTTTCGAGCCGCTTGATACACGGCTCTACACAATAGTGTATTCACATCCAATTAAATAGTAAATTTAATGATGCAGTGTCACATCCTCTCGAACTGGCTTCGGGTGTATCGAACTTGGATTTACATCAGTTCCTAAGATCAATAGTTATTCGAAAATCGAACCTGTCACGTCTGCCAACTCAATAAAGTCGCTTGCCAAAACACGCAAGTCGGTCTAGACACCACATTCGCTAAATATACAACACAATGCACTTGCAACGACTACACGGAGAGATTTTTAATCTCAACCTTCATCAAAGTTACAGCACGGACAGGAAGTCCCTCGAGACCAAAAACCATACAAGGGGTGACCAATCCCGCATCAAAAATTAAACAAATCAACGCTTTCCACTAAATAAAGGACACAGTGATCCATTATAGTCGGCTCGAGTCGCACATCTGTGTGCAACTGCTCCATTGAACTCTCTGCGCTCGCACGAGATTAGCCCTGCGGGGTGCGGTTGACGTTTAAATTTTAAATGTAGCGCGTCGTCTATGAATTTTGCACAATTACGTCTAAATATGACGTTAATTGGCTGGTGGCTCGCCGTGTTTAATTATTGCAATATTAATAATAATAAAAGTTAAATGGATGGGTAAATCTGGGGAGGTATCTCGCGATTGCATGTATAATTTACGTAGTCCAGGGTTGCCAATCTTGCTGCATTGAATAATAAATAAATCAACACTTTCCATTAAACAAGGCGTATAATTAGAAAAATGTTCGTTAATTACAGAATTTATTCCTTACGTAAGAAACAACTATTTAATAAATTTATGGTCTTGGTCTAATGATTTTAGCAATGAATTTAGCGAAACTGTTTCGTCTGTTTACGCTTGTTACCTTTTCAATATTTCATAATTATGCAGTTTATGGTATAAGCGTTATTTTTTACCGTCGAAAAATTACGGTTAATAAATCAAAGTTTCACTATTTAAAGATCAAGTGGTACTTTTTTTTAAGAGTGATATTTTTTGTGTATCAAAATCTTTGTTCCATTGTGACCGACGGTGATCACCTTGAATTAACCCACCTTTTACTTTTTATAAATATAAAATAAATGACAACAACCAGCGACCTTAAGAAAATATTACCATGCATTATCAGGTTTTAATGATTTGTGTGCATTTCCAATGAGTCTAATTACGAAAACGTTTAACCACAATCGGCCCATGAGTGATTTATTTGGGTAAACAACGAGACCATGACTAAACAAATTACCAATTATCACCCATTACAATCTACAAGTTTCTGGTTGAAAAGAAAATATACCTAGCGGTTATTAAACTACCGTACGCCATATTTACGAGTGGCGTGTAAATTACAGATGGCGTTGTATGGAGTATATAGCACCGGTTAAAGCCTATACTGCCCAACCCAGACTGTAAATAAAATGCGTCCTACAACAAAGCTTTATTGTTTACTATTCTTCGGTCGCGTAACTGGAGTGTGGTTAGGGTTTGTGTGTTTTAATTAGCGATTTACATCAAAGGCGCTCTTGCCGGGACTGTACTAGGAAATAATAGCGCGAGGTCCAGGGTTCGACTGTAGTGGTGCACCACGTGGGAGCCGGCGACCGCATGAGTCTACTTACAAAGCGCTCTTATAATGAAAGAATCGAGTAGAACTAGATCTTCGCTGATAAATGATGTACAGTCGTCGCGAAAATCAAGTCTCCTCATTATAGTAGACGGCATAACCTGTTCTTGGCTCGATTCCGAACGAGATTAGTAGCAACGCTGCACACTACCAACACAGCTGCCACATCTTGTTACCCATTGGCCGAGCTAACACAATTTTTACACAAGCTACCCAACGCACAGGACAAAAGACACTGTCGTGTGCACGCTTACTTCCCCCCTTATAAGCTATATAACAATCCCTTCGATCATTTAACTCCGGATTCTCAAAAAGCGCTACAAAGCGGAAGGATTAAGAGAAAAACATTACCATTCATGATCATTAAATACACGTGACACAAAAAACGTGCTTCCTCCGTTTGAATCGGGTTTTTTACGTAAATGTTGGTAATACTATATTGTTAGCGAGCGAGATGTTAACTTCCGCTGTTCTCGTCAACAGGAAATTTACTGATTTGGCTTGATGTTTAGCAATAAAAATTACATTAAATTACATACATTAGATCCGATCTACGGATATGTACTTTTTCCATTAAAACGTACACTATACTATTGGTTATTTATAAAGTGCAGTCATGTCATCGAGTGATTAAGAGAAGTAACAAAACATCAAAGAGAAAATGAAAATTGTGTGTCTTTATAGTGCGAGCATTAGAACAATTGATTCGTTTTTTCCAATAAACACATTAGTCACAACACTTTATCTAGGTCAGGTTGGCACAACTGTACTCCCCCACCCTCGTACTGCAGGAAATCGCGAGGATGAGCAAAAGCGAGAAAAACCGAGCGCATTAAGCTGAAAAGTAATTAGTCACAAGGATTTAACGATCCGAACTGATGGACCAACAAAGAAAGTTCATCTTAAATAATGTCAGCGAAAGTTGTATGATTGGCAGATTTACGAAATCGACGCTGTCGCCTGTATTACGCCAGAACTGTTGACTTTTCTATACGCGAATTTTTATTTTGACAAACAACGCTGAATAAGTGCCAACTTGCAATGCACAATGTTGTTCTTGTAAATGATTTGCATGTTAATACTTTTGAATAATGGTGGCTGTCTCGTAGTCTTATATTATAATTTACGAACGCGCATAGGCCACAGACAGAATTGACAATTGATGACAGCCCAGAATGCAAATTAAGAACACGTACCTGTTTGCGATTCTAAAACACAAAGCGCCACCAGAGGGCGTACCGCACACTACAACCACCGTACAACCAACAGCTCAGCACGATTTTTCGTTTCAAAGGTACTACCTGGGAGTTATTAACACTTAAAAGACTCAAGACGTCCTACTGGAAAAAAATTATTAAACGTTTGACCCTACTTCTATGAGTAGCTTTACGAGAGGAAACATCACTCCAACACTTAAAACGTCGGTACCAATAGCAATAAATGACGAAAACTGACACACATAATTCCTTATATGCAACTTTTAAAATACGACCAATAATTTTCATCGAATTTATACAGCCCTCATGAAGAAGCGACCATTAAATGCACATAAAATGTTTCTTTCATAAGAACAAATTTATAGGTGACGTAGCCTCTCTGTTATTACGCAGATGCAATAAATTTGCACGAAGGAATATACTCACAAATGATCGTCCCGGTAATTGGTACTTGATGTACTGGCAAGTCTATGCGTTGGGTGGCAGATTCATGTATTATACGGAAAAACCATATGCAAAAAACATGTAAATTTAATATACGCAACAATAAACAATAAAGGTCACATATATCTAAAAAACATTAGACTGAAAGTACCAGGAAAGTGAAAAGAGAGCGAAATATATTACAGTCTCACTTAAGCTACGACAATCGTTCGCACGTCACCGAGACCTTGGCGAATTTTAAGAATAATATTTTTAGAGTACATTATCAAAATCTGTTAGATGACCTTTTCCAATAAGATATGGCCGAATTTCGCGCTTTTTACCACGTCGCGGTGATAAAAATGATTTTTCGTGGCCTGCAATTATTAAATAATAATGATGATGATATTTTATGATTTACAACGTATTCATGTACAATATTACGTACATACGACATCAAAATTCTGGTTAGCTGCAGGTACACCGCGCGCATTATGAATGTATGCGTGGTTGGCAGTCGAAATGGTGTTTTGGAGACTACAATAGTCGAAAAAGTGGTACCTACACAGCTTTTTTCCGAGAACCACTTTCCCTTTTTTAACTCACGATTAGTACCCATTGTGGGTTTATGGCGAGGGATGATTGCTCGTATAATTTAACGCCCACGCGAGCGGCGACTAAATTTATTGGATCTCTTTCTGTGTAAAGTATAGAATCCGCATCAGCGCGCTGAGGTGCAAGCATGAGCGTGGATGATCCTACTTTTACGTGACGTTTCTCGGAAATTTCGTCACGACAGAAATCGAGGTAAAACGAAGAGTGGCGGCACCGGGGTGCCGAGGTGGTCATAATGAGATGGCAGATGGTTGTAACGTATGACTAAGATCTCCGATCGTGATTGTTTTTCTCCGAATGAGTGATTAGCGGAATTGATTTCTGGGAGTCATCGGCTGGGTCTATGACGAAGAGACCGGTCACGATCTGTCAAAATCTCGTTAGTTTCAGGAGCGATGCCCGAGGTGATGTTCGAAAGCCATATAAGTTAGCATAGAGAGCGGTTCCCACCGGAAACTGAAGACATGTTTTATGTGGGCAGATAGCTGGATCGGTTATATCAGGTCGTCCGTGGGAGTTGGATAAGTGGTGCGAACTCCCTGAATTTACATAAATTACATTAATATAAAGTTCTGGGTTGTGAAGTAAGGCAGAACGTAGCGAGTACGTTTACCCGTTGAGCGTACTCGCCCGTAAACAAGTTGTAGTACTGGTTCAGTTAGAGTCGCTGACAAAGTGCGATCAAATTGAAGACGGTCAACTGCTTGAAGACAATACCTCTTGACGGTTTTACAACCGGGGACGGCTCGGATTACCAGCGAACATCAGAATCGAGAGATAAAAGAAGCCGGTCGATTTTTACAAGCTGGACGTTTGAATATTTATTCACAATTATGTTGGATAATGCTAGTTGCCACAACATTATTAGAGATAAAGCAATGTAAAACTTGGAAAGCATTTAAATATTGACTGGTTATAAATGTCAAGTAAGTGTGGGTTTAATAAGAAACAAAGAGCTCACGGCTACCGGCTAAACCCATTCTTCGACAATTATCGCCCGAGATAATTTAGATAATTTATTTTAAGAAATCGGTGCAGGTTCAAGCGCGAGCTTTGAATTATGATAAGCCATTCCATATGCAGATGATGCGCGCGGTACACGTGTCAGCGCCATGTTTAATGGCGGCTGTGGTTTAAAACGGTGCGAATCGTGAATCTACTGCGGAAGACTAATGCAGAGTTCAATGACAATCGGTAAACTTTTACGCCTGAACTAGATATGACCATGTATAGCGGTTACATGATTATTTTAATTTTGAAAGTAAAACCTTGGAACTGACTGGTCAGCCGTGCATACATGTGATATATCGTAGATATAGTCGTTGCTTAGAGACCGTAACGCTTTAATCACATATTTTCAACAATTACATTTTTTAAAAACATGCGACATGGCACAGAAACAATTTATTTACATAACAATCATTAACCACGTCGGGTTTTTCTAGTTTCGACATAAAAACGTTACACAAAAAAGATACCATCGCTAATCTGGTTAAGTGGAAGTACACGTTAACCATCAAATTGGAAATTTGAGTCTTCGACGTATTTTTGGGCCCCAGGACACCGACCAGCGCGCCATTATAATCAGGTTTTAGTTGCGACATAAAAAATCGCTTTAAACAAAACAGACACCATCAAATTACCATCACTAATTCAAATTAACTGGAAGTAACAGTACGAGCGCATTTTGTTTGACAATCATCATAAAATCAACTAATTATCATTCACTAAAAAGCGACAAAAATTAATTCTAAATTCATGTAAATCCTGTCCATTTAAAATCTTTTTAATGTGCTTGGCAAAAAATCTAAACAGGTGTCCAGATCCACGATAATGTTTTCTATCAACGGTTATCGACACCCAACAGTTTAAGCACCAATGACAAATCTTCAAAAATAAAGTCTACTAGATCTAAACATAGCACGTTAACTTGCGACGTTTGATTGAATAATTAGGGACAGTTGTGATCAATTATGCAATTTCCAGCATCACCACACATAATGGATTTTAAAAAAAGTGACGTAATCACCTTACTCTACGTTGCAGTTTCAAGGATTTGCTTTTCCTAGGAGAGTCAATAATGACTATAACCACTTCTAATTAAATAAAAAACACGTACGAGTGGTACGTGTCAGAATCTGCTCACAATACTCATAATTGTAGTTAAGCTTAGCTCTCACACAGACAACTTAATTAAATTAACTTACCTCCAATTAGAGCAGCCTTAAATTTGTGTCATTTTGCAAGAGGGGTCAACGTTTTGCACTTCATTGTTGCGGTCCAACGGGGGGGTCTCGACGTATTCGAAAACTAATTTAAATAGAGTTCGTGTGACAGGATGACGTGTTAAAAAACTATGACTAAATTTATTAGTTTTGGAGTTTTGTTCGTCTCTTGCGTGCCGTCGCGAGGATGATTACTAAAACAATTTTACTACGAACTCGCATACTAAATAGGAAAAATGACAATTTAAAAGTTAAGATAAATGTCGAGTCGTCCAGCATTTAATATGTCGTTATTTTAAATTAGCTTCAGTCAATAGGATAGCTGATTGGTCATAAAATAAATTTATAACTCACACAAATATAATTTAATATTTTTAAACGGCGATTGGGTTTGCTTAGCATTTATTAAATTACAACCACGACCATTAGAAACGTAGGTCAAATCACCGAATCGAACAAAGCGAGTGTTTTTGGTGGAAAAAACCGCCCCGCAGACAGACAGACATAAAAACAGGCAGCTCGCCAAAAATCGCTCCCCTCGAATCTCTCCCCGGCCGAGGCGGCCAAGACGTCGTGCAATTTAATTCCGAGAAAACGAGGACAAACAACGCGCCTCCGATTATGCAGTGCGCATTTATTTTGCTGAATCGAAAAATTCAAGCCGTTTCAGCTCGGCAATTTTATACCTGCTTAGACTAGAGACAATTAAGCAAAAGGTTATCAGTGTCATATTACATATATCCTTCGGCACGCGAGGTACTGCCTGACAAACTCACTCCGAATTTACGACTTCGGGGTAGATAACCCCAACATAAACATTTTCTTTCATAATTCAAGTCAACTTGTTGAAAATTTTGTCACATCAAGAGTTCTCACATCGACGATAAACACAACGACCCACTTTTCGTCTAGGACCACCCAGACTGCTGTATCAGTGGAAAAACGCAAAACGCGAACTATGGAAAACGACGTGACTAGCGTGAAAGAAGCAAATAACGAAAAATGAAGAGGAGAGAAAAATGGCCGAGTTAATTTACAAGAATTTTATGTAAATTCGGCTTTAGCGCATTTTTCTCGATTCGCGTTCATTCCAAGGTGACGAATAAATTTGCCAACTGTAGCTGCGCTAGACAAATCGTAATTTATGACCGAGATCGCTCACCGTTGGCTACTAATTTCTCTGACATTTTAGCATCTGTGATGAGACAAAAGTATGCATATTTGGACAGCGTAGAAATTCTGCATACGTAAAACGGAATTTTTGACATTTGCGGCGAATTTGGGTCAATACTCTCTTGTGAGGTCCGATCTCGAGGTGAATCGCATCATAGATTCGCGTCATGGGGGCTCTGATCTCTCGGAGGCGGCGTTAGATTGTGTTTTTATTATTGTAATCAGATATGTTAAATAGCGAAACTCTGGGCTTAGAGATCGCGAAAAAGACAAACCGATAGATACCGCTATAAAAGGAACGTATCTCTAATTTGCATTTGTAAGACAGCCTACATCTCCAATCTGAAATTATTGCTTGATGGTATTAGTTGCGTCGTAATTAAACCGGGAATATTTTTCATCTCATGATTACAGACTTTGGTGTAAATGAATCACTCGGTTTATCAAAGCGAATAGGATTTCATCGCAAAGCGCAATTTCAGAATTAGATTCAGCATCGTGGAAGACGGCTCAATACGACTTTCTATTATTCGCATCGCAATTAACCATTAAAATTTAAAATTAGAAATTTCAATCTTCATAAAACCATTTCAGCGGCTGCACGTCAACGGCTGACTCACCGACGTGATCGAAAAAGGGGCTCTAAATCCATTACATAAAATTCATCTACTTTTAGATCAGTTACGACCACCACATACTAATTTTTGCTGCCACAATTCTGCGTCTGACGCGAATTCGCTAGATCCTAAATATCCAGTCTTGTCCATCTTCAGATTCCAGCAGCTCCAATTATCATGGGGTTTAAAATCTGGCTGGCACGTACCGTTATTTAAATTTGCTTTGGGTTGAGGTTAGCAAAAAACCCATTATGTCACTCCGAACTACTACTACAGGTTGGCAACCCAGTGGTAGGAATCGTCATTTAGTCATCGTTACAACACTACCAGTCAGTCACGTAGGGTTACCAGAGACGCAACCGTATTGCGTAGACTTGTGCGTAACAGGGGTTGCGGGCGGTGCGAGCCGCGCTTTACTCGCCTGCAATTAAGCATTAAATTTTAAAGTTGGAAATTTGAGTCTTCTGAAAAGCTATTCGTCGTGAGTAAACACAAACCGAGGTAAAATATGGGACGTAAAGTACGCTAAAATGCATGACAGCACGCAATTTACTTTCCATGTAGTCTGGGTCCCCCGTGACATCAATACGAGGGTCGTCTGAGTGCACCCTTGTGTAGGGTCATCGGAGTGCAGTTGTGGGGCGAGCGCAACGAGTGTTGAAGAAACGTGATTTGATGGAAACAAAGCCCGCTATTTCCGTTACGAATGTAAAATCGCAATAATCGAACAATTTGTAAATGTGCCAAAGTGAGTCGCGTAATTTCCCCGGTGTTTGCATAAGCGTTCCAAGAACAGAAAACGGTCTAGATGGGATCAAGTGAACAATTCATAATTTTTACATTAGATTTGTATATTAGCTCTGGGCGTTTCGTGCATTCGTTTAATTCTATAGCCTCTGGACATACTTGTTATTCCATTTTAAATTTTCCCGTATCACGAAGTGGCTAATTAATCCTCAAGGATTACAAAAATATATATAACACGCCCATGATGATTATATACACGCATGTATTTCGCGTCTCTTTCTGCGTCTGCGGACGCCCGAACACGATGGGGCTCGTGCAGACGTTTTTCCTGGAACGGAGCTCAAAATTTGCGGCCTTGCGCTTTTTTTGCTCGGATTCGCTAAATTTACGCCGAGACGTCCCACATTTGACGCTGCTTAAAGAAATAAACAATTGCATTTGTCGCCGGTCGGATTTCTAGACTTCCCATTACGATTAGAAAATGATCTTAATTGACCGAGCACATCTGTGCCACCTACGTGGTTTTCCCTTACCTACACTCAATTGACACTCACAACCATGTTGGTTTAACGACTCTTTGTTGTCGGCAAAATGGACTCACAGACTTAGACTCACCCCGGAGTCCAATGGAACCTGACAAAAACCGTCATTAGAGGATTTGCGTGCCTATTATTATACGGTGAAATTCATGTGAACATTCTTGTTAAATCGTCGTGAAAACACCGTACACACTTCCGCCGATTTCCTAATTAACGAAATATGAAACAAACTTTCTATAGGGTACGGATTCATAATTACTAGCTAAATCAATTTGACGGTACGTGCTGAATGTTTGATGGCTTTGGCTTGTCTACAGTCAAACGCCAATTAAAAATCTGATCACGCACGCTTTTATTAATAATAACATTATTATTACATCACATGTAGTTTTGTTCCCAGCGTTCCTCAAAAGTTTTCGCCATCGCTTAATCGCCACTTGACCCAACAGGACACATAAATCCACCTCACAAATAACATCTCATTTTATTCGCCACCTTCGTGAATACCTGTAATTACTTTGAAAAGTTGGCATAAATTTCGTTAGCAATCTTCAAGTACCACCAGGCCTCGGCACGAATTACGAAAGACGTGTTTGCGACCTGGAATTAGCCAGAAATGGCATTTTCCGAGATTCTGGGCACTTGTAGGAGATATCACGTCTGCGACCGACGCAAATCACCACTTTCTGCCGTCTTGGTGTTACTATATCGCAATTTTTCTCCGATACCCTTTGAAATTGGGAGCCAAAACTCATTAGGAGAATTTACGCGATGTCGGGCCAGTGGCCTGGCAGATGTCGTCCGGATTGTGTGTATACTTACTTATACACACCGGGACATCTGTCTACTGGTGTCGCATGACGTCCGAAGGGTGCTTGAAGCAATCATTGCGTGTTTTTCCAAGTAATGAAGTTGGCACTACGTAATGAAGCGACGTCATAGCATTGTCTACTCGTTCACATGTTATTATAGCCATTGCGCAACATTAATTTTAGCCTTAGCATGAAAATGGTGTCCTTTCCCAATTTCAAAGAATTTTTATGTGAGTGCGCATAATTATAGGTGAGTGAAAGCTGCAAAGGTCGCGTTATTATTGTTTATTTAATATCGACATTTGCAATATACATAAATATTTATCAAACCGAGTTTTATTTGTTTTTAAATGCATTTTAATTTGTAACACTTTTAATGTAAAAGTGCTGATGGTAGGAGAAACGATTGCAAAATTTGTGAGTGAGTTTAGGAATATAGCCTTCGTTCTGGGGACTTTCGGCGAAAAAGTAGTTGCACAACTGCGCCGATATATACTTTCACGTCATTTTTATGTAAGTCTGATTAAAATGCACGCCTTAAGTAGATCATGCGTACTAGAGGCCTATAGTGGTTTTTGTGATTCCGCCAACGAGCCCGGCTGGCCTTTGATCGAATGACATCCAACACTTGTCGCACAATAAGGTGGACAAAATCCCACGCCGTAAACAGAGAGCGCACAACCTACATTCGATAATAGACTTGAAGACGACATTTACCATAAATCGACGCTCTCTTCGTAATTGTGAAGATGAGACTATTAACTGCTCTAGGCAAGCGATGTTACATCACGATCGGCACACCTCCACGTTCGTTTTGTTTAGTCCGATTCAACTTTTGCTGCATCTCTGTTTATCGATCTTCCTCTTGTCCATGCGACAAATGTCACCGCGTTATGCAGACGGTAGAGAGAAAAAGAATCAATTATCACCATGTTTTGGATGCACTTTAACCAAATGCCACCGAACTCGGTGAGGTATTAAGTTTATCATTGCCCCCAACTCTATTCCACTTCTTTAAATGTTAACCATTGATTTTTCCCTCGTAAACAATCAAAAGTTCAAGGAACCACCAAATCGAAAGACCTAAAACCGTAAACGTCTGCACGGTCGGGCTTTCAATACTTATCACGACTGAGCTGACATTTTATTAGTCTCATCATCCATCGTAAATGAGCAAAATTAATCTGAGAACCACACTCACATTTTGAGCGTTCAAAAAACCATAAAAACTTTATGGCGCCTTTAACCTTGAATGACTTTGATAATGCATAATCGATAAAAATAATTGTGCTTCGGATAGAATTTCCGCAACCACCACTTGGTGTCAATGGGATCAAGTGGGGCTAATTTCGAACGATTCGTGCGAAATCGATGAAAGCGGACACCGTTTTCGACTTTTTCTATTCCGATTTTATTAAAATATACAGCTCGGACGATTGTTGGGTTGCTATTGCACGCAGCGGGGAAGTCATACTGCCTACTTGAAAAGACCGGATTATAATAAAATTACTGTAAACGTCTGAAGCACTTGATTTACAGCAGCGCTTTTATAACCCAGACAGCGCTCCGTGGACAAAATCAGGATGTTTCGGACGTTTTTGATATACAAATTGTAGGTACACCACGCGCCTTCAAAACCGGCATTGTGTAATAGCTCCTACGAAACGAGGAGCACCGTCAACCCCCCAAGTGTTACTTGTTTTCAGCGCCACGCGGCGTGTGCCGGACTCGATATACAGGGTTTGATAATTATCATAATATTATCCTTGGGCGATTCTATTCTTTCTCATCCAAACCACCCAACATTTTTGGGGAAGTTTTGGTACTGCAAGTATACTTTGTTGTTTTAACCACAATTCAAAGGTACGTAATTGAATTACATGAGCTGGGAGCGGTATTGCGGCGGTGGTTCAAGTTACTGTAGTGCGAATGTTCGGTGCATGCAAAAGAAGCTCTTGAAACTGAAACCGAGTGTATCAGATTTGTTATTTGTCAGACCGACCTATGCGTATCCACATGGTTAGCGAAAAGGTGGGAATGTCGTGTTTTTATTTTGATTTTTTTTAAGGTGTGTAGTATTTTCATGACATAATGCGTCCGAGGCAAGGCTAATTTCCGTGCCCTCTGAATACGCAGACGTCTCTGGTGCAACCTCAATTCTATTTTTATTAATAGTTCAGAACGTCTGGATGCTGAAATTGTAAATTGACCACGTGGATATTTAATCCACTTGAGAATATTTTTGATTAGTGCTTGAAGCAATTGAAAAACTATGTATTTTTAACTCTCTGCATGAGTTAGATGCGTATAATAAAAGATTTTATTGGCCGGGGTCCATATATTTGTTCATTTAAAGCATGAAGTTGAAAAACAATGTGGATGTTTTCCGAAAATACGACGGAAACCGACGTCATAATCCTTGATGGAAACTGAGGAAAGCGATTTGGGCAAATATTTATTTTTGCCATAAAAATGGCGATTTCCTTGGAAAAAATTCCTTCCTGCTGTACATACCAATAAATGTTTTATTTCGGTCGTTCCATCAACAGCACAGCTGCTCTTTTTAATATTCTCGTTAATTTTGAGGGTAAACAATTTTACAATCTGGAAAGAAAGTTTGAGCTTAAGTGACGGACATAATTAAAAATACGAGTCTTCGAGGGGAGATTTATTTTTAAAAACTCATTCAACTGTCTGCACTATTTATATTTGATTTGAAGTTACAACTTACAACTTTCAGGTTGTGAAACGATTTAGGTTTTATTATATACAGACGGCGTTCGAGTTTATCAACGTTTCAGATCTGAAAGAAAAATTAGTCTGGCGCTAATTTCTCATAAACTGTCTCACTCGGAATTTCCTACATGTGCCACTTTCACGTTACGTTTATGCAAAAGAGAACGAATGCGGTAAACTGTGTTTTAGTTTTATTACTTTGATCTGTTATTACGCGGACGAAAGTAAAAAGGGGAAAAGTAGCCACAAGTCGTGACAGCGTGTTTTGTAAGCGCAATCAAGCAGCGGTTCACAAATCAAAGGGTAAAAATACAATAAATAGTAAATAGAATAAAGCCCGCTTTAGATCTACGTGGGTGCATGTACGCTAATTGAGGGCCTAATTGAACTGTCAAATTATCCTAGTTATCCCCTTAATGCGACCAAATTGAATTAAGCGTAGGGCAATTGAGACCGCAAACACAATACGAATTAAAGAAAAATATAAACTCACATCGAGGTTTGGACAACCAAGCCGAGGCTGAGAACACGCCGAAAAACTTATCCCAAAAACGAGACCACAAACATTTTAAAAACACTCAAAACGAGCGAGTTCACGCCACAAAGACACACACGAACTATCCATAAAACACCGAAATTGTCACAATACGGATTTGTGTACGAAACTTTAAATGTACAGTCGCTCCGTAAACAACGACGCTCCAAACAAACTAAACTTGATACTAACAAAGTTGGTAACACGCCGCTCTAGGCTACCTAGCGGGACAAGATCTACTGTTAAGTTGGCCTCTCTCGTGAACCGACTCGGCTTTACTCGTAACAACTTTCAAATCCACTCAACTGACCGCCACGAAGTCCACTTCCAGTACGTACCATTGATAAGTTTATTCATTGTTTCAGACACACTCCTATATGCGAGGGGGATTATTTTTCTTCAGTTTCAAACGCATGCCAGACGACAAAGAAACGCAATTTTTAGCGCTAAAGAAAAACGCTTTACGTAACGTAACGACCAGCGCCAACGACGATAACCGGGCCCCGATGTATTAAAAATATTATCTACAAATGTGGCGAGGACTAATCAAAATTTACTTGTCAACACATAATCACACACATAATATACTTTTTCTTTCTTACCATACTCCTCTAGACAATTTAATTTAAAATTGACACTGTTTTTGATTCTTCGCGTTTAATCAGTCGCAAACCTGACAGCAATACTTTCAACGATTCGAACCGTACACATAACAACTTTTGGCATTCCTCCCGAGTCCTACAATTTAGTTTCATGGTTGTTGGATTTATATCGTGCGTATGGAAGCAAATTGTAGGTGGAAATACGAGGAAAATTTAGATAAGTTTCATGTGTTTTTCATGATATCGTCTGATTTGCGTGCGGGTTCTTCAACGATAACATAAAAATCTCTACCAATTACTGTCAAGTTTGACAAGAAAAAAAGAAACGCACTTCCAATGTTGTCTCTTTAAAGTAACTTATCTTGTACATTTTGATCGAATAACTGATGACAGTGGTTGCGAAATGGTTATAATTCCTAGTGTGGCCTGTAAATAATAATCGCGGCTTTTTTCGATAAACGCAATTTGTTCTCATAATAAACTCCATCAGGATGTTTTCAGTGTAACTGGTGAGACGTTTCGATCTTCGTCATGATAAAAAATCGGATTGGAGGTAAACAGTGAAACCAATCGAGCGCGATCCTGCTTAATCATCATAAGTTGGTTAAAATTTGGACGATGGGAAAAAAAGTTTTGGTAAAAATGTACCACGAAAGCAATTACTTTACTGAAGACAAGGGTTTGTATAGGAGTTATAAACCGCAGGCATTTAAATAGGCAGAAGAGTAATAAGTTAAATAAACCTCTTGTGCGGTTTTAAAAGAAAGATTGTGATTTGTTGCTAACAACGAAGACAAAAAGCTTGCTTATTTGTGGTTATTGACATTTCGTTGTCGAAAATTATGCCAAAGTGGAAAAAAGTGAGGTTATATTGACAAGCGAGCAAATACATGTGTGCGCACGGCGTGTCCGAATCGCGGTGCTTTTTTAATCCGCAAGCGTTTAAAATATTCGCAGTTAATTTTAGGTCACCTGATGTATGAATTTGAAAAAGTCTTGAGTGCCGAAGTGTTTTTTTTTTTAATTCGGGAGACTCGTGTGTACCCATGGTGTATTATTTTGGGAACCCATGGAGATCTTTTTTTTGAAAAATTATTTAAAACAATTTTGGGGGACTCTGGTGTTCTATTTTTGGAAAATTTTGTTTTTGAGTTAATTTTGAGATCCCGTTTTTTTTTTGAAAAATTGAAAACAATCTTGAGGTTCTAGGTATTCCTGTTTGGAAAAAAATTGAAACTGGTTTGGAGCCTCTAGTGTCTTTTCTTATAATAATTTAATTAAATTTATTAGAGGATGCGTCATTATCTAAAATCAGTCTTATCTTAACAGGTACTAGCCCCAGCCGTCCGCCCTCTCTTTTCATAGAGGGTATCTCATTTGCCAAACTGTGTTTTATCTTAACAGGTACTAGCCCCACCCACCCACCCTCTCTTTGCGTAGCTCCGCCCTCTGTTTTCTTAGCGGGTATGTCATTTGCCAAAATCGATCTTATTTTAGCAAAGCAATAATGGCATCATTTTACAATTTTGCCAAATAAATGTTCTTTAATTTATATTTACCAAATGTAATTGTGGTGATTCCAAAAGAATTGTTTGTTATTTCAAATTCAATTCTTATCTGAATGAATCGTGTTTAAGGATTGGATTATCAGACGTTTTAGATGGTAGGTTTCACCCAGTTTCTTTTCATCTATTAAAACTATTTTTCTACCTGCTTTTTTAAGGTGCTGTATCATTTTTTTAAGCAAACAGACCATTCTTGACGTTAAAGTTTTTTATTGCTTTTTTATAAAATAAAAAAGTCTATTTTTGTAGTTTTTTTAAATGCAATCTTTTTAACATTTCACCCCATTTGTAAGGTTATTTTTTAAAAAGTTGTCGAGTTCTAAAGAATTTGACCATGATTCCAGTGGACCTATATAGAAACTGCTGACTTTGAGATGTTTACAAAAAAAACACTTCAACGCCAAAATTGGCCTGTTTTGTTAAAAAAAAGATAAAACAACTAAAAAACAAAATATGGAGAAACGTACCATTTTACTCACTATTAATTTGCCCATTTTGTGGTATTAATCAATCCCTGTCAAGTTTTCACCCTAGATATCCAGATTTTTGGGGAAAAATCAAAATTGAATAACATTTTACAATTTAACTTTGAAATTGTAAAACCGAATGCTTTGGAAACTTGCAAGCTTTTTAAGATAAAGCATGGTAAATCATCAAAACTGAATTAATGAATCAGTCCTTTCCTCTGCGTTGAAAACACAAAGTCCTCCAAATTTCATTTTCTTTTAACCGCTGATGCTTGTAATCTGAACGTGCTAATAGTCGAATTCGGTTGAAGTATAAACGTTAAGCATATACTGAGAAATTGAAATGTCCAAATTTTTTCCCGTTAGTTAACTGCTTCAAACATATTTCATATTTAGAGATGCAGGGGCTGCAGGGATGTTAATTACGCCACTAAGATATCATTTCGGAAATCGTTTAATAAACCAAATTTGTAGCTAACACAAATCATAAAATTATATCCGAAAATTTCATTACTTTTAAATTGGATAGTTTTAGATTCTATGAAGATCTATCTACAACCCAGATCATTTTTAATATATTTCGTTTTGATGTAAAAAATTCACTTCATTCTTTAAATCTAAAAAAGTATTTAGTTTTTTTCAACATTTAATTTTAAAGCACTAAATTCTTCTTCGAATTTATTCAGTTGCTTTAAGAACTTAACCTCCTGAACCCCTACAGTTTGAAAATGAACCGCAATTTGGTCAGAAATATCCACGTACCTGATATTTCAGCAAAATTTGCACAGCAGTTCGGATACGACGTGCGTATTACAACTTGATTGTTTGTATTTTTGGGTCAAAAAGTGGTACAGCGGCGCCCACGACGTCGTACTATGACTTGAATCGAGTTTCGTTTTTCTCTCAATTTAAATTTATTACTAATAATTAACACAGTTCCAACCTGTACTCCTACATTAAAACTGAAAGTCAACGTAAAAAATGGACCCGTATTTGTTCTCCAGCAAGTTATGTACACAGTGGTTCAACGACGGTGCAGTGAATAATTCAATATTTATAATACTCTTGACAATGTAAACACACGCGCTATTTTTAAAAAACCGTAGCTCGGATTTTTGGTGCTCTTAATTAGAGACAATATTTTCTTTTATATTGAATTTTAAATTAACACTCGAAAAGCTGATCTTTTGATTCTTTAAACACACAGCTGAATGAAGGTTTTGTTCTACAACAATTAGAGATTATTAGTAAGCAAACAACACAGGTTTGGGAGTTCTTTGTAGTGGTCGAGTACAGTGGACAGAATCGACTTTGATGGATGAGAGTATAAAGGAAGGAGGGGCTGTGATTATAGACCGTTATATCTTTTATTACTATTCCATTGCGAGAACAAAATTTATTACTTTTGAAACAAGCCATGCAATCAAAAGTCTAAATTACCTTGTATTAGTTCGGTTTTACTTTACGCTTGATTATGACGGGGGATAATCGAGCATAGCCATTACTAATTAGAACTATTGATTACCCACTAAAGCAATCGCCCTTTTTTGTTACTTTAGTGTCATGTCATGACATGAAATTTGTGTTTTGGAACTTCAACCCTGGTTTCGGCGTATTGACTTGTTTACAAGATGTTTGCTTTGACATTTCACTTCCAAGAAGTTTCAGCTCCCATAAAGCTCGAGTTTAATATAATGTCGTCGTAGAAGCAGCGTAGTGGAAACAATGTCTTCAATGTGTATTTTGAGTAGTGGGGGAGGATGTGGTAAACATAGTACTTTTAATCGTCATCATAACTATATTAAATACGGCATTAAGAAAAAGGAATTACGATGCGCATGCGTATTTTTTAGTCTATTTCGATAAATAAGTCGTTTTACTACGGCCGCTTTATTACACAGGATGTGAAAAATAATACATATACCTAGGAAGCAGGTGCAAGGGCTTAATAAAAGACTCGTATAGGCCGTAAATCATTCCCATGATGGCTTTAAGATTCAGATTCTGCACAATTTGATTCCCGTTTGGTGTAATAAGTTCGATCCAGATCAGTCACGTTTCAATCTAAGTCGTCTTAGAAAAAAAGTAAACGGTTTAAAATCGCCGACAGCAAGTCGGGCTAGTGCAAATGGCGGAGTGTCGCGATCGTAATTTGTGATTTGTGGTCGTTACGGAATATATCGTAAAACTGGCTTTACCTGACGTAGGCACTTAATAGTGTCATCCCACTTCTGACTAATTTATGTCAAAATTACGCAACAGATACAGAAGAATAATAAATCGCGCTTTCCGGTCGGGCAGAATTCCGAAATATCTTCGCAGATTAGAGATTTTTCTCCGAAGCTCACGGTTTGTTTTAAGTGGGAGGAGAACAAGTGTTGGTTAAATATTGAAATTTTATTACCATGTGATTTCAATAGTGGTATAATTAAAGCCACACTAACCTTGATATTTGAAATCTGTCAGTGCTACATATGTTAACGATAAAGCAGGGCGTTAGAACTGTTAGAAGAGATGAAAATCTACAGCTTTCAGTTTCTGGTTTTAAGCTCTCGGTGGTCTTCGGTCCATCATGTGACCGTGACAATTCTACCTGAACCTGGTTTACCTGTTCTTCGTGCAGGTAACAATAAAAAAATCACTTAAGAAGTCTAACCATCTTGCTCCAGCTCAAGAGACGCCTCTTCCATCGCCGTCATGCTTCGTTTTTATCCAATAATAGAGCCCCCGTTATATTTGCTAGTGAAAACGGCAGGAATTTGCATTTGCCGGAAACGGGCGATGGCACTTTTAATCTATACAGGAATAATGAAGCGGAAATTGCCGCAAATTATCTTTATTAAATTGATTCTGGTATCCTCTTCCGCGAAAAATCCGATGAGATTTACTCTGGGATTTTTCTACGCAGCGACGCTTTGAAAAATCACACCTATTATCAAGACGAATGACAGTAAAGTGAATTTACTCATTCAACTATTCGTCAGAAAAGCGGGGTTTAAAATTTTAAAGTCGTTGCGATAAATTGAGAATAAAGTGTGTCTTGGGGGAGAACCTTGAGGCACTTCAATTTTTAAATCGCACGACGGTGACTTTTGGTGAAGATTCGACTACTTAGCTTAATATGGGACGATAGTTCTGCATATTTGCGGTGTCGAACTTCGGTCTGGTTTATGAAGACCAGTTATTGCGAAATGGCGACCATCTCCGTTAGAACTGCTTTTTAATGAAACATTAATAAAAGTTTACGATGCTCTCCTCCTGGTGTCACTTTTGGTAATCTTAAGTGATAATTAATTACATAATACTCTGGCATTATCTGCCTTGTTGTGGGACCATATTTCATAAACGTTTCAGTTACGCCATATAAGGAATCATAAATACACGTTGTACAATGTTTGAATGGAAACAATTCGCTCTCAAATTCGTTTTGTACATAGTCGTTGATAAAGCTGTGTACTCACTAATTTCTCTCTTTCCCAATTTTTTTCTCGCCGCTTGTTACCACACATACGTGTGCTGACGAGTACAGTTACCTTTCGATAATTACGAGTTAATGAGAGGTTGGACTTTCAAAAAATGACAACACGTCAGACGTCGTAATGAGTGGAAAAATCTCTACTATACATTGTTATTTAGTATTGTCGTAAAGCACATATGTGGTTGTTGTAAAAGTCGTAGCAATAAACATATACAGAGTGTTCTGCTACAGGCGCCACAATATTGACTCATAAATTCTCGATCTGATGTGCAAAAATCGTACCTACAGCGAGATGCAATCGAATTAAACATTAAACTTTACGTCGTAAAAGTATAGTAGTTCGTTCACTGCTCTGTTATCATTTACGACACCATATAAAATAATATGCGCAAAAGTGAGTTGCAGGGGACGTTTTATTAGAAAACGGAATTAATGGGCCTCGAGACGCCTATGCAGGTGTCAGATATCGTAAAAGACACCCACGACTGTCACTTGTTTGTAAATATTAATAGCTTCATTTGAGAATCCCAGCTTCGAATTGAATTTCCCGCCACAATGAAGTGCGAATTTAAATTTCTCGCCAAAAAGAGAGCCACAAAACAACTGAATTTTGGAGTGGTTTTTTTCCAAAGCAAATCGATAGGCACCAATGTCGGATTGGGGTATTGTATACAGATGTTGTTTGGGTATTATTATTACTATTATTATTTTCAGTTTTGCTGGCGACATTAGCGTTTTGAAAAAATGACGTTGGTTTTGGAATTGTGATTAACAGAACTTCCCTCGCCTTTGAAGTATAGTCCAATAAATTCCGTATCTTTAAAAAATGTGATAACTGTTAACCTCTTTAAAGTGACGTAATTAACATCCCAGCAACTCCTACGTCTTTAAATATGAAATATATTTAATGCAGATAACTAACGGGAAAAATGTAGACAATTTCAGTTTCTCAGTATATGCTAACTTCGACTGTTTATGTTTATACATCGACTGAATTCGACTACTAGCACAAACATCAGTGATTAAACGAAAATGAAATTTGGTTGATTTAGTGTCCTCAACGCATAGGAAATTGATTGATTAATTGGTATTCAGTCTTATTTTGACTGACGATTTACCACGTTTCAAATAATCTTAAAATATTTGCACGATTTCACAACATTCAGTTTTTGCAATTACAAAGTTACATTGTAAAATATTGTTATACAATGTTGATTTTTTTTTCAAAAATCTGGATGTTAAGGGTAAAAACTCAACACGGATTCATAAATCACACATGCAGGAATATGTTATTTTCTAAAATTTAAAGAACATTTGTTCGGCTGAATGACGTCATAATCTTTTGGGAAGGCCTTAAACGAAGAAATTTTGATTAACGATTTATCATCTGTCCTATAATCTTAAAACGTTTGCAATATTTCAGTACATTCGCTTTTGCAATTTTAAGGTTAAATTGTAAAATACAGTTTTGAATTCTTTCCCAAAAATCTCGATGTCTAGGGTAAAAACTCAACACGGATTCTAAATTACACATACATAGAGTATGTAGTTCTCTAAAATTTAAGAAACATTTGTTCTACAAAATTATAAAATGACGTCATCATTTTTTAGGAGGCCATAAACGAAAAAATTTTGATTAACGATTTACCATGCTTACGAATCTTAAACTTGTAAGTTTTTAAAATATTCGGTTTTACAATTTCAAAGTTAAAAAAGTAAAATGTTACACAATTTTGATTTTTTCCCCAAAAATCTGGATGTCTAGGGTAAAAATTCGTCACTGATTCATGAAGCACACCTATAAAATTAAATATATAACACCAA
This sequence comes from Zophobas morio, assembly GCF_036711695.1. Taxonomy (NCBI): domain Eukaryota; kingdom Metazoa; phylum Arthropoda; class Insecta; order Coleoptera; family Tenebrionidae; genus Zophobas; species Zophobas morio. The sequence continues at coordinate 10,935,217 of NW_026972149.1, forward strand.
AAAAAAGGGCCAAATTAGTACATAGTAGGTAAAGTGGTACGTTCCACCCCACACTGTGTTTTTTAATTTATTAGAAGGTGCTTTATCATTTTTAACAGGCCAATTTTGACGTTGAAGTTTGTTTTTTATTTTTTTATAAAAATCTCAAAGTCAGCGGTTTCTATATGGATCCGCTGAAATCATGGTCAAAATCTTTAGAAATCCACATCTTTAAAAAAAAACTTAAAAATGAGGTGAAATGTTAAAAAACGCATTAAAAAAACTTAAGCGAAGGAAGTATTGTAATTTTAGCCAAAACCTAGCCCCACCCACCCGCCCCTTATTTTCTTGGAGAGTATGTCATTTGCCAAAATCAGTTTTATCTTAGCAAGTGCTAGTCCCGCCCATCTCCACTCTTCTCATCCTAACGACTAATTTTATTTCTGTTCAGTATAAGATCATTCATTTCATTCAGACCGGATAAAATTGATCACTGAAATGAAAGAAGGGTGGGTGGGCGGGGCTAATTATGTTCTCTTATGGAGTGGGAGTGGAAACTAATAGAATCTAGGATGTGAAAAAAGTAAAAAAAGCGCGATAATCGTAAATTTTTTGGTATACTATTTGCTAGTTAAACTGTAAAAATTGCTATATTTCTGTTGGCGATTTTGGAACAACGATAGAAATTTTCGAAGAAACAAAGCCGAAAATGACTTCTGCATGTCGAAATCTATAAGAAAATGTCTCGCTAATTTTTGAAAATGGTTCAAAAATTATCGATAATGTCAAAAGTCAAAATCAGTCGTATCTTATAAAATGCTCTAAAATGGAACAACTGGTTCAATAATTTTGGAGATGATCTTTCTAATAAAAATTCGGGTAGACGGCAGACAGACAGACGGAAAAGGGCGACTGCGTTTACGCTTTGAAAGTAAAAAGATACTCTTATTTAATATTTACATATATTGTTTTTTATGTGCCTGTTATATTTTTAGGAATATTTATTGCGTTTCTAATTGTATAAAAAAAAGAAGTAGATTCTTTTGGGGCCCACCGGGAAATTTCCCGGTGTCCCGGTAGCACAATCCGACAGTGTTAGACACAGCCAACTTTACCTTGATTTCTTACAATAAAATCAATATTCATTGCAAAACAAAACTTTCTACTTACGTTATGTTACGTGGTGAGTGGAAAAAGATAACAGAAGCTGTGAAAACAAGCATGGGGAATGAACTTAAAACAAAACACCTAATTAGAACTGCCGAATTTCCTAAGCTTAATGGTGTAAGTGACAAATATACGAGGATGACACATTCCGGTATTTGGCAACAGCTACAGCCAAAAATTGCATTTTGGCATTCATTTTGGCCATTCATGTTTTTCTTTAAGAATGGAACGACTGAGTTGAAACGAAAGTTGTTATATTTTGATTCGAACGCCACCGCACTCCCTTATCACAAAATACATATTGTTTTTTGTTGTTGATTCTGCATTGTTTGTCTTCATCCACCTGCTGACTGAAAAATCACGTTAAGTCACGTAGTATGGGTGTAGGTGGCACGTTCTGTAAACACCCTATGTAGTGGTTTTTGAATCGAAGAGAAAAGCTTTCATTATCTTGCTACAGGAAATCAAATTAAATTTGAAGTTTGTAGGGCAGTCAAAGTATTAGAAAGTTGAGTAATTATTTTGGTCGGAACACGTGTCAAAACGTGGTACTTCGGTGGTACGCGAGTCATCTTCTCGTTACGAAATCCACGCTGCGATGTTTTGCTAAAGTTGTTAGTGTTAGTTTAATAGAGTGAGAAGAGTTTATTTTCCCTTTTGATTAGTGTAGTTATAAATAGGTTTTTGCAGCGTAATAAAAAGGTGTTGCTTCTTTAATATTTTACGTTGTCGTTCACTTTATCTAGCTGTGTCGCCGACGGCGTCCAATAGAAACACATCATTGACGGACATAAAAGAAATGAACCAAGATCAGCGACCGCACAATCTAGACAGGTGCTTTCTGTTTTCCAGTCTAACTACTGCCTTCGGTCAAACCGAGATTGTATAACTAAGAAATCTGTTAGGATCAGCGTATGTCGGTACGAGTACTGTAGTAGTACCGCCATTATCTAATCGTCACGCTCCTTGAACATTTACCTCCATAATCTTCCGCTAATACGTTATCGGCGTCTACAATTTGCCATAAATAACGAAATTATCACTTTTCGAGAATTATCCTCCAGACGCCTATAGGCTCTTAGTCTTTCGACGAGGCGGTTATTCACAAGGGCCCACTGTTTTAACGACCACATATTTTTAACCCCGATAAAATAAATAAGGACTCGATGGTTACTGTTCGTTCACACTATTTTTATCTCAGCGCTTCACAAGTCGTCACTCCTGAAACCGATACAGATATCTCCAATCAAACGCAATTTTTCCTTGTCGAAATTCCTGGAATTCGCAATAAAACTACCATTTAATTTATTCGGCGGTATTTATTTTACGCGAGCGTAGGTGCCTTCGGTGCTTAATTATGTCATAGTACTGCTTGGGTGAAATGCCGCAAAATCATATCAAAAGTGGCCCAGACCGCCGCCAGACAATCAAAGTACGAGCACAAGTGTTAAATAAGAATCCAGTTCCGAAAGTAGGATCTGGGACGACGAAAATCTCCGTTCTATTAGAGTTTAATAGTACCGTATTTCGGAACGGTCAACTTATTGTATAAATATGTAAATGCAGCCTGCAGCGTATCGAACCCACTTAATGATAGTATTAGGTAATATCTCGATTGCGGGCTAAACGTACTAAATAGTACTTATGAAACGAGAATTTAACTATTAGTAATATATGCTGAGGAAATCAAATTCTGTAAATCAGTACCTATCGAACAGGTGTGCGATGCAAACCTGTCCTGTCGTAAAATCGGCACGTTATGAAAATTTGTGTCTGCTTTGCGCCGATTTGAGGCAATATTGGTACTCGAGTGGAGTGCTGTAGTACTGAATCGGCTTTCAGACGTTGACATATAACATGCTTTACATTTATTTTTTGTGAAGACCGGTTCCACAACTGGTTCACTTTCGAGTTTTATTTTGCCCACTTATTATGTACTTGTTTTGTGGCATTATAGTAGCGCCGGTGCGCATGTCCGACTATGTTGACGATCGAGGTAATTCAACTCTGCTGATTTTTCGTTTTAGATCTGGCTTTGTTATTTTTAATTAACGTTGAATTTAAAGCGAGATCTTGCGGGTCAAGACGTTGCGTTGGTAGACGCAAGTGGCAAATTGTGTCACGTTTTAAAAACGTGGAGTTTACGGTACGCCGGTACTATGTTGAATACAAATATTATGCAACATGTGTACAAAAGTGGCTAGTCCGGTTCTGCATTGAAATATACAAATCAAATATTTATTAGTTTCCTGCAATGAAAATATGGTAGGCGTTTTTCATTCATCCAGGAAAGTGCTAAAAATGGCGTCTTTGAGAGCGGCGGAAGTTGACCCTTATTCGCCGCGCATAAACAGTTAACTATTACACTAATACGGTAAATTAATATGTTTCGAGCCAGAAGGTAAACTAATCGGCGTTTTTAATTAATACTGTTACGGGTATTGTATTTCGAGTATGTTGCTCGACGAAACCCTACAAGACTTCACCGGTGCGTGCCAGTCTGACTAAGAGAGTTGCACGAAGGGTTTGAACCCTCTGTCGGTGAGTCAACAATTTAGTGCATATGACTAAAACTTATTTTTATTTTCCCATTACCCTCGCGAAATCATTTATATTGCATGTTGCCATTGTAATGGCAGAGGTGCGGCCGGCACTGACAACCGAGCCTACCACCACACGTTTTGTAACATTTGCATTTTTCGCTTGTTTCTTGTTTGTACTCCTTTATATTCCTCTCATGCATCAAAATTCAAATCAACACTTCACTTCGAGGGTTTTGACACTCTTATCGCCCTAACCTTGATCTAAATCACCACCGGCAAAAAGTGCCATTTTTATTATTATAAAATCTGCATACAAGTCCAGGTCACGCCTTCAAGTTAATAGCGTACAACGGACACAGTTCTATCTAAAAAAGGCGAAGCTTCGAGCTTAATCCAATGTAAATGCACGCTTTGAATGTATGCGCACCATTCTTGTGATATCGATAAATCTAAAAATCGGCGAGTGATTGTTTTGCGTTGTCTCCTACAATCGATTTTACCCTTAAAGTCAAGTCGGCGCATAGTGACCATGCGAGTTACGCAACGCCAAGACTTGGATGGGTAACCAACTAGGCTCGTTTCACATTTATCTATCTATCAGATTTAAAAGACTTTTAGCTGTCACACGTACTAACGACTTTTGGCACCTTTCGTAATGGGTTAAATCCGGAATTTCGGAAATGTCACGTACCGGGATGCCCATCTTGTGCTTCTTTGACGCCGGCACGTTTCGCCCTCCGTGATAAAATTTGGGTGTTCTTTTTCAGGTTGGTATGGCTCATCAAGAACGGAGATGTGATTGGGCGCAAAAATTGTGCTATGGGATGGGTCACGTTTATAATGATCTTTGCGCTGCGATGTGGTTTTCTTATACTTTGTTTTATCTGCAAATTGTTTTACAAATGGAAGCTAAAACCGCCGGTACTCTCATAATGACAGGTGAGTTCGTTGCTCATTCCTAATTGGTCTAAAACGATTAAGAAACGTAAAAAAGCCATTTCAGGTGTACAAAGTGAAAACCGCAGACCTTGATTTTTAAAAGTTTACTTAAATGGAAAGATTATATTTCCTATAAATTGATCAAGGTTGCAACATTTGTCGTGTGGAGAAATTTGAACGATAATATCTGTGGCGGGGAAAAGTATGAGGCATTGTCGGAAATTTAGTAATAAAAACGCTTATGAAAGGTTTAGTTTAGCAAACAATGATCTCGTTGCGGTAGTATTGATTTAGTTACGTAAATTACTAGGGCATTTGTATTATAAACATCTAATTATCATATGAATAGTACGATCCTGTGGGCGAGTTATTTTAATAAAATGATTTAAATAAGTAACAATTTCCACATGATGGATAGTCTCTGCACCTTTCCGATTAATGAAATCATAAAACAGAAGTAGCAAGGTTATCAACTGAACACCTGCAAAATCTTTATTAAAATATAACAAACCCGAATTAAAGATTCAAGGATAATGAGGAATGTTTACATAAACTTATTGCCTGTTGTTGTAAATTCTTCTACTCGTAAACAATATTAAATGCCTACATTCTGCATATTGATTGTCTGTCTGTCGGTCGGTGTGTGTTCGCGCCGACCCAAAAAAGTCAACTTCCCAAGTCATTTCTGTGACAAAAAGGTGTGCCTTATGCAACAAAAGTTACGATTTAAATGATTCAATAAAGACGTAACTGTACCGTTCAGCTTAACCCACAATTCAAACAAACTCAACTACACACATTAACTGTCCTTAATAGCACAAAATGACATAAGGAAACATGTACAGTTTATGGTTGATCAGTCTTTCCGCACAGTTATTACCGTTACTGATTTTTCGAAAGCGAATTTTTCTTATTATTGAAGAAATCGCCATTATTTTAATCAAATTACAGAATATTTTCTTTGTTTGTTAATCGCTGGATAGAGATACGCTCCACAGAATCCATGTAGTTAATTCGCTTTGCCGTCAAGTAGTGTCGTAAGTTGTAACAAGTAAAACTAACAATGATGTCAAAATTTTACAATGTCTTCCGCGTTGTGACGTTCTTTATTTACGACTATTGCTGCACCTCATGCGGGCATTTAAACGTACGAAAACGCAGAGATAAAATCCGCCGAAATTTATCTATTTGTTGAAAAAACCAGTTTCGGGTTTAGCACCAAATCGAAAAACAAATAAAACCTGTACGACAAGCGGAGACCAATTTAGAAATAGATAAATCAGGCGAAAAAATAATCTTGCTCAACGTTTTGTTTGTTTAATAATTGTGTTCGAAGCTTGACGGAACGGAAGGTTAAGTCGAGTATTGAAAAAATTTCACAGGTTGATGGTTTTTCTTGGCACTGTTTACCGCGGCCAATTACGTGGAGGTAAACCGCGAAAGCGCTCGATATTTCACTGTTCTTCTATTAATGTGCCTAATTTATATTAATGAGGAAAAAATTTTTACGCTCATGACTAACAGGCTCGTCTGTTTCACTTGTTTTAGGCCAAATCGTAGACTCGCTGGCTACACCTATAGTCGGCTGGGCGGTGGACCGAACTGGGGCCCGGAGGGCGTGGCATTTAGCAGGTGCGTTAACTCATTATGCCGTCATCTTCAGGGCCGAGTATACAATTCAGTGGCGTTCGTCGCCTACAGTCCGGGGGCGAAGCGAGCTGTATACGTCCTGAAAGAGATAGCGTTTCGCTAGATTTAAAGAACAAACGTGAAACCTCAAACATGACACACTTTAGTGCGGTATGGACTTAAGTAGACACAATATTTGAAAAATTCAGCTTTTTGGATTGGTACAAAAAATTCATCTCGACGAGCTGAATCAAAAAAATTGCCAAATATTCGGTTTGAAAGTCAAATTTTTCTAACATTCTAAAAATTTCCATGAATCACTCGACGTTTCCGGAAAAATGGTAGGAGTTTTCGAAGAAATGATGCCGAAGGTAACTTCTAGAGGCCGAAATCTACAAGAAAATGTGTTTAGATGATTTTTGAAAATGCCAAAAAATGCTCAAAAATTTGGTAGTTTTGAAAAAATTGGTCGAAAGTTGTTTCGACAGAACTTCCCTCGCTCCTGAAATACAATATAATTTTTTTTGAGTCACCCTGCATACGCAAAAAAATATTAATGGAATGATAAATCATAAGTACACACTCATCATACTTTGTATGTACAATTTAGACAGGATTTATTCGGCAAATTTTTGAGCTGACGTCATCAATTTTTTGGAGGGGATAAGCAAATATATTTTGATTAAAAATTTATCATGCTTATCATAAGTACAAACTGTCTGCAAGATTTCAAAGCTTTCGGTTTTGCAAAAATGTTGTTTCATAATTTTGATTTTTTTTCCAAAAATGTGGACGTTTCGGCTAAAAACTCAATTTGGAGTCATAAACTACATATGTAGCACTATGTTATTTTTTGCAATTTGAAACCCATTTACTGTGTACCCTTTTGAAGTGACGTCATCATATTATTGGTGGAGATGATTAGACAAATTTTGGTTAGCGTTTTACCATCTACATGATATTCTTAATATAAATACAAAATTTGACAACAATCGGCCCAGTACTTTCGGAGAATATATGTCGAATAAAAATCCGGGACGGCAGACGGACGGACAGTCAGACAGACAGAAGGACAGACAGACAGCCAGACGGAAACGGGAGAGACTGGGGGGGTTATGAAAGGTCGAGAAAACGTAACAGCAGATAGCCGGTCGACGGACTCGATTACAATACTTTCTTTGCTTACGCTCGGGAAGTAAAAATTGACCTTTTGGAAAAGTTCTCCAAAAATTCTCGACAGAATTTTTCACAGACACCCACTGTGAAAATCTTCGAAAAAGAAATCAATTCCGTCACTTTCAATTAATTATTATGTTTGTAATGAGGGTTTAAAGGCTATATCCTCCACTAACTAACTTTCATTTAAATAAATAAAATAAAGAATTTCTAAAATTTGGATATTTCGACTGTCGATTCTGGAAAAACAATTGCAGTTATCAAAGAAAGGAGGCCGGAAGTGAGTTCCAGAGTTTGAAATCTGCAAGAAAATGTATTTAGTTAAGTTTCGAAAATGTCAAAAATTGGCCGAAATTTGACCATTGGAAAAATTTCACTTTTAAAAAAGTCGTCTAAAAATTCTGAAAAAATTCAGGAATGTAGATCTTGACGTGCTGATTCCAAAAATATAGCGTGTTAAACGTCACAGAGAAACATATTCGAAATATTCGGTATGAAATTCGAATTTTTTGAAATTTCTTTAAAATTGCGGTATTTCAATGGGCAATTTTGAAAAAACGGTTGGAGTAATCGAAGAAATGAGGGCGCAATTGAATTCCGCAGCCCGAAATACACAAGAAAATGTATTTAGTTAAGTTTAGAAAATAGTCGACATTGGGTCGCAATTTGAAGGATTTTGGAAAATTTCATTTTTGAAAAATTTGTTTAAAAATTCTGAAAAAATTCAGAGATGTAGATCTCGACGTGCTGATTCCAAAAATATAGCGTGTCAATTGGTCGCGGAGCAACATATTCGAAACATTCGGTATGAAATTTTTTGAAATTTCTAGAATTTGCGAAATTTCTTGGGCGATTCTGAAAAAATGGTTGAAGTTACCGGAGAAATGAAGCGGGAAATGGATTCCGCGGCCCGAAATCCACAAGCAAATGTATTTAGTTAAGTTTCAAAAATGGTCGAAAATGGATATTGGAAAAATTTATCTAAAAATTCTAAAAAAATTCAGGGATGTAGATCTCGATGTGTTGCTTCCAAAAATTTAGCGTGTTTATGGTAACGAAGCAATATTTTCGAAATATTCGGTTTTGAAATGAAATTTTTTTGAAATTGCAAATATTGCGATATTTTAGTGGGCTATTTTGGAAAAACGGTTCGAGTTATCGAAAAAACGATAACGAAATTGACTTCCAAAGTTGAAATCGACAAGAAAATGTATTTAGTTGACTTTCGAAAATGGTCGCAAATGGGTCGAATTTGAAAAAAGGAAAAGTTTCATTTTTGAAAATTGTTCTAAAAATTCTCAAAAAATTCAGGGTTATAGATCCCGACGTGCTTCTGCTAAAAATATAGGCTGTTCATGGTAACGGAGTAATATTTTCGAAATATTCGGTGAGAAATTCTATTTTCTTGAAGTTTTTAAAAATGACGATATTTTAATGGACGATTCTGGAAAAACGGTTGGAGTCATCGAAGAAATGAGGCCGAAAGTAACTTCTGCGGCCCGACATATACAAGAAAATGTATTTAGTTAAGTTCCAAAGATCGGGGGAAAATTTCATTTTTGAAAAAGTCTAAAAATTCAAAAGCTTGTGCTGATTCCAAAAATATAGCGTGTTAATGGTCACCGAGCAACATATTCCAAACATTCGGTATGAAAATCGAATTTGTTAAAATTTATAAAAAACGCCATATTTCATGGGCGATTCTGAAAAAAAGGTGGGAGTTAAGAAAGAACGAGGCCGAACTTCTGTAGCCCGAAATCTACAAGAAAATGTGTTTAGTTAAATTTCGAATATCGTCGAAATTGGGTCGAAAGGATATATACAGTAGCGGTCATTTCTACGGAACCACTCGATAAAAAGTCAAGTTGGTAGCCCTGTCATCTAGTACTTTAGGTCGAACGCGGTTGGTAGCGGTAGTTGATATGACAATCGAAACTAGCACAACACGAATGTTTCGGTTGCCCTCAGCTATGCCGCACTGTATCCCGTGCAGGCTGTATGTTCTGTTCATCTATTTATTAAAATAAAATATCTACATTGACAATGGGACCATTCAACCTGTCAAATTTTTGACACATATGTTTTCCCCCAGAAACCCGTCAAGGTCACTTACACCAAACAAACTTTGAAAATTTACACTAGGGAGTGGTTCTATAGAAAAGATCGCGACTTTGGTGGAAAATTTCATTTTTGAAAAAGTCGTCTAAAAATTCTGAAAAACATCAGGGATGTAGAATTCGAGGTGCTGATTCCAAAAATACAACGTGTTAATGGTCACCGAGTAACATTATCGAAACATTCGGTATGAAGTTCGAATTTTTTGAAATTTCTAAAAATTGCAATATTTCAATGGGCAATTCTGAAAAAACAGTTGAAGTTATCGAAGAAATGAGGCCGGAAATTAATTCCATGGCCCGAAATCCACAAGAAAATGTTATTTAGTTAAGTCTCCAAAATGGTGAGAAATGGCTCGAAATTTGAAAAGTCCATAATTGCCATAATTCATTGCTCGAATTTGTAACTACAAATCTTTTGGTAAATTTTGAAAATGGTCGAAAAAAGGAGGTCGAAAATTTGCTATCTATTGAAAAAATTGACCTTTTGGAAAAATTGTCTAAAAGTTTTCAAATTTTCGAAAAATTGCCATTTTTTTATATTGGCGATTCTGGAAAAATGATACACATACAGAAAATATCCCCGAATCCAATTTTCGAAGGTCATAGAAAAATGCTTGAAGTCGAGTAGACTACCGAAAATTTGTGTTTTTGAAAAAAGTAGCATAAAAAGCACACAAATTCTGGCCATAAATCTCGACGAGCTGATTCGAAAAACATGGCGTGTTTTGGTGCCGGACCAATCTGGGTGGGCTAGATGTATATAATCAAAGCTAGAACTTTTTCGAGGCTTCCGGTCCAGCGTGCTCTCGACGTTCCTTGCGTGTATTCGCCAATTGTGGAACAACATAGTAAAAATTTGTGAGCTACAACTTCATCCGAATTCAACGTGGTCCCCCCGCCCCGCACCTCAACCCCGAGCAATTTTTTTAATTATGCACATACATTACAATTGTAGGAATTTTTCATTTGTGTATCTATTATCTACTCGTAATATGTAAATTTATGCAAGTCTCCGATTGAGTCGCGGCTTGATATCTGAAATTTCGGCAGCGTTTATATTGCGTGTCTTATTGCCGTATTAATTCACCTTAATCGCCAGTCTAATTGTGAAGTAAAGAAATAAAAAAACCTATTGACACAACTACAAAAACTTGTCTGTCTATATTAGCATAATAAATGTTATTTAAATGTATTTACATGTAAGCATTATGTTTCCAGGAACGTTAGCGGCGTCTGTTGGATTTTCTTTGATTTATTGTTTAAAACCGACCACTCTGAGCACATCGGTCCTCATTGGCTATGGTTTTGTTATTGGTTTATTCCAAATAGGATGGGCTGTAACCCAAATTTCGCATTTATCTATTATTCCGGAAATAGCAACCACACACAAATACACTTCTGATTTGACAGCAATTAGGTAACATGAATCATCCATTCAAACATACCTTCAATTAATGCCATGGTAGTCATGCTATTGCTGCATGAATTACTTAATCTAATTAAATGCGAATTACATGAACTTGAATCATCAATTGCTTTGTTTCAGATACACTGCAACGGTCTGCTGCAGCATTGCCGTTTATTTAATAACGCTATTCGTACTTAAAAACGGTAATGACGTTAACGATATAGGACCTGGAGACTTTTACAAGTTCAAGGTACCACTGCACTGTCCAGATTTTGACTTTGTCAAAAATCGGGTAAAATTTTTGACCTAACCTTACTTTTGTCATCTAGGAAATAGCGCTGATAATCACGCTCATGGGGCTGTTCTCCTCGTTGTTATTTTATTGCGGGACTTTCAGTAAAGAGGAGCGGAATAAAGAATACGAGTCAATTCCGGCAAGTGAATCAGAAGATTCCAGCGGTTTGGTCGCAAATGAAGATGTCACGCATTTTCTGAAATCATCAATTATATACAAGGTTTCGCTAATGTAGCCGAAGAGGATTAGCGTAGGAATAAATTTATAAACTAACACTTTTCCATCAGGTATATGGCTTCAAGGTTGTTCACGACGTTAACACTTATTTATATTCCATTGTATCTGGATGAAAAAGGAGCGGGTTCCGAAGACACGGGGGATGGGATTAGGAGAACAATAGCGAGTGTTCCACTTGTCTGTTTCGTGGCTTCTTTTTTAACATCCATAATACTAAAATTTAGAATTAGGCGGTGTGGCGATAAAGTAAGCCGACTGTAATCTCGGTAATGGAATATATAAATTTGTTTTATAGGTGGTTTATCTGTCTGGGATAATTCTGGCCCTAATTGGAAGCGTTTGGATAAAAATGGGGTTTTTGTTTCGGTCGGGTAGTCAATTATATGTAATTGCCTCGCTAATAGGTAATGACCGGATCATTATCATATTTAAAATAATCTCGATCTGGCTGCAGGTGTAAGTGGTTCTGCAACTATGGTTTCCAGTTTATGTTTAACAGCAGAATTTGTTAAAGTCAACGGTTATGGTGGGGCTTCTGTCTACAGCACGGTAACATTTACCGATAAATTAATAACAGGCGGCGTCGTACTCCTCGTTCAAAACCTGTACGTCTGACTTTTTGAAAATTTTCAGCTCCTAGGTTACTTTGTTCTGTTTCAGGCAATGTACGCCCAAAGACCTGTGCCCACACTTCTACGAAGACGTGCTCTCATACGTTTGCGCTATTGTAACTCTAATAGGATTAGCCTCATTAGCGACACTCCACTGCCGATCAAATTAAACACTTTTCTACGCTTCATGTTTTATTTAAAGAAAAAACTTATAAAGCCTCTCCAAATTGTTGTATTTGGCCGATGACGTAGTCCATGTCCGAATATGTTGCGACTGGATGGCAAGTAGTAATCATCCGAAAAAAGTTGCATAAGCCTTTATGGTGAAGAGGCGAATAACCTATCATCAGTTTGCCACTCTTCACCATTTTTTCTTTAATTGCGGGAGCCACCTGCAAAACATTGTCGGGTTTGTTTTTTGCCATAATAGCACTCACATTGTTCATTTTTTGCCACCATTCGCCGTCCTCCTCTCTTCCGCGCATCGTCTTCGGAACGTACCAGAAACACACGGCAGTCGCCTCGAACTCGCGCTGCACAAGTCGAAATCCCTCCGTTGCCTCAATTCTCGACTTAAAGTAGCTGAAAATGGAACGTTAGGACCGGACCTTCAAACGCACACTTCCCAAAATGCCCCCGCGAATTAAAGACTCGATTTCCGCGGAAAATGATCTAGCCGAAAGATTCTAACATCGAGCAAATTAAAGACCCTGAGGTTAAATTTGTGAGAAATTTATCGTTCGGTATTCGGTAGTTTGGTCTGGAATGATAAGGATTGCATATGGGATCGGAATGCGTTGTTAAATCTAGATCTGGCCGGGCATTTCGGGAAATGGCGGGCGTCGGGGTTTGCCCACAACAAGGACATGTGTTGGGTTATTAATGTTTACTTGGCGCAATCCAACGCGTTGTCTACGAGTTTTTGGAAGCCCGATAATCCCCTGGCTTTCCACATGATCCATAATTTAAAACTATCGACCTGCGAGTACAAAGCAAATAAAAGAAGGAGACGATATGTGCGAATGTACCTTCCGACCGCATTGTATGCTTTTGTCGCCAGTATCATACGAGACGTCGTAAAATTTATCTTGTTGGAATAAATATCTAGCTGAAGCTGAATTACATTCATGAAGAATATTCTAAAAATAGAACCGTTAATATAAGTACAATGAGATATTTCCAACCTACGTTATGTCTTGTTATAAATATTGAGCACTGCAACGGAGCACCTAACATTTTGTGTGGGTTCCAAGCAAACGAGTCCGATCTAGTAAAAATTGCACAAGCAAAAATGAAATCATGACTAATACAGTTTTACACTCACTCACCTGTGTGATGCCCCCAGCCTTTGTTGGTAATTTTTAGAAAGTAAAAGGGTGCCTCCATAACAAGCCTAAAACAAATTCAAATTCACGTCCCACTCATAGGCGAGGTACGTAATTTACGTCAACATGTAGCCACAAATCGTATTTATCGCAAATATTGGCGATTTTATCTAAAGGATCTATGGCTCCTAGAACGGTAGTACCGGCAGTGGCATTGACAAAAAATGGGACACATCCTCTCTCTTTGCTCGAAAGTATTTCCTTTTCCAACTCCTCCGGAATCATCCGTCCTAAATCATCAGTACCTATCTTGATCAAGTTATCAGTACCGATCCCCAGCCACTGCGCCGACTTCTGGAGGGAATAATGTCCCTAAAACGTCCCTTTAAACAACGCCTACTAATTAACCTTGGTGACTTGCTGCTTCCGACGTAAACGCCACTAAAACCGGCAACCCGTGAAGCCCTTTTGTCTTGGTCTCTGGGAATCTCCGGTACCGCGCGAGTATCATTCCGTACATATTGGAAATGCTTCCGCCGGGCGAAAATATTCCATCACCGTCCGCGTACCCAATCAGTTTCTTCACTTCTTCAATTATCTTCATCTCAATTAGAGAAAAGACGGGGGCGACTTCGAACGTGTGTTGATTAGTATTCAAGGCTTCTGACAACCAGGTTGCTCCAAGACCAAAAAAATCCGTTCCTCCGTAAAGTTGATTGTGAAATTTCACACTATTTGTCTTTATGCTGTATCGTACGACTTTTTTACAAAGTGCCTCAAGCTCATCCAAATTCGCGCATGGTTCGGTCAAGGAGAAATCAATTTTATTCTTGAAAATTAATTGCGATTTTTTCTACAAACACTAATAAATTCACTTACCTTCAACTGCTCGGGATCTACATATTCAACGACTTTCGTTTCCTGGGGGGTTAGAACGTTTTCTTGTTTGATTAGAGAGACGATTCGGTCCAAAAAGTCCAAAACGTTTAGTGTATCCATGGCTAGTACCGTTCGACTACTAAAAGAGCCGGTGTGCATGTTAAACAAACAAAAAGCGGCGTGGACAGAGCCGTAATAGAATTTTTACAGATTAAAAAAGATTTTATTTATGAAAAAGTACGGGGTACCATATTGGACAAAGATGTGGTTATTTCCGAGAGTCGCGTAGGTGGTACGCGGTAGATTATCTTGTTCATTCATTGCAACAACCGCTATGCAAACAATAAAATAAATAAATTTGCAAATGAGTTCTATTAATTTGCCTAGTTGAAAATCTGACAGTGTTGGCGTTGTCGGTCGAAGACAATAGTAACTAGTGGTACCGTAGGAAAAAATGACATCACGATAATGACAAGGAAAATCAAAAAAAGCTTGTCAGCATTGAAACAAAGTTGTTTCACGTTTAAACATTCATATATTTCAAACAATGTAAATTAAAATAATGTAAAAATGATGGGAGTTTTGGGACACAAAGGAAAAAGGTTTACCATTATGGCCTCAAATGAGTCGGAAGATAACGAAAAGAAAATATCTCGCACAAAAAATAAGGTCACCGAAAATTTAATCTCTCATTATGGAAATCTCATTGCCATTAAAACGTAATTAAGCACCATTATTTTACTCAATAACAATTAGCAACGATAAACAAGCTCAGAAAAAACTTGATGGTACATTTTTAATCTACGACCGGTACACCTAGACCTGTGCGCATGATGTAACAGTACTGTAAATAATAAAAATAAGATTTATTTTCTGAACACGTTCATAGTTATACAAGAAAATCTCAAAAACATGTCTTGAAATTTAAGCAGGTCGTAATACTTTGATATAGTTGCACTATAACATCACAAAATGAACAATGAACTTGCGATAAAAGATTATGTTGTTTCAGATCTGATAATCCCAGCGCGAGCGGCATTCCGGTAAATTTGTATAAATCGTGCATTCTGCGAGACCATTTTGCCAAAAAAAATGTCATAGGGGTGTCGACGTCAGTTTCGTCACTTAGCAACCACTTTTTGTAAATTATCGTTGTATATTGTTGATCCTCCACACTTTCTTAAGGGCTTGATTTGCAAAACGAGTAACTTACTATGAAAATACCGGACTTAACAATAAGTTTTGGCAGGTTTAAGATACTTATTGTATCTGAACTTGCAGTTATGAGGACTAAGTGGTATTTCGGTTGGCTTTACTGTTGTGATTGCCAATAAACTTACAAATTGCTGAGATTCCGGGGTATTTGCCAGCGTGATTGCCAATTAAAAGGATTTCTCTCATTAATATTGCGAGGGAGAATATATCGAATATCAATACAAAAAAATGCAGCAATTAGAAATGCCGCATTCTCGGTGTTGATTGTAAAAATGATAATACCTCCAGTGTTTAATTGCTACCGACTCAGAATTAAACGTGCTTTTCTCTGTTCAGTCAGGGATTTACATCGAAAGTTGTTTATGCGAACAAAATGCGAAGAAGCACGTAATCTAAAAAGCAGGCATATTTTTTGTAAGAGTACAAAACAAAGCGATTTGTCGTTTTTCGTTTATGCCGTGCTCCGGTGACTTTCCAAAACGAACAAATCCTCAGACGCGATATTTATACGTTCATGTGTGTATCGATTTCGCGGTAACAGCAGCCACAGGCGCCACCTGTTGGCATGCACCACGATTGAAATAAATGAATCGACAAACATGGTCAAATCGCTGCATTTTCAATTTATTAACCCTAAATAACTTAAAATGATATCGAAGATGCATTTTCACATATAGTTCGACGTACCGAAAGTTTTATCGTCCAGGTTTTCGTTTTTTGCAGCTGCTAATTCTCATATCCGTCAAATTTTGCACAAGTGCAGTTTGAAATTTTGCCAGAAAATTGACGTCTGTGGGAATTTATCTACGAGATGTAACTTCCTACGTTGCAGTAATAACTGCCACTGTAATTTGATAATGACCCAATGACTAACACCCAAGATTATTCAGATTTGGTTGACATATGGAAGGCGTAAAAGTATGACCAACCCATAAACTTAACTATTTAAATTTGCTCATTACACCGATGATATAATCTGTATTTGTGAAGCTCGCAGTTTAGTCAATCACCACAAAGCAGGAAAAGCGTCGTATTAATGGTTAAAATGCAGTTTTGTGTGGCGATTTTATGAGTTTCTCGAAATTACTCACGTTGGCGACACTGCGTTGTCGTGAATGTATTCGTTGCGTCTCTTTCTAACGATGACTGTTTTGACTGTGCTGATTAAACTGTAAACGGTTGTTCGAGTTTTTCTTATCTGTATTATATCATTTTATGATTAGGAATATATGATTTGGTAAGTGATAAGTGCTGTCAACGATTACCGATAAATTTACCGCTTCGATTTAAATTTTGTTGGGTGACTGAGGTTACGTGGTTACACGGCCACCTGCCACTCCCACTGATTTATTAAAATACTCACAATTTAGAAATAAGCGATGGGTAGTTTTCTAAGAATGCGTTTATTAAGGTATGTTCCGGTTCTACCTTCTTGGGTGCTGGACCCTCTCCATGGTCCATGCACAAGGACAACAGTATAATACTGATGGACAACCATACAACCCCCAAAACACACCTTATAACGAACAAGGGCCCCAAAATCAACAAGGAACGTTGTACAACCAACAAAACCCACAAGGACCGTTGCAAAACCAACAAGGTTCATTGTACAACCAACAGGATCCATACAACAACCGACAAGATCTGTACAATAACAGACAAGACCCACAGTACAACCAACAAGGCAATCTATATGATCAAGGCTCTACATATGGCCAAAGACCACAATATAATCCACAGAATCCTCAAGGATTTTATAATAATGACCTAAGTAATGATATTCTTTATGATATTCATTGCCCAGAACACTGGGTTAGGTTTTACCAGTCATGCTATAGGTTTATCAAATCGCCACTACGACCATACGACGAGGCACGAAGAATCTGTAAAGTATGTACCTTACCTTGCCCAATGACTAACCCAAGCTAACGTCCCGTTTTCCAGACGTACGCGGTAGAATCAGGCGGTTCAGATCTGGTGTCAATTGGTAGTACAGAAGAACACGGTTTTCTGATCAACCAATTGAACACCCTGGACCCTCAACATCGCAGATGGTACATAGGAGCCCACCAACAGAACCCAGATTACTGGGTTAACGCCGACGGAAGCCCCTTAGTTAACATGGAAAACGCATTCCTTCCCGTCCCGCAACGCTACGGCAAAGATTTCCTTGCCTACAATTTCTCAGTAGAGCGCATGCATTGGGGTTTCCAACCAGTACGTGGTGACGAACCCCTCCTCTTCATTTGTGAAGCCAATATTAGAAGCATCCAGAAACTCGTTTCAGACGACCGCACCTATACATACGGTATTGAAATCACCAACCCGGATAGGATTCCCAGGGGACCCTATTTCATCAAACAACCAATTGACGCCACTTTTGACATGTCCAAACGAAAATTATACAACGACGTAAGTTTAAGTTGTCTGGCCGGTGGTTACCCAACGCCTACGTACGAGTGGTACCGAGAAGACTACGAAAACGATCGCCTAATCGCCAAGAAAATAGACCCTTTGAAGGACGGTCGTTACACCATCAGCGGCGGGATGCTAATTATCAATAACCCTCAGCAGAAACTAGACCACGCCACGTATCACTGCAAAGCCACGAATAAATTCGGCACGATCATTTCAGAAAGCGTCCAACTCAACTTCGGTTTTATTTTAGAATTCGTGTTGAAACGCTCGCCGGAATCGGGTGATCAGAATTGGGGGAAGTCAATATATTGCGATCCTCCTAATCACTTTCCGGCGGTGCGGTACTCATGGTCACGTGACTATTTTCCTAATTTCGTGGATGAGGATAAAAGGGTGTTTGTTTCCAATGACGGGGCTTTGTATTTTTCGGCTTTGGAGACGATAGATAAGGCCAATTACAGCTGCAGCGTCCAGTCTGAGTTCTCGGATTCGGGTAGAAACGGTCCGTTTTTCCCATTGATGGTCAATCCGCACTGTGAGTTAGAGTGGTTTTGAAGGCTTTTGATGATTGTAGCATTTTAGCAAACTATCAGCAGCTTAAATTTCCTAATAATTTCCCTAAAGCTTTTCCCGACTCGCCCATTGCTGGAAAAGAAGTTAGATTAGAGTGTATGGCTTTTGGATAGTAAGATTCTGGTATTGTGGTAGCGGTTGAGGTTGATTATTGTTTTGTAGTCCCGTCCCTAGTTACAATTGGACTAGGAGAGGCGCTCCTTTACCTAGGACTGCGAGGTTGTCTAGTTATAATAGAGTGCTAACCATTCCTCACGTCAAGGTGGAAGATCAAGGAGAGTACGTTTGCCGGGTCTACAACGACAGGTCAAGTACCGAAAATAGCCTGATACTAAATATTCAAGGTTTGAGTTTTCATTAAAAAAAAAAAACACCAACTACCGCGCTAATCTTCCAGCTGAACCCAACTTCACTATCCCACTTACTGATAGACACGTAGACAGCAAGAGTGAGTTGGTGTGGACGTGTGAAGCTTTTGGAATTCCAGACGTTAACTACACATGGTGGAAAAACGGCCGACAGTTGGGTACGTAAATCTACCAAAACGATACTCCCCTAATTTTGTCTGTTAAGTTATGGGCTATCTGGACTCAGAGGAACGCGGTAGAGTCAAAATTCAAGACAACGTTTTAACTATAAGCTACCTGGATCAAGAACGCGATCCTGGAATGTACCAGTGTAGAGCCTCAAATACTCTCAAAACTAAATACTCATCTGCCCAGTTACGAGTTTTAGCGTTTAAGCCTACTTTTAAGAAACATCCTCTAGAATCTGAAACTTACGCAGCCGACCAAGGGGAAGTGATAATTAAGTGTAATCCAGAGGCGGCCCCCAAACCTAAATTCATATGGAAGAAAGACGGGAATGTTATAGGTGAGACGAGTTGAAATGTCATTATTCTCACACAACAGCTACGCTGTCTTCTCACACTATACTGTGTAGTTGTGAGGATAACAATGTGCTTGTGTTAGAGTGAATTCGTGTATAATGTTGAGTTTTAAAGGGTCTGGAGGGCACAGACGCATTTTAGAAAACGGTAACTTGATTATTAAATCCGTATCCCGGGACGACGAAGGTGTATATACTTGTACTGCCAGTAATGAACTCGGAATTGATGAATCAAAGGGGCGTTTAATTGTTTTACGTAAGTTTACAAATGTGCGTGATCGGGTGTACAATTTCTCGCTTCAGGGGGACCACGCCTTGTTGAAAATTTGAACCCTCACATTGTTACCACGGTTGGTAGGTACTTTGAACTACGATGTCTAGTCGAAACTGAAGAAATGTTAGATATAGCGTATACATGGACGCATAATGGTATGAAAATAAGAGATATAGACGTGAAAAACTCGAATAACCGATTGGTAAGTGTATATGTACTTTTTGCACGCGATTAACTTTTCTTTAGAGGATAGACGGTGGGCACTTATCCATTGTAAATACTACGTTTACCGACGCCGGTGAATACGAGTGTGTTGTAAAATCCACGGTTGGTAAAATTTCGTCGAGGTCGGTGGTAGTAGTTGAAGGACCTCCGGGTCCTCCAGGTGGGGTCCAAATTACGAATATCCAAAAGAGTTCAGTCACTCTAAAATGGACAGATGGTGCCATACATGGTTCCCAAATTAATAGCTACAGTGTTAGCGGCCGAACTAACTGGAACCAGACTTGGATGAATATAAGTCACGGTATATATGCTCGTGAGATTGACAGATATACTGGTCAGAAAGAAGCGACCATTGAAAACGTTCTAACCCCTTGGTCCACGTACGAATTTCGTATATCCGCTTGGAATTCTTGGGGGATGGGTGCGTTCTCCGCTCCCAGTCCCCGTCATTCTACCCCACCTGATCGTCCTTACATTGCTCCATATAACATTGGTGGTGGCGGCGGCAAAATCGGGGATCTTACAATCACTTGGTCTCCTTTGAAACCCGACGAGCAGAATGGTCCGGGAATTTACTATAGGATATTCTGGAAGCAGAAAGATGTCGAGGTTGATTTCCAAAGTCTGGAATTAAAAGAGTTCGGCAACACTGGAATGGCAGTAGTGCATATATCCGCGGATAACTACTATACTGAGTATGTTGTGAAGGTTCAAGCGATTAATGATATCGGGCGAGGTCCTATTAGTCCCGAATTCGTTATATACTCGGCTGAGGATATGCCTCAAGCTGCACCTCAACTGGTAACAGCAAGGTCCTTCAACTCCACTGCGCTTAACGTCAGTTGGGTACCAATTGATCAATCACGGAAGAATCTGAGAGGCAAACTGATCGGTCACCGTGTAAGTAAACGGATCCCTAAAAGGGTAAGCAGATGGAGAATGATACGTTTTTAGGTCAAATACTGGAAGAAGGATTCAGAGGAGCAACAATCCGTGTATTATTTATCAAGGACGACGAGACCATGGGCTTTGATTGTAGGTCTGCAACCTGATACTTACTACTTTGTGAAAGTAATGGCGTACAACACGGCTGGCGAGGGTCCAGAGAGTGAACGCTTTTTAGGTCAGTTGTGGCTTTTAAGGTAATAGGGTTAATTATCTGCTTCGGTTTTAGAACGTACGTACAGAAAAGCCCCTCAGAAACCTCCTTCGTCGGTACACGTATTTGGTCTCAATCCTTCAACCGTCAAAGTTGTGTGGCGGTATGTGCAACCGTCACCCGAAGAAGAACCGCTTAAGGGTTATAAGGTATTGGTGTGTGTTGGAATGAGTTAGTTTTGACTTATTTTTTTAAGATTCGGGTGTGGGAGTTCGACCAAGATATAAGTACTGCGAATGATACTATAAAGTCTTTTGGTGGAAAGTTAGAGGCATATGTGGATAATCTTCAACCTGGAAAGACGTATAGGATGCGTGTGTTGGCCTTTTCTAATGGTGGAGACGGCCGGATGAGTTCTCCAGAAGTCAAATTTCGAATGGGTGCGTTGGGACACAATTAATTTATTGTACGGCTTTACTCTTCTTTCATGCTTATATTGTGATTGTTTGCAGGTCCTCTTTCATATTACAGAAGTGCTTGCGAAGAGTTAAAACCATTGTCTATAACAATAGTCATAGCATGTTTGCTTCATTATGTACTAACAACATGACATTTAACCTAATTTTTTTGTTATGTTTTTTTAATTTTGTATTATATTAGTGTCTCTAAAGCCGTTTATTTTTGGCATTGAGGCTTGAGATTTGAACTGTGCCTTAACATTAACAGGACTGCTGGTATCATTCTGTAAACGTACCTGTTTGTAATCAAAAATATGGTAGCAATAATTTTGTATGTGTTCAGGAGCATTTAATGTACATCATGAATCCGTCCAACAAGGGTTGTAATTTTTTTATCATATAGAAAATAGAGTATGAAATTATATTTTCTTTTTTAAATAAAGTTTTCGTAAAACGTGTCCGATTTTCCTTTGGCCGAAAAGCAATCCAACTTCGTTGCCATCAATAATTCCGGAGTGTTACGCGGAAAGAAAAACAATCTGGAGGGCAACATTTCGTTTAATATTCGATCAGTGTGCTAGATGGCGCCACCACTACTTTTATTGCAAGTAAATCTTGCTCTTTCAATAAAATTTGTCGTAAAATATCTCAATCTGAAGGTAAAACCAGTAAAATTTCAGTTTGTAAACGAAAAGTGATGTTGGCGTTGATTTGAAATGAGTCTCGCACACACAATCCACTTTTATTACTTTCCTTCATTTCGAAGGTGACTCGAACTTTCACCTTCTCTCATTGTTTATTCAAAACTATGAACCCAAACAAGAATTTGTTACCATGAAACTAGCTATTACTTCGTTCGCCATCCATGTATGTATCTTAATTAGTTGCAAAAATGGACGCAGCTTCATTTATGACGTCACAGGCGAGTTTAATTACGGCGAAAGTATTTTTCGTTTCGAATAAATACCTATCTAGTTTCGCGAAAATGGAACGAACATTTAATTGGGTTACTTCCAGTTTAAACTTTTCCTTTGCTTTTGACAGTTGCGTATGAACTGTCGTGACAAATGAGCATCGAATTAACTTCGGCCACATCTCCTATATTAAAAAAAGAGAAACGTGGCTCTGTCAAAATTAGTTTTTTTCCAATAGGATTAAGTCGACCGTATCGACGATTGGACCTACACAAGTTAATTAAGGTTGCTGAAAGCTATAAATCGTATTTAAAAGGAACGCTCTAGGAGCTTTTTGACCGCTCAAACAAAACTACTATTCCAATATAAATATAAAGCTCAAAACGAACTTTCTGTAATAAACTTAGAGCGGTGATTAGAGAAAGGTAATAACTCCTATGAAAAACGCTGACTGAGGTTAGGCGGTTTAAACCTGGATCTACGATTATATGCTGTAAAGACCCGAACATTCCAATAAAATTTACCCGTCGGGCGATTTCCTTTTTATTACACCACCTGGCCGTGATTAAGCCACTGCGCAATGTGAAGCCTCACCGTGTCTTTAGTCTCAGAAACATCACTAACAATTCGCAACGTTACACTACTTAAAAATAAAAGAAAACAGCCCTGGATTTGGGGCCCGAGCGTCCCTTTTACTGCTAGCCCACCTGTCAAAACGCAATTAAAATAATAATAATAGTAAGAGAGTAATAAAAGTATGTCTCTGTCGCTTAGTAACACGTCGGGACTGTGAAAATCGAACTGCCAGAAGATTCAAAATTAAAAAAAATACTTACAGCTTACTATTTGTCTACAATGTATCTATTAATTTTAATTAAAGCCTAACAAGTATGTCTAATTTTTTAGCTATAACGGTTTTGCAAAGTTGTGCAAGTTTTATGTGCTTTTTCCTCTTCCTCCCTCTCGTGCTTCTCATGCTCGGGCCTGCCCCCTCTTTTTTTTTTGTCATACACATCCCCGCCCGCCGCCGAAAACTAGGTGGATGCGCGGCTCGAGATTTTCGCTAAAATAAAGCGTTTCTGGTAAACAACAACAGCCCGGTAAATAGAAACCGAGCAAAGGAGTTAATAACAGCGTTTGTGCGCGAAATCAACAATTTTTATTTATTTGCATAAGCATAAGGCCTTGGAAGTGCGTGGGACGTAAGAGCGTACGCGATCAGCCAATTAAAACTTGAAGTCGTACGCAATGAGCAAATAAACCACCCCTCAAAAAGGGTAAGCATGCCTTATCAGTTTAGTGTTGTGCCGTCCTCGGTAGCGAAAGCATCGGAGCAGGCAACTTACTGACAGGGAGCGAAGGTACGATTTTACTGTTGAACTTTGTGATGTTTTATACATGTGTTTCGCAAACATTTTTCCAAACATAAACACGCAAAAGTAAACAGAAAAAAGTTGGAAAATAAATTGTACGAAAAAGTTGATGTTTCTTTTGGAAAAAAGTTTGCTGAAAATATAACTCGGAGATGTATCGACAACTGCGACTGTACGTTATGAATTATTTTGCACAGTGCAGTTGGAAAATTAGTGCGCGATTTTACGGAATTTTAGCGGAAAAATGCAGTTTTAGTAAATGCGGTAATAAAAAAATTATGCCGGAATTTTTGTGCCGCGAATACTTTTGCACTGCGAATATTCACACCCGTAAATTTGTCAGTAGGATATTTTTGAGATATTAGGACGAATTCTTTAAATTGTTGATCGATTTCATGTTTCTATCGTGAATATTTTCGCGTTATAAATATACGCGCACGAAAATGGAGCAGTCGTTAGGATGAAAAAAATTATTTTTTGTCGGAGATAAAAAATACCTGGAAAAATGTTTTTAGTTTTTATTATTGAAACGGAGAGAGAGTTTTACGTCTAAATATAAAATTAACCGGTATAATGCAAAAATAATTGCAAAGAGTTGTCTTTCCGTCTCATATTTACAAGACGTGAAACGAGAATGTTTATATACGCCTCTGCAATATATTCTGTTGATGACGAATATGCTTCAAACGTACGAGAAAATATTATTATTTGGTAAAGGTCGTCTTCCTGAATTCCATATATTTTCGTACCAAATATAACCAATTATATATAAATTAATATAACAAAGAATCTACAAAAAATTCCAAAAAGGACGTATTTCCTAATTACTGTATCAAACTCGTATTATGTATCGTTTTTCGACAAAAAGGATACGTTTTTCAAATAATTAAAACTACAAACAAGGCCCCTTCAGAACACAACACATTTTTAACACGGTCCCTTCAGAACACAACACATTTTTAATAATTTCAACCTGGTTTTTCAAGATAACTTTTGAAAAGTTAAAATTTTTAAAGAATTTGCCCGGTTTTTCCAAACGTACCCTTTTCAAAAAAGTCACCATTTCAAGGAAAATACACCGTTTTTTCAAACAAGAATACGGTTTGGACCAAACAAATTTCCCTTTTAAAAACATTTAAAATTAGGAATTTTACCTTGATTTCAAAGATTTTACACTGTTTAGAATTTCGTACTAATATGGCCCCTTCAGAACACAGCTACTTTTTAAGGAAAACACCCCGATTTTCAAGGATTAACAGAAAAGCAGAAAAATCGTGAAGACTCCCGTTTTTAAGATATATTTTAAAATTAACATTTTTTAAAGAATTTGCTCGGTTTTTCTATTGGGGGCTATTTCAGCGCACATATGAATACTGTTTCGTCCAATCGTCAGAATGTTATTACAGCATGTAAAAATAAATAAAATAAGATAATAATGATACATTAAGATGTAATTATTTAAGATCCCATTAGAAGAGTAAAAACATCTCCATGTTTATAAATTCCTTCAATTGATAAAGTTTTCCAATCATGTGCATAAATACCATATGGACCATTTGTTTCAGGTCTAAGATAAGGACTAGGAAAAGGTTTTACTTCTGTAGCTTTTTCCTCTTCTTCCTTATATATTCTCATATATCCTTTACGGATAAAGTAAAATAGATCGAGATATCTCATAGGATCTTTGAAACAATTTTTAAATTTAAAAATAACTCCTTCTTTCATTGGATAATTAAATTTAATTTCTATTTCATCATTGTGACTAACTTTTTGATTAAATATTTTTTCATATCTCTTTAAATTATAAAGTGTACCTAAAGTAATAAAACCTGAAAATATTTGTTGTTTGCCTTCGCTCGAAATAAGTTGGTCTAGATCTTTTTGTAATTCTTGTATAAAATGTTGTGATAATTTTTGATAGCATAATATAATGAATAAATTTAGTTTGTGTTTGTTTTCTCTGATAAAATCTTCAGATAATTTTTGATATTGTGATATTGCACTCCAATCAACTTTATTGGCAAAATCTTTTATAAAATCTTCAGATAATTTTTGATATTGTGATATTGCACTCCAATCGAGTACATTGTGAAACTCTCTAATAAATTCTTCAGATAATTTTTGACGGAATGATACACATTCCCAATCAACTTTTGATCTAAATTCTCTAATCAAATCTTCAGATAATTCTTTATTAGCAGAAACATAAAACCAATCATCGATTTCATGACCGTTGTTTCTCATATCATCTTCCGTCATTAAGTCAAGTTTTCTCCATTCTTTTTCTTTATTAAAATCACATAAATTACCGAATATACCTTCGACATCGGCTTCACTTGAATAACTTGAGTCAGAGTCAGTCATTTATTTAAAAAAAAATCATATGAAAATGATCACAAACGATTAATTAGTTTTATTATTTGATCGATAAGTCCACATTTAAATCCGAAAACTGTCAAGTCAAATTTATCAGATTTAACTAATGTATTCGAAATATCATCAAATTCATAATACATTTTATCTTTAAAGAAATATAAATTTCTATATCTGAATGCTCCGCTTATATTTGGAGGTATTCCAGCAAATAATTCTGAAATAAGGCCATTTTTCTTTGATCTAAACAGACACTCATCAAACTCAATGTACAAGACTTTATCATAAAATATATATGTTTTTCCAGAATAAGTTCTAAATATTGCATCAATTCTTTTTCCTTTTGGTATTCCTAAATTTTCAATAGATCGAGCATTATATCCACTTTTAACATTAAAACTTGGAAAATCAATTAAATAATATAAATTTTCAACAACTATTAAAACATCACCTGAAGGTCTTTGATAAATATGTGAAATTTCTTTAAAATCATCTGGCAAAAAATATAAATAATCTTTAATTAATTTCGGTTCTTTATCATAAGTCATGTCTTTTAAATTGACTAACCAAACATATTTCTTATAAAAAATATACATATGATGATTTGCAATTAAGAATGTATCAATTTCTTTATTAAAATCACATAAATTACCGAATATACCTTCGACATCGGCTTCACCTCTAGGTTGGCCTTCAGGGACGCTTTGCCTTACAGTAGGTTTAACTGTTGTTGTTGTTGGTATTAATTCATATTTTAATCGTTCGGGTCTTCCATATAAATATTGAATTGCCCACATATCGTCTTGAGTTAATTTATCAATATCACCTTTATAATAGGCGTACATAATTGAATTATTATTTGCAGAATGTTCAATACCTAATGTATGCCCGATTTCGTGTAATAATACTGTATAAAAATTAGTCTGACCGTCAGGTGTATTGTCTGATTCACCGAAATACCAATTTTCTGATTTATCAAAATGAATACCTAGACATTCATCATTATTTGGAAAGAAGTCATGTGCTAAAACATTACCTTTTCCATCAAAACTGCTAGAACATATTCCTTTTTGACACCGTGAATTATGATTATGTTGAAACAGTGTATTAGAAAATGAAATAAGTATGTCCGGTTTAACGCTATTGTAATTAAACTTTAAATTTGAAACAGATTCCCATTGATCAAAGGCTTTTTGTGCTAATTCTTTCATTTCGTTTGTAGCTAATGAAAAATACCATTTAACATTTGTTTTAGACCATTTGTTAGTATGAACTCTATAAGCAGTAGGATTATCTTTAACACCACATCTAGGTTTACTGATCAAAGCAAGTGTTTCTTGATTTAATGTTCCATCAGTTGGTAAATTATAGAATTCTTGAAACCTTATTAATGCTTCATTGGTTTCTGTTAATGAAGATCCATTACTCTCTGAATACCCAAATTGCTCAAAATAGTTAGTAATATTCATTTCCAAGAGACTACCTGATAAAGATGAAATACTGAGAAATAGTAAAAAATACTGGCAGACCGAAGACTGGCAGGGCCAGCCCAGAGGCAAAGCCGAAGTAATACATCTCATTTATTACAATAAGAATCATCGCCTACGGCTCTGGGCTGGCTGTGCCAGTCATTAATTACCGTTTAAGTGAACTTTTTTCTAGGTATTTCTCTCTGGGAAAATAATTAAAATTACTGACAAATTCCTCTTCACGTATATTTATTTCTTTTTCATTTATTTTATCAGCCTTATATAAATGCAATAACTGTCTATAAAATTTATAAATCAACTTATATTCTTCAATTCTTTCTGATATTTTTAATCTCTTATCTAATATTTCTATAACCCCTGCACCAAGAGATAAACAAACTAGTGGAGGAAGGGCTAACGAAGATAATCCCGATGCACTAAATAATAATTTACTAATAGATAACCGATTCCAATTTTATAAAAATATATGTAACTTTTTCTGTATACATACAAGCGTTTTTGTAGATATTTTTCCATTTATAACATACAAATATTCTGAATCAAAGATTCATCATGAAGGCATAGCCGAATATTGAAATAGCATTTCATTGAATTCGCCTTCGCCTCATGAGTGGCCTATGTCCACGAATTTTCTCTCATTGAAGCTACACGGTATCTGTTTAAAAGAATATAATATATCATAAAAATCTTTGCCTCTGTTTACATTAATTATTACGTATATACAGTAATAGCCACATAAAACAGAAGAATTCATTTGCAATTGTGTGCTGTTCCACGCAATATTTTTTCCGCTACTTAATAAATATGTTTTAATTTTTTCTGGTGGAGAAATACCAAAACTGTCAAAATATAAAATATTTCTTAAATATGGTTTGTTTACATAACATACCCAGTGTGAGCCGTAACAATTAGAGGGTTGAAAATTAATTATACCTGATTCATCTTTTCTAATTTTTTTTGGTAACATGTCAATTGCAAAAACACCTCGAAAATTTCGCGTAGCGTGCTGAGCACCAGTCAAAGACGCTTCATGATTTTTCTCATTTTTCATAATATCAGATATTTCTATATTACTTAACCCCCTTTTCCTATCAATTTTATTCCTTGTCCATATGTCTCCGACTTGTTCGGCTTCTTCGGCTTTGCCTCTGGGCTGGCGCTGCCAGTCTTCGTTTTTTTTTATTCTTTTTTAAACCATCTCCGAAGGCTTTTTGTGCTAATTTAGTACCTGCATATCCAGCTGCACCTAATCCCAATGCTTTGGCTACAGCTATTGCTGCAGGAATTAAAGCAGGTAAAAATCCACCTATCTGTGTTGGAGAAAATTTGATATCACAGTATTTCTTCTTGTCTTTTTTACATTTTTTAATTTCATCAATCTGTTTTTCTCTCAATTTAATAGTTTTATTAGCTTTTTCTGTTAAATCAAATCTTATATTACAATCTATTCTTTTATCTTTGCAACTTTGGAGTTTTTTTATTTGATTAGGTGATAAATATACTTTATAATCAGTCATTTATTTAATTAAAAAGAGCGTCCATGAAATGGACTAGTGCTCCGCGCGCACCAGTCAAAGACGCTTCGTGAGGCAGGCTACTTCATTTCCAAGTAAATCTTTTCATCTATGATATTCATATTTGCAATTCTTTGAGATTCAACTACAGCATATATATAGTAATTAACATTTTGATAATCTTTTAATGTCCAATTAACTTCTAGTTCAGAAGATTTTGTTTTACTAAATAAATTTTCATCATTTTCTTTTGTTACATCAAAAGCAACAACTAAATATCGGTTACAAAAATCTTTATAGCTAACACACGTACCTTCATCCAAATCTTTTTTATAATTACATGAAAGGAATGCGGCATACAAACGTTGTAAATCTTCATTATTCACCAGATATTCATAAGTAGGATGTTGGGTACCATTGATTTTAATATTTATTCTTTCTAAATTCATATTATCAAAAATCATCATTGTCTTGGTAAAATTATCATTTCGTTCAGCTCTAGAAAAAACTATAAAAACTCTAGATATTTTATTTTGATTATTTACAACGCGCCAGTTTCCACTTCCAGAAGACCACAAATTACTACGGTAACAGTTCAGTGCATTCCATCCATAAAGAAAGCTAGAATTGCTAACTAATAATGAAGATAATATTTTTTCAGTTTCTAGTGAGGGTTTTGCTATTGGGATCCACAAACTAATATCAGATATTTCATAATCATAATTTCCATCAACTTTAGCATGTAATATATTTTTCACTCGATTTTTACGTAATTCAATGCGAATTTTTCCATTCAAAACTTTGTTACAGTCTCGTACAAATCGGAAAATTTTAGATAAAGGAATAAATTTTGTAATAGTTTTTTCATCTTTTGTTAATAACCATCTCTCTAAATATCCTTTATTGAATGCAGAATTATTTGTGATTTTTGAAATAATAGTTTTTATATCAACATCTAAATCTTTAAATTTTTCAGATTTATTTTGCGCATCATATTTATATTGAGATGTATCTGCTGAATCTGCTGTGTCTGGATACCAACATAATTGTGATGCTGAAGTGTCAGACACATCTCCTGAAAATTCAATCAGATTTGAAATTAACGAAGCAACACCCACATAATTTGTTTCTTCTATTAATACCTCTTCATAGAATAGCCTCACATAGTCAAAATCATTGATTCCATTGTTTGATATAGTTGCATAATTATTTGGATCGTTTTTAATTTTAGATTTGACAAAAATGTAAGCACCTGATAAATGTTTCCATCCGCTTATGTTAGTTTCGAGCGTATACTGTTCAAGTTCTTTCACATTGACATTACTTTCTCTTATTTCATTGTAAGTATAACTTTTTGTTGATTCATCAATTACAGGCATTTCATCAATACGCCATAAATTGTCTACAACGTTTTCCATTTATTTAAATAAAAAGAAGGCTGATGGAACTGTCTTTTAGGAAACTTCAGCCTTCAGCAGATTTTTAATGATATCCTTTGATTTTTTAGTCAATCGATTCGGTTTGCCCATGAGGCCCTTTTTTATTCCATCACCTCGTAAATGTTCATTCAACGATTTTTCTTTCATTTTGTTTAGAACGGGATTTATAATTTCTTCTTTATATGTAGAAAATGGCGGTGATTTTACGTATGTAGACGCTATATTTTTAAGCCCTGAAGTTACACCTTGAATGATATCCTGTTTATTATTTTTCCAAAAAGGTTTTAGTATATTGCGATATAAGAAGCCTAATGCTGGTATAGCAAATTTTTTTATAGATTGAAAAATATTTCCACCTCTAATATCTCTGTGATATTTAAGACCAAACCCATATTGTTTCGGAAATAATTGTTTTCTATGAACGACAAGTACCATTTATTCTACAAGAAAGACCAGCAAGGCGTCCCCAAAGGGGACTACTGAATGTCTAGAACAAAATTTAAGCACTCTCCATTAAAATTTATCAATCGATTTAACTGATTTGTAACAGAAATGCGAATATGAAATATATAATCCGTACGATTAATTGGTAAATATTTTGGATGCGTTGGCTCAATATTAATTAAAGATCTAGGTGAAATATTTGGAGTAAAAGCGTATATAACATCACTTTTAAGATTGTTTTGATAACTAGATGAAATTAAGGAACAGTGAATCAAAATTTGATCAATATCTTTGGTGATATTACCAATTTTTGTTGCATAGTTTATTCCTTGTTTGTATATTTTTTTATCAAATCCTAAAAGCTCATGTATCTTTCTGTGGGAAAAGTCAATTTCATAATCTATGTCGCGTATAATTAGCATAAAACGATTAGTTGCATAATTTACATCAAAATAAAAAGGGGGTGTTTCAAACGTTCCAAAATATTCTTGGATATAATTATTTAATTCATTTTCATCGTACAGACCGTTTGGTAATTTTAATATTTTCCACTCAGATTCATTTCTAACATCTTCTTTCTTGATTTCGTTATTTTTGGCAGACATACGGGGCACTAGTCCCTTTAGGGACGACCTGTATTTTATTTCATTATTTTTATACTCTTCAGTAATGTTATCCCAACTATACCAGAGACTTGCTGTTTTTAAAGCAATTTCGCCTTTTAATCCGGATAAATTAATAGGATTTTCAGAATAACTTATTTCCAAATCATTTTCTTTAGATCTGATGTGTATAAGGCTCATTTATTAATTTAAAAAATAACTTGAAAACATTCTTTTGTAATCTGACTTTTTTATAAGTTTCATTTTAAGCAATTTATCAAGTATTTCTACGCATTCATTATATACTTCAATTGAATCATTTCCAGCATTTTTTGACGCAATTAATAGACCAAGACGTTCTACCATTTCATTCGGATCTGAAAAAATACTGCTTCCTGTTTGCTGTCTTTCATAGAAAGGAATTTTTCGAATATCTTCTAAAGCACGTTTATATTTTTTCAACTGTGAATACACATATTGTAAATTATCAATTTTTTCCTGTTCTTGTGATTTCTTTGCGTTTGTAATGTATGCATTTAATGATTTTAATTTAGTTGATATTTCGGGTATCGTTGTATCAATTTTTGCATTTCGATTTCTAATGTCTAACGATAATAAATGTGAAGGCTTTTCAAATTTAAATTGTTTTTCAATAATATCAAAATTTAAGTCTTTATTCGGATCTAAACTCAGAATCTTTGATTCTTCGTGAGGCTTCGCTGAACTTATTGAGGAAGTGGGTGAATTCGCTTCGCTCATGAGGGCTTCGCCTGCATTCGGTAATGATAATATATGATCCGATTCGCCTGCGGAGCCCCTTTCTGCATTCTTTGAAACATTTTTTGAATCCGCTTCGCTCATAAGAATTTGTTGCGTAAATTCGGGTGAAGCCCTCATGAGCGAAGCGAATTCAGTAATATTATCAAGTTTGTCAGTTATGGGCTTCTGTAGTTTTTTAATTTCTTCCTTTGTTAAATGTTCTTTAAATTGCTTTAAATGGATCCTGTTTTTTATTATTTTACGATTTTTTAAAATAGCGTCAATTATTTCAGCATGCGAAGCGTCCATTTTATGGACTAGTGCTTCGCGCGCACTAGTCCGCTTTGGGGACACTTTGCCAGGCTTTGTAGACGTTTTACTATCAGTGCTAGTCATTTATATATAGTGAAAAAAAATATTCCCGATGTTGTTTTTTATGCTCCCAAAAAAGTGCAAAACATTCCCCGTTTTCATTTCGACTACAATCCGATCTATTCTTACAGCATCTCTTTCACGACAGCTTATACCGTTTATAGGTATGTGTCTATCGAGGAGAATCATCGGCACGACCATGAATCCATTAACAGGTCCTTTGAGTATATATATTAATATATATACTCAAAGAACAGGTCATTCTTGTTCGATATTACTGTAAGTCATGAATAGATGGAAGAGTCCCAAAACCAAGAAATGTTTTGAGAATATTTGGCAGCACTCAGTTGTCCGTCAATCTTCGTGGGTCCTCAATCTCTATGGCCACTCGAGATCTCGCCAGTTCAGATTTAAGAACAACTGCATCCTCAATAAAAAAAGGCCCCGCTAGGGTTCGAACCAAAACCTTGTAATTATCTGTCTAACTCTTCACTAACTGAGCTATTTGGGTCTTGTGCATTCTAATATATTTAATCATCTATATAATCTTATCAAATTACACAATATTACGAAATAAAAAAAGTTGGATTCGCACTGGTGTCTTATTTAATCGGAATTCGAACACGCTGCGAAAGCGTGTGCACATGTTCAGAGCGCGACGCTTTAACTTTTGCGCTAACGCGGTTTAGCGATTAGCGTCCACAAAGCGGACTAGTTATTTTGTTTTAAATAAATAAATGGATTCTTTGCCTATTCATTTTATTAAAGCAGATGAAAAAGAATATTATAACATTAATGAATTAGCGCCAAAATGGCCTTTTATATTAATAATTATAGGACGAAGTGGTTCTGGTAAAACAAATACTGTTGTCAATCTTTTAAAATATTTATTTTTTGATACTTTTTATTTGTATGCAAAAGATTTAGAAGAACCGTATTATCAATTATTACAAAATGTATTTGATGATGAAAAAATTCGTGGACAATCGTACTTTTCATCAGATATAGAAGACATTGTCGATGTAGACGAACTAGATAGAGATAAACAAAATTTGATTGTTGTTGATGATTTCGTAACGGAAAAAGATCAAAAGAAACTGATAGATTTAGCTATACGCGGAAGAAAAATGAATGCTTCAATGATTTATATAACGCAGGATTGGTATAGAGTACCAAAATCAATTCGTTTACAATGTAATTATATTTCAATATTTCCTTCCTGTGATGGTAATGATATAAGTTTAATATTTAGAGAAAAGGGATTGGATAAGAAACTTAGGGAATATTATGAAAATAACATCAAAAGTTTTGATTGCTTAACTGTTGATTTTAAAACCCCTGAAATGAAATATAGGAAGAATTTTACGCCCATAAATGACATCTGAATACGTTCTTAGAAAGAATAGGAAAAAAGGAGGTAAATCAACAAGAGGGCCACCTGGTATAGGATTTAATCTAACAGAAAATGGTGATTATGATATTTCAGGACACAAATTAGTTAATGTAAAGCAACCAGAAAATCCTGGCGATGCTGTTAATTTACAATATTTAACGTCAGCGTCCACAAAGTGGAATAGTGCGCGCGAAGCACTAGTCCATGAAATGGACACTTTGCATGCTGCTGTGGATAAAGTCAACGATAATATGATTAAAAAAGATGATTCTCAAAGTATTCTAAAAATTGTTAAACCAGAGATGGATAATATGATAAAAAAAGATGATTCAGAAAGCGTTTTAAAAATTGTTAAACCGGAACTCAGTAATATGATTACAAAAGATTCATTGAATCTAACCGCTACAAGAAGATATATTGATATTGGTAATAGAAGATTAGTTAAAACAGCTAATGCAATTGATAAGTATGATGTTGTTAATAAAGGACAACTAGATGATACCTTAACCAATTATGGACATTATTCATTTTTACAGTTTGTAGGAAAAATTCGTTTTATTAAAGAAGTTGATGGACAAAAGACTGTTACTGTGCTTTTCCTTTATTTTGATGGTGAAAGATTTATTAGATTGCCAATGGATGTGGAAGTTGTAAAATTCTACTCAACGGCTAATTTGAAAGATTTGAATATCAGTAATAATAAAGGAACAATAGATGTTTCTAAACCATTTATTGTTAGAGAATCTGATCTTTTATCTTTTATGATAAAAAAAGAAAAAGTAAACACGGATGAAAATCTCGGTGGTTATAACCATAATAAACCTTATCTATTAAGTATTCCAATTTTCTTTTATATGTTAGTCAAGTTTTCTGTATAACGCCTTTGACCTACGCACAATCGCTTCGCAACTAGTCCACTGTGTGGACGCTCATGAAGGCTTCGCCTGAATTATTTACAAAATAAAATATGAAAAACAATATAGTAATCAATTTAAATGAAAATGGTATCTCTACTGTCTGTTGTATAGTAAATGGTGAAGAAATTCAACTTACTCTGACAGAATATGAAGAAGTTGAAATTTTACGAAAAATTGCTATTATATTATTAACAAAATTACCTTATAAAGAAATGAAAGAACCTCGGAAAGAACTTTTGAAAACATTTTTAAACTCTTTATAATTTTCATAATTATAAATGAATACTTATTGTGTTAAATGTAAAAAAAACACAGGTAACAAAAATATAGTTGTTAAAGAAGATAAAAAGGGTAAGAATTATTACTCATCAGTATGTCTTGCATGCGGTAAAAAGAAAAGTACATATAAAAGAATCGGCCTGCGGAGCCGTGGTCCCTTTCAGGGGCGCTCATGAATTAGAATCAAATAAATGGATTATTGTAAAATATGCAAAACGAAAACTAAATCCATTGGAGAACCAGAATTCGTGCGAAGCGCTCATGGCCGAAGGGAATTTATTGTAAAATATAAACGCTGGAGAAGAATATCAACTTGCAGAAATTGTCAATCAGTGAAAAATAATTTTTCAAAATCACCTGAAGATATTTTAATTATTGAATTATTCAAACCTGCTAGGAAAAACTATGAAACACGAGCATTCCAACACAAAGGTATTGATGATACTTGGCAAATAGATATTTATGTTTTCTATAGACCAAAAGGTAAATCAGAAGATCCAAGTTATAATTTAAGAACAAAAGAGGCAAAGCCTAAGACGAATGATTTTAATAAATTTAAAAAGATTAACAAGGGATTTATCTATATTCTAGTTGCTGAAGACACCTTTTCTAAATTTGTATGGGTAGAACGTTTAAAAACTAAATCAGGATTAGAAGTAGCTAATGCATTTGTAAAAATCATACAACAAGCGATTAAAGATAAACACAATCCACCAAAAAATCTACATGCTGATAAAGGAAAAGAGTTTTATAATAAAGATATGAGGATCGTTTTAAATAAATACAATATCAATCTTTACAGTACAGGAACAAAAAATAAAGCTTTCTTTGTTGAGAGGTTCAACCGTACTTTAGGAAATAAATTCAAGCCAATATTATATGACAGTTTTGATTGGATTTCACCACTTCCAAAAATTATAAAATCTTATAACAATTCTTATCATACTACTATTAAAATGAAACCAAAGGATGTAAATAAAGGAAATGAAAGAAAATTGTTAGAAACCGTATATATGATTACATTAACAAATAAAAAACCAAAATTTGAAGTTGGCGATAGAGTTAGATTATCAAATATGGTTGACGTATATCGTAACAAATTAAAAACAAATTGGACAGAAGAAATATTTACAGTTGTAGAAAAACGTGTATATAATGTTTGGATTTATTTTGTTTCTGATCTTAATGATGAAAAAATTAAAGAGGGTATATACGAAGCAGAAATGCAACTAACATTATTATAAGAATTATTGAAATAATACAAATAAAAATAAATATAATTTTTTTCTTTTCTTTTGTTAATTCAACAATCTTTAAGTTTGCCTTGATTAATAAATTCGCTGTATTCATTTATTAACTAGAGAAAGAGTGTTTGCTAAACGTCTTTTTGCTCGTTCTTTATTGTTATACCTAATAACAGGATTTTTATTCAGTAATGAGTTTATTTTTTCTTCATCATAACTATTTACATCTTTTAATTCTTGTTCCAATACATTAATTTTGTTCTCTTTATGCTCGATTTCTTCGTCCATCTTTTCTATTGTTTCAACTGCAGCATTTCCTAATTCTTTTAAAATTCTGTTTTCCATATACAGTTGATTAGATGCTTTAACTTTATTGCCAACAGATAAATTATTAAACTCAATGCAGTCTTTTTTTATTCTATTTTGAATAATTTTTACCTGATTTTTGTCTGCAACATCAATTAGTGCCATTATTTATTAGATAGGGAATTTATAGTCTTATTAAAATTTTTATCAAATTCTTCTTCAGCCTCTTTTGTACTGCCAGCTTTCAGGGACGCTTTGTAATCTGATTGGGATGTGTTTGATTTGTGTTTAGATTTAATTTGTTTCTGTTTTTTGTTATATTGTTCTATATTGTTTGATTTTTTGTTATGTTTAATTAATGTTTCACCAGTGAGAAATTTTATTTGATTCCTAATTGTATTTTCACCAATTTTATTCTGTTTAGCAAACTCTTTTAAGGTAATATTTTTAGAAGTAGGGTCTCCTTTTTGTGCTAAAAAATTTAATGCTAATTGTCTTGATCGCATATTATTTAAATTCTTCACTGACGGAATACTAGACTCTGTTAATGTGTAATCTTTTTTAATTATTATGTTTATCTTTTGTTTAGCTGACTGTTCCTTTTTGGTATTATGAGTCATTTATTATGAAATAATATCTTCCTAATAAATGGATAAAAAAGTTTGTAAAAACTGCAATACTGAAAAAGATTTGGACAATTTTTATCCAAATAAAAAAAGCAAAGGTGGTTATTCAACTTTGTGTAACATATGTTGGAATAAACAATATAGAGGTAAAAAAATATTATGCAAGTGCGGTAAATTAGTAGGAAAGCAATACTATCCAAAACATATCTTACTAGCATATTATAATCATTGATAAAGTTTAAGAGTTTTGAAAAAAATATTTTGCAAAAACTTTTTTGAATACAAGAAAACCTATTGGAGGTGAAATTGTGGATTACGAATTTCATGAAGATCCCGCTAGCGGTGAAACAGGCTGGTTATTTATTTGGAAAAACTTGGCCTGTACCCATAAAGCAAATTTTCTTAAAAAAGACAATACCCGAAAGGGGGAGCTTTTCAAAGAGAGCATGGTTAATCAATGCATGTATTAATTTATTGTAATTATTAGGGTTTTTAATGGTTTAATTTGAGGTGTTTTTTTACTTATTTAATGGATTTATTGGGTTTTTGTAATAAAAGTGTGGGATCCTTTAATTAGTATTTATTATGTACTCGCACATACTAAAAAGTTGATATTCACCCTATAAACAGGGGAAGATACTTGGATTCCAATAGCATACCTTCTACCTTATAAAATTAGGACTAAATCATTCAAGTATTTGCATTTTAAATAGACCTTTAAAAAACAAGGGTAATATGCTTAAAAAACAAAGTGTTCTGGGCGGGGCCTACTAGTATAAAATTCAAAACAGGGTAAAATCTTTGAAAAATGTTAATTTTAAAATATACATTAAAAACAGGGGAAAATTCTTAATTTTAAGTGTTTTTAAAAGGAGAATTTGTTTGGCCAAAATCATGTTCATTTTTGTTCTGAAGTAGCCCAACAGAAAAACAGGACAAAAGACGAATTTTAAGTGTTTTTTAAAAGGGGAATTTGTTTGTACGAAACCGTATTCACGTTTGATAAAACAGGATATATTTCTTAAAATTCGCTTCACTCATGAGGACTTTGTCCGAATTTTGACTTTTTTTTAAAAAAAGGGTGACTGAAAAACCGGGCAAATTCTTTAAAAATTTTATTTTTTCACAAGTTACTTTGAAAACCAGGCTAAAAGCATTAAAAATGTGTTGTGTTCTGAGGGGGCCTACTAGTACAAAATTCTAAACAGTATAAAATCTTTGAAAAATGTTCATTTTAAAATATACCTTTAAAAAACAAGACAAGACGGTGAATTCGGTTTGCTTATGAGGGCTTGTTCGAACTTGCATGGCCAAAACCGTATTCATATGTGTGCTGAAATGCCCCTAACAGAAAAAACAGGGTTAAAAGACGAATTTTAAGTGTTTTTAAATGGTAACTTTTCTTGGCCGAAACCGTATTCACGTTTGATAAAACAGGATATATTTCTTAAAATTCGCTTCACTCATGAGGACTTTGTCCGAATTTTGACTTTTTAAAAAAAGGGTGAGTTCGAAAACTTGGGCAAATTCTTTAAAAAATGTTAATTTTAAAATATATCTTAAAAACGGGAGTCTTCACGATTTTTCTGCTTTTCTGTTAATCCTTGAAAATCGGGGTGTTTTCCTTAAAAAGTAGCTGTGTTCTCAAGGGGCCATATTAGTACGAAATTCTAAACAGTGTAAAATCTTTGAAATCAACGTAAAATTCCTAATTTTAAATGTTTTTAAAAGGGAAATTTGTTTGGTCCAAACCGTATTCTTGTTTGAAAAAACGGTGTATTTTCCTTGAAATGGTGACTTTTTTGAAAAGGGTACGTTTGGAAAAACCGGGCAAATTCTTTAAAAATTTTAACTTTTCAAAAGTTATCTTGAAAAACCAGGTTGAAATTATTAAAAATGTGTTGTGTTCTGAAGGGCCGTGTTAAAAATGTGTTGTGTTCTGAAGGGGCCTTGTTTGTAGTATTAAATTCACGCAAGCAAGTTCCAATTTTGTAATGTATTGTCTGCGTTCTGGAATTGATAAATCGACAATATTACAACCGAATAATAATAATAATAGGCAAACTGGAATTTTCAGATTCTGATATTGATTTTTATATTTCCAGGTTCATACAGAATTATTAAATTCAATTGAAGTCAATACGTTTTAATACCGTAATCGGATAGATACAACCTAATAAATAAAACCTGATTGCAGAATTTATCTTTGGGTTTTCTGGAAGAATAAAAGAGATAATAAATTTGGCATTTAACGACTAACACAGTAGCCGCAAGGCTGAAACAGCCGTTTTATAAGTAAGTTCAGCGTTAGTTCCGACGTCCGACGGTAAGTATACACATGTTTTTGATATTTGATGTATTTTTTTGATATTGCGGTTGTTGTATGCGAAACACAAAGGAAGGTTTTTGTAAATCAGAAAATAAAGTAGTAAAATACTGCGGCGTTAGAGAGAATAAAATATTTTTTTAGACGGTAATAAATTCAAAAGGAGCTTTTATAACTTTGAAAGTATAAAGTACGTATTTTGGATAAGTTGTCAGAATTCAGTGATGTGAGTTAATGCGAAATCCAGGCTCAATCTGTCTGATGTTGACCGTTTCAGGCTTAAACGGATCTTTGTTGTGTTTTGTAAAGATATATTTCAAAGTAAAATGAACTTGGCGCTACTTAAAAAGAACGATGTTTAAGCAAATTAAGTCAATTTCAGAGAGATCTTAATAACGCAATTCCAGGGAGATCTAGTTGAGCGCTTTGAAAATGTCAATATTGAGGCAACTCATAATAGAGAGTATTCTGTATTTGGTTCATCTCGTTGTAGGCATTATTTGCCATTACTTCATAATAAAGTCGTTAATGTGAGCTCTGAAACACAATAACGTACTTTGTAAACAGAAATTCTTTAATTTTTGCGAGTTAATTAACTTGTTTTGTACAAAAAAATGAATCTTGTTTAGACAAAAGCGAGCCTCTTTTCCTTGCAAGGAAACAATAAAAAGAAAGTAAATAATCATTTAGCTTCAACTCATATTTAACGAAATATTTCACGTTGCGTAAAACATTTGCAGAATTTCATTTAAAGAATCGTTTAATAATGAAAGTGGGCTTCATTCTTTCGCTTCATATTTTTAATTTCGAACATGATTCCACTGATTTATACATTATTCTCAATTATCCTTACCGCTCGAATTCGCGATTTATTCAACATTGAGCACAAAATTTATTTGTCGAAATGTTGGTATGCGGCAAGAATCAACTTAAAAACGAACTGGAATGGTCTTAATTTGCTTATGCCGTCATGTATAAAAATATCCCGGATTTTCGAGGGCTTTATTAGGATTTTATCGCCACTCGAACATAATAAACAATACTCGAAATAATGTGATTAAAAATCGCACGGATTCTCGCAGATTTTC
The DNA here is from genome assembly GCF_036711695.1 of Zophobas morio. NCBI lineage: Eukaryota > Metazoa > Arthropoda > Insecta > Coleoptera > Tenebrionidae > Zophobas > Zophobas morio. The sequence goes on from NW_026972149.1 coordinate 10,976,131, forward strand.
AAACCGATGATTGGATTTAATTTTTACAGCAACTGCCGACGTTCACTGTGGCGATTACGGCCCAATTTACGCCTCACACATGACAACTTGGCGAATCAAAAATAACTTTCTCTTAATCAAATTTTATTACAACAATACGACCAAACCAAACGAAACCCAGTCGCGCATAGTTTTTCCTACAACTCGTTTATCAACACTCTAGCGCATAATTTTAACAATAATGTCAATATTTAGCGAGTAAGACTGCGATTTCGTGGGCCGACGGCAGAAATAGCGGCTGCAAGCGTCCAACATTTATTCAAATCTCGGATCGGGTTTGTTAATTAAGGCACATTTTTGAGCTTCGACTTGTCGCAGTGACCGTCGTTAGCGGTATCGGCTTACCGCTTACTAGTGACTGCGCCATTTATGAGTAATAAAACCCGGTATTTTCTGAAAGTGGGCACAGTGCTGCAATTATTATTAAAAAATGACGACAGGTTCGTCTTCACAATATATTCCGTTTCCTTTGAAGGTTTTTTAATTTGAAATTTGATGGTTTCTGGTGCTGCGACGTCTGCAAATACGTATTTATCCACAAAAGGACGGAAATTAATTAGAATTGAGGATTTTTATTATATTCGTTGATAAAGTTGTAAATTTGGGAACTGTGGTTGAGGATGGTCGAAATTTCTATCGGTTTCTGTGTGTCAATCGTTTGGATTTTTTTTTTATTTAGATTGATTTTGTGTAAGCGAGGGTTTGAATTTACGCGGCGGTGTGCCACACGTTTGAAAGTAAAAGTAATGTGGAGGTGCAAAATCATTGATTGAATTGTAAAGTGGTGACAGGGACAAGGGAGACGAGAGTGAGCATGTCATACAGAATAGATGAACGAGCATCTATCTGGAGCAAGAAAGTGGGCCAGTAGGAACAAGGGACTTGTTGTAGAGAAACAGTTTGGTAAGATGTGCTATGTCCATCTAGAGTTAATACGTAAGACTAAGATTGGAAACGTTGTCTTAGTTACGAATTAAATTAAATGAGCTATACAATGTAAAATTTGTTAGTGTCTCAAAAGCGAATCCCGCTATCCCACGCTTCCCAATTAATTAAATATCTTAAACAAGAAACAGTTTCCTTGGTGGTGTTGAGGTTTGCATTACTTCGTGGGGAAATCAAGCGAACACTCACTAATGACCTTTGCTTGTTAAGATTCACGCTGTGGGGGTAGTTATTCTATGCTAGTCTTGCCTTAACCATAATAATTACTATTCTCCGGTCATAGGAAAAAGTGTGCGCTGCGCGCACACTCAACGCATAATACCCTTTGATTGAAAAATCCGTCGAGAGTTGTTACGTTGGTTTGATTTGATGATTTCGGGAGTCGAGTACACTCATTTTAACGCAAGCACAAAAGTAACATCTCCTCAAATATTTAGTTACCTAAATAGATATTTGCATTTGATATCCAACCTAAATATTTACTTAGGTATCAAAATATTTAAATGAAAAACGTCACTTTTCCGCCGCATTCGCGGATAAATCTCTTAATATATAGGTCAGGGGTGCTTCCTCCGTTAATGTTTTATGCCGAGGGAAATTTTTCCCTCGAAAATAAACAAAAATGTTAAGACGCAACGAATACGCCGAGGGCCATCGATGAACGAATATCAAACCGAAGACATCTAAATTAATACAACATCAAGGTCGTTCCTAAATTAATTATAAGACGGAAAAACAATGAAACGATCCCAACGTCAATATGGAGGGTCTTAACACACGAATGGAATTGAAAGATGGAAAAATCACTTCCAATTTCATTTTAATTCTTCGAGTGTTGAGGTTTATAAGATGCCGACATAAACATAATCGCCTACGCTTCCTTTCATCAAATTACATTTAAACATAAGTAGTGTCTAGAGTCCCGTAAAACGACGACAGATTGGGTTACCGTTAATTAAAATTACGCAGATGATGATGACATAACGCGAAAGTAATGGAACCACGTTTAGATATCCATTCGCGCTTTACCACACCCCAACGCTGTAGCGCACCACAGAAACCGATAAAATTTCTATAGGTTGGGTCTTGATTCGAACGGTCAGTGTACAATTAGAAGCCACTTGTTATTATTATTATTATTATTATTATTGGTTATGTTGGCCAACAGGTGTGAACCCAATTACAGACCAACAATAAAATTGCAAACATAATCAACAGCTAATTAATTACTGCTTTACTCAGATAAGAATAGTTAAGCAATTCAAACGCAGGTATAATATTAAATTTATCTATTGTATGCAGAAAAACAAAGGGACAGGTAGAAAGAGAAATGGGAGAGCCAGAAAGAGGAGAAATATTATTATTTTTATCTAAATATATCAAAGGAATTCTGAAGTAGGTTATATTGATTACACATCTCATAAATAGGAGAGTATTTTTCTATATTAAGACGAGGTGTTCGCAGATAAAAACAGGGGTGAGAACGAGCAGACGATCTAGGAACGAAGAACGATAATTTGCTGAGAATATCAGAATTTATTAACTTTTTAAGAAAGATTAACAAAGCCTTTATTCGTCTTGTATTCAGATCCTCCAACTCAAATCTTGAAAGAAGTGCCGAATGAGGAGATCCTCTGGCTGGGTAAACACCATCCTCCCTATATGCCAAGTATTTTAGAAAACGACGCTGAACTTTTTCCACTGCCTGGATATGACATTGTGTAAACGGTGACCATACTATACTAGCATACTCCAGCTTCGATCGAACATAAGCAAAATATAAAACTCGCATGCAACCAATGTCCTTAAAATTCCTGCTGCATCTAATAATAAAGCCTAGTGACTTTAGGGCTTTTGAACACATGTTGCTAATATGATTCTCAAATGTCAATTTGGAATTAAAGAAGACTCCTAAATCATAATGTGTCTCCACTCTGGTTATAAGTGAATTGCTTAAGCTATAATTAAACATTATTTGCATGCTTTTATTAGTGATGGACAAGATTTTGCATTTACTGTAATTTACAGGAAGGAAATGGGAAGAACTATAGCTTAGAAAAATATCAAGATCATTCTGCAAAATAATACAATCTTCAACTGATGTAATTTGTCTGTAAATTTTTAAGTCATCAGCATAAATTAAAACATTTGACTTAATGTTCTTAACGATATCATTGATGTATATGACAAACAACAGAGGTCCCAATACTGAGCCTTGAGGCACACCAGAGGGTACAACAGTAATTATCGACTCATGACCTTGATATTTGACACGCTGTAATCTACTACACAAATAAGAACCAATTAGCTTAATGAGAGAATCAGAAAAGCCAAAGTTACACAATTTTGCTAACAGGATATTATGATTAAGTTTGTCAAAAGCTTTAGAATAATCGGTGTAAACTACATCAACCTGAAGTTTCGCATCAAGTTGGTCAGCTGCAAACTGCGTAAAAGCACACAAATTTGTAACAGTAGACCGGCCAATGACAAATCCATGCTGAGAATCACTAATTAAACTGCGAATATTGAAAAAGAAAGATTTATGCAACACCGTTTCAAAGATCTTGGCGAAGTTACATATCAAAGATATAGGTCTGTAATTTTCCACAGCAGTTCGTTCGCCACATTTAAATACGGGAGAAATTATGGACAATTTCCATACATCAGGGAAAGTGCACGTCTTTAAGATTAGATTAAATAATATGGAAAGAGGATAAGCCAACACAGCTGGACAATCTGACAATAAGAAAGCAGGAATATTGTCATGACCCGATGTATTATTCGCTTTTATTTGCTTAAGAGCACAAAGGACCTCGGATTCAGAAATAGATGTTAAGTTGAAACTTGTGTTTGAAGCTCCGTCAAGAAAATTATCAATATTATCAATATTACAAGTATTATAGTTGCTAGAAAAATGTTCTGCAAAGGCATTAACGATGTCAACAGGTTTTGTTAATAACTTATCAGAGTACATCATCTGCGAAGGAATGGCATTAGAACTATTTAAATTATTAACGTAAGACCAAAACCTGCGAGGTTCAAACTTGATTTTAGCTTCAAGATTAGATGTGTAGTTGACAAAAGCAGCTTTTATATCCCGTTTAAGTTCAGATCTAACTCTTTTAAAACGACTATATGTTCCCACACTTTTCCTTAATCTGAAATTACGAAGCAGCCTCCATTTAAGTTTTAAATTGCTGATGATTGCAGCCGTGAACCAAGGAGGAAAAGATGATTTCCGTAAGCGATGGGTTTTCGGAACATGCAATTCAAGTGCCATGTTAATCTGATCATAAAAAAGAGAGCAAGCCTGATTGACATCATTAATGTTATTAAGGAACTCCCAATTGGAATCTGTCAAATATTTATATAAACCAGGATAATCAGCTCTTCGAAAATTCCACTGTTTATGAGCAGATCTATTATTATTTATGGATTTCTGTCTTGGTTTCTGCCGCTTTATAGTGATCAAAAGGGATGGGTGATGAAGATCCTCATTAACCAGAGAATCAGAAACCTTTTCAACTAAACAGTGGAATCCTGAAATCACTAAATCGAGACACCGCCCATTAGCATTGATGATATTGTTAAACTGTCGGTAATCACAAAAATACAAAAAGTTATATAAAGATGACAGAGGACTATTACCCGTTACAAAACCAGATGAACTGTATTGATAATTAGAAATATTAAAATCCCCAATTAGGAGAACTCGCTGATTATATAATTCAGTTGTGGCAGAGATTAAATGAAATAACAATTCATATTCCTCGACATTGGCTTTAGGTTGTATGTAAATTACGAAAATATAGATAGTGAAACTGGCTGCAGAACATTTGACACAAACTAAATCCGTGAGACTGTAAATCTATCTGAGATACTGTATATTCACAAGTAGCAGCTAACAGGACGCCTCCCCTTTTTGAAACATTCATTTTTTCAAAGTTCCTATCAGATCTAATAACTTGGAAATGATCTGGACAAAATTCAGAGTCAAAAATCGAAGAGCTAAGCCAAGTCTCCGTAATGCAGACAAAATCAAAATCACAACAAATCATTGAATTACGTAAGTCAGCCAGTTTGGAATTTAAACCTCTAGCATTTTGATAGTAAACTAGAATATTAGGAGAGCGAGTATGAGAAGAAGAATATACAGATACTGATCGTGTAGAAGAAGTCAGGGAAGCGTTGATGTTAATGTGTGAAGCTAAGCTTTCCCAGGAAGAACTTAAATCCTGATTTGTTGTGAAGAAGAAAGGTACATCCTCGGATAATATGGAAGTTGATTGCTATGCCGATAGTCGAAAGAGATCTTGTTTTATTTTGTTGATGGCCGTGTTAAATGCATGACAACTATCGCGGTCCCATGCAGCATGATCGGTATTAATAAGCTCAGAAGTACCAGTACCTTTTATGTTTTTACAATTAATACAGCAAAGAGTCTCTGCTTTACACTCACTTAACTCATGCTTATCAGTACAACGAGGACAACATAAATTATTTTTGCAGTATTTAGACGAATGATTGAAACCATTGCACTTAAAACAGCGGGAAATATCGATACCACAAAAAATTGAACAGCTATTTAAACCAATTAAGCAATGACCAATGCTAACCGCTTTTTTATAAGTGGGAATATCTACTTCGATAACTGCTTGGAAGCGATCAGACTTATTTTTTACAGGAGAGTATTTTAATAACTTGGATTCGTTACTGTTATCAAAGATAAATTCATTCTGTTTAGTCAAATAATTTATAACACTGTCTTTATCAACATCATCAGATAAACCAGCTATTCTAATTCGAGGACGCAGCGTTTTAATTTCGCGAATATCATAGGCAGAAGAAAGTTTATTTTTCGCTAATTGTGTAAATCGCTTAACATCATCACAACCTAGTAGCACACAGCCATCTTTAAGGTTCTTCACTTTACCAATGTTAACCGAAGATTCAACAGGGTCCACGCTAGTCATAATATCAGACTTAGTTTTGTTAACTGTTTGAGTCTTATCCTTTGGTTTGATAATAACAGTTTGCTGAGAATTTTTAGCGATAGCCTCAGCATAAGACGTTTTAGTGGTCAGATCAATTGACCAGTAAAGTGAATGACGCGCGAAATTTGAACTCAGTTCATAACACGAGACCCGAATTTCAGTTACCCGTGTAATCTTTATGGGTGAAATCGAGGCGTCATTTTAACGCTTAAATTCTACCATTAAAGTAATTTTCTTATATATACCACTACTTGTACCATTAAGACTGATATTTTTACTGTTGATCTTGATACCAAACACGAACGGAACCGGTGGTATTTAATAAATATTTGAATTCAACTTTTACCACTACATTTGCCTCGAACGTATGTCGCACAGTGGTTCATATTGCCATTGACTTCCCCCTCCACATAAATGGCTTTGATTTTCACATGCTAGAGATCACTAGAGATACGGCTGTGAATACATAAAGGAGATCTCATATTGCAAATGTTTTCAATCAATTGCCAAATTTTGATTTAAGAATCATCATCAATCCCAAGCTTTTTTCTTTTCACACTTTTTGGTAGAAAATGAAAAACTTTGCATTTGTGATTAAACCTTTCATGTACAAGTAAAAATCACTTTCATTTTAGTACGAATTGGGTCTGTAACACCCATTTAAAAAAAATCACAATTTAAAGACCAATTTATTTCAAAACAAAAAAAAATATTCTACAATAAAAAATTGCACCGCCTAATGCAAAATCTGATTCACTTTTGGTGAAAAACTGACCCACAAACTGTTATATTGATGGGGCATTTAAATAGTCCTCGGATACTAATAGTTCTTCGACACTGTGAAGCAGATTTTCTTCAGATCTTTCTGGTTCAGGGCCCAATAGCCAAAGCAGTGCTTCGCTCCCATCAGTTTGTCGTAAGCTTTTATAAAGTTGTACCTCAACATTAGCTGTTTTTAGGTTGACTTGGGGATTAAAAGAATTTTCAGAGATCACAGCTCTGACCTCGGCTGATTAACTTTTCTTCAGATGTACGTCCCAAGAACGCAAATTATTGGTCCAAAATACATTATAACGCCCGTGTAGGGCAGGTGTAGCCATATGGTGACACACAAATGCACCTCTTGTGGTTTCACATGTTGCCTCTCTTAAGGAATATCTATGCAAAATAAAACAAAATACCTCATAATTGTACTTGATACAGAATTTATCAATATACATTAACTTACCATTGGCTATTTCGCAGTATACCAAGTGACTTTCACTGCATTATTTGACTGCAAAGAATTTTCTCCGTTCACAATGCATTTCCGATCGTCAACAAAAAAAAAACTGGTAATTGCCTTTATTGTTAACACATGTCTTTCTGTCATTATTAATAACAAATACAATAAAACCAGTCCACAGACATATACAACCTAATGTGAACCAATATCACAGAACTAATATATCATCCAAAAATTGTGATTATGATTGTTTGTTGTGACGAAAATACGAAATCAACTGTCATATTTTGGGGATTTTCACGATCTAAACGTCACTAGCCCTCCAAAATATTCGCGTTCCTTTTCTGTTCGGCGTGTTTCTGGATTTTCCGTTTCACTCATGCGCAAGTCATTAGAAACGATGTACGTTACTTTGATGAACAACGTTGTTTTTAATTTGCGATATTTCTTTAACACAAGCTTTTTATATAGTTAAACCTTTAGTAACAGGAAGATAATTGTACAGTTTTTATCGCTTGTAGCATGAACTAGTTAAGATTTCTACCTGTGCGGTGTATTTTGTCTGTAAAATCAAGCTCCCATAAGAAACCCATAGTAGAATTTTTGAATTATGAACTGCCGCGCATTCTAAATTCTAACCTTACTTTACTGGTCAATAGGTGTTAAATTATTTTCAGTAACTGGACGAGAATGTGAATCTTTGGTTAATTTTACGACTTCATTGCGTAGTTGAGAATTCTCCAAGCATAGATTACGAATTTCTGTTTGTAAAATATCAATTTTATCCACGAAAGGCTGCAATTCACTTTTAACAATGCCTGCCACTAATTCTCTAAACTGGTCAGTGGAGAGGTACCAACCTTGCCTATCCAAAGAAACTGTATTACCAGATTTAATGCAAACTCCAGAGATCACACCAGGTTTCGATTTACAAGATGTACAACAAAAGCTAGTAAGGAGTCCTGCATCCTGCATATTATCAAATGCAGTATCTGATACACCAGCGCATGAAACGTGATAATTATGGGAACAATCTTTACAGGAGATGTAATTATCCGTACGTCCGATTGTACGCAAACATTTATGACACTTGACCGCCATTAGGTGATAATTTGCAAATAGCCAAATATAAAGCAACAACTAGAAAAATAAAGAAAACACCGCCTCCACAAGGGAGGCAGTGAAAAACACAAATCAGCGCCTATCTACTATGCAGAATGTAAAAACAAGTGATTAAAATATACTACTAGGTCACTGCAGATAATAAACCTGACAATTTTCGCTAATTTACCACAAACCCTTTAACTTATGGATGCACTAATCCCCCAAGAGGATCAGACCTTTCATTCTTGTACAATGAACCAAAAATTTAGAATAGTTTCACTGAAAAACCACTATAAAACCAATCAATTACGACGAGCTCACAGCACACACCACAGCACCGTCACATGGGATCAGTATTGTGAGACAAACGTAGACGTGGATAAGACGTCTAGAACGTAACAAAATACAAATTTGCCGTTCTTGTTCGTAGGCGTTCATTATTGCCGGTCATAAACAATTTATTCGCCACTTCATCTTTTTATGTTCCAGTTCTTCGATTTGTCTTTGCTGGCATGCGATACGACGACCGCAATAAAAATCATAAGAATTTATGTATTTTATTTATTAAAACAATACTGTGTCGTCGAATTTACGGTTTTATTTATTTTCTTTGTAAGTGATGTCGAAATTGGCGCAGCAAGTAGCAAGTTGGTATCAATTAAGAATGCGAAAACACCCAGGGTGGTTAAAGAGAGTTGAGAAACTTTTCTCTTTGAGGGCAAAAACAGAATTTCTGATGGTCGGTACGTGGAGCCTATGGTAGAATTTACAAGGCGTTTTTTTTTCTCTTTTATTCATAAGTGATGTCGAAAATTGGTGTAGAGTTTATGGCAATTAAGAATGCGAAAATACCCAGGGTGGTTAAAGAGAGTGTAAAAACTTTGCTCCTTGAGCACAAAAGTTATTTAAATTATAATAAGGGAAGGTGGTTTCTTTGGCTTTCCACATTGGAAAATTAGTTTTTCCTCAAAGTAACTTTTGGTGAAACTAAAGCAGAAGTTGCAAATTTAATTCTGAATGAAGTTAATGGTCTGTATCTCGAAAAGTGAATGTTAAATTTTGTATCGCATAATATTTTCAATGAGAAACATTTCAAATACCATTACACCCAATTAAAAAGCCTAAATTTTATAGAAAGTTTCCTTCAAGTTAAAATTAAACTACATTTTCATATTGTTCACAAAAGGTTTTCCTAAAATTTTAATTGAGTTTAAGATAATTCGCCGGCGGGAAGAGGCGGATCGAAAGCGCAAAGTGAGATGGCTGAGTGACATCTGGTTAAAACTGTTGATACATGCAGATGTACAGGTAGACGCAAACATCAAATAATTAGCCCGTTAATAACGCAAAGTGTATTAGTATGAAAAGCACGAACGCTGCGTAATTTATTCATAAATTTAAAACTCGCCCCTTTAAATTTAATCACTCAGACAGTTCACTATAAAACGCTCCAACAAATAAAAAATTTATACCGAAGAAAAGTTCCACTTATCGCCCTCTCAAAGCGAACTGTGTATCTTTGCTCCAATTTAAACGCATTTTTAACCTAACGCCGATTCATCCGTTCTGGAAGCCGATGACATATATTTTTTATGATCAAGGGCAAGTTATTTGCGGACGATCGCAATATTTTTAGAACCTATCTTATGTCGGACAGCGGCGGTGTTTGCAATTTTAACTCCGAAAATACGTATCTTTGCGTATCGGGATCTATCTGTCACGAGTTTCTCTGCGCCAGATGATTTGCGACTAAATGGGTTTCGAGTAATTTTAAAAGCGCCGTCCGAGTTCTAACAGCCAAATTTGCAAGTTGTCACGGGTAAAAACTATTCTCATTAATTCAGAAATAGGTAGAAAAGAGACGCGAAAATTTAAGCCGGGTCGCTTTAAAAAGTCGCCTCTGCAATATGGTCGGTCTGCTGTGCTTGTGGGACCGTCGAAGAAAACTTCAGAAAAATGCTCGCGGGAACAAGTACATTAACCGCCGAGGGTTTATTTTTAATAATAGAACATCGACGTAACTCTTCGTTTAATTGCGCGCGGTAAGAAAAAGGAGGACGGAAAACGTCGGGAAATCGACAAACCTGGTCGAGGGTGAAAAAACGGGGAGAAGCCTTTGCCGTGTCGCAATGAATTAATTTTAATTGTTTAAAAACGTCCGTAAAGTCTAGTCGACGCGTTACGCGGGACCGTTGCGGACTTTTTGGCGATTAAGTTCTTTTTATTTTTGCGCTCTTGAAAAAAAAAAAATTCAAGTCCTGGGTAAATGCTCCGTTAATCTCAACGGATTAGCCGAGCCCGAGTGTTTTTATAGTATTATGGTTATTCATGACAAAATTTTCTTAACTGAGAAAGTGCGAAAGATAAAGCGGTGACCCCTGGAATACGCCGATAACTCGGTGTTGGTACCCTCTTGTCTCTTGTGTATTCTTTTTCAGTTTATAAGCTTGTAATAGTTGAGATAAAAAATGACGTATCGCGTATTAGGAGTTGATATATACGTAGAAAGGAATGTAATTTATTTAAAATGATGTATGTTCCTTTCAGGAATAGGATTTAACAAAGAAGAGATATTATTTGGTTTTGACAGTGTCGATTTTACCGAATCTAAATGTAGCGGTAAGTATGTATTCGGTAAGAATGTGCGCGAGACGTCTAAAGATAGTATTCAGAAATTGGTACGTCTGCGGATGAAAGGGTTTGCCAGAAGGAATAGAATTTGATTATAATGTGTGATTGTGTTCGGTAGGCAGAGGCAGGAGATTAATTAAATTTTTAATATGCGGTATAGATGTGGGTTTGTGTGTGTATGTGTAAGTAAGAGGATGGAGGATGAGGATCTGTGGGTTGTAGAAAGAACGCTTTCGTTTGCGAGATGTCAGATACATTACCTAGGAGCGCACACACATTAGAGTTGCGTCGCGAGCGTTATGCGAGGAATGCAATATTTGAGCGGCGTATCGCAATTCGCAAAGGGAGGAAGGCGGCAGTTCGCCTTAATATTAATTCTGGTTGGTAAATTTGAATGTGGGGGCGAATCCTTTGTGCTTGCGATGCGTTTTTTGAAGATTCGTCAAGTTCGGTTGCGACGAAGTTTCGGGGTGGTTGGTTCCGCAGTCGTGCCCGTAGGCAATAGGGTCGGAGTTGCGCCTCCGGGGTTGTCTGTGTGCCGTGTGCGGTGGTGGTGTGTGCTGGCGGCGGTAGCCCGAATCGGCATACCCGGGAGAGGCGCGCGCACCGGCGGGGTATCGATCCTCTTTCGATGCGGAGTCGACCTGCTGAGCACGGTCAGAGCACCGAGCGGAGTCCGTAAATCGAGTGTTGGCGAGGTGTTGCAGCTGGTGTGCTTGCCTCGTCTAGGTCCTCTGAAATGGCCAGTGTGGTTCCGCGAGTGACGTCCGTCGAGCTCAGCTAGTAGCGGTGGTCGCTGGTGGGACGGTGGGCGTGTGTCTTCAAGACGCCCGGACGCCGACACTCCGGGGCATGACGGCCAAGTCCGGAGGATTGTCGCCGAAGACATGAGCAGCCCCACATCGAGTTAGGATGGTCCGGAGCGAGCAAGCGCTGGCGCTGCTGGCCACAGCCTTCCTGCTCTTCATCATGCCTCCAGGTAAACTTAACCCTTCTTTATTAACGTCGGTCGGTCGGTCGACTCATTCCGAATCTTAAGGATGGATTCTTCGGACGTCTACCTGAACGATACGCGCGCGATACTTCCTCCTCATTGTCGCGTGTTTTATGCAGAGCCTCATCTCATATTCATGAAATGTGAATTTACCTTCGAACAGTTTTTAACTCAATCCCCTTTATGTACCTAACTCAAACATTCCGTCTACCTACTCGGCTGTCATTCGCAAGCACATTTCGATTCAAATCACAAACACATTTCGATATTACGTTAGGCTATTAGGATAATAAATGGCACTTTTGCCGCCTCCCCACGAACTACCGGATTATCTACTAAATTTGATGCATTGCGAACATCAGACGCATCTGATACGCTCGTCGGATGTATGAAGAAGAATAATTAATAGTCGGTTGGTTGGTTCGTCGTCGGAAGGCATAGGAGGCATTAGAACAGAAGAAGATTGGCATGTGTCACGTACCGTTTAAATCACTTTCAACGTTTTCAGATCGATATAATCCCACAATCCCCGTTCATGTAGGTCATACCCCACATTTTAACGTCGCTCATTTTTCGCAGGCACTCACTCACCAAAAAAGGGGGAACTTGGCAAAAACTTCTAAAACGACGCTATTGATAAATTCGTCAACGTCGCGATTATGCCTTGAGAAACTTTAAGCCCGACTGTGCTATACGGAGTTAATTAGGGTTGACGTGATGGGATGGAATGAGAAAGTCGCAGTTTAAATATTGTTCTTTGGTCTTGGGTTTTATTAAAGTCGACTTCACTATTAGAAGAAACTTTTCGATCTTCGGCTTTATGCGTCGTCGTAAATAAACGAAATCGCAGCCGGAGTTTTCGTTGATTTCGTTGCAGGCCGCGTAAACTCTGCCAATTATTTATGATTAACGACGTGCTTCTGTTTCTCTCATAAAACTCCTTTTCGTGACTATGTTTCGATACGAATCCGACTTAATTACAAGAGAATTTACTGTTATTGATTTTATCATTTAGATAGAATTTTGCGAGAGTTCGTACTAACAACTAACAAGGCACTCGAAATGGTTCCAGGTTCGCAGCAGGGGCAGCACGAAAAGCGGCTACTAAACAACTTGTTGGGGCCCTATAACGTCTTGGAGAGACCCGTAGCCAACGAGTCAGAACCTCTTGAAGTCAAGTTCGGCCTAACTTTGCAGCAAATCATTGATGTGGTCAGTATATTCGATTTTTTTTCCTTCCTCGCTAGCGATAATTTAAGAATAGGGTGCGAGAAAGTAAATGTAGAGAGACAGGAAATAAAGGAAGGGCGACACAATTAGTTGATAAGACGACATGAGGTATTGTTAATGGTTTCTCTCTTGTTTGGGGGTGAATGCTGTCTTATCGACGTATGTCGAGCCCGGATGGGTGCGATAGGACCTGTTCGGATGTAAATATGAATATCGGTCGATATCTGTTGCCGTTGTTGACGATAACCGATTAATTTGTAATAGTAGTCGTATACCTCTAACACGTAACAAGTAAAATACTCCACCAGAGAGGGTTCAATATAAGATACTGCCTTGTTGTTTTATTATTGTTTTCCCTTGTGTAGGACGAAAAGAATCAGATTCTCACGACAAACGCGTGGTTGAATTTGGTAAGTGCCATGTGGTCCAGCCGGCCTCTCGCAATGTTATACAAGCAGAGCGAACACTAGGTGCCCATGACTAGTGTCCGTCTCTGGGCTATGTGGCTATGGACGTATATAGCTCCCACGACGGCGATGTTAACGATCTTTCGGTTGATCGCGTTGCAGATCGCCGAATCATCGAATCCGACTGACCGACTCCTCCCTCCGAAAGTCTTTTAACATCTCCGAGCGCTGCCGGTCGTGCCTCTGGTGTTTGTTTCATAGCCGGTCCAAAAACGCCACGATGCGCGATCGGTGCGTGCGATGCATGCCTTGTTATGTGACTAACTACCGATGTTTCCCTTTTATTGTTTTACCATAGGACGAGAAGAATCAACTCCTAATAACAAATATTTGGCTTTCTTTGGTAAGTGAAAACCAATTAAATAACTAAACATATCTACACACACGGCAGTTGGTTGGTTATGTTCAGTCTGTTTTCAATCTTCTTTCATTCCTTCTAGCTGGTCGAACCCACCCGAATGATGGTGTGCTCTCCTATCTGTATATATCGAGCTATAGTAATTATTGTATTGCTGTGTCTCACGCCGGTCCTTATTGGTCCTTCTAGCTGCGTATGCCAGTATGCCTCCTGTAAAGTTGACTTAGTTGTTGCAGCATTGCCCGGTCCAGTAAAGTTAAGTACCAGTCCAACCAGTACCAGCCCAGAACCAGTGTCTTGAGTGTCACGGTTGCGTGCGGAATTGGACTCCAGTCCCTTTTGCCTGCGGTCGTTGCTGTCGAAGCCACCGACAAACACCGACCCTATTCCTATATAATTATATATCGGCAAAACGGTCATGTCATCGGTGTCGAGACAACGACAGCTTCGACCGTTACGGTCCGAGTAGCGATAGCGTAGTCGTAGCCGTAGCCGAGACCTGTAACTAGCGACATTCACAGAACAGAGACGGCGTCGACGTGCGTTCCAGTCGACGCTGTATATATATATTCACATAAGTGTATACTATGTTTTGTTTTTTGTATTCGAAGCTGAGATCGTTTATTATATGAGTAAATCCACTCAACAGAGTTCGTATGTTACTATGGTCTACTGCCGTGTGTGTGACATATCTTAAACTACATAATATAACTATGCTTTTTAACTAATCAATCGGTTTTTATTCTTATTATTATGATTATTATCATTATTAGATCTAGATGCGATTTCTTTCATTTTGTTTATAGCGAGTCTAGATAAAGTTTAGTTAGAAATTTTCAGTTAGATTTCATTTTTGATTAATTCATTATTCGATTCTTCTGGGGCGCTTTCCTTCTCAATCCGATCCCCGTCATGTTGTCGTCCAACCACCTAGACGGATCCTTTCGCATTCAGAAGAAGTTCGGGATCGTTTTGAGTTAGTTTTGACTATATCTCCAGAAAACTAAACACCTTTGGTTACAATAAACTGAAACATTTCTGTAAAATTATACACTAAACATGAACCGTTAAAATCAAGATACTAAAACTATCCTCCCGTGCATGCCGTCAGACCACTTCGTTACGCTTGTTGCTAAAGACGCCAGTGTGCTATAAGAATGGTCTGTTTAGTTCCAGTTTCCAGTTGAAGAAAAAAATTTTTTTTTTTTTGGAATTTTGTTATAATAAATTTGTGGAAACCGTCGCTAAACACATCCAGTATTTTGCCCACACCAGCATGGAGCTTTGAGGCTTGTAAAGCATCTGCAAGCATCCGACACACGCATTATTCGCACTAAATGTCGTCTCTATGTGGTTGTTAACCAGGGAGCAGGTAGCTTTGATTAGATTCTAGAACGAGGTTTTTCATTTTCGCCACGACGGAATCATTCGAAGCTACCCGTATGTGTCTAGAATGTAATTGTGAATATTAACCATTCCACAAGCTTGAATGTAAAGCGAAACACAGTAATAACGCGCTTCGTTTGTTCATTTTCATCCAGGAATGGAACGACTATAATCTCAAGTGGAACGAATCAGAATATGGCGGGGTCAAAGACTTACGGATTACTCCAAACAAGCTGTGGAAGCCTGATGTTCTTATGTATAACAGGTAACAAGTTTAGTGGCATGTTTCGGATGGAGATTTTGTTTCGAATCGTGTGTGCTTTTTAGTGTTTTAATTTTTAAATATGCTGAAATCATTTCACTTCAAAATTATTGTGCATGGTCAAAAGTAAGGCAGTGAGTTCTGAAACGTTGAAAGTTGTTTAAAGATTTGTTGGTACAAAAATAGTTGGTAGAGAGTGTAGAGTAGTCGATACATCATTTACCGGGGATCGTCCTTCTCTACATTGCTCAGTATTTTTTAGTAGTTGTTTGTTATATTATAAGGTTCTGTTTTTTTGGATGACGTAGTTTTGATGAGTATGTCTGACTGAGGTTGATGTAGGAAAGGACTTTCCGCATTCATTCGTGCTGGTATCGTAATACCGGTGGCTCGTTCGGTTTACAAATGAAGGTCTGCTCTGCCTGCTCCAAGAAGAATTTTTTGCGGTCCAGACAAGGTGAAAAGATACGTTGGAGCATGCAGACGCAAACGGAGTGATAGAATGCTTCGTCAGAGTATGTGTGTTGCGAACGATGAAAATTGGGCGGGAAGTACACAGACAGCTAGCCGTTGCTGTAGGCCACAGCTACTTCCGACCTTCTGGAGTCGAACGACAGGTTGATACCTCAGCCGCACCTTTTTCGTTTTTATCTATAGCTTCTTAAATCACACCATCACTTTACGATGTATGTTACGATAGTACATGATTACGTTGCATGTGTACTAACGTATTATTCTGTTTTCCTCTGCGGACGGTAGCAGCTTGAGACTTCGACTCCTGCTGGGCCGGAACGTCCCTGAAAACTCTCTCTCTAACAGCACTGAGTATAAACTCCTAAAAACTACATTAAACCCATGGGAAGAATATTTAAATCAGAAAGTAATTACGAGCGCGATCCCTTAATCCAACATCTTAATACACATAATTAAATAAAGCAACAGCTAAAGGCCAAAGGGCCAACATAAAACCTGAAGGGTAAATGCATAAAGATAAAGGACTGATAACTCCTTCCGGCTCCCCGGTGAGATGAATCTCGAGACAGTATAACGGAGATGGCTAGCTTGGCCGCCGCAACCGCGATGTACTTAGCTAAGATGTCGGACTAGCTGTTGATGTTGTGTCACGCCAGACTATACTAAAGGTCCTGGTGGCAGCACTGGATGTTGTTGCATGTAGAACGACGCGCAATCTCTCTCCCCCGACGCTGACACCGGCTGTCGGTCGGCTGTGGTGATATGTCGGTGTGTCGGTCTGGTGGTGACCGTCTCACGGTCTCTGACGATGCGACCAGCATGACTAAGTTTACAGCGGCGATGTTAACGTTTTATGTTGTTATGAAGTGCTGATGAGGGTTTCGACGGGACTTTCCAAACAAACGTTGTGGTCAAACATAACGGCAGCTGCTTGTACGTCCCTCCGGGTATCTTCAAGAGCACATGCAAGATAGACATTACGTGGTTCCCCTTTGATGACCAACACTGTGACATGAAGTTTGGTAGCTGGACCTATGACGGCAACCAGGTATTGCTGTAATGTTACATGTTTCTTGTTGCTACCACATCACACGCCTCACACTTCCCACACTGCACCGTTACACCCGCGCTGCCGTCTGGCCTGCCTGCTGGCCTGGCTCACCGGCCGTCGTAGTCACAATATTCTTCGATACACCAGATCGTTGCCGCAACGACTGGTCGCTGTTTATGCCCTCTTAGACCTAGTGCACGTCTAGCTGCTGGGGTGGTCGTGTTTTCATGTTAGAGTAGATCGCGGGTTTCGCGGTACGCGTGCTCGATTCGGCCAGTACTTATCTCCTATATTAATCAATCAACAACCATATAGATACTGGTTAGGTCTATAGGATAGGTATATATACGCAATCCATCGATTAATTATATAAATCACATTAGGTGCGACGGCCCTCACTGGGAACCATGTGACTGTATCGTTAGATTACTATTTTGCATGGAGCACATTTGCAATCAATGTCTCTGCTATTGACTTTACCTCAATCCGTGACCTGTATTTTTACCGTCCACTTTCATCCTGAGGCGACCGTTGGGCTCCCGATCTTTTATTATATACAATATATACGAGCCCTATCCTTCGATCCATGAGTTCGCCGTAAAGTTCTTAGCAGAGGCACTGACACTAGTTGCTTATGGCAGGGATGTGCAATCATGGTGCAAAATCAACTATCTTTTCACATTGGATGGCTCTTGTGTTTATCAGTTTATCTGTGCGAACAACGAACGTAAAACGCGAACACATTATTGCTCGACAACGCATTACTCACTTAATCAAAAAAAAAAAAAAAAAAGTTCCGCCTTCAAAGGCAAAATAAATTCGATGCTCGACCGGAAGCTAAATAAATGACTTTTTCGGCGGTCATCCTGCTTCGTAAATTTTTCCAGAGAAAATAGGATAACTTTGTTACGCCGAAATAAAACTAATCAAAAGCACGCAAAGCTCATCACCGAAATACGGACAAAACCAAAAACACAAAATTCGCAATACGAGTTTAGCGATTTGTGTCACTTGCGCTTTTGTGGAATTTAAACTTGTTAATGCGGATTAAATTGTTTGAATTATATTTAAATGTTTTGCATGCGTCCGTCCCTCTTCTTATATTTACGTCATGTATTTTGTTAAAAGTACTTTGTGCGTTTTAGCAAAATGTGATTCGCCTTTTATATTTGTTGTTTCAACTTCAGCGCTTCTTTTGTGCGACGGAGTCTGTCCGTTATTGAATAAACCGTTGAAAAGAAAAAAGAGAGAGTATTATGTACGGCATTTCAACGAGGAATTTAAATGCTCTTTATGGTTTTATTTGTGAGGAGTGGTTGATTCAAGGGTGCATTTGTGTTTCGTTTTTAAATAATTTTGTATATTTATTACATATAATATAGTCTTGATGCAGTAGACAATAAAATCGATGTGGTTTTGGAGACGGATCCAGTCCAACAGAAACTTACGAGTGTGCACCTTATTTAAAAGGCATTTGTGTTACAGTACGGTGAGCGGATATTTAGTGTTATAGAAGAGTAACATAGGTATCCGAAGTTTTCACTTTTTGAATATATTATTACAACCCTTTTAACGCATGGTCCGATATTGCATGTATATATAATACAACGTATATATAACGAAATGAATGGTGTAGAGTTATTAACGCGTCCACCCAAAACCTCAAACTCTGGGGATTTTATCTTATATGTGTGTAAAAGCATGCTGCTTTTGATCTTGTCGGCACGTCATTCGCTCATTTTTTTTTGTCGAACACTCCACTTCGCCTCATCCCGGTTGTGTGATTTGTATATGATTCATTTGGAACGAAACGAGACTGAAATGTAGGAAACGGCATCGGCGTAGCCTCTATAGAGTAACGTTGTGGTGCGCTCTCCTTCCACGTAGCTCTAGTACCTGACGTGTCTTGACAATTTCACTCGAAACTGTTTGACTTGAAGACAACCCATGAAGAATTTTACATTGTCGTCGTTGTTGTTGGTGTTGTTGTTGTTAATGAAGAAAAAGTCGACAGTTTTTTTGTGACGATTGTATGTAGACACTTAGATCCTGTGTTCATTGTAGCTTCCAGTTCCGTTACCGCCGAACCCACACGAACGGCACGCAGCAATTGCACCTCCCGTGACCTCGTATCGTTAGACACGTTTGATCTCATCTTCCGGTGAGCCAAGTTTTAGCTTTTCTTGTTTAGCGAATGTCCATACGTTACTCGACTCATACATCAAACATCCCCATTTGCACGAAGGCACGCATGCTCGAACGTCACGTCGATAAGTAATAAAGATGTCGCACGTGGCCAGCGCCTAAACCGTAATTGCAAGCAGCCGATTTAGTCCGCCCGCCCGCCATCTGCATGATTCGCTTACCGCTGCAACCAACAACCATACCATGATGCTATTCGAGTAAGACCGAGATCAACCAGATACCCAGAATAACAATTAAATCACGTTCCACCTTCAAGAAGACGGTGACGAAGACGACTGTCGTATATCCTTGTGTCAAGAAAGCCCGTAGAGAGCCCACCCGCTAAAACAACCATGCATTAAGATGTGTGACCGTGCATTCATGCATATGTATCCTGTAAACAAAATGTAGCACTCGCTAGATTTGTAAGGAACGATCTGGCGTGCGTTACATGTATGAGTTTTCTGCAGCTCGACCTGGTCCTCAATTCCGAAAAGGGAGGCGATTTATCAGACTTCATTACAAACGGAGAATGGTACTTGATAGGTGGGTGACATAGTCGGTTTCGGGTCGGGTGCGGTAGGCGAATAAACTCGTCGATGTTATAGGAATGCCCGGCAAGAAGAACACCATCGTCTACCAATGTTGCCCCGAGCCGTATGTGGATGTCACGTTCACCATTAAGATCCGGAGGCGAACGCTCTACTACTTTTTCAACCTCATAGTTCCTTGCGTGCTCATCTCCTCCATGGCGCTACTGGGCTTCACGTTGCCACCGGATTCCGGCGAGAAGCTCACATTAGGTACTGATCCTTGCTCTGTGTCGCACTGTGTGTGTTTGCACTCCTGTGTTGTGTGGGTGCCGCTTGACAACACTGGCCATGCTACTAGATCACTCGCATCGCGCAGTGTCATCATAATATCTATATATATTTATAATATATAAATATATATTAAACATGGCTACAGTACAAACTGCATTTACACGGATCGTTGGCCGACGGCCACGCCCCGACGTACAGATTCATATCAGCACATCATGTCACGGCCTAACACATCAACACTACTACTACTACTACTACTACTACTACTACTGCTACTTCTTCTACTAGTACTAACTGTTGTTGAAACATAGTAAAAAAAATAATTGTTACCCGTTGCCACTCCGTCAACTATATCTAGCGAGATTAACTTCCTACATACCGGCCACCCGATGATCCTGGACGGAACACAAACACGTTCAAAATTCGAAATCTTCATTTCAGGTGTCACCATACTTCTTTCATTGACTGTATTTCTCAACCTAGTAGCTGAAAAGATACCAACCACGTCCGATGCAGTTCCGTTGATAGGTATGCTAGGCCTCCTGGGAGCATCGTGTGTTTTAACGCCCTGTGTCCCTTGCCGGACTGCCTGTTGATACTTGGAGGGCCTTCGGCGTTTGTGCCCGTGCCAGCATGCAGTCCTCACACCAGCCCCCTCCGCACGCGCCCCTTATTCCTAGCATTAGCCTTACCATACGGCGCCCAAGGTAAGTAGACAGAGGCGCCGGAGCAAGAGGATCTCGTTGAACGCATTGAACGCAAATAAATAAATTAAAAAAAAAATGAGGGTTCACGCAGGCATCTATCTTTTAGTAGGCACTTCACTTTTTTTACGTTTTCACTACTTTTAACCCCGACGCCGCATTTGAATCCCGGTACATACGCCACCATCCGTTGCCCTATTCAAGCTGTGTTCTGTTGCAGGAGTGACCATCTTGCTCTCGTTGACTGTGTTCCTGAACCTCGTGGCAGAAACCTTGCCCCAAGTATCTGACGCCATTCCTTTGTTAGGTACCAACCGTTCTTTGTCTGACCTGCCTGTGCTGGCTACATCCTCAGTGCTGCCTGATGAAATATGTGTATCATTGTGTATATGTGATTGTTGTGTACGCGCGCGTCTGTTTTATTAAGCCGATCGCTTTCATTAGTTTTATTTGTTTCGATGCGATCAAAGAAGAAATGTTTAAGGCAGTCGGTGGTGGCGGGCTGAGTGCTGTCGACAACTATTACAACAACGACAACAACAACAACAACTATCAATTCCCCCCTTGTAAACGATTGAATTCGATGAGTAGGCGATGTAATAAATAAAAGAACGGTGGTCGCAGTTCGCCGTAAACATTTCCTCTTTGAGTCGGTGTCGTATCGGGACGAGCCGGATCGGATACTTGGATAGAAGGGATGGCAGTTCGGCAGCTCGACAGATCGGCAGTTGGGCTATTTTTCAAACGTTAGGCAAAATTAATAGCCTTCGCGGTTTCGCGGCACAGGTCACAGGTCAGACGCCTCGCGTGACGCACTATCTGTTGCAGGTGTGACTATCCTGTTGTCACAGACTGTGTTCTCCCTGCTGGTGGCGCACGTGATAACCCAGACGTCCGACGCTGTGCCCCTGATAGGTTAGAGTCACGGATCAGTCCTTGATTATTTTTTTTTGCAAAACACACGGCGGGCGAGGGCGCGGGCCCGATCTAGGTCGACGGACGGGATCGAGGGCGAGTGTAGTGTCAGAGATGATGATAATACCATGAATGAATAATGATCATCTACGAGTATGTCGGAACTAACTACAACTGCCGGGCCCGCGCTCTGCATGCGCTGCTGCTCTGCGATCTGCGAGCGTCGACCGTAACAGCACTTCGCCCAGCCACAGCCACAGCCACACGACTAGACTACTAGTCAGTCACCTTTCAGACTAGAGCTTTTCTTACTGTGTTGGGGTGAATGGTTGGCTACTGCGCCGAGGCTAAAACAACCAATGTTCTAACCACAATTCGATAAACTGGTCGAGATATAAAGCCGTCACCACGGCTCCGAACCTTTTCCAGGATCCTTATGGTCTAGTTCAGTCCTCTATATTTACATCCAGACTCCATATTCCACCAGTCACCTGTGTTACAGGACGGCGTTGCGCCGCTCTGTCAACCTGCGTCTCTTGCTGCTACTCAAACTCAGTCTTACTGCCTAGGCTGTCTAGGGTGCGCTCGTTCGTCGACTCACTCTTGTATGCCAATGACCTTCTTACCTCCAAGTATCAAATGGCTCTGTCCCACTAGGAGTATCTTATCTGTATGTTTTGTTGTTTGATATGTTTCATTTCCTATACTTACTGTTTGTATTTTACTTACTCTGTTTTTATGATTTGTTATTTATATCTATGATGATTCGTTACCTCCTCGTTATTATATAAATAATAATGGCGACCAGTAACTAGCAACTGAACTGAATCAGCAGTTAATCAATCGATTTGTACAGGGTACACACCGTACACTGTACATCGCTAAACGATTCACTAAACAATCCTACATAACTAAAATATGACGATGACGTGGCCGCCGGCAGCCAATTGCCGGGCTAAAACTATATAACTTATTAACGATTAACCTTTAACTATTACAAAAACTAACATTACAAACTGTATGTTTGTGTTAAAGTAATGCAATGGTATATCGGTGCATGGGGTGGAGCCGTGGCTCTTTCACTAGTAACAAACGTCAGTCGTCCAGTGCCAACGCGATTGACTTGACGACGCTCGGCCACGGCGACCACGCCAGGTAATGTCATGCACAGTCTTAAGCCAGACATAAACAAGCATCTTAATTAATTTTAAAAAAACAACAACAACAAAAAAAAAGACGTTTGCAACGGAAAAACGCATAACGTCAATCACTCTATTTTTCTTTTTCTCTTTGATCACTCGACATGTCCGTGTGCATCAATCAGTACGCTTTTGCCTATTATCCTTTTGGTCTATTCTTTGGCTTTCATCCCATCTGAAACCTAATGAACTAATTATGAATAAACCGGATCGATAAACTAATGTCATAACAACCGAAGAACGCGTAAATTAGTTCGCGTGGCAGCGTCAGCGGATCTGCGACTTAACCGCGACTCTGCCGCGCCGACCTCGGCCTATCTTCTAGCCCTTGTGAAACAATTTGAGGAGGGTACGATCGTAGTTCACATTTACATTAGTGTATATCTAATGTGGATTGTTTGTTTGTGTGTGCGTGTATGTATGCTCGTGAGTGTCATAGTTGTTGATAATTGTTTTATGTATCTAAATATATATACTCTACATATATATATTTATTAGGTAATAAAATCATTCGTTTTTTCATGTATAAGTATTACAATGTTCAGTAGCGATTCTGAGGAGTGTTTGTTTGTGCTTGGCGTAACGACTGTACATATTATATCGAACGTTTATTATTATTATTATTTTCTTTTATTTTTGTACCTACCCACCCCGTAGAAGTTAATTTTGTTTCGTTCGTAGTGTAGTGTAAACGTAACTATCTGGTAGATTTTGTCGTAGTTAGTCGATTTTGTAAGACGGCGTTAGACGGCGGACGCTGATGAAACGGCTGTTGCAGGGACCTATTTCAACTGCATCATGTTCATGGTAGCGTCATCAGTGGTCTTGACCGTGGTGGTGCTAAATTACCATCACCGCACTGCAGATATCCACGAGATGCCTCAGTGGGTGAGTGTCCGTCCCCTAGTTTCCGTGGTATCTCGTCGATTTTCTTCCGGCGTCCGACAACTTCCAGAGTTGACGACTCACCGTTCCGATCGATCCGAATTTTTACGAGAACTTTGAACTTTCCGCGAGCAAAGAACCTTGGAAGTTGTCGGACGGACGACGCGTCCGCAAATACCGAGCGAGAGAGAGAGAGAGAGAGCGAAGATGGATCTTTGTTAAAAATTGCATTGGGTCTGTTCAGATCAAGACGGTATTCTTGCAATGGCTGCCGTGGATGCTGGGGATGAGTCGTCCGGGTAAGAAGATAACCCGCAAGACGATCCTGATGAACAGTCGTATGAAAGAGCTGGAGCTGAAGGAGCGCTCCTCGAAGAGCCTCCTCGCCAACGTGCTGGACATCGACGACGACTTCCGCAACGTATCGACCGGAGGGAACAACGCTTCCATGACGACGAGCTTAGGCGGCACGTTCATGCGCCATCCGACCACCATCGAGGAGGCGGCGGTCCCTAGCTCGGGCACGCAACGCGACCTTCAGAACATTCTGCGAGAGCTCCAATTCATCACCAACCGCATGAAGAAAGCCGACGAGGAGGCCGAAGTGATAAGCGACTGGAAGTTCGCCGCAATGGTGGTGGACCGATTCTGCCTGATCATCTTCACCATGTTCACGATCATCGCCACGGTGGCCGTGCTGCTTTCGGCGCCGCACATAATTGTGCAGTAGGCGCAGGGTGACTGACTTTGAACGTTTACTGTGATACAAGCTTACAAAAAAAAGTTAGAAAGAAGCAACAAAAAGCAACAAAGCAACAAGCAGCGTATCGTGTCGGCACAGCAGCGTGTGCGAACAGCGAACGTGCCTTCCTGTGGAACATTTGAACTGACAACTAAAAGGCAGGCACCTATGTGCAGGCGCCCGCGCATTGCTGCTGCGGTTGCGGCTGGAGTCGCTCGCCCGATTCCGGAGCGAGTCGAGCGATTCGCTCGGATTCGCTCGGATGTTGATCATCGCGCGTCAGTTACCAGCAACTGGGCAGTTCGCACCCTCCACGCTAATCACTCTAGAGCTAGACAGTACCACAGTACACAGTACTCACGCGCAAGTACGCAAGTAGTCAGTTGGTAGGGTACTCTTAGTTCGAGGTACACACGTGTCTGCCTTTTGTTCGCCCATTGATATAAATAAAAGGTGTCCACCTGCATTAAAACAATTGTGATGAACTTCGCAAGTTAATTAATAAAGTAATCTAATGATCAGTTATAGATTAAATAGTATATATATAAATGAGTCGTAACCGCGGGTAAGATGCGCGAAGCGCACGTTTTTTACGGAAGGCGCCGTTTCGCCCGTAAGAAATGTAATCTAACTGTTTATTTTTTTACTTTCTTGCGGCGATTCGAAGCCTCTTAAGACGACGGACGCCGTGTGCGCGGCTCGTCCACCTCCTTGCTCACAGATTATTCGAAGAAAGATGTCGTCTTCCTACTATTGTTTATTTTATAAAAAGTGTTTTAAGATCATCGTAATAATGGCCGAGCGCACGTCGTCCTCATTTTATATCATGTACCATTTTTAATATCATATTTAATAAAACTTCGAATTTTTAATTACTATGATGCAAGTTTCTATACCAGTTGTGGATAAGCGGGTTACAAAAACCCGATAAATAATAACAATAATATTCTTTAATTGATGATAATAATGAATGAATTAACAATAGAATTTAATACGATTTTAATAAAAACGTTTCTTTGGGCATTTTATAATTTGGACGAGTAGCAACAACATATCTGTCGAGACTACACCCGTAATAATCGGTCGCGTGCCGAAAACCGACCTCTTCCTTCTCTTCCGCTCCTCCTTCTCCTCTTTCTCTTCTTATTCTTCATCATTTTTACCTCGAATTCTCGACTCGATCGAGGTCTCGGAAACGCCTCCACCGAACGAACCTACTCACTCGATTCACTTTATTCACTCCCTATTCTTTCTCCAAACGTACCTCCTACTTACAAGACACGCACTGTTTCTGGAATGAGAGAGACGATCGAATGAAGCGACCAGATAGTCTTTAGTATCCGCCAATTGTCCATTCTTACTTAGATTAGTATCGCAGAGATGTGTAGCCGATCTTTAGGAATTACGAAATATACTAGCGTAAAATGTTCTCCCACTTCCCGGCTTGTTTGATTTCACGTTTACATAAATAATAATATAACAATTCATGCTCAAATTTCGAATTTTTGTTCGCTATATAATATATTTATATTCTGTTATCCTGATGCTGGAATAAATAGATGAAATATGTCGAATAAATGTATATCGTATGGTTGAAATAATAAACGCAGAAAATTCAGTTTTAATTCAGTGTTTCATTTTATATTCCATTATTGATTATTAAAATTTCGAATTCATTATTACATTTTCTATCGAGACAAATAACGAACGATCTTTTCTAAATTTATCTGATCTTTTTCTTGTTCAGGTTTACTTTTCGCTAATGGTGGCACCCTACCAAATTTTATTAATTCATTTGTTAAATTGTATTGACGCGTGTGTAAAATAAAACAACACTAACATTCGATACACTTAAATAAAATAGTGCTGATGTATCTTCAATGTGTACGTTTATAAGATGTAAAAATGAGATGTATGACTATTTATTACGTAAACTTAGATAATTAAAAATAAACTTTTTATAATAAAGATTGTTACGATACAATAAAATTATTGTAAATAACGTATTTATTGGAAATAAAATTTCAAAATAAAACATCAAAAACTAAAATGCTTTTCATTCACCGACTTCCAAGTAAACGCTATCTAAATACAACGTACTTAACAAACAAAAAAAAAATTGATGCCCGGTAGGTAGGTAAGTGTACGTTACTTTCCTATATTACAATCAAAATGAAATAAAAATTTATCCAAAAAAACTTGTTACGTTATTAATACCTAAACCCCCCCCCCCCCCCCGTCTGAAACAACCAATGCCGCACGACTTATTTTTCCATAATAACGAAAAAGAGAGAGGGAGAGATATGGAGAGAGAGGGAGAGATATGGAGAGCGAGAGAGGGAGATATATGGAGAGCGAGAGAGAGAGAGAAATATGGAGAGCGAGAGAGGGAAGGAGAAAGACAGATGGAAACGTAGACCAATCAGATTGAACTAATTAATCAAATAAGTCCAATAAAAGTGTACTTCTGAGCACAAGCCACAAAGCTTCACACAATCTTTTTTTTTAAGATGACGTCACCAGTTCTTTGAAGGCGATCAATAAATTGTAGTTTTTAGATGACGTCGTCGAGACAAATTTTATTCAGGGTTTTACTACTTACCTTGACGATGAATTTTCAACATCATCTGTCTAATTCGCAGCGTAGTAAATATAGCAATTTTGATGTGTCCAGCTTCACTAATCACTTCGACCTTGTTAGAGATATTAAATTGCCGTTTTTGGGTTTCAGTAAAATAAAGTGGTTCACATATTCATTTTATTAAACATCCTGTGTACTAATAATCAATAAAATTTTTAAGACGGGAACACAAGTAATAAATACTGAAATATAAAATAATATATTCAATAACTGTACTGTACTCTTGGGTAATCTAAAAATATCCTCACCTTTTCTTTACGTCAGTCCGCATTTGCAAAGTTAAAAATAACCCTAATTGTTCTATCAAAGGTAAAAGACTAATAATAATTTGCGGTGGCGTCATAAATCTTTAGGTGGGGATGAATTGATTACCGTTTGGACGACTTCACCTTCAAATCGGACGTAATATAACGATGGTTTGTCCACATCTTGCACTTCTACACTCACAAACCCATCCCACGAATCCAATACCCTTTGCGCTTGAGGGATCTAACGAAAATTAGATGACTAAAACTGGCCCCACGCCTTCACGCACCAAATGTGGCAAAGATTTTTTTTGGTTAATTTTCGACTTTTTGCCCACGGCTCTGCCCGTTTCATTTCCCTTTATTAACTTCCAGCGTAATCGAAATTTCTTCCTGCTCTCGCAACGTTTATCACAGCTTTGTAAAACAACATTCTGTCGAAATTAAGGCCGACCTAAAATTGAGCTCTGTACCGAAAACGTGCTACTCGATGAAATTGGATTTTGAGCTAAAACCGACCTTCAGCAAGCCCAGATCGGATATCGCTAAAATCGCTTTTTGAGAGATCACATTCTATTATATGCCGACGCCGCACTCATCAAAGGAAAACAACTTCGAGCTCTTTCAGTTTTCTTAACGTATTTTTATTTGGCAAACTAACCTTTTATTAACATATAAATGGGAGAATTTGACGACGGCGCTTTGTTCGAGACGACGAAGTTTTGAAAATAGTGGATATAGTCGCGGAAAAAGCTTCAAATAACGATGACACGCTTGTCGACAAGGAATATTTGTTGGACCGGGCCATGGGATTTCAAGAATTTTTCGAGAGCGACTAAAATAATAATAAATAACGAACTCAAGTGTCCGGTTTTTCGGTCAGCAGCATATTTTTTACCAAACGATGAATTAAATCGTCCTTTCATATCTCTTTTTAAGTAGGAAATGATGACTACCACGCACGTTATGCCAGTTATTGCGTAAGAATAAATTGTTTATTTATTAAATTTTAAGCTCATCGATTTTTAATACGGCGTAGTATTAAATATCTCACAAAACAGATCAGCAGTTTTTATTTTATTGGCGCAAGATTAAATCGATTAAGTTGACTTTAAGGAGCGTGATCTGAATACGTAATAAAGATAAGTGGAAATATTTTTTCCGTGCGAGGATCGTCGACGACTCGCAACGTGGAGATAACTTGGAAGCGTACGATCCATAAAATCTTTTTAAACACTTAACAAAAGGGTTACGTTTGTTTCACGATATTGGTTAGGTGTCAACGGGATAAAAAAAATTAAATTTCGTTGTAAATATATACGTATATATACTTGGTGCACTCGCATTGGGTATGGCAGCAAACAGGTTTTTTGGTCAGGTTACACAATTTTTATCATAGACGAACAATCTCGGTATAAATATGTTTACAACTTTGAGAAGAGAGCAAATTGGGATACACTTATTTAAATATGTAATTACAAAAATATCAGTACCAACATAACAATACAAAAGTAGTTTGCGGCCGCGTGGGTTGAACATTTAAATATTCAACTAAAAAACTGGATTTTATTTGTACAAATTTTTCAATATATACATACAAAACTAAATGTACACAACCCATAAATTTGACTGTGGAATTGAACAGTCTTATGTTTAACTTACTTAGGTGTAATAGGATTACCGGGAGACAGTCTAAATTCACCATAATTAACAAAACCATCAGAATTTTTATCCATTAATTGTAAAATGGGATCCACAAATTGTTCTAGAGTTTCATCACTGTGTATAGAGACTGGTCCTTTGTCCCTGTCTAAAATCCACAATTAAAAATATGAATAAAAGCACACAACACAGACAAAAGCAAAGCTACCTTATGAAGAAGGTTTGCCTTGACCGGCAGCCTTCTGTTGAGCCCTGACAAATTCAGGGTAATCTATATAACCATCATGATTTGTGTCATCAACATTCAAAATTGGGTCAATCAGAGTGACCAGCTCTTCATCTTTGAAGATTTTGTCCTCTATTTGCCCAGCTTTTTCCTTGCTTCCCTGCTCTACAAGACACAATCAACCACCACCAACACACAATGCAAATACAAACCATGCCAGTGAATCAAAGATTTAATTAGTTCACAACCATCCAGCTTGTTATTATTGTCTGCGTCGTGCATTTTGAAATAATGGAACTGCAATTCCTGTTCTGACATTTTACTGGTGTCTATAGGCACTTCCATGTGTTCGGCTATGTGTCTACAATCAAGCATTCAGATAATGAGAACTTAAAAAATTGAAAAAATACTCTTTTTCATGGGCGATGTTGGCGGCGTTTAAGATCTGGTTAGGTTGCCCATGGTGGTGCATTTGCTGTACGGGGACTTGCTGTTGCTGCACCGGGACTTGTTGTTGCTGCACCGGTACATGCTGCATGGGGACTTGCTGCTGCACCGGTACTTGCTGTACCGGGACATGCTGCATGGGTACCTGTTGCTGGTGCTGCACCGGGACATGTTGCATGGGCACCTGCTGGTGTACTTGCTGGTATTGTTGTTGCGGGGGCGACTGCAAGGCACTTTCATTGAAAAAACAGAAAAAATATGTTTGTGTTTACCTGGTAGTGTTGCGGGGAAACTCCCGGCGGGGCGCGCTGGCCATGGACCCAGACGAGGAAAACTAACTGAAATATGCTAATACGAGCTAAAATTTTGACCATTTTCTCTAAGAACTTTGAGAAATTATTCAAAATAAGGAATTTGTCCACATACTACACTTTAAAATGAACACGTATGTCAAACAGAGCGGTGTCAACGTGACGGCGCCGAAGTCCCTAGGTACGAATCTCGCATTGGAATTTTGGAGGGAAACCGATAATAAAATTGATACGCACCGGATACATTTTAAATTCCTATTTACATTTGTTGAAAAGCATTATCTGTCGCTGCTGTGGAAGAAGGAAGGTAAATTTATCCTATTATTTGTTTGTGCAGATAAGAAAATGCATTTTGTGCGCCCTTAACGGATGATAGTAGTAAATAGACCCAAAGTGATAAGAATATTTGTAACAGTGCAAGGGAAATCGTTGATAAGTTTGAAAATAGGTGCTAAAGATGAAGCTCGTGGTTGTTTTTCTCGCCGCGCTGTCCGTAACCACAGGTAAGTTTTACATTTTTCCAAAAAAAATAAAAAAATCCAAAAACTAGGCCAGTTGTTTATGAAGGAAATAGGTTTTGGACTAGTTATTATTAATACGCCATTATTCAGCGTCCTTTGAATAATGGAATTTTAAATTATGCTAAACGGCTATTCATGTCTGCACTACATTCGATATTTATTGACTTTTCTACATTAAAATGCGTCTTATTGCAAACAATACGCAAATTACAATTTTAGGGCTAAATGTTGTGACGCTTCGCTTCTGCTGCGGCTTAGGAACAAAATATGCGAACTCAGGCCTCAAGTGCGACAGCTTTCAAACCCCCATCTCGGGGGTGAGAAAATCCGACGAAGCTGACTGCCTCCACTCGGTTCAAGTCTGCTGTAAAAACCAAAAACAGTATAACACCCCAACCCCCTCCAAACAAACATCTATCTAAACATTTTCCAGAGAACTAGAGTGCGCCCATGGCATACAAGACGCCAAAGACGAAAAACCCTGCACCTCCTCTGGTTTCCAAAAAGTATACACCGTTCACTTCCCCCCCGTTCGTAAAAAACTCATTTTGAAAATTTAAGGATTGCTGCGACGCGTGTCAACTCGGCCGCGATACCGCCAAAACCCAAAATTCTTGCCAAGATAGTCTAGGTCTTGGACTCCCTTTTGATAAGGCCTTCAATGATTGTTGTAACGACGTCCTCAGCTCGCCACCCACGACCACAAGTACAACACCAAGACCAACTAGTGCATCAATTAGAACAACAGCTGCAACGAATTACTCGCCATTACCGCGTTCGTATAGTCATCGTTTTAATGTTTGTATGATGTAACTGCATTTTATAGCTGTGGAAAATGTGTGCGATATTGGAGATGTTTGTGCCCAGATTTGTATACCGACAGAAGACTCCTACAGATGTGACTGTAATAAAGGATACACTTTAATGAGCGACGGCGTTTCTTGCAAACCGGAAAAAAGAGCGCTCAAAAAAGGGGACAGGTTTGTACAATCGGGACCCAAAATACAAGATCGTGTAAATCAGGTTCCAAAAATGCGCATTTGAACGTAAAATTTTATGAAACTTTCTTATTATTTTATTCGAACCGTGGAAAAATTATGATATGCGCATGCTCCAGATTTTCAAGCGCATGCGTTGAGGCGTGCCATTCGCTGATTTGACCGCGAAAATTTGATTTATGTTTAAATTGTTGTTGTTAGGTGCTCCAAGAACAACCCCTGCGACCACGATTGCATCGACACAGGTCTAGAAATAAAATGTTCATGTCGCGAAGGCTACGAACTGGCTAAAGATAAGCGAACTTGCAAAGGTTTACCTAAACACGGTTTTCGATATCTTTTTGACGTATTTTGTCGTAGATATTGACGAGTGTGCCCGCGGGATCCACGAATGCGAAGCTCACGAAGAATGCATCAACGAAGAAGGTTCCTATTTTTGTGACGATCCGAATTTTGAGCCCGAAACCGACATCAGTGACCCTGTGGACGTGAAATGCCCTCCCGGATACAAATTCAATTACGACAAATTAGTTTGCGATGGTAAATTAATAAAACTTATAATTCCTGTAAAAGCAAAGTTTTTCAGACATTGATGAATGCGAGTTTGATATAATTTGTGCTCGTCCCAAAACTTGCATTAACACGATTGGATCGTTTAACTGCGAGGAGCAGACCCCTCAGTGCCCACCGGGGTTTCATTTCAAGGATTCTATACAAACTTGTGCGGATATCGACGAGTGTATTACAGGAGAGAACGATTGCAATAAAGAATCACAAATTTGTTTGAACACGAAGGGGAACTATACGTGCGTGGATAAGGTTTCGAAGAGGACCTGCCCGCCAGGGTTTAAGAAAAATCCTTTTACGCAAAACTGCGACGACGTGGATGAGTGTTTAGAGAACGAAGATGCGTGTGGGCCGAACGAGGAGTGCGTAAATGAGCCGGGGGGTCATAATTGCGTACCGAAAACAGAAAGTCAAAGTAGCCCCAAGCCATACGACTATCCGTTACGGCCGCCATATGAGCCCGTTTTACCCCCGAAACCTACGGAGCTAGTGGTTGAAACCACGCCTAGAACCACGCCAACTACGACTCCGCCAACCACTACGGTCGCTAGTACCACTACCACTACCACCACCACTACCACCACTACCACGACGCCTCCGCCACGCCCAGTGTCATGCCCGGCAGGATATGGCTACGACAGGCGGACTAGCACTTGCGTCGGTAATCAATACACACAAATTTGTTTGAATTAACTTATAATAAACGGAAATTTGTAGATATTGATGAGTGCGAGGTCGACAGTCAACTGTGTGATAGCAATCAAGACTGTTACAACAGTCAAGGGAGTTACGTTTGTATCTGTAAGAACGGTTTTACCGAAGATCGTCCTACAGGGGCTTGCGTAGGTAAAAATTGGTTACGTGTTAACCTTCCAAGATACTTAGGAGTGTCATTTTAGACATCAATGAGTGTCAAATCGGATCCCATGACTGTACGGAAGCTCAAAGATGTGACAATACTATTGGTTCATACTTGTGTGCCCGAATCACTGGTTGTGGTACCGGATACACTCTAAATTATGCTAATGGTTTATGCGAAGATGACGACGAGTGTTCCTTAGGAACCCACACTTGTAACAGTTTAGGTCCTAATTTCAGATGTCGCAACACTTTAGGGTCCTACCGGTGTGATCCCGTTCGACAAACTATTAGACCTAGGCCTCAGGTTATCCCAACCCAGGTTATACCGCGTGTTCGTTCATCCCCATTCACCACACAGAACTATCCGATCATTAGTGGAACCAGAAAGAAGTGCCTGCCTGGATACGTGATGAACGAAAGAGGTATTTGTGAAGGTACTACTCTAACACTTTTTGTACCATCGGTATTAAGTACCTCCGATTGTAGATATAAATGAATGTGAAAGTAATCCATGTCGCAGGGGCCAAAAATGTCTAAATTTCAACGGAAGGTACCAATGCATTTCTGAATTACAGTGTAAAATAGGGTACGAACTGGACGAAGCTGGTGAATCCTGCATCGGTAAGTATATTTTTAAAGTAAATTCAACTTAAACAAAGTTGTATAGATATCAACGAGTGTAATAGAGGGACCCACAAATGCAGACCTACCCAAATTTGTAAAAACGGACACGGCTTTTATACTTGTGAGTGTCCGCCTGGTCACCATATAGATCAAGTAACCCAGCGCTGTGAAGACATCGACGAATGCAAATATTACAGGGTTTGTATACACAGAACGAACGCTCTTAGCTTCAAAATGATGCAATATTCAATTTCAAACATTCTCAAGAATCCAGAGATAAACAAGATCGCTCAGCGACAAACCGTACAAAAACAAATCCGTCTGCAAACTCGTCAGAGTACGGTTGAGTGTCTTTTTATCTCGTTTCAATACGATTTTTTGAATATTAGAGCTAATTTAGTTATTATGCACATCTCAATGAAGCGATGTTAGTTATAAATTCTTTGTTTGCTTGAAAATCTCTTAGTCACAAACTTCCCAAAAATTAATTCTAAAGAGCGAGCTTTTGTTGAACATGAATTTTAATTTTGACAGGCGTGCTCCATAAACGCTGAATGTATAAACACGGTCGGATCCTACAAATGCCATTGTAAAGAGGGTTTTCGAGAGCAGGCCAATTTTTGCCAAGATATTGATGAATGTAAAGAAAATGAAAGATTGTGTGAACACAGCTGTGTCAATATTTGGGGATCTTATCGATGCGCTTGTAGACCCGGATTTATACTAAATTACGACAATAGGTAAAATAAGCCCGTGTTGAAGTTGTTTTTACGTTTGAGAACCGTAGAACGTGCACTGACATCGACGAGTGTGAAAAATTCAAAGACAAGAGGTTGTGTATAGGGACTTGCGACAACATACCGGGGAGTTACAGATGTAAATGTCCTAATGGTTACCGCTTAGGGAGCGATGGACGTACTTGCATAGGTCTACAACTCAAACTATTTGTCTAGTTTTTACTCACTAAGGTTTTAGATATCGACGAATGCCAACAACGAGTGTGTTCTAGACCTGACGACATTTGCCTGAATACCAGAGGGGGCTACAAATGCTATGCTATTAACTGTCCGCCGCAGTATTTCCGCGATCCGCAACATAAAGGGTACGATTCAAACCGACTACTATCTCCATCTCATCTTTAAACAAAGACACCTAACGAAATGATTTTTAGACGTTGCAAACGCCCGGCGACACTATGCGACCCCAGGGATGTCCAGTGCATAATGATGCCCGAACAATACACCTACCACTACATTACCCTAGTCTCGAATTTGCCCATCGCCAACGAAAATGTCCAATTCTTCCAAATCAACGGTCCTAAATGGGCTATCGCAAGGGCTGAATTTTCGATGAAAATCGTCAACGTGAAGTGTCCCTACGGCATAGAACGCGTTAGCGAACGCTATTTTAAAATGGCGAAGCTTCCACACAACAGCATGCAGTTGTCTTTGGTCAGATCCATCATGGGTCCGCAAGAAATCGAACTAAAGGTAGAAATGCACTTGTTCGCTGGTAACGTAATGACAGCCAACGTGGTTTCTCACATTTTTATTGTGGTATCAGAATATGAATTTTAAAATTGGTGACGGTAAAGTAGATTAGACTTGACTTTAAGAGACCATGATTTTGTAGGAACTGAAACGGTGTTGGTCTACTTAGAGAAACTGTATTTATGTTTTTAATAAACACTAATTTGGAATCTGGTTTTTATTTCAATTAATCCACGTATAAAAAATAACATGATCGGACTGTTACGTCGAATCATTTATTAGTAACGGTATAATACAAATAGTGTTTTTCGCCGATTTGACGGTACTCCACCTGCCCAGTCTGTGGTCTCGCCCCACTCCTGCCACCAATTTTTTACCATCTGAAGTGAACGCTAGCGCGTTCACGAATCCCGTGATTGGAATTTCAAACAGCTTAGAGATTTTTCTGTACCTGTCTTCAACCTTCCAGAGGCGAATGTAACCATCTTGTGACCCTATATATTCAAAAAATCAGTTTATAGTGGTAAACAAAAGTGATACCAACCTGATGCTACAATATCACTATGGATTAAGGCGGCAACAGCACTAATCCAATATGGCTGCTCATTCAATGGGTCACATCCATGGGCGGCTTTAACTATACACAAAGGTTTTTTCTTTATGCAACTCCAAACACACACCTGGCTGAAAAAAACACGTGTACTACTTTAAAGAAAACATTTGAGATGATAAAAATACCCATTATCTCCCCCTGAAAGAAAATATTGTTCATTTATTAGCTTGACAGAGTCTACGTTTTCAGGTTGAGCGTTAAAAATTAGTTGCGATTCTTCACTAACTTTCCAAAGTCTTATAGTGCCGTCTCTTCCACCAGATGAGATGGGTCTGTCTGTATTTAGAACGTCAATTGAGGTTATGCCATCTTGATGTCCAAATAGCGTTTCAACAAAAGTCATTTCATCAAGAGACCAAACTCTGACTGATCTGTCTTGACTGGAGGAGTATAAAGTGTGACTGTTGCGTTTTAGACATAACCCAGTGATGGGTTTTTTGTGGCCTTTTAAAGTTCCTAAGTGTTTTAAGGTATTTGGGTCCCAAATTTGAATCATGCCTGAATTATCACCTACCACCTGAAATAAAAAATTAATCACACTTTTAACAAATCTTTTCTACTTACAAGATAATTGTTGTCTGTGGAAATGGCTATACAATTTATACAGCTAGTATGACCTTTTATTATATCTATATTTGTTTTAACAAATGGAATCACCCCTAGTTTCTTGTGTTCAGTGAGAGACCCTAAAAACCCAAGTTAGATGTGCGCAATCAACCTTTAAACCTTACATTTAACAACAACTCCATCTTTACTTCCAGAAAAAACCCACTTATCATCTGATGAAAGACACACACAGGTTATTGTATTGTGTTGTTCTTTGCATTTGAGGTTCTTCAAATTGTTAAGATCTGCACCTGTGCACTTGTCAGCGATAGTAACTTCATACTTTCCTATTTGTTTTAAATGGTCTGTTTTTAATCTCTTAGAGATGATTTCTTTACTAACTTCCTTATCTTCTAACCTCCTGCGCTCTAAAAATTGGTTATTAAAATCAAACCTCGCGTGATTCATAAATCTACCTTCTTTTTCAATTTCCTCTAAATAAATTTTGGCTAGTCTTAATTTTTTCTCTTGGGCGGTTTCATCTTCATCAGAAGACTTATCTTGGAGGTTAAGCCCGCTCCCTTCACCTTCGTCTTCGCTACTCGTTACTTCTACATCTCTGCTGATTTTTTCGGCTTTTCGTTTTCGTCTTTTATCAGCTGAAAACTAAAACTGATTGCAATTTTTACTGGAAGAGAAATGTTACTTACTTTGGTGGAACCATTAGCAGGTTTGGATTTTATGAAAAACGACATCGCACTTGGATAATTTGACTACTAATGTTTAAACAATTTATTCATTATTTTAAAATATAGAAAACTTAACTTATAACTTTAATAAAACAGTATCCACACGTGCTAGTGCTGATTTGTTTGGATTTTGAGGTTAGGTGACTTTCACGCCAGTCGTGCCAACATCAGAATCAGTGATACTCTAGTGAGAAACCAAAAGTCCTACAAAAGTCTAAATTTTCGAAGAAGCGTTTGCGAAAAACTCAAAAACGTGAAATTAACCCTAGTTTTCAGTGCCGGGTGTTGAAAAGCCGATTTGAATGATCAATTTAAACGGTGTGTGTTGATTCCGACCAAAATTACTGTCGCGCTACTAACAAAAACAAGAAATTTTTCGATCACGAAGGCTCCGGTTTTGTGTATTTTGCATTTTAGAGGTGGCCTAACCTAGCGGCGTCATTTTTGCATTTTTCGAAAATATCCAGTTTTTGTTAGTTGGGTGAGAACAATTTCACCACCCACACTATTTTAAATATGTTTTCCACACATGTTTTGATATCTCCGGACTCGGGCGGAGTTTTCGGCGGCAATCGTTCGTCCTTGAATAAAAAATCATGCTACCTTTGCAAAACAATAACTGTTCAAAATGTCGTTTACGTACTGAAAATCTAAATTAAGTCGATTCTAAGTGGCGTCATTTAGTTTTTGTCGTAGTTTTTTAACGAAGCGAAAAACATTGTTTGGGTAGTCATTTGTCAAAAGTAATTCCGTTTTGTAATATTTGAAATCAACATGGGGATTACTTGGTAAGTGCACAGTCAGTATTTTCAAAAAATATAACCACGTTTTTTCTAGGGAGGAATTTTCCGAACTTATACTTGATCCTTTCATTCATGTGATAAGCGAAGCGGCATTTTCTCTTTTTTTGAATATGCTGTTTTCTGCAGTTGTCTACCGAAGTAAGTTATCTTTCAGTTGTGACTTTTGTAATTTTGTATTTCAGCTACACCGAGGTATTTCACCTCACTTGCTTGTTATTTTGGATTTTGCCACTTGTTTTTTCTTGTCCCGATTGATTTGTGCAAGTTTTCTCTCTGTACTATTTATCTGTTTGTGGCTTTTTACTTGCTCTCACTAACGTTTCAAAAACTGATGGGTTGGAAATACGAGAACACGTTGAAGTTTTTTGTATTTCTCAATACTTTGTATTGGTAATGTACTCCCAGATGTATGACTTTAACAAAGCTGTGTTTAGTTTCAGAAATTACAAAAATAAGGACAACATTGATGATTTCATTTTGACTTACATCGTTTTAACAGGGAAACTTTTTTGCGCCGTTGACTCTTTCAAGAAACCGAGTTTCAAACTGTTGCAGATTTTCACACTATTGTCATACTTAACATACGCACCGTGGGTTTCTTTTAAAGATTTTTTGTTAATGCCTATGAATAAACAACGGCTTAAGGTAAAGTATAACGCGTCGGTAACACTATAATTGTTTTAAATTTCTAGAACGCGGATTGGTGGCTTAGAATGACGTCAGCCACCCCACATGCCATCATTTTCAAAATTTTATCACACAATATGTTGGATTTGTACTACAACACAGCTTCTAACTGGTTGTAAGTAATTCATAATTAAGTTATTTTGCCGCTCATCCTAACGTTACAGTTCGTGTTTTGAACGAAGCGGCAAAAATCAAAGCCTACTTTTATAAAAAAAAAATCTTTTTGTGGACTTTAATTTCAGGCTTCCCATAGTTTATTCCATAATCCATGGTTTCCAATACAGATGCAGATACTATTTCCATGCTCAAATTGTCGAACTGCAGCTACTAGCAGCCGGCGTTCAGGCAAGAGCACCGTTCAGCGTATACAAAAAACGACTAACACACTCCACCTACAAGAACATGAACTGGTTAACACCATACATTTTCGATTTAAAAATGGCAGAATCATCCACTACCGTCATGAGCTTCTTGAAACGATTCAACAAACCGTTGACCGCTTTTCTCTATAAAAGTAAATGCTGCTTTTAGTGTTGATTGGCTAGGTTTCCATTGAAAAAATTCTTCTAGAACTGGGAAAACGTCGCAACAAATCAAACAAAGACACCGTTTTTCCCCATTCCATGTTAATTTTAGTATTAATAGGTTCTTATAATTTCGATTATTCCGTTTTAAGTGCTGGTTTTCTGGGTGGAGTAATGTTCCAAGAAGAAGTTTTTGAAAATTATGAGGAACTGTACGGATTTTGTCTACACAAATGCGCTACACCATTCTGTAGACATGCCCTGTTTCGACGAAGTATGTTATTTTATTTTGTTAACGGCGTTCTTTTATTTCATAACCAGTTTCGTTTGTCTCTTGTTTTTGTTCGTCATGAGTTAATGGTACTTTCGTCGTTCGTTTGTAACAATTATGTTGTGCTAACTGATCTCAGTACTTTGATTTTGAATTGGTTCGTACATGAATTTATACTATTTGTGTTTGTTTATATAACTCATGTTTGTAGAAGGGGCAGACGCCATTTTTGAGTTTTTAAGTATTTTTTGTGAGTTTTCGTTAAAATAAATTTTGTATTTTTGTATGTGTTTCATTATTGCTTTTTAAGTGTTTGAAATGACCCCTCTAACCACCGTTTGTTAAAAAGTGCCTCTTATCGCTGATCACAAAAAGTGTACTTTTTTTTCTGTCTTGTAGCAGTATGTAGTGTGAGTGTATTGACCAAAACGTTACTGTTATATTTTATGTAAATATTTAACAATAACTCTTCGGCGTGATTAGTTAATAATCATGAATCAGACACAAATTTACGAGTTTTTGTAAGTCATCAAGTAAGCACTAACTGTGTAGCTATTTTTTTATTTGTAGAAGGGAGTTAGATATATTTTTACGTCAACCCGTATTAGAGGGACTTGGAAATGTGATCATTTTAACTATTAGTAACTTCGTGTTTCACAAAGCCGTTCGTACTACTTATCGCTGTAAGAACTGTGTATAGTCAAAGAAACGTTTTAACGCTCAAATTTTTAGACACAGAGGATGGCATATACCTTCCCGTATTTGCCTTTTTCTTCGGACTATTTAACACCCTAGTCTGTGGTACGTGGTTTATGATGAAGTTCGTTTTAACAACGGCTCTTGTGTTCGCGACAGTATTTCAATGTTGTCTTGTGATGAAGCAGTGGTTTGACCATTTCAAGCTATATCACGTCACTAAAGTGATTTGTGTTGTACTGGGTGCAGTTAGGTAAGTCATCACTAAAAAATAGTTGTGGACTAGAAAAAACGTCCGCGAAATTGAAGTTTCAGATTTCTCGACGACGGGGCAGATTTTCCCACATATCTTTGTATTTATGTTATGATGAGTTTTAAATTGATGAGTGCCGCAGACGATGCCCAACACCGACGGTACGACGACATTAATAAACTAGGGAATGGTAAAGTACCAGCGTGTGCCGAAGTCGTAGGGTACTTACTATACACGGGCTATGCACCATACAAGGATTTTTTAAGTCTGCGTAACAAACAACATCAGTGGGTAAGCCAACAAGTAAGAAAATTAAGTTCCTTGATTACCTTATTTTTTGGTTACAGAGTGAGCGCTGGTGGAAAATGATAGGGTCATCAGCGTCACGAGCGATTATGTACCGAGTCTTTTCCTATCAAATGCTTTCTTATGAGAGACTCGGAAACATCTACCTGTATATAAATCTACACCAGTAAAGTTAACTTTGATTATTCTTTTCTTTTTTAGAAAAAGTTATGTTCTTTTCCTCATTCGAGCTTTCCAGTTTCGGTGTCAGTACTACTATTGGCTACAACTCAGAGAACTAGAACCTATAGCAGCCGGTATCAAAAGAGGTGGTTGGGTCAAACACACCGCTTTTGATTTCAACGCTGCTGAAAAGTCCATTCGAGTTATAGATTTTCTTATAGCGTTTAATCTGCCTATAAGTTCATCTCTGCGCAACAGTAAGTACTACTTTAAAAGTTTGTTTTTTATTGGTTGAGAATTTCAGGCATCGCTGGGGAAACTGTAGCCGAGCAGGAACACATCGGTTTCCACGCACTGGTTTTGGTACTTGTTATAATGACTTACAATTTACATTATGGAGTGTTTTTGGGGTTGTTCATAAGTGGAATTTACTCACAAACAACTGCTGTGGATCACTTTGGTGTTAGAACTTGTCTTGTGGGCTGTCCAGGAGTTGGTTGCCGACACACGTGGACTAGACGTCAGAAGTCTTATCATTTAATGAGATTTGTTTTGATAATTCTTAACCAGATGCGTCTAGCTCTCTTGTTCTGTAATTTACCCGGATGGAAATGGCGTACTGCAATGATATATGGTACTTGTGCTATAGGCGGTGACGGTGTTCTACTGTCTCTTATTATGTGTGCTGGCTTAGAGGCACCTCTGCCTCTACCCCCTCGACGACGGGCAGGACCTCCAGGAAGGCGCCGCTAATTTTACAAATTTTAACATAATGATTTTATTTTTACTACTGAATAAACGTTTTGGCATTTTGTGAGCTTCTTTCTTGACACTCGTGACCCTAGAACATAAAGTGGTTGTGTTTCGATTATTAAAGCAGCGCTGGCATCTTATTAATATTTATTTAGAAATATTCAAAAGACAAAAGGCACACACAGAAAGTTGATTACACTTGTTACATAGTTGTTCATCTTTGTTAGCTAATTTTGAGTATAATACTTGCTGGTAGGGGCTTGAACACCATCCTGTGGTATAAAAAAATCGAAGTTACGTACTCACATTTTTGGTGAAAATAGTGTGAAAGCCCACGTGACTCATGTGAACAACTCGACAGTCCATTTTTCAAATAAATAATAATATGTGTAACAAAACCTGGTAAGTGCCTGAAACGTGTGACTGAACTGAATTTTGCAGGTGTTCCTACAGTTGGTAATTTAAATGAAATCGTTACTACTACCCCTAAATTTCCCTACGTGAAAATAAATGATAAAATATTGAGCCTTAAGTAATATTTCATTTTGTGTATACATTTGCAATTTACCAAATACCAAATATACAAATTCAGGCACTAGCTTAGATCACAAATGACCCAACAAGGAATATTAACTATATTTACACAATATACTTTATAAGGAGCTATAAGACTTTGTAATAAAGAACAACAGAATAGTATCTCTAAAATTCAATTTATAATCTTAAGAAATTGGTAAATTATTCGTAAAATACTGATTTTGTTAAACAAATTCTCGGTAGAAATATGCCGCTTGATATTTAGACGGAGCTAGGAAGCCCCGCCCTCAACACACTTTGGGCGGAGTTTATTTCAAAATAACGTATATCTCTACCACGTTTCGCAATCTTCAAGGAAATTAATAATCCGATGATCGTAAATTTGGGGACCTTTGGTTTATAAAAGAGAAATAATCAACGAATTATTAACGAACTTTGAACAATGCATAACCTGTAATAAAATATGAAACTTGGCACCGATATTATAGGTT
This sequence comes from Zophobas morio, assembly GCF_036711695.1. NCBI lineage: Eukaryota > Metazoa > Arthropoda > Insecta > Coleoptera > Tenebrionidae > Zophobas > Zophobas morio. The sequence continues at coordinate 11,018,731 of NW_026972149.1, forward strand.
ATGATATAATTTGCCAACCTCTTTCTCGTTCACAATAAATAACTTTAAATACTTTGAAACAAAAGTGACAATTTCCTAGACACGAACAAAACAAACTTGCTAACAGAACGGACTAAAGAATGGTAACTAAACAAAGAATAACGATCTGTTTCAGAATTGCAGATATCAATCTTGTCTCACAGAAATTGGTATGGCCTTCTCCGTTGACAGATTTGATATGGAAGCTCGATGATTTAAATCCCACGACGTAACGCAATCAAGACTCTGCAAAAAACCATCGTCAAAAACCACTCCCTCCAAAATCATCACTGACTAATCACTTACATCAGTGCGTGATATTTTCCGATTGCGTTCCGAGTCGTTATCCGATTTCCTTCGTTTCTTCTTCGCAGAAATGGATTCTTGTCCGCTGTCGCCGTCCTCCGAGTCCGTGCTGTCCGAATCCGAGCTCGAACTGGTCGACGAATTACTAGAACTATCCGACGCCATCCCCGACGGCTGCTCTATGTTTATCCTGTCGGCCAGTTTCGCCAAATCGGGCTCGTTCTTCCTCAGGGCTTTCAGCCACTTCCGCGACAATTTCGGTCTACCCCGCGCCGTCTTGTGCCAGACCACCGGGAAATTCGTTCTACTACAAAAATTCTGCGTAACTGCGATCGTTGTGTCCAGGTTTAAAACCACGTGCCACCAGCCGCCAGGAACGAACACGGTCTCACCGGGTTTCTGCAAAATTTCGATGGGCTGACAGTCGCTGGGCCACGATGGGTCTTTTATTTTGGGGTAGATGAAGTTAAACCACGTGATGGCCTCATCACGTTGCTTGCCGCCCATTGATCCCGTTACTTTGAGTAATTCCTTGGGGGTGTGGGTGGGGAAGAGACACCATCTGGTTGCAAGAGAAAGCGGAAGTGCGTTAAACCAACTATACTGCGTTTACCGAACAGATGGAGTTGGAATAGGCAAACATTTTCGAACATGGCGTTGAAATGTCGCACGTGATCACTCCATCTGTTCGGTAAACTGACTATATTGCGACTTTTCAAGAAAATGAGACACCATCTGGTTGCACGAAAAATTGTACAGTTAAAACTCTTTTAAGGTTTGTACTTTGTACTGAAATCAGTGTTAGAGCGATTAAAGGAATAATTTTTCTCATTTTTTGTTTTTTCAAGTTTTTATTAACCGAATTTGTTTGAAACCTTTTGTGTCCTTGAAGGAGGGCGTTCCAGGCACTAGTTCCCAAGGGATCAATGTGTATCCCAGTCCCAGAGCGGGCCGGACCCATGACGAACCATCGATATGGGGGTCTGGGGTTTTCTCCGGCGTGTTTGAATAGGTCGTCTCTGAAGTAATAGGGCACTTCATAATCTTCTAATAATTTTTTTCGGCGACGATGCTGAAAGTAAATTTGTATGTGTGTAAAATTGAGGTTATGTGCTTACCTCCCCGAAATTGCTATCAAAAATATACAAAGGACTATCATCTTTAGAATTGAGCATATAATGTACATAGTACTTCATCTTCATTTTAACACTATAACCTTCATTATCTTCACCACATTTAAATTTTTGGTTTCGGTATTTTTTCACCAGTTTTTCTAAAGTCCACTTTTCGTTGGCTTTCCAGCCTACCTGAGTTCCAGTGATAACGACTGGCTTGTAGGGAAGCTCATAATTTGATATAAATTCTCTTTGTGAAACTTGGGATTCTTCGATTCGTTCGCAGTTGTCTGTGAATTCCCAGAAGCTTTCGAAATTATTTGCGTAGTTGCATTGGGTCCAGGATTCTTTTGTGTTGAGTTCTGAGTAAAGAAAGGTTCGTTAGTAGCGCAAATGACAATTTTTTAGAAATTTTCAAAAATTAGGTTAAGGATAGTTATGTACCTGGTCTAGCTTTTTTCTTCACTTCTTTTATACGTTTGCGGGCTCTGTGTGCAAAATTAACATCATCCATTCCTTGAAACTAAAGCAGTTTTAAAAATTTTTATTTAAAATAAACTAAGAAAATTATTTTAAAACGTTAACTGAACCAGCAACAGTCAAAACTCCACCTGAGGTGGCACCCCTGTCTGTCACATCTTGACAAATTGCACATGTCCCTAGGCGCTGGAATGCCCAACGGCGCAACTTTTTAACCACACCAAACTAATTTTCAAAAAAACTAACAATAATTTGCAAAAATAAGTACTCAAAAGGACTTTAATACACAGTTAACACTGTGTGTTAACACCAGCCAACCAGATTTTGCTCATTTGTTTTGAACTACACGTTAAAATAAATTTACACTTTTCTGAATAATGTTGTCATTTGTGAAAACACAAATAGGTGTCAAAATGACATTGAAATGCCAACTTAACTGACAGTTTTTGAATCAAACATAATATAAACGTCTAGTAAAGCAAAAATTAGTTTAAAATTACAAATAGCTGCAGGTTCTCATTTTACACTACTTTTACAACTAAATTAAAGTTGAAGTAACGTAATTTTTGCTTATTCTGCGTCATCATTATAATTATAAATGTGAAGGGAACTGAAAAAATGACTGTACGGTTTTTCAGCGAATTTATTTCGCAACAAAGAGAATTGTTAGTGTAAGATGACTCACACATTTTCAAAGTTGAAGTTTATGATAGTTCATTAAATACATATTGTAGTAAATATTAGGTATAGTTATAAGAAAACACTGTCTGAGTTCATTTGGTCAATTATAAATAAATGAAACGGAAAACCAACTTAAGATGTAAACCCTACCAAAATTAAGATTAGATTAACAAATTTGCATACAATTAGTTTAACTCTCTAGTAGATAGTGTAAACCTTAATGAACCCGAATTATGTAAAAGAATAAATAGGTAATGAACTTTATTGATATTTGGGGTTAATTGTGTTAATTATAAATAGATGCCACGTGTAAGTACAGTGGGTTTTTATGAATCCAGGAAAATAATTAATTCTTTAAATATCTTATTGCTCTTTTTTAATCCGACGTTGAACTTAAAGCGGATTAATTTTAGGTACATTTAGTTCATTACAAAATAAAGCAACGATACTTATCTGTCATAATGTTTTAACTTTTTAAATCGTAAACGAGCAATTTGTCCTTGTTTTTTTTTAATTGTGTTGAGTTGGTTACTTTGTGTATTCAATATTGTATTGCTTGTATTGTTGGTTGCCTATACTAATATTACATTATAAACACCGTTGTAATATAAATATCAAATCAAAATGTTTTTACACAAAAACTACTGGCACTTGTGTTGGTTTAGACATCTTTAATGTATGTGGTAATTAAAAAAACTAACGATCTTTTAAAGTATTGGCTGGATTCACAGCATTGTGATAATGTCACTGAAATGTCAAACTACCAACTTTTTGCTTTTCTTTAATTCATATGTTTTTTGGGGGAGAGGTATGAAAAAAAAAAACAAAACTTGATTTATTATAACGATTTATTCAACATAAAGTTGGGTTACATTCTGTACTTACCTAAAATACATCAATAAAATTGATATAAAATAAAGGTAAGTCCTAAGGGCTAATAATTTCACAGATTTGAGTAACAGCGGATCATTTACATTTTATTTGAATTATGAACGCTAGACCTTTTTTATACAACATTAAAATGAAAGATTTACAGCATTGCAAAACGAATATTCGAGTTTTTAAAAACAATTAAACAGATAATCAAAATTTTTACAGTAAAAATACTTTATACATCAGCTCTTTCACCCATTTCAGAAATACAACTGCAATGATATTCATTTTACATTTATAACTAACTAACTTATCTAATTAATCACACCTTTAATTTTAGGCTTAATTAACTCACATTTCAGTATGTGTCCTTTTCACTGAATAACCTGGAATATTTACAAACAAAACACTGCAAGTTCAACAGTAAGTAGTGTAGTCTCACTTCACACATGAAGTAAATTCTCTTATTAAAAATTACATTTATATTATGTATGTAGGTATGTAAGATGAAAGAGGACAGTTCCTGAAGTTACGTGTATGTTATATGACAAAATAAGTAAAAAATGTTCGAACTGGAAAACAACCAGCAACCATAAACCACCAGTTTTGAACAAAATCATCCTAACGACGAACTCATAGTATCACAGTTGCTCAACAAACTAAAATCGAAAAATTAGATTGTCGTTACGAATATGCTAAATCTTTTTGTCAAAATTCTACTTCAAACTAACAGAAGACTTGCTTACACTTATCAGATTAATTCTAGAATATAATTCGGTACAAGGTGTTTGGTCGATGGCTGGTTTTCCGTTCGTAAGCTACAACTCGAAATAAACCCTAACGTATAAAAAATGTCATGAGTACGTCTAGAATGTAAAATTTTGCTATAGTACAAGTTTCGTTTTGTTTGTTTTGATGTTTGTTATAAAATCTAATTAAAAAATAAGTAACAAAACTCCGAAACAATGACCGTAAGCGGGATGAGCCCTTGGGCTTCGACTCGGACGTTGGATGCTTATGTAGCTAACAGTTCTACTAAAACTGCTAAGCTGAGGGCCACGGCGATGGCGAATCTTGGTGGGGTGCAAGCGGCGAGACCAATTCCCATGGAGAGGTGCGACCAAGCGGGGATGGGAGAAGCCGAATTCTTGCCTCGTTGCATCGCGGCGGGGTGTTCCCCTGCAAAAACACGAATACTCAATTTTGATGTTCATAACGAGGCGAAATCGAGATTTCTCGAGGAGTAATTAGAAACTCACCGTTGAGAACGTGTAGCAGGACGCTTGCTGAGTCTAGATTGGAGGGGCTGCAGGTGTAGTTTCCTGAATCTTCCGTCCGGGCGTGGAAAATGATGAGTGTGCTCACTGTGGTGTCTGTTCCCACACGATCTGTGCGTATATCAATTGCACTGCGATCATATTTCAGGACGCGTTCGCCGTCGTGATACCAAAAGATGTAAGCTGGTTCTTCCAAAGACTGGGTGATCACGCATCTGAGACTTACGGTGCTTCCGGTCTTCACATAAATGTCGGACTCCCCCGATATTTCAATTTTAGGAACTGGAAAACGATTACTTTGTTATCGTTCAATTATCGAAAATTTCGCCTTTTTGATGGTTATTATTCGCCGGATTTCCACAATGGAATAACAATAGAACCCGCACCGTCCCGTCTTATTGAATTAGAACCACCCTATCTCAGCCCGAGGGAGGTGAGGGGATGATTGTTATGCCACTATTAATTAAATATGATTACCTCAGGCCTAAAACGTATAACGGAGTATTTCAATACATCCTACACTCATCCTATAAACTCCCTTAATCCTTACCTCCTACAAATTTTACGGACCAATAAAATAAATCCTATTTCAAGTATTCATTTCATTTTAATAATATCGATGCCATAGATTATCTCCACTTTGCATTCGCAAGAGCTCATATCGATCCACAACTTATGAAACCGTCATTATTTCGGTTAAGTCAAATTTTCTTGCTTTGGAACGACTGTCCCAAAAATCTCACCCCTCGTCTATTAAAATTAAACTCTATTACACCCACTGGTTCAGCATCGAGGAAAAGAAGCAAACGGTCGCTACGGATTCGTTAACTTTTCTAAATTTGATTATCGCATTGACGTTCAACAGAAACTCATCTAAATTAACAATCAAGACGTTAATCGCACACGGCGCGGACGAGATTTAGCCCGACAAATCAAAATTTCTCTTACGTACAGTACGAGAAAAGTTGTGCCGGCCCAGCCCAATATAAGTGTGAATCTTTTTAAAAGTGTACATACCCACGACGTTCAGGGTGATGAAGTGGCTCATTTTGGGTTCGGTGCTGACTTGACACTCATACTGTCCGGCGTCCCTGGGTTGCACGTACTTGACTTGTAGCGTCCAGGTGTCGGTGGCTTCCACTAGAAAAGCCTGGAAACGATCGTCGGCGATGAAGGTATACCTATCTACGGTGAGAATATGAGCGTCTCTTCTTCTGATCCACGACACGGATTTGTTGCCCAGCTGTTTTACTTTACAAGGGAGGTATGCGTGCGTTCCCAATTGTGTCGTTATGTTGGTGGTCGTTGTGGGATCAAAGTATGGCCCGGTGTATAATCCTGTGAATCTTTTAACTGCATGGGCCGCCTCTCCCCCGGAAAACACTGAAAAAACAAAGCATAACTTTAGAAACTAATACCATAAGAGAAGAGCGGCCCCGAAGGCCTCATCGTAGGCGTCATATAACACAGTAATTATGGATTAGTTTTTTCGATTTGGTGTGGTAAAGGCACATCTGTTGAATGTTCGTTATTGGGGAGATGATATATTTAGCTTTGGAGTATTACATATGCTGCGAGAGTAGGTCTCAGTGCAGCTCTGGCCTGGTTAATAATAATTAGGAACGGATAATGCGTGACAATGCGGTTAACTAGCGTTGTAATAAGTATTTTACGGCCACTTTTCCCGGATTATACACAAGTGCCTCCGGTTCCCCCAACATCGAAAAATGCGCTATTAAATATCCATCGTTGGTAAGACCAACCAGCGACAGCGTAGCTGTCGCCACTGTTAGTGTTATGAGTGCGCCAATCATGGTTTTAAAGATTCCATTGTCGGAAAAAAATTGTGGAAAAAATTTACGTCTAGACGCTCGCTTGGAATATGGAAAGAGTACAAGATAATTGCGATTGTTTTTGGCATCTGATGCGATGTTACTTGCTGATATGAATATGGATGTATGGGAAACGTGTTGGTATTGATTATTCAAATTTCCTTTGTTTAATCCAAGGGTCGTGGGTTGATGATCTTTAACCCGTTTTCCATTGTCGATTTCTTCGAATTCTTACGACATAATCACGTTTTTGTTGGATGAATGAAATAAAGACTTCAAGGGATTATTGGCTGGCGGAATAGTGAGGGGCGGATTTGAGTTTATTCGAGTAACTGAGAGTGATTTGCAACTAAAGCTGGCCTCATTATTGGGGATATCATTAGTGAAATGGAAGATGGAAATGTAGAGCATCATCAGATTTTCTTTGGGCAAAAATCAATGGCCAAAGTCTGGAAGGAGCAATGAAATGGAGTGAAGCCACACGTGGTTTGGACACCTTATAGAATTAATTTCCTTTCATATTTTAAACAGGCGTAGGTACAAAACTCCTAAAACTTTTATACATTTTACAGTCGGCTGGCTGGTCTCAGAACTTCCATACGATTTACGAACTTTTTAAGATAAGGCAATCTGTTAACAAAATTAAAAATTAGGGTCGACTTCCGAACTTCACACCCATTCAGAAAATTTGTTCAAGTGATTCCATTTTATCGATCCGATGAATATTGATAAATCACGTGGTGTTGTAGAATGTTAAAGCTTTGTTGGACTTAATGGTCTATGAAATTTCTGCCGATTGCACCCTGGTTTACTTTTTACCGCAAATTTTCGCCCCGACCCTCCACCCAAACTACTAAATATAGCAAATCTGTATATTTTAAACAATCACGTTGCACATTGTCACAGTTCAGTTGAAAAATGTCGTTTTCGTATTTTGTATTTTGTACGTCATCAATAAAGCACGCGACGAATCGGCTCGCCCGATACGTGTGCCAAATATCGGAATTTCGCGCAAGTTTATAGCATTAATAAGGCTCATATCCGTGAGCGCGTTACAAGCTTAGGAGTTCCTTATTGTCGTTTTGAACGAATTTATGTTGCCACCACAGTTATGTACATTGCACTCGACCACACTATCAGCGAACTTTGCTAATTACACACCTACGTCTATTTTAATACTCCCATCGCGGCTCGAGTCTGTTCGAAACAACTGTTTCTCCACACGTCTTCACATAAAAATACAAACTCTTAATTACGTTTCGCTCCCATTTCCACTTCCTCTTAAATTACAAAGACACCATTAACGGCATTTCAAGAAAAAGCAGTTCTTCTAATTGATGCTCTCAAAACAATTTCGTTTTTTCCTTAAACGCGATCGTAAAATTTGATATCCAACACCTTTTCAAAGTTCATTTTGTAAACTGCTTCAGGTCTTATGGTACCCCGTCGTGAGATTAAAACAATAACTCTAAAGCGACTTCGTACCGGTAATTTTAACACATTTCATATTATGAAGATGGTAAAAGTTTATTTTTTGTAAAAGTGAACGCGTAGTGCAAGTTCGGGCATCCACCCTTTTGTATTGTGAATTATTCCAAGCTTTCAGGAACATAAGGCGTAGGGAAGTGTTTTGCTACAGTCGTTTATGTGATATAATTCCGGTGCCGAGATTTCCACGTTATTTATGTGCAATAGAAAGCTGATTATACTTTACACACTCTGCTTCATGAGTGAATTCTTTTACTCGATTACGTCCAGGGACTGATTCTATGAAAACACAAAAAGGAACCTCACTTCTATTCATCTATGAATAATAAGTTTATTAGATAGTGATTATGATTATGAGAGCGAGAGGAGTCGAGAGACGGTCAAACTCCTGCCGTGACAACAAATATCTACATTTATTACGATTATGTTAGTTGATGTGTTCCTAGCTAATTCGCGTCTGTTTTTTCGTTCGTTTCACACTAGTCTGCGAAATGTTCGCCAGTAATTAGATTATTGTTTAATATGAATAGCTTACATAACATGTTTGTATTAACCACATGCAACATCAACCAGATACAATTAAACTGTAGCTAAGCATTTCGCTTCGACAAAGATGTTTGTTCTACATACTAACATGATGCGATATTAATCAAAATTACCCCATACAACTGTCAAACAACATTCAACAGTTTATCTGACGTTCTCTGCTCCGCTATTCAGTGCGCTACGTTCGGCTTAATTGTCAATTATAATGCAACAACAGTTTTTGCGCAATCGATTCAGACAATCTTCCACAATTAAAACTTCCATAGTAGATGTAAAGGTAATCCTTCAATCAACGAACAACTCGGCGCAATTATCGCAACTGAAATCATAAAGCTCAAATTTATTTCGAAAGTTCCAAAACTTGAGTCGTTAAAAGTAGTATTTGAGACGGAACGGCAAAATTTTTAGGGAAACTAATTCGTCGTGAATAATAAAATGCAAACATGTCATGTCGACTACGAATTAAAGAGAAGCTGTCGAAGAAAAATTGGTCTCGTTTCGCTATCCCGAGAACGGCTCGAGATACAGACGCTAAGGAAAATACCTAGCACATAAAAACATAAACCGGTCTTTGTTGCGGCAGAAGTTTCTATCCTTTGGAGGAAAGAAAAAAATCATCCAGTGACGTTGGTTTTCATTTTAATTGAAGATGTCTAATAGTAAGATTTGCGAAGGTCATTTGATTTATTTACACAACCGCGAGACGCATGTTGCATTAATGTAGATTTGTTGGTTGGTGGAAAATGTAGTAGGGTTTGAAATATTGAAAATAGTGTTTGTGGTCTGAATAACCACCATAGGTGAGTGGCTGGCGGTGAATTATTTTGATACATCCGTAAACAAAACGCAGCATCCGATGGAGTAAAATCGATCAACATAATTGCAGATGGAGACCGGCTGCATTGTTTATTACGCCGGTTAGGAGTCAACGTTGGTCATTTTAACTGAAGCAATCATGTTCAATCATTACATTATGTAGTAATTTACTGATGGAGCTTGTAATTAACATTTATTAACGAATGATTATCTAACATTAACAATCCCAGCTACAATTTGCAGAGTCGTTATTCGATGGTTTTGAATTTCCACTTGAAGCGAGTTCTCAAAACACGAAATACCAGCAGTAAGGGAATTATTTACTTGCGCCGTAATTAACTATATACAGTCTTCAAACGGTTTTTCATTCCTCTGCATTAATAAATATTACATGGATTTAATTAACTGCAATGGGCTTTAAAGGGAAATGCTTGAGTGTGGCATAGTAGACCGAGACTGAAAGAATTTAATATGTGCCGTCTTGTTGTCTCCACGAACAAAGACGCGTTTATGAAGTGGATACTACACTTTTCGCCCGCAAATTACAAGAATTATTAGAATTCAGCGCGTTAAACTCTAGGCATGTTTGTTATTCTGGTAATGTATTTTTTCCGAATCCGTTCCGGATAAGCTCTTTTCCAAGTGTGTTAAGAGCTTTAGACTTCTCAACTTAATTACTGTCCTTGGTAATGTTCTCTTCGTCACATATTAACTTTACTTTATCATTAACCCACCCCGAAACGATACGCACGAAATTACTAATCATCCCACTATTACTAGTCACTAATTCGCGATTTTATTTCCACAAGACCGCTGTATCAATCGCTATAATTTTGTGTAAATACAGTGAATAACAATTAGCTTCCAAGTTCCGCTAACTATTTGTCGACGAACTTTCTGATCGATAAAAACGTGAACGGTAATTTATTAAAAATTACTTTCCGGCTCTTTCTACACTCAATTACCTGCAGCGCCTAGCAACGAAAACACGACTTAATTAATTCAAAATTTAAACTCGAAAATGGCCAAATTTTCACTCGCAGCTGGATAGCTTTAAGAACATCGATATTCCGTTCCATTACAACACCACTCACTGTATATACGCGCTAATCAGTGTCGTTCAACCCTCGTTAGCCTGAGGTAAGCGTGGCAATTTTACATCGTCATTTTTGGTGATTGGGATCGATTTATTCTCGATTGAGGTTGGACGTTATCTTGTCAAGCGGTAAAAATCTACCGCTTACGCGATCGTTTACTTCAGTTGTTTGTGTTGGAATCTAGTGAAGGTTTCATGACCCCTATAGTACGAAAAAATAGGTCTGCCGTTTCCGTCTGTCTGTCTGTCTCCGTTTTTATCGACAGTTTGATTTTAGAGTGTTGTCAAATTCTACATGTGCAATTTAACTTTGAAACTGCAAAACCGAATGCTCTGGAATTTTGCAAATGTTTTAATGTTGTCGTAATCATGGTAAATCCTTAATCAAAATGTATTCTATCCTCCCCTTCTAAAAAATTGATGACGTCATGTCAAAAGTTTGCCGAATAAAGCGTATCTGAAATATCAATGCAATCACAAATTTTGTAATTATGTACTTACACAGGGTTAGTCAGAAAAGTTAAAAATGAGGCAATTTATTGTATTAATTAAAATCAAGAACGACTTACGCCATTTTCCCGAAAAAATCTTGATTTTAACTTATAAGGGTTATCTTTTGACCTTCGACCAATTTTTTGATATCACAACTTTTGGCTTTTTTCATTCTCTTTAATTGTATTACTTCAATTTTTCTCAATTTTTCAATTTTTCTATTTCCAAATTTTTCATTTTTTCGGTTCTTTAATTTATTGCAATTTTTCAACTTTTTAGTTCCTCAATTTTTAATTTTCCCTTTTTTCAATTTTTTCTGTTCTTGATTTTTATTTTTCATTTTTCCAATTTTTTAATTTCCATTTTCTCGATTTTGTATGACAATTTTTCGCTTTTTCGTTTCTTTTATTTTTTTTTAATGTTGCTGACGATTTTATAATTTTTTGTTTATTCAATTTTTCAAATTTTCAATCTTCGATTTTTAAATTTTCCAATTTTTGGATCTCTGAATTTTCCGATTTGTCGATTCACAGTGTTTGTTTTTTATTTTCTTTAATTTTCCTACTTCAATGTTTTCAATTTTTCTACTTCCAGATTTTTAAATCTTCATTTTTTTTATTTTTGGTTTTTTCAATTTTTTCAGTTATTGATTTTTACTTTTCATTTTTCCGATTTTTTAAATTTTCATTTCCTCGATTTTACATTACTCTTTTTCGTTTTTTCATTTCCTTCATTTTTTCACTGTTTCTTATGATTTTCTAATTTTTTATTAACTCACATTTTCAATCCACGATTTCTCAGTGTTTAAATTTTTCAATTTTGCAATTTTTGGATCTGTCAATTTTCAATATTTCGATTTTACATATACATATATACAATTTCGTATTTTTGATTTACAAGTTTCTCAATTTTTAATTTTCAATTTTTCCTTTCTTCAATTTTTCCGGTTCTTGATATTTACTTTTTTTTGTAGTTTTTATATCACGATTTTTCTTTTTTCATTTCCTTTATTTTTTCAATGGTTCTTTCGATTTTATAATTTTTCTTTTATTCAATTCAAAATTTTCAATGTTTGATTTAGTTCTTTAATTTTACAATGCTAAATTTTTCAATTTTGGGATTTTTGGATTTCGCTATCATCCGATTTTCCGATCTCTTTAATTACCATTTTACAATACATATTTTGCTTTTTCGACATTGCATTTTTTCAATTATTAAATTTCTCAATCTTTAATCTTTCGACTTTTCAATTTTTGGTGTTATTAATTTTTGAAGTTCTTGATTTCCAGTTTTTAGATTTTTCCATGTTTTCAAGTTATATTTTTTCGTTTTTTTATTTTTGATTCTTCAATTTTACAATTTTTGGATCTGTAAATTATCTGATTTTTCGATTTCTTTAAGTTTCCACATTTCAATTTTACAAATATTTCGTTTTTTCTCAATTTTATTCTTTCGATTTTTGAATTTTTAATTTCTTAAATTTTTCAGGTTCTTGATCTTTACTTATTTTCTCGTTTTTATATGACAATTTTTCGTCTTTCATTTCTTTTATTTTTTCAGTGGTTCTTTCGATTTTATAATTTTTCGATTACTCATTTTCAAATTTTCAATCTTTGACTTTTCAGTTCTTTAATTTTCAGTAGGTATTTCCATTTTACTATAAATTTTTCGTTTTTTCGACATTGCATTTTTACGATTTTTAAATTTCTCAATGTTTAATATTTCGAGTTTTCAATTTTTGGTTTCTTCAATTTTTGAAGTTCTTGATTTCCAATTTTTAGATTTTTCAATGTTTTCAATTTATACTTTTTCGTTTATTTATTTTTGATTTTCAAATTTTTCTATTTTGTAATATTTTAATTTTTCTGATTCGAAAAGTTGGAAAATCGAATAATTACAAATAGAAACACAGAAGAAACAAAAAATTGAAACACTGAAAAATTGGAATAAAAAAAAACGAATCGAAAATCGGAAAACCCAAAAATTGTAAAGTCGAAAAATTTTTGAATCGTCAAAATTATAAAGTCGAAAATGTCTAACATTGAAAGGTCGAAAAAATGAAAAATCGAATAAACGAAATAGTGTTAAAATCCAATATTTGAAAAATGGAAGAATTCTAAAATTGTAAAATTAAAAAAGTGAAATACTGTAAAAATTATAACTTTTATTACGTATTTAAGCTAGAAAAATTGCAAATCAACAATTGAGAAAACGAAACATTGAAAAATAGAAAAATTAAAAATGGAAAAAGTGGAAATTCGAAAAATTGCAAATCGTAGCACTGAAGAAACAAAAAATCGGATTCAAAAAACAAGTCGAATCGAAAATTGAAAAACTCAAAAATTGTAAAATTGAAAAATTATAGAATCGTCAAAATTATGAAGTCAAAAAACTGTAACGATGAAGGTCGAAAAATTAAAAATCGAATAACTGAAAATGTTTTAAAATCCAATGATTGAAAAATGGAAAAACCGTAAAATTGAATAAGTAGAAGATTGTAAAAACCATAACTACTTATTACATATTTAAAATGAAAACTGGAAAAATTGCAAATTAAAAATTGAAAAATAAAAAAAAGATTTCAAAACTAAAGAAAATAAAGAACCAACATAAAAAATTTCAAATCAAAAAACTAAAGAAATGAAAAACTGATAAATTAAAAATTGAAAACTCGAGAAATATTAAATCGAAAAATTGCAAAATTAAAGAAACAAAAAAATGAAAAATTGAAAAATCGCAAATCAAAAAATCGAAGAAACAAAAAATTGAAAAAATTGAAATGAAAAAAACAAAAAATTATAAAATCGAAACATTGACAAATCGAATAATTGAAAAAAGAAAGAAAATAAAAAACCGAAACGAAAAAATCGAAAAAATCAAATCGACAAATTGCAAAATCTAAAAGTTGAAAAATTCAGACGCTGAAAAATCGAAAAATTGCAAATTTAAACTTAAAAACTCCAAAAACTGAAGAAAAAAAAGTAATAACATTCAACAAATTTCTTCATTCTTGATGTTTGTCGACAAGTTCGTGTAACTAATTTTCGTCCCTTTGATGGAAGGGGGTGGAGTAAAGTGAGGAAACGTGGAACTCTTTCGTTCGACAAAAATGTTTAAAATTAATGTCGCTTATGAATTTTTATGAAGAGAGTCGAGAGAAGCGAAGTATTTGTGATTTGAAAGCAATACTCGTGTTTCCTTGCAGATTCAGTCAAGATGTTTGATTGATGGTACTAGAGGGAATTTCAAGTATCTTGGTGAACTTTGTGATACATCGGATGGTTGAGAATGATGCGACGTCGGGTATTCGTCGACGTTCAAAAATGTTAATTACGTTTGAAGGCACTATAAAACACTTAAGTAGTGTGATTTCGTCGAAATAGTGCTTTCGGCAATAACATGCACCTGGTGGTAGAATATATTCCCACTTCACGGAATAAACGAACGAAATTCATCCCAGGTGTTTACAGCAACGTTTGGTACATTCAAATTAATTAAGAGCTACAAGGGAGCAAAATATCGAGCCGTTTAACTTAATCAACAGAGTAGTGAAACCTTTCTAACGCAATTGCCATAATTCCGGGTATTTTTATTGGAAAAATTCCATTATGTCGCTAGATCCGACGTTTGAACAAATAAAATATTCAGTTTTCCTTTGCCGAGGACGATCTCAAAGGGTTTTATTCGTTATTACGTTGCGAGCTAAAAAATAGTTTGGAAGAAAGTTTGCTTGTGTTACGAGGTTGTTCTTTTCTGCTCATTAAAGACGTCGTCAGCTGAGAATATGAAAACATTTGCGAAATAATTGCACTCTACATTGCCATTCTAGCCAGATACGCGGTGTTCTTTTTCTCTAAAAATATCGCGAAATTGTGTGCTTAGTCAGAATTAAACATTAAATATGCACGCCGGAGAGATATCTTGTATGCGTTGCGACGTTGCTTTTCAATCTAGCACCACAGCGAAAATTTTTGGACACAACCTTAATTACAAAATGCTGCATTTTGAAAATGAGAAACTGAAACGAAAAAGGATCGTAACGAATTAAATACTTTGAACGGTATGTAAATGAGAACCGAGCCCGAAATACAGGCACAGCCCATTCGACCGATGCAGAAGAGTTCTCAATCAAGTCCGTCAAGAGTATACGTTATTCATTCCGTGATAGCAAGCTAATTTAATTTACAAATGGAGTGATCGTTTGATCCATTACTGAATAAATTCGGGAGTTCTGATTGCCAATGACGCTCGATCGTCTCCGCTTTTTGTTTCGGCCAAATTTACAATCAACTTTTCATGCTTTTGTTCAGCTAATTACTCCCTCGTAAACGTTTACAAATTCCGTTCTCTTCCCTAATTACGTCACTCTTAATACGTGGATTTCGCTTCCACAAGGTTACAAAACTCACCCTCGATCCGACATGCTTTAACACATTTTCCCCCTTCGATCAAAATTTCTCTTTGTGTTTTATATTTTTGCCAATGCAATTTCACAACGCCAACAAACTCCGTAAAAGATCGCAAGCTATTCTCTGTCGAGTGGCCTGCACTTAATCAGTAGTTATTGCGACGCTTTGACAAAAAAGAACATCGTCGCAACGCATAAATCGAGATTTGATTTAAATTTCGCGTAATGGCGCAGTCGGTGGGATGTTTTTTGTCACTTCATTATTTTACACTTCGTTGACTTGATAAAAATAATGATAGTAATAATTCAAATGTGGGAAAATAGATCTTGCTGCTCGCGTGGTAAGAGGATACCGTTGGTGCGACACGCGAAAAAGCATAACTGTTAAAAGTTGGTATTTGCAGTAGGAACGAATTTATCGGCGGTCTATTCCGCCGACAGTCGGTATTCATCAAAGCCGTCGTGCTTGTTTTTGACGTGAACTAGTTTGAAAATAGGTTGAAGTTGGCGCGGTACGAAAACGATAATTGCGGGATATTATATTCAAAAGTTTGATCATCACCGAAGAAGAATAATTGAATGAGAGTATCTTTGGGGCGTTTAGAAGTTGGCAAAGCTCGCCAGAAGTTGACTGTTTGTTAAATTAAATTTTTCCACCAAGTGAGGAGGCTGTAAATAATCTTAATACATCCGAAAGTCTAACTAAGGCATTTAAATGGAAGTAATTCATTTAAATGACGGTAAACCGTTGTGAGTAAATGATAAGTTGCATTTAGGTGTTAGAAATTCGTGACATTGTGTCAGGAAAGGCGTGCGGTTGAAATCTCTTTTCGTCCTGTTTTTGTCTCTGAGCTTCTCTCCTGGGGGATGTAGATGTGTAATGGTTCAAAATTTTACGGCATCGCTGGAATATCCCGGAAATGTGCTTATTCTCTGTATAATACATCAAAAAATTGGCTTTGTTGCAATACATGTCTTATAAGCCAACTGGAATTATGATGCTTGTGTACATGAGAGAATTTCATTTTCGGATTACGCGAGATGTCTCCGCTTTTCCGAACAAACGAAATACATTTGCATTCACGTCTGTTTGCTTGTTGCTATCGCAAACGATGCTCGGTTGATAGTAAAGCTATTCGCCTTGTCGATTCGCAAAAATATCTTAAATAAGTTAGATTGCCACGAGGCACTACAGATTCTATTACTATCGATTTATAAATTTCAACTGAGATATGACTCTTCCTCAAACTTATTGCCTCTTTAAATGAAACAACGGAAATATGTACTCTCGGCAAGCATTTCCACGCTGTCGCAAACTGCACCAATAAAACCTACCTGCTTTACAAGATGCAAAGTACAAACTAACTAGTGAGTCGTTTTTATCATTATTGTTATTCTTATTACGATGCGAAAAACGTACGTCAAAATTGCGCAGTCGGTGGGATAATATAATTCGCTAAGCATTTGAATTGTATGTAAAATATTTAAATTAAAAAGACGTAAATAGCATTAACGTCGTGCGAAAAACCCAAAAACGAACGATGACAGTGCTGACAAGATCAAAGGTTCTGAATTTTACAAAGTGCCAGATTAGCATGTGATTTTTGGTTCTGTACCTTGCGATCGATCAATCGGTGTGATCTGGCGCAGTCGGCGGGATGTTAAAACATGCCAGTTGTCACCGTGGATCTTTCTACCTTTCTCGATGATTTCATAGATTGCGGTTCTTTTAGACGGCGCGTTAATTTTAAGGGAGTTAACGCAGCGCGATAATTCTGAATATTGAGTTTCGTAAATCCGCATTTTTACGGTCGGGTCCAAGTGAATTTTTTTAATCAAAATCAGGAGTACGCGTTTATTTGCGTGCTCGAGTCCGTGTCGGATTTAGGGCGAGTTAGCGAAGCTGGTGTAGAACAAAAAGAATAAATAAAGTCAGCGCAATATCCCGAATGATGTTAAAAGGTTAAGCATTTTTCGAGTTGTCCGTTTTACAATTGCGGGGGAGGGGGTGGAAGGTTGTAGCGGTAAATTTTCACGACAGGCGACATTAGTTGCTAGGGTGAGTATCCCCGGTATCCCTTGTAGTTCCGGGGACGGCACAATGACTCCTGCAGCTCCAGCCAATAGCTCACTCCATGTCCTGCGGAATTTCTACGAGGACTGTATGCTTAAGGCGGCCCACGGGGACATTTCAGTTTCGCACTGTGATCCCAATTCGAACCGGGCTGCGACATTTGACCATCCATTATACCAGTGCTCGCCAAACAAATAAACCCATAACGAGATTAGTTAACGACACCTCCTGCCGCCCTAATGCACCCCCTTTAATGTCAATCTTGTTTTATACAACCCCTATCCTTCTTCAGCTCTACTGCATGCTCGATAAAGCACTTTCAATTTATGTCCAATAACCTCCAAGCCTCCAACCCGGCTCTATTATCTAAACTCGAAATTTGTTACAGCCCCACTGTTTTATTCCCAATAAAATACTTATTTCGATACATCAGAACTTAGCTCATCCATCAAGTCCATTGAAAACCCAATCAACTCAGAATTTATTATCTATGTAGGCGCTGTAAACATCATACGCATCATCAAAACTATGGCTCCCGCTACCAGTCGATACATTGTCGCACAACAACATTGTAAAGACGCCTATTTTATCCCGCACCGTATTCGCACGACCAAATTTTTCACCACAAAGCGGTTTTATGACCCCACTATCCTAAAATAAACCCGAAAAGAATGTATATATTTTCAAATTCTAGTGGATATCGAAGTCGGCGCAGCTACGCTGCGTCCTCAATATCAAGCACACTTGTAAGATATTAAACTCCGTGCTGGAATGTTACGCGTTTTATTTTAGATCCCATTAATGGCGCAGTCGGTGGGATTACATAAATTTAATTTCAACAAATATTTATTCGCCTATTTTCTCTGATAGGGGGAATAAAAACGGGCGATGGAGGTTCGAAATAGGTAGATGCATATGGGAAATTTGTCGATAAAGGTTTCATTTCAATTAATTTTGGCGATAAATTTGTGCATGCAATACAGTTAATTGTGTTGGTTTTAACGCTGTGTATAAATCCGGTGCATTTATCGGGATGTTGTTAAAAAATGAGAGGGCGAAAAAAACGGCGCCAAGATTGATCGCTAATTATCGAGTATAAATGAACTGTTATCTTGGCTTAATCTAGTTGATTGTCCTTTTAATCTAGCGAAGTGCAATCGGAATACTTTTTGAGAGTAAAAGGTTTTCAGAACCTCTGAACCGCTTCCAGGCTGGGTATTCAGGTCTCAGGATACAACAATTATACTGCCTTTCCTATTGTCTGTCTTGCGAGTTAATTTACTTTGTATTGAAATACGGCCAGGGAATCTGATTCCTGGGAATTTCGGGATGTCACAACTCCCTCAGTCGTGTAACATGCGACATGCCCCTCTTAGGATTCTCCGGATGGTGTCTGGTCCCTTCTAACGATCCCGATTGTGCAGATTAACATGACGCGTGCTATAACCGATTTAAATAAGCGTCAAACTTCCGAACGGCCAAATTGGCCCGAAATACCGTGCTCCTGTTTGTTTTCCATTTAAAATTCACGACGAGTATTCTGCGTATTTGCCGAATTGACGGCTGTTACGGCAAAAATGATCAAGTATATACATTTTCAATCAGGGTTCGGCAAATGTGTTTAACTAAATATTTATCACCGTCACATCCGGCCAATTTGAAACCCAGATGAGCCAAAAATCGGCAATCGCGAATTTTCCCGGGGACTTCCACTTCTTTCATTAGATCAGACGAGGAATGTTGCACGAAATTGCTACGTCTATTTTAAACGAAACCTTTTCCTCGGATAAATTGAAAGCAACTGAAATTATTCAGCTAAGTTTTGCGGTGGAGTAATTGTACGTCGAATATTGTAACAGATTGTTTTAATTTTAGAAAAGCCATAAATCTGAATTAAGCTCGGCTTTATCTGCAGTCGACATCTACGAACAATTCAATTCAAACTTGTATCACCAGACTTCCGCAACTCCACATCTTACATATCAACAAAAAGTAAAACACGCCACTATGAATATTCATTTCGTATCAACTCGGAAACTACATAAACACAGCTCACATTTATTTTCAATTTCATTCTTGAAAATTATCTTTCCAATTAATCACAGGACAAAAATTAAAACCAACGTTTACTGAAAAGGGGCTTCCGGTCGCCATCGCGGTTTACATCTCAAATTTCGACCTGAAGGTACGACAATACCTCGCCAGATTGCGTGCTCCGATAACATTTACTCGTTATTAAAACTTATTATGCACTCACTTTTATTATTCTAATAATAATATCAACAAATCTCTTTTAATAAACACCCATTATTTCCGAAACAATTATTTTTCGAACCCACTTCCAACATATTTGAGCACATTAACGTTTTATTGTTTATTAATCAAATACGAACGCGTCGAATCAATACTATGCGAAACGCCAGCGTGAAACCGGTTACCAGCACCGGCTACGCTAACCGGTTTACAAAGTGACCTCGACGTGAAACCGGTTTACGGTGATTATTCTCGATTAACAAACCCGTTGTCCCTCATAACTAGCTTCATAACCGGTTTACGGTTAAGTTTGATGGGAGAGTAGGTATAGATCGTAAGGACTCGCTCTTTTCAATTAAAAGTTGTAATCAAGATCTCTAATAGGTAGGCAAACAAAAAGTGCCTTTGTTCATAACAAAACGCATTCCTTCGGCTTGGAAATAAATCTGGAAAGTTATTTAGATAAGGCGAACGTTCGCTTGTTCGGGCGATATTTTAGAGATTTGTTGTACTGTAGCCATGAATCAATTTATTCGAAGAAAACTTACAAGGGTATTGGTGCCTAATCCTAAACTAAACAAATGGCATGAACATTCGAAGGGTGGATCGGTGAAATATTAATTTAGTAAAAATCGCCCCTGAGGGTGTTTTCTGATAAAAATTTAAGAGGGTACTCGTCTTTCGTTCTCGAATGTCTGAAGTAACGTGATTTGGTAAAAAAAAAGAAAAAATCGATTCGACAAATAATTGGCTTTTTCAAGTTCATTCGAAGTGACGTGTGATTAAAAGTAATCAAACGAACCCTTCCCTCAAGGATGTACGAGTGTTGACTAACACTACCCTATCAACCAACACCGGAATTTGATGAACGCATTATCATAACACTTGACAGTGGATACGAAGTCTGACAAGAGAGATAAAATTACCGGATTTTAAACTACTTATTTTAAAAATCCCCCGTTCTGCACTTGGTGCCTAAGAATTTGAACACAACGTCAGTAAGAGTGGAAGTCTACTCGGATAACCATAATTAGTGAAAGGGTAATAATGAAATCAAAATATTTTTCCTGTTTTACAACGAAAATACCTTCCGGGTATGTACACGAGCGTTTTTACCAGATTAACATCGTAAATAATACATAAGGCAAGTCTGGCTGAACAATGTATTTTAAATGTTCTATTATATGAAGTTAATTTTGTTTCTGATATCACATGAGAACAAAATATTTTCCGCCCGCATGCGAACACAAGGAAGAGGAAATGTTGCAATCAAAGTGACCTAAAAAATCTCTATATAGTCCTCATTACGAAAATGTTCACCTTTTTCTTGCCAACTTTCCACCAGGTAAAAATTCGCGTGTAAAAATTTGAGAGTTCTTGGTGTACCTTACTCCCCTGCGGCTCAGCTCGAGGTTTGACATTTACTTTGGAAGAAGCGTAAACTGATACGACAAAATATTAACGAAGCTAAACACATAATTGCCCTTATCCCTGCGAGTAGGATTTAAACGTAGGAGGTACAAGCGTTTGAGCGTTGAAGATCAAGTGTCTAAATCAATAAAACTTGAAATTTACTGCCAGGCGGTTGTTGTGGTTGAAGGGAGTTTAACTGACTGATTAGAATATCAAAGGTATCGCCAGCGGTAAATTGAAATGCACTCTCCTGGCTTAGTCAGTGCGTTTGGTGCGTCGGATGGATGCAGACCGTGTTTAGAAGGGATCCAGGGCAGGTGCAGTCGTCTGGCCAATCGAGCAATATATCAGGATCCGTCCTAGGGATATTGTGCACGCATGGAATTTATTAGAAGGGCGGTGTTTGAAATATCATGATCATAACGTGCGATTTGTGGTCCGACGTTTGACAATTCGTAAATTCGAGTCTGCGTCTGGGGGGCTTTGCTGTTACTATAAATGTTTATGGTGATGTTTTAGTTCGGAGGCAACGGCCGCAACGTGTATCTCTTTTTATTACATATATGTATGTAGAGCGCGATTCCCGGAGTGCCGCAATAGCGCGGTGTGAGCAAAACGGGTTGTCGCGCTGATTTATTTACAGCTTCTACAAGATGCATGGCGGAAAGCAACAGGGTGCACTATCGCGGCCATCAAACAGCCCCCATCGGCTTTCATTTAACGGGCTGCATAGATTTTTGCTGGGGAAATGGGAGATAGCTTGCCACGACGCACCGATGGCAGCTGTCACGCTATGGTGACTCTTCTAAAGGTCTTTTCTTGGGGTAACAGCCCATTTTCTCTTTTTTTTTTATCATTCTACTATTTTTTCCCTTTATCTTCTTTCGCACGTCCTGTGGGTCCAATTTTTATTTTTGGGTCTTACTCTTTCTTATTATAGATACCTACCTGATTTCACGTGGAGGTTCGTCGGGCTGGTGGAAAAATTTTGAAAAGGGGGCTAGTGAATGGTATTTAGGGGGTGTTTGTTGGTCGGGTACTTTGTGGTGCGATGTTTATGCGGGTTCGATTGGAGGATTCGATGACAGAGATAGTATAGTGAGCGGTCTGTCTCGCCAGCGCCGTAAATATTGTATGGAATAGTTCACAGACAAACGATTTAGCGTGAAAAGGCCTGGGCTCTCAGGTTCGCTTCAACAAACGGCGGCAACTCGCGTTACTTCCTGGATTTATCGTCGGAATTCGAAAGGCAGCGCAGTCTTTTCAGCAATTCGTTTAATTTTCTTTTTATTTATGATTTTCAATATGAGAATGTGTGGCGGGGTGCGGCTGTATCTCGATTAACGATGTAGAGCATCGAGGATATTGCGAATAATTCCGGCGTCGCGATATTGGTTGAGCGGGAAGCGAAACAGAGTGGATTCAGCAGATCCGGCGTGCTAATTCTTGTTTTCGTTCAAGTCGCTATTCCAATTTGGTTCATGGTGTTAAAACCTAACAAAAACCAAAAACTCGGTTTAACTCCGATAATAACCGAAGCAAATCCTTAAAATCAACTGCACTGCACCGCTTCGACCGCCATCCCTAAACTTCCTTGATTGTTAGTTTATTTAAATTACTCTCATTTCAAGCCTCGTTATTTCTACCGCAAAAGTTTTCATTCTTGGACTTGAAATGAATTGTTGTAGTTTGGAGTTGCGTCACGGCAGTTCAAAGAGTTAATTAGATATATTAATCACTTTTTATTAGCGCTCCCCGGGAGTGTAATGACGGGAGTGCTTCGCAGATTTCATCTTCCAACTTGTAATTATTCCTGAATGTTATGGAACCGACACGACTTCAACGTGTTGCTCACCATTCAATCTTCGCAGCGCCACGCTTCAATCACCAGGTGACGTCTGAACCATCAACTAATAATAATAATAACAATGAAGACTACATTCAGTGATGAAAAAATTTTCAGCTTGGTGGTAATTATCAAAATTGATATCCACCTG
Source organism: Zophobas morio (assembly GCF_036711695.1). Classification (NCBI taxonomy): domain Eukaryota; kingdom Metazoa; phylum Arthropoda; class Insecta; order Coleoptera; family Tenebrionidae; genus Zophobas; species Zophobas morio. The sequence goes on from NW_026972149.1 coordinate 11,041,896, forward strand.
AGGTGGTGGACAACGTGCCTTAAAAGTAAGTAAGACTCGGTAGGCGGGTTTGATTAAACAAATTAGAAGATTTTTATCCCTGGGACTCCATTGATCCTGATTAGACAAGGCTGAGTGTCACGCCAAGATGGCGTCGCTCGTTATTCCTCGGGTATCCCCTTTTAGGAATATTGTGGTGAAATCAGAGTCATTTTGAATCATGGTCTCGACAAAGCGCGTTCTTGTAAAAGGACTGCATGGCTGTTTTATTAATTGTAATATCTGTATTTAAAAGCTCAGTATATTTTTCCGGAGTAGATTTATCGAGCGGAGGAAGCGATTTATGGAGGTAATAAAACCGGGACGACGACGACGCTATAGAGTAACTGGTGATTATGCAGTTGGTAGCCACTGAAGACAAAGACGATATTAAAACAACAAATTTATTTTCTTCATATTATCCTGCTTAGTATAAATTAACGAATCTGCTTACGTTTAAATTTCAGCGACGTAACCCCGTGAAAAATTCGTCCAATTTATTTGGAATTTTCAAATTAGAGAGAAGCGTTTTCAATTTGGCATTTAGAGTTCTATTACTACAATTGGTTGCATCGCAACAGAGAAATTAGAAATAACCTGGTGACGGGTTTTATTAGAATGCGAGAAGAGCCATTGTGTTACAATTACTAGATAATTAGAAAGTGGTGCAGGGGTGGGTTGGGAGGGATTCCACAAATGCGATACGGGAGTTCGCAGAACAGTAGAATATGTAACTGTCCAGAGGCCATCAGAATACAATTACAGACCAATCAGTGTCCTCTCCCATGGTAGTCCATACAGTTCTATAATCATCCCAGTTGAAACAACACACGTCCCACTTCGATCAGTCACATATTTTAGAAACACCCTATAACCTCCCACTTCTCCAATAAGAACAAAATGTTACCTCCCGTAGTTCTTGTTCCGGCCATTAATTTCAATCTAATTGAAAATAGGGCACGTCCTTCTATTTACTTGCGGAGACTTCGTTCTCCTGGAGTTCCTCTAGTCAACAGCGCAAAAACAATACGTCAAATCGAAACATTCCGATTGAGTTTTTTCTCATTTACTAAGAGAAAAAAGGGAATTTTAGGCGGGAGCTTCCATTAGATTCTCACTTTTTATATAAATTCTAACAAGCCGTGACAGGACGTCTTTTTATCAAGAAAATCGGACGTCTTTTTATCCTTCCACGAAACCGAGCTCTACACGTACGCGGTATCATTTATGCAAATTTGTGTTAATACGTAATGGATATTTTTCATGTTTTGTCTCTTGGGATATCCACAACTCTAATCCAGGTCCTTCTAATTTCGAGGGTCTGAGAAACTTATATAACATGCAGCTGGACACAGTAATTCAGTTATTGTCTCTTGGGTAGTGTGGTTAATGGCTATTGTACAAATTCTATTATCTACTAATTTGATTATTTGCCATCTAATTTTGATTATTTTCTGGCGGCCGCACACAATCTTGACCCTACACAACAACCCGTCTTAACTTCAAACACTAAGAAACACCTCCTGTTTGATTGATCATATTAATTTCTCCCTTTTAACATTATAGGAGCGGGATAACAAAATTACGCGTCCACTTTCCCTTTCAAACTAGAAATATGTCAACGACTTGGTTGACTGATGTCAGTTAGCTTCACACGAATTCGCGGTATCTCAGGGTCTTTAAATAGTTCGAAAATAATTAGGTCTTTTGAGCCGGATCGAAGGTTCTTGGTTGCCTGAGGCGGTCATTCCAGTTGCCCCTTTGATTCAGACACTTATCAATTAGTCTGGTTATGAGGGGTGTAAATCTGCCACATTTCGCGTGAAGCGGTTCCAGTTTCGGATGGAACGAGATTCGAGGGTTGTTTCAGTTAACCTAGTTTTGTTACTAACTCGACGTTGATTGTTTGGCAAATTTGATCTTAATATAAGTGACTTCCATAAGTGGTGCTTGTGTTGTTCGTGTGGATGACCGTAAGGCTATTATTAATTACACCTGACGGTTTTCTCTTCTTCGGACTAGTTCGGAAGGGATTCCGGGTGGAAGTTCCCAAGTGATATTTCATTTAGGCGAACGATTGTCTACGACAAGATGAGTTTGTAGGTTCGAAAGACGTAACGTAATTTCGAACGATTTTTAACGTGACGGATGTAGAGGGAGTTTCTTTTAATTTAATATTTCTAAATGGAGGGATGGATGGTGTTATAGGTGGCGAAGCGTTGCAATAAAGCGACTAAGTTGTACATGCCGTTGGAGATATTTTATTAGTTTTTATTAGATATTCAAAGGCAAATGCTTGTGCTGGAATTGCGATGGGAATACCGTAACGTTCTACGGAATTTGTCGTAACTTGATACAAATTTCTGCTAGTCTGTTAAGCGAACGAACATATTGAGTCTGGTGCTCCAGTCTGGCTATAAGTTGGAAAGTTTGCATAATTTCGGGCACTTTGAAACTACCTATAAAAATTTACTCTCGGAAGAGTCCACCGTCAACAATTACGAAATCACTTAGGTTATTTCTGTTCGTCTCGTTTCGGGGGCACCTAACACCGTCATCTCGTCGGAGTTGCAGAAGTTGGGAAAGTTCTTGAAACAAAGATGATATTTCGTTATTTATAAGGGACTCTTGCGAGTTTTTGCCAGCGCGGATCATTAATAAACGTGGATTTGGCGTCTTTCCATTGTATTCATCTATGCGGGTGTCTCGATTATCTGAACTTACTGCTAGACCTTGTCGAGCCCATTTAGCTCTACACGTGAAAGGCGGTCCTACTGCCTTCAGCTGCGCGAACCACAGGACTCTGGACTCAATTCAGGAAACACTGCTAATCTATTTGTTTCATTTATTCCAGACTGCCCATAGTACACCAGACCAGCCGAGATTCCATTAATTCCAAGATGCGTTTCTGCGAACTCCTCACAATCAGATTAACATCCTAAAAATCTCATCCTAACATCGACCGGTTTCGCATCAATAAAGATTTCTTTCCGTCTGGCGTCCTTTATTTCCGAAATCTCCCAAGAAGTTTGTTTAAACATAAAAATACCCGCAAAAAGAGGGTATAAAGTCCGTTCTCGACAACTCGGTGATAAATTAAATAGCCGAACCTTGTGGGAATTTGTTGAGTTTACAATTTGCGATGGGGGCGAAAAAGAGCGCCGTTATAGCATTACAGTTGGTTTGTATTGTCACGTATCGGACGTAGAAACAGAACGTGAATATGGGAAAATCAATGCCAGTTTTCGTTCTTGCTTGTGTGTGTAATTTCTGAATTGCCTTCACTACAGTTTCATAGATATGGAAATACAAGCGAACGACAGAAATAACGGCCGCACCAGAGATTTCAAAAATTGAAACAAAAACCATCACCACCCCGGAACGACCGGCATTCAGGCAAGCTCCCCCCACAAAATAACACCACAGAGTTATTAATTAGTGCTTTTCGGGCCAAACCGCGACGCACGTGACAAAAGGGAATTAATTAGCACCACATTACCACCACTTCAGGCTCATAAGTCGGATTAATTTCCTCCCACAAACAAGACGTTTTGGTGCGATCTCCTGCATTCCGAGGTCATTCTTACTAATTTTTTTTTTTAGATAATTGAAATGTTAGTAGAGCGAAAAAGCCGCAGGTAAGGTACACATTAGGACCGTATTTTGAAAAGTATTATTATGGCATGGAGCGGTCCTGTTTGTTAATGAGGCAAGTTTTTCTTGTCGACGAGTTTCAAGTTCAAACTTCGGCGGTGTTGTAACTTTTTGAAATTTTGCGTTCCACGTTCGGATGATCGCGTATGAAGAGGAGGACGACGTGCGACATGCTTAAAATTCTGTCGGAGTTGGCTGGTGAGAAAAAGACATGTGGAAGTTTCTTGTGTAAGTTAAGGTGTTGTGTAAGTGAATTTGGTGCATGTTCCGTGAGGAGCGGAAGCGGCGACGAAGGTACGTATGTATGTGCCGCAATTGGATGTGGTGCAAATTTAAAAGGTTTATGATAGAGGATCAAACATGAAGTTAGGGAGTAAGACAAATATTTGTTATAGGGATCAACGTCCGGTTATGTTTGTTGTGCTTGACCAGGTAGGAAATTGGCCTCTGGCCTATAAAGTTTACGCAGGGTAGGACATTATAAACAGATATGCCCTTATTTCTTAATCGGATCTAGGTGACGGTTGAAAGTTGAAGCGAATAAATAGTGAAGTCGGGAGCGATTATAAAGCGAGAAATGAATGATAAAACAGAGGTGAGAGTAACGCGGCCGAAATCTCTTTGGGTAAATTATTTAATTTGAATAAATTGAATATGATAAATCGTGGGCGTTGCTTCCGGGTAAGTTTAAAGTGGCGAAATTAAACGGCAATTGTGAAGAAAAACGCATAAATGGAGCCCAGATATAGGAAATTAAGTTTGTTTCATTTCCTCCCGAGATAGAAATAAATTTACGACAAACTACGAAAAACTTGAAAGCAAAACATTTAATAGCAAGCTTTATCGTGTACCTCTATACGCACCATAGACTTTATATTTCACTGACTTTGCAATCTTTTACATTGAAACTTTAATATAAACTCCCGTTCCGCTTTTGTTGCTGCGAAATAAAGTTAACAATTCTCTAACTACATTCGAGGGAGTGAGTATCAAATATTTCGTTCTGTGGACGAAATTGCCCCGACAACTGATCCGGAAGCCTCTCACCATCTAACGCATCATTTGTCCCAATGTATCAATATTGTGATGATTGGCCCGCAGCAGAGCCGACCGCTCGAGTGTTATAATTCCGAGTTCGCGATATTTGAGCGAGTCAAACTTAATACCTGTCTTAACACTAGATTCAACCGCTCTACAAACAGAAATACGTTCCACCCGTCGAGTTATGTCCCCTAGGGAAGAGGCGAGGCGAGAGATATTGCTAATTATTATGCAAAGTGCGTAGAGTTGTGGTTTTACACACTGACTTGTTTGCTTCAATTTCCACGATCCATACACACATAAAATCTACAACACACTTTACAGCAATTATTATTTAGATGGTTACATCGTACATCCCCACTAATAAACTCGTCTAATTTAACCCCAAACTCGCTTAGAACTACCGCGACTGTCATACATGTTTTTTGAATTACCCGACACACTTTTCGCATAAATGTTGAATGTGCTTCGATATCAAAAAGAAAGCTTTAGGTACACATCCACCGATATTATTTCGCATAAAAAAGTCAAATGTTAAAATTTTCCTTTTCTCCTTTCCTCTCCCTTTCGTGGTGCCGGCCTAAACCTACGAAATATTCTTTCATTCATTTAAATATACAACGCGTTCGATGCTACCGAAACGTCGTAAACAAGATCAAAATGTCTCGCTAATCAGCTTTGGTAAACGGGATAAGAACATTTTCGAGATCGCCATAAAACACCCAGATATAAATTTGATCCCAATCGTAGCTCCGACAGAGTTTTATCTCCTATTTCTATCAAATTACTATTTTAAAAACCCACCCAACCTTATCAAAATACCGCACCACCACTCACACCATCACTAATTTAATTAACAAAGCACATCACTAAAACTATAGAGTCGTACTTGTCGTAAAAGCTATATTAACATACAATCACAATTATGAATGTGTTAAATTAAGTAATCTGAGGTTGATAAGTATCTTGGAACGATTTTCTGACAGCCGAGTCGGGCGAGCCCGAAAACTTACTAGTGACTGCGCCAAAAGCGAGCTCGTTTTTCGATTTTCATTAAACAATAGTAAGTGATCAAGAGGAAGAGCATGAGCATAAATTACGAATTAAGCTCATTTTTTGGTGTTTGTCGTCTCTGTTGTGCTCATATTTTCATGTATGTACATTGCGTGTATAATAAACAAATTGTGAATTTGTTTAGAGAGCGTTGTTTATGGGGCTCGAAGCAGCGAATAATTGTAAATGAAAATTGCGAGGTGTTACGTAACATTTGTCTACATTGTATCGGTTAACTCAATTGTATTGTAGCCTAGACATTGTATTTGGCTTTCAGTCAGTCTGGTGTTTCAGGCAAGTTTGACATCCTCCCTCAGTTTACCTTAATTATCTTATATTTACCGCAAATACGACTGACATTACCCTGGTTGTGAAATGTCAATATTTGTCGTAAGTAAGGGTGTACGTGTCTCTATAACGTCGATCGTGATTTTTTCCGCGCCTAATCACAAGCTGATTGGTGTTTACCTTGACACAACGAGAAGAAAAGTCGTAATTTACGCTCCCTCGAAATGCAACCATTAATTTAAAAAAACAAACATAATTTTTCACGGTTGAACTTTCATGGCGGTTAAAACTCGCGAGGAAAAATCTCCACCTTTACTAGCAAATCAAATTATCCAGTCAATGTAGCACTTAAATCATGTAGAGAGTAAGAAAAGCTTAAATTAATTTTCCGGAAGTGTTGAAATTGGCGCCGTCGCGACGTATATCGTATATTAAAACTTGTGTAATTTATAAAAGTTGGATTTTATGAGTAATATCCTATCATTTACGCGGGAATATTTAAGAGCTTTATTAAACGGCACCCTCGTTTTAAAATCTATAGAAAATTTTTAATAACCGGCGCAGTCTAATTGTTTTGCGAGCGCTGCAAGGCTGTTTAGAAAATCATTCAAAGCAATCAATCACTGAAATATTAGTCGCACTAGAAATGAGTTGCGATCGTCAAACGCAGCGACGATTTATTGAATAATAATAGTAGTAATGACGGTGACGCTGTTGGAAAATATTTTTCCTTGGATCTGTCAGCTGTCGCTGGATAAAAGCTCGACTGTTTGTGTTTAATAGAGGGTAATTGGAAGCCACATGGCCACAAATATCAATCACATAATTCATATATCGTATCGTTCGCGAGCGAACAAAACCAAGTCGGTTTCACACTATAGAATTTCCTATTGTGTTGCGGTTTGAAAGGAATAACTGTAATGTTGCAGAGGATCTGTATTTAACCGTAAATAATACAGCGCAACCAATACAAATCCGAAACTGTAGCAGTCGAGGGTATCTGTTTGCACTTAGCTTAATATGTTCACTAAATAGCAGACAAACTTGGTTAACAATGTTATTAATTATTATTGCTTTTGATGTCGGGGGAATTGCATTCGGTTAATAATTTTCCAGTTCGAATTTAAGGGTCCGTCGTGAGTCGTAAAGCGACTCTTTGGGAAGCTTTTTTCGGGAGCCGTTAATGTGGGTGCATTTTACTGTTACGATTGCCTATAATAGTTTACTTTCTTCCTGAAAGCTTTCTTTCGAGAAGTGAGTTTGTGTTTCGATTTTTGGCGTTAATTGTCTAGACGTTGATGATTCAAGTTTGAGTTGTGGAAGGATAATTCCTGCTGAAATTCTCCGGAACTAGAACTAGAATTGCTCAAGTTTGTTCAGTTGGTCTGTTGTCTTAGCTCTTGATTGTTGGGAATTATTTCAAACCGTTTTGTCGGTACATGCTTTTGACATGGTAATATATGTGGTTTGCGGAGAACAGTCGGTGTTATAGTATTTTATAAAGTTCACGGCTAATTTGTTTTGAAATGGTGCTAAAGACGTATATTCAGAACTCACAATACACAATGGATTGGCACAGTTCTTATTGTGATACTATGACAAAATAATGATAGCCAATAAATAAAATAGGTAAATTATAGAAGGACAATAAAATCAATACAGTAATCGGAAGTGGAGTGGAATTCACACTATTCGAGGACGAATAATCAAGTAGATTTTTAGTAACGCAATCTTACTACTAATCTGTTACAAATTGTACTTTTCGTGTTTGTAATAAAGAAACTTAATCATAAATATCGAATTAGTGAAAGGGGGATCGTTAAGTGTTGGAGCAGCGGTAAAAGCAATTTCAGCGAAGAGGATTGAATGGTTCTTTGTTGATACCGTTTTAATGCATGAGTAATGCATTTGAAGCGATCCTGAAAAGTTAAATGCTATTAATTATGAAACCGTATTTAAAAAGCTGAAAACGCTCTAGAAAGTCTCTACAACACCTAAATGAATATCCATCTCATTAGAGGGTAATGAGTTCCCAAGCCACTTCAATACTCTGACATCGTTCGAATAGAACCTGTTTTCTTTTACTTAAAAGCAACGTTATGATTCTTTAGGGAGCAATAGCTGCGTTCTGATTATACGTCACAACTTTTATTTCGTATTATGATTCCTCTTTGAAACTGTTTTATATCAAACTTTGTATTAAATTATTAAACAGTCAAAAGGAAATGAAACAAGTGAGTAGGAAGATGATACGTTACGAAAATAAATATCAACTTAAGAACTCCACCCTCCGAGCTCATACATTTGAATAACATTTCTCTTCTATTATAATTTCACATCAGTTCATGAAAACTTGAAATGCATCCCCCTTGCCTTACCCAGTCAAAATTTTCGATACGCAAAGCTTTTATACCGATCCAACGATTTTGTTTGCTTTATCTCCAGACCAATAACCGTTGTTTTGTCAGCACAAATATGAATAAACAAATTGTTGTATTCTGTTCCCAATAAACCCCTTAATTAAACACAACAACACACTGCTTGCTCAAACAAACTTACAACTCTAAATAACACCAGCAAAGTTTCACTTCGCTTACTATTGTCACGGTTGGTCTTGTCCGCAGACATGGACGCTGCCAGACAAACCCGATACATTGTTTTGTACACTCCACTATTATTATAACCCATGAATGGCGTTAAGTTAATTACTAAATCGTAGTAAGCGTTCATTAGAGCAGTCGCTCAACTGCGGTTTACCAGACGTTGCAGTTTCACGTCGAATTAGACTAGACCATCTAGCGCTGATGCTACTTTAAACAAAAAACTCCGATAATAATCTATGCACGGTTACGCGAAGCTGTCTGTAAGTGTAGCCAAAGCGAGCTCGTTTTTGTCGCGTGACGTCACAGCCTTCTGTTCCGGTGCACGATAGATACTATACTTATATGAAAGCGTGGTTTTAGTGGCGGCGCGGCTCAACCAATAGTGAATTGGCCGCTTGAAAAAAGCAAATAATTATAAGCGTTGTTGCTCGTGGCGTTTTATTTTGTGTTTTCGCATAAAACGTGGCGTTTTGTGTACGTAATTAGAGGTAACTTTCGTCCCGGTTATCATCGTGCCGTTTCAGGGAAGTACCTAATTAGTGAGACCTATGAATTATTTATTTGGGCTAACTTTCGTTAGCGGCTTTTAAATATTTAAACCGGCAACATGATTACAATGTGCAAGTTGAGGATTGAGCTGATTAATAGAGTTACTTGTAACATTTCTGGCAATGTTGCGAGCAGGTGGAACACAGGCGGCCTCTAAAATCGGTCGTAAAGGGAGGGTTTTTAGATGGAACGTTGGTAGCAGTTGCTTGTTATGGCTACGCGCACAATGCCGCACCACTCGTTCGAATCACATACTGATGCAATCATTATGGGTTGTTTACGCCGTATTGCGCCCGAGATTTAGGCGACATGTCCTTAGATTTTTGTGTTGTCGTGCACTTCACTCTATTTTCTGAAACATTTTTTTCTTCCTTTTTTTTTTAAAGGAAATTCTTTCATAGCGGTCGCCCGTATTCTTCACCACGAGAAATCTATAAAGCGCACGAAACATCCTTCGAGTAAGTTTTTTACGACGAATGGCTAAGCTTTCGTTTTTTTCCTATTCAACAAAATGACTAACGTACACCCATTTAGTTTCCTTCGACTGTATTCAGAAATTGCTAAATTCTTTTTTATTTGCTCAAGGTCTACGTCTATTATTTCATCGCAGAAAAGTATTGTGATAATAGCGCAAGGTACGACGAAAACGTGTAACGCTACTTTAAGAATATGAAAGGTCGAATCGATAAAATTAATCACAGTCTATAAATTATCTATTATTATCACGCGGGGCAGTGACCTCATGGTAAAGAAAACAGTGGACTCCGAGAATTTCCTTATTAGCGAACAATGTTTCGAGGGCTTACAATCTTGTTGACATCGATGATACGCCTCAAAACTCATTCCGATCGGAACAAAGCAGAAGCATATTTCGCACAGCTTCATAAAAGTAGTCCGCGGTGGTTTAGAAGGCAATTTCGTCTTCGCTCCAGGTGAATATTTAAATAATAATCGCTCTCTTGGAGAAATAACAGCGGGCGTATCGATTGCTCACTTTTTGTCTTTTGGTTTCTAATAATGGCGCAGTCGGTAGGATACAAAACCAAAAAATTGTCACAAGCGGTATGAATTTTTAAGTGTGAATAGGAAGACATGAGGGGGTTGAGGCAACAATTAGGATGATGAAACGAGCAAATGGCGTAGACAGGTCGCGGTCGCAGATTAGATCCAATTATATTTTAGTTAGATCAATAATAAAATTAAGTTCTTTGGTAAAAGTTTGATGGTAATCGAGTGAGAAGAGGTAGATGCAATTAAGATGTCTCGAGTCGCCCGGAATATTTGTTTATGGTAATGAATGTCAAAATGTTGAAGCCTGTTATAGTTTGGTAGTTTGCCGATCTCGTTGTTGTTGCATTATACATGAGTCTATTAGTAAGTAATAGTTAAGATCGTCCATTTGGTGAGATCCGCTGATTGTTGGAGTTTAGGTTGGAAGGTGCTGGTTTTGGTGTAACTTTTCTATTAAATTGGCAATTTGTTCAGTGGAGCCGTCGAGGTTGATGGAAGCCGAAGTGGGATTAGAATTTAGGCGAATTTGGTGTCGGTAGGGGAATAGTTGATATAGATGTTTGTCATGAAGAATGCGCTATGTGGTGTGTTTATTTATTCATGTCGATGTCTGGTAGGGAGCGAACAATTTTGAAATTTGATAGAGAGCCGTATTCTCCGGCTGTGAATAAATGGCATTGTCAAGTGGAGCAATTTGCCAGAGAGCGAAGACAGCATTGTTAGCTTAAACGCTTCAAGCACATGTGAACTATGACATTATATACATATTACATAAATCACCGCTCAAACGAGTTTATAATCTATTTTACCGCAAGAACAGAGTTATCTTTGAAAATTACATTACGGTAAGGTGAGTGTGCAAGAACGGCAGCAAGTGCGCGACAGTGGCGCGTCTTGGGGAGAACAGTGAAAGATTAGCAGTATTAAAGGAAATTATGTACACTCACATCTGCACCTGGTACAGCGGGTCGATAAAGCTGCTGCAAGCGCGATTACGATCGTTGAAAAACCGCGCTCCACGCTGCTGGCGGCGGCTGTGGAGGCGGCCTCGGCGGCGGCGGCGGCGGACGTTTCTAATGCTGTTGCCAAACGTACAACTTCCTGAACCAAGGCGTGCCGCCCAGCACTATTAATCCGCACTAAATAGAGAGCTTAATGCTTTGTTCGAGATTAGCACGCAATTTGCAAACCAACAGCCACCTGCAAACTCCATCCGCTCATCCCCAAACAGGTACTCATAATGGCAACGACAACAACGCCGGGGCCATTTTTACGAACTCGAACAAGTCTGGGGTAAAATGCGTTGACCCGCCACGCCGTAACGCAACGAGAGTTATCACGTAGTAGGCTTAGTTAACGCCCTAATAGATTATTTATGGTGTGTGGAATGACGTGTGGCCAGTTTAGCAGCGACGGTGTTCGTTAAGAGTCTCGCGTCTTAATTTCCTCGAGCCTACCGGTCGTGAGGCGCGTAAAAATAATAAACGCAATTGGAATTCCGGGCCCTCGAGAGCGATCCCGGGGTTCAAATCACAGAGGTGTGAACTTGTCAGCAATAAATATTGTGCAGGTAATTGAACATTTGATTTGTTCGCAAACCGGTGGCGTAAGGTATCGGAATACGATCACCTTTGTAACAAAACGAGTGTTCTATTCTGACGGCAATGTTTATGTACCGAGGTTATATTATTCTGATTGTATCTGCTCCCGTAGCCGCCTCATGCAAATATGGATAGATCGTGTGAGCATCATTATTATAATGACCTGTGCGCGAAAGGTTGTAGGCGCTGCGATCGTGTGTGCTCTCATATTTTAGTGAAAATAGTGCGTGTTTTTCCACTATTGCAAGTGTATTTGGTACCAAATGGAAGACTTCAGTGTCCTTTATTGATGGTATAAATTTCATCTCTCCTTATTCTGTCTCACTGGATTAATTAACACTTTTTACCGCCGCGAAATTACTTATCACCAGAGTTTTTCTCACCCACATAAGGTCGAGCAATCAATTAGTTTTTCAGTTTATGAATATAAACCTCTGTGAATTCCTCTCAGACACCTTTCCGTGGCCTTCTTGTGTTGTCTTTGTTAGCCACCTTGACGGGCCCCTAGGTGCGAAAATTTGTATCCCCGTTTATTTCCCTATTTAATTAGTAATTAAAAATACTGGTAGAATGACCCTCTGTGTAAATTGCGGCACAATATGTGCAACAAACGCTGGCAAGACACAATGTGATGGTTGTCAAGGTACGGTTCATCTGTCATGCATTGGTATCTCTGAAAAGGAAGCAACAATGACGAGATCTAAGTCCAAATCCATAAAGATTGTATGCAATCAGTGCAATAACAATATGTCCTGCCTTAAAGATCTCAGAACACTTATTACATCTCTTCAGCATGAGTTGTCATCTTCAATTAACCAACTTAAAACTGAGTTTCAGTCTCAACTTGATGACATTAACGTCAAACTCACCCAGTCATCACAACAACGTCAGTCCACACCTGTACTGGAAGAAGTTGTCCAAGAAGTATTGGAACGCCAGAAACGTGCCAAAAATATTGTTATATTTAATTTACCTGAGCAGTCCAATAATTCTTCTGATGAGATAAGAAAGGAAAATGATAATCTTCTAGTTAAAAATGTTTTGAACATCACCAACCCCAATGTCGATTTCGAAAATTTCAGTGTACGCAGAATGGGTAGATTTAATGAATCTCGCAATCGACCCATTAAGGTGTTTTTTAAGAACGAATCTGACGTTTTCAGTGTAGTCCGGAGTTCTAAAAATCTCAAAAACGATCTGCGGTTCAAAAACGTCAATATTTCTTTTGATAGGACACCTAAGCAATTAGAATTATATAATCAACTTAAGACAGAGATGAACGGCCGTATTGCTAGAGGCGAATCTAATCTAAAAATTCGATATTACAATGGCACTCCTAAAATTATACGTTTAAACTGAAAGCGCTACCCAGTTACACTACTCCTCTCAATTGTTTTTACCAAAATGTCCGAGGTTTGCGCTCAAAAGTTAACTATTTTTATAACAATATATATATGTGCAATTATAATTTTATAGCTTTAAGTGAAACCTGGTTAAGCGACGAAATTCAGAATAGTGAACTTTTTCCTGATAACTTTGTTGTCTTTAGAAAAGACAGGAATCAACAGTTGACGCATGTTTCAAGGGGCGGTGGAGTTCTTTTCGCTGCGGAAAGTAAATATATGTGTTCTCAATTGGACCTCTCCCCCATTACTAATACTCTACCATTTATCGATATTGTTGGCGTGAAGATCTCTTTTGATACTAGTACTTGTTTATTTGTTTTTGTTCTTTACATAACCCCATCTGTGTCCGTTAATGATTACCAATTATTTCTTGACATACTTAGTAATATTGAGGAAACTCACAACGACAGAGTTATAGTATTGGGTGATTTTAATGCGCCAAATTTTTGCCAAAAGTCCAACGATAGTATAAGTACACACTTAAATAATTTTAGTCACTTTTATAACTTTACCCAATTTAATAACGTGCCAAACAAATTCAATTGTACCTTAGATTTAGTTTTCGCTAATGTTAATTGTAATGTGACCCGATCGGAGCACGCTCTTGTCATTGAAGATGACTACCATCCAAGTTTAGATTTAAGCTTTGAGGTAATAAAAAAGCCATTTGTTAATTTCAGCACGAACACCGATTCAGAACAATTTAACTTTATGAAAGCTAATTTTTTGTTATTGTATCAAGACCTTTTATCTGCAGATTGGTCTTTCTTGTATGACATTAAGGATGTAAACGCTGCTTGTTCTTCTTTCTATAACGCTTTGAACAAAATTTTTACCAAGTCTGTTCCCAAATATAGAATTAATTCCAACAATTGTCGCAAATACCCTCCATGGTTTGATCGTGAGATAATTGACTCGCTAAAGTTGAAATATTCTTTTCATAAAAAATATAAACGTTTCAAAACTGAACATTATTTGATCAAATTCAGATACTACAGATCACTCTGTAAGACACTCATCACATCTGCATACCAACATTATTTGAGTAATATTCAACATTCGCTCTCAACCGATCCGAAGAAGCTCTGGGAATATATTCGTAAGAAAAAGGGTCACACAAGAATTCCAGGGGTAATGTACTACAACGATAGTGAGCTGTCCAGTCCTTCCGCTATTATAAACGCGTTCAATGATTTCTTCAATTCCGTATATATTGCTTCCGATTTTAGCCAGCAGTGCGCTGTAACAAAATGTTTCTCTAGTACTCCCATATCTGTTACATCTATCTCAGAGGATGAAATTCTAGAAGCCTTAAAGCGATCTAAGAATTCACTTACAGCCGGCATAGACGGAATTCCAAGTTTTATTTTAAAGGACTGCGCTTGTGTTTTGGTCAAACCGTTACATGTCCTGTTCAATCTAATTATAAGAAATTCACAGTTTCCTGAAATATGGAAAAAAGCCAGTGTCACCCCTGTTTTTAAGAAGGGCGATCCAACATTAATTCCTAATTACAGAGCAATAGTTTTACTTTGCAATTTTTCTAAAATATTCGAGTCAGTAATTTATAAACACATTTATTTTCAAATAAAAAGTTTACTAGCAACTGAACAACACGGTTTTGTCGATAAACGATCTACTGTTACAAATCTCGCCTGTTTTAGCCAATTTGTATCCGAAGTCATTGATAAACAAGGTCAAGTAGACGTTGTCTATACAGACTTTCAAAAAGCTTTTGATCAAATTGACTATTACATTCTTCTTAACAAATTACAGTCGTACGGCTTCACTCAGTCCTTATTATCACTGCTCGAATCTTATTTACTCAACAGAGTACAATTTGTCAGATACTGTAAATTTTACTCCTCAAGCTTTTCTCCAACCTCTGGGGTACCTCAAGGGTCAAACTTAGGCCCACTTTTATTTCTCATATTCATCAATGATATAGTTGATGATATCTCTTGTGGTAAATTGTTATTCGCCGATGATATGAAACTTTACCTTGAAATACGTGCTCCTGGTGACGCTCTCATTTTGCAAAAAAATCTTGACATCATCTCAAACTGGTGTGCACAAAATCGCTTAACCCTTAACGTATCCAAATGCAATGTAATGACTTTCTCGAGAAAATCTAAATTATTACTACATGATTATTCGTTAAATGGAGAGGTTATAAATCGTGTTGATTCAATCAAGGACCTCGGTGTTCTATTTGATCAAAAATTCTATTTCACTGATCACATTTCTGATACTTTGGGCATGGCTTACAAAACTTATGGTTTCATTTATAGGAATTGCAAAGATTTCACCGATGCATCTGTTCTGCTACTCCTTTATGCATCATTGATTAGATCCAGGCTGGAATACTGTGCATTGATATGGTACCCTATATACAATATTCATAAAGATCACATTGAATCGTTGCAAAGGAAATTCCTTAAATTCATTTCTTATGTTGTTGATGGTGTTTATCCCCCTATTGGTCTTGATCATTCGCTTCTTTTGGCAAGATTTAACTTAACAACCTTAAATACCAGACGTGCTATAAGTGTTATTCGCTTCCTTTACAATCTTGTCAACTACCGAATAGACTGCATTTATCTTTTAAATAAACTTAGTTTTTTAGTGCCTCGCATGTGCGCAAGGAACTCACGTACTTTTTATTCTGCACCTAAAAGAACTAATGTTTTAGTTAAGTCACCGATAGCGCTGATGATGGATTTATTTAATAGCTTAAACAGTGTATGTGATATTCATTTTGACTCCATTTATAGAATTTCGGAAATTGTTATTACGGTTTTTGAGAAATAACTTTTTCTTTTTTACCTTCCCTTGTTTCTTTTTCACTTTAATATATTTTTTTCTGGTTAAATACGTTTAATTTTAAGTTTATGCCTACATTCTTTGTTAGAACTAAGTATTTTATTGTTTCCAGTAATTGGGTGTAATTTGCCTGTTGGAAATAAATGATTATTATTATTATTATTATTATGCTGAAAATGTGAGGCAGTGTCGGCTCTGTAGAGATTCATCTATCACGCCGTGTATTATATAACGATGATATCGGGGCAACAACGGGCTCTAAATTATTTCCAATAACGCAATGATTAAACGGAGCCCCGTGTCGCCATATTTAGTCCGGCAAGACCCTTCGACCGTCTTACATTAACATCCTAGTCAGTAATTGCACTATAACCTAAAATTTACACGCCGCCATGTTCTTACTACCCTCGCTTTACGACCCCCAACTCTTAACAAACACAATTAACTGCACCGCTGCAACAAAAATTTTCAATCAACTGCGCACTTCATTAGGCCCATTGTGCGAAACGGGGTGACCTGAAAATTGTTAAGCTAAATACAGTTTCTAATTGCATGCAAAGCACTACGAGCGGAAAGATGCAAACTGTTCCCGATGGGTGATGTTACACTTCTTTCTTTTAATTTAACGCCGTCTGTTCCAGAATTTTTAATTTTACTTAATAGTTTTTGTTCCAATTTAAGCACTCACCGAAGTGCGGGTTATGAGAGAATTTTGTCTCGACAATTTGTGCACGGGCCCTTCTGCTATTGTCGCTGTCTCACGACCGTCTCGTCTAGCAAATATCTTACTGCCGGTAATAAAAATATATCTACATTGCTATTATTGGAAAGGGAGTAAAAAAAAATGAACAAAGAAAATACAGCATTCTTATACATTTCGGATTTCTGCGCATTTTGCTACATATTCAGCAAACTCAACATACAAAAGAACTTCCACGTGATGCATCATGTAAGAGCTTTATTAACTGAACGCAAATTCCAACAGTTTGTGCATAGAAACATCACAACCAATCGATATAATTTAAAATAGTACACTACGTGCGTATGTTTTTGTGCCGTTATTAGTAACTGTGTGCTAATGTTTGAGTGCTCGGCAAACATTTCGCAAAATTATGACTTAAAAAAAACTAGTTTAAAGTTACGTGAATCAAAAAAAAAAATGTGATTCGGTATTTATTTATAATAAATCATACGCATCTGCTCGTTGTAAATATTATGATTGCCATTTTTTGCGTTTGTGAAACTCTGATGAACTAATTACTTCTGTGTAAAACGTTGCGGATAAACAAGCTTCGGGTTGTTATTGCAGATAGAATTGGCTTGAATGATGAAGAGAAAACAGTAAAAACCGCCAGTTTGACTTGCCCAACAAATATATAAGTACCCAAAGTGTATTATTATTTCTAAAGTTTTTAGAATTGTAAAAAAAATAATTACCCAAAAAGTTGTTGTTGAAAGAATAGATAAAAAATGTCCGGGCAACGCCCACTTCCAATTATTGTAGTATCGAATACAAGCAGTAAATGTAACGTACTTATAAATTTATATCGTTTTTTATTCCGTAATTACCGTACTAAAAAAAAATCACTTTGGCCTAAATTAAGTTTTTTGTTATTTAGTCCAGATGCCTCGATACTTTGAATTAAAACTTTATTATGTTTAAATTATGTCTCTATTACGGAATTGTTCGACGTGAGTGAGACGTATAGGTCTGTCAATTTAATATTAAACGTATTCACTAATGAATTTTTTACAGTTTACTTAAACCCAGATCGTATCAATTATAAATAGGTTAACGGGTGTAGAAATATTTCACCGTAGAGAGCGAGATGTGCTGCTTTACATTACATATTATTCATTGACTTTTATTAAATATGCATTGGTGCAGGTGAAGCGCATTAATCTGTCACGGTTCAACGATAAACGTTATTATAAGTCTAATCAGTTTTGTAATTATTTATTACCAATGGTATCCCCGAATGATTAAAAATTGACGTCAGTAAACAGGGCACCCGAGCATTATTAAATTATCGAGGCGAAGATCCTGACGACTGCGCCAATTTTGCATGTCGCGGTCGGTTCGCATATCCTCGGTGGTAACAAAATGAAAAATTAATCTCCCGCGCCGAAGTCTGAAGCCGATTTTTAATTGTAGTACCTATGCATAATTTAGTAGTTTTGTCGGTGCTTATTAAAAGTGGCCGTGGTTAATCCGGGTGGATTTTTGAGTGTAGTTAATTACTCAAGCAATATTTGCGAATTTGTACCTCTTTCTGTACGCCGCTTTTCCAGCGTAAAGAAACAATGATCATGTACGCATGAAATTGCAAAGCTCAAAGTTCCGCTCTGAAGTTGTGCGGTCCTTTTTATTGCATATATTTACAAGGGTTCGTTTGAAACCTTCGCTAGCGGAGAAAAGAGGTGTTTATATAAATGAAAAATGCAGAGGGCAAGTTTTAGCGGCCCCTCAGGCGGCATTTAAATTGAGACAATCCGCGCGATAACACGAGTTATAGTGGCAGTTAGATAATACATTTAAATGAAGACGGTAAACATGCAGAAGAAATTGATGTTATGACAGCTGTTATGTTTTATCGCAGCTAGTTGTAGGAAGTTTTAATAGCAGTTCGCTGCGAATATAAGCGACGTAATAATTATTACTTAGAGTTCGGGAAAAGTTGGGTGACGGATTAGGGTGTTTATGCGTGACGATATACGGATATTTTATGCCGGTAAGTGGGAATACCCTTGCCGGGACGGCATAAATAAGGCACGGAGATGACTTTATTTGCACGGGTTGAGCGATCATAACGTGCAGGATTTCATCGGGACGGCAGCAGCCTAGGTCCAGGCACGTATGAACCGCTCGTATTTTTGTATATTTATTGTCTCCCCCCCCAGGTTGATCGGGTATCGATTCCTCCCTATCGACGTCCGTCTCTGCTGGCGAGGCGAAGTGGAGCCGTTACTTCTTTACAAACACGCCGATAACGGATCCGGAACTTCGGTTTTCGTATTTACATGCGACTTCAGCATTTTAATTAAAGCCTAGCCGAGCGACGGCCCGTTTCCTGCTCGCCGCTTTCAAATCGGCTCCTGCATGCGCGACAAACGACCAAACCTGGGCCCCAACCTCGCTGCGACGAAACACAATCTACCACAATTCTTTATATCAATCATCGAATTTTTTCTAATCAAAAACAACCTCGCATAGTTGAGGTAAGCGATGCATTTTTACACGCAAGAAAATAGTTTCCTTATCAGCGAACAAAGCAGCATAAAAGTAGTTTCACGGCGGCTAAGAAGCAATTTCATCTTGGCTCCAGGTGAATATTGAAATAATCACTTTCCAAAGTGGTGCAACAAATAATTTCCACCGCTTGAGCTTCAAAGAAGACGAGAGGTTTCGTGTGAGGTGCATGGGTGCATATTGCGGAATAAAACAGCGGCTGATCGATTAAGAATTTTCTTCTTTTTTTGATAAATATGGCGCAGCTGGTAGGATATAAGCCTTTACAATGCACCATATACAGCGACCTAAATGTTGATATCGCAACTACTTTAACAAATTACTTACGTATCAGACAACTGCAGTTTAATTTATTAATTTTTTTTTCATATATTCATTGACTGAATCATTTACCCATTAACCCCTTTTGTTAGGGCAATCAGTAAATCGATTAATATATGACGGCTAATTAATAATTAATTTTCAATTTTCTCGTTGATACACTTATTTGTAATTATTCCACTTCTGATTAACCGGATGTTAGATACGCCCCATAAATAGGTTCGATTACCCGTTGCTGATCGCCATTATCGGGTTATTTATGAACTCGCTGGCGCCCTCTGACGTAAATCATCACTTCGCCGCGTGTGGATGCAGTGTTGCGAGCTAAGTTTAAGCAAATATGAGTATTTTTTTTTTAAATCGGGCGAATCTAAAGCTTTGTGCCGTCAGAAATGAGTGCAGCATAAAATATGAGGGACGAATAAAGTGTGGACTTAGCGAAAAAGTGAAGAATGACGCCTTCCTGAGAAGCTTTTAAAAGTTTAAAACAATTTCAGCGGTCTTGTTCAACATAAATAACAGTTTCTTTCCGCTATTTCAAAAATGATCCGCCGCCAGGTTCGATTAGTTGAAACTTCGAATGCAACTTAATTATCCAGTCGAAACGAAATGTCAAACAAAATAGCCGAGTTGCCCTCTCGAATTTCCGCCACAATTACAAAGGGTGTATTTTAATTTGTACCGCTTTACAGGCTTGGATTAGCAGATAATTATTTGTTGACAACTCGAATGAAAATTAAAAATACGACACCACTGTACATTTCACTGATCCAAAACCGAAGCCGAGTCTCGATTACAGTTTAGCGAAAGCGTCGAGAATTTTTCACCAAGTGGGAAATAATTTCTGGCAGTTTGAGCATTATGAGGATTACTCCTCAATAATAAAAGGAGACAAGGTTGTGTGTCATCTAATAAAAATAGAGTAAGACGGATGCCCGCAGGAGTTGTCGTTTCCTTTCCGGTGGCTGCCACCATGAAACTACAAGTTTATTTTGGAGAATCGAGGACGTACTTTAATTTCTGAAGTGAAGGTGTGTTATCTAGCGATAAATAATATAAAACGTGTTAAAGTCGAATAAAAATTGACAAAGTTGAATTGACGTGCTTAATGTGCAGTTTAATAATAAATGGGACGAATTGATGGTGAGTGTGATTGGAAGCGATGCAAATAAATATTTGAAACGGGAGGACAAAAACGAGGGTGGGTGGGTGGTGTGGAAAATCCCGAATTATAGTTGCGAAGACACAATGTTTCAAGAAGAGCAAAGTTGTAACACACTTCTTGTACAAATTGAAATAGCGAAATTTGCAATAAAATGCTGCTTAAGGTAATGGAGCAGACGTAATGCGAGTCGTAAAATACGGTACTTTCTGTAACCAATTAAGTGAATAAATAGTGGAGTCGTTGTGAATAGTTTGACGTCTGATGACTGCACAAAATACGTTAGAATATGAGGAATCGTCTAAGTCAGGATAATGAGAGACATTAGTCGCCTGATGGCAGATGATTGTCACGATGCCCCAATTATAATAAAGTAATAAAAGAAAGCGTGGTCTCCGACTTATTATAGTCATTAATTTAAGAGCACACTATTTATACTTGTTGGCGCTGAACAGGATGACTGAGAAGGGACATTCGTCTTAGATAACAATACGGTAAACTGGCTAAATCAGCATTCGCAGAGTTACAGCTTTTGGTTGTTTCCACGACGCCGTCGTGTGTTTGTAAAGTAATTGAAATTTCGGTTCTTCTTTCCTCTTGACCAACAGCCATCCCGAGAGCCCATGTTGATAGCGTAGGTCGGCTCCTTCCTTCTCTTTGTTCCGAGCATTATTTACGATTAACGTTTCGTTGGTCTTCACGACGAGGCGGAAGATGGCGCGTTTAGCACAGCTTTGCTGCAGAATATTGGAAAATGTCTAGATCCCACATACATTTACATTCAACGTATTCGAAGAATTCGATTGAAACAAATTGAATTTCATGATCTTCTCGTTCGGATTATTGGTCACTTTAATCAGGAATAACTCGGTTTTGTTTGATTTCGAGTCGCTGCTGAACGATTTCACGAACGTATGCGTTTTAGTTAAATCGTGGATGCGCTCGGCAATTAATTAATGCTAATTCAATTTACAGATTACGTCAGATTATGCTTATGTATACAATTGGGGCTTAATCTTTGTCAAATTACTCATCGCTGTAAAGCTAGTTGATTTTGTCGAGTACGAATCCCACCGACTGCGCCATTTTTGCGGCGACTTAGGCTCACTTCGGGCATGTTTCGAGCGTCTGGGCTTATTGGTCAGCTTAATCAGAAATTATAGCACGTAATTCTGTTCGGCGACATGTCACTATATTAGCCGGGACGAGTCGAGCCCTTCTGGTCGGGTAAACGTAGGCGACAACGCGCACTGCGCCAAGTCCATACGGAATATTATATGCTTATCCAGCACGGTTAATGCTGAAATATGCGATGTCCTTAGGCGTGACAGTTCAGATTCATAGCCTTGATTCCAAAGCAAATAGAGCGCCACTTAAATACCGAGATCTGTCTGACCACTTAGCTCGCAAACCGCCCTTATGAAAACGCGAGAATCCCCTCTGGAAGATTTTAAGCGCTTTCGCACCTCGGGTCGGTACCCGCTTTCAAAAACGCACAAACGGCTCGTATCACTCCCGGCTACGCTCCTTATAATTAAAAACCGATTTAAGGATCGACGAGAGAACGTTGTATTTTTCGAATCAGCATTCTGGTTCGGCCATTATCGCTTCCGGCTGCTCCTGCTGTTTTTACTTACCAGCATAATTTGCACGCCAGCAATAACGTTCGGATTCTACTTGATTCTTTAGTAACGAGAGATGCTCCCGCATCTGGCGTTGTCCGACTTAAACGTCGCTTAGGTCGGAATAATCACTGCTAATTACGGACTCAAACGACTCGCGTTGCGTCGATCAGGTTTGATTTTTCTTTTTATCAATCCTCGACGGCGTGTTTGGAAAAAATGATTTAATTGAAGTTTTGATCGCAAACGGAAAAACATCAAAGAACCTCCATAGACGTGCTTTCAAAGGACGTCTTGTATTCCGTCTAATTAAAAATTGCACTTCGGGTATATACAAACTTCAAACTTCGACTGCATGTTTATTTTCAAAATCCCAGAAGTAGAAAAAGTGTGCTGGATGAGCACAGCGAAATGCGAGAGTCAGCAGAGAAAATAAAACAAACGAAACTTCTTTATTATTTAGCAGTTTATATTCCCATCACCCGCGTGAAATTGCCATATTTCATTTTGTAAATCTAAAGCGATATGAAATTGTTGTTGCTCGGGAGCAAATGAATAGTATCTTAAAAACGCCGTAGGAATTAAATCAAGAACGGAAGAATGCGCAAATTCTTGCCATATAAGTATGAAATTGAAAATTTCAAATACGACGCTTCACGAAGTCATATTTTATTACCTGAAATTGAAACATCAGTTACAACTTGAGTGTCTAAATCTGCATTGTTATTATGACAAGTGTCACGATATTGACGCGCTTTTATCAATTTCTTCCAGACATAAAACGCCATTTCGAACTTTATAGCACGCGCTTTTTTGTGGTTCACTTTATGCTTTCTATATGTTTACGATAAATCTTTTCGTGAAAATTATTGTTCTACTACAATTACAATCTGTGATCGTCGGAAAGAGATGGAACTAGTGTTCCCTCGTCGCTCCAAGATGAAATGGACTGGGCGCAAATTAAAACTTCTTGGATCTATCTTCACACAACTCTGTTTGTGAACGGCGTTTGAAATTAAAAATTTGTCGTATCTCGTTTCGTGGACGAGAATGTGATAATTGTTACAATAAACTGTGAAACGTGCAAACGGTTTCGTTACACCAACTCAAACAGTGAGCAACTTTCAAACATAAGTCTCCACAATAACTAATTCAAAAGTTGTTGGATGGATTCATAAAATCCATAACTCTGCAGAATCTCATTCTGTTTATCTAATTCAAAACAAAACTATAACAGTTCTGACGTCGTGCTAAATTCAATAGAACTTAATGTTTCTGACAGTTAATTATTTCTGTGGTGGAAGTAACAGCTTCACGTATTGCTTCATTTCCAAACTGTCTCAGCTAGAAATCGCTGTCAAAAATGAAACGAAACCGGCTATACCTAGTGTTGGGGTTGATGGCATTTTTCAAACAGTTCCAATCGGAGTCGAGGTTCCCATAAATGTTAAACGCTTTATATTCACGTGCTGGACGTTGAAAATTCGTTTCTTCCCACGTTCTGTGAGAAATAGAATCGAAAACGCTGTAGGTTTGTTCGTATAAAAGCAGAGTAAATTAGAGTGTCTGGTAATTTTGTGGCCACAATGCGTGTATCCTGTGGGGGAGTACGCCGGCGCATCCACCATTTTTAATTATGTTTCTCGAGCTTAATTAGGGTATTCCATCAGGCTCGAGTATTTGATCCGAGATTTTAATGAAATGAATAAATAAAAATATCTTTTTATGCTCGAAAACGGGTGGTGCTCGAGTCAAGTAAAGACGTTTAAGGGCTGGAATAAAAACCTTAAATGAAAGCATAAAATGTTATTAGTTGAGGGTTGTTTCGGGGTTGCTTTGTATGTTTATAATCGCGATTAAGTTGGAAGAAAGCTAAAACATGCGTGCAGAACATGATGGGCAGCGCAAGGTAATAGAGGGCGCTTATGTGCTTAGGGCAATTACTTGATGATTCATTACCCGCCACTAAACTGGCCATAAATGCCCTTTTGATTTATACACTGGGTGCTGAATTCATCCAGTATCAAGTTAGCAATTCAAATGATTAATACCGATTACTTGAGGTTTCGGTGTATAGTGTGTGCATCAGTGAATTGGGTCAAGATTTTATATTCGTAATTTATTCATAACCTTCCAGCGGCTGCTATTAATTACGAAACCGACTGTAAAGTATTATTTGCAAATCAATTCTCGAGCCGTCATTGTTTCTCTCGCTTCCATTGTATGTTGACAACGCGCCTATTCCGACAAAATAAATACCTACCGTGATGTGTAATTAATAAATTTCAAACTCTTATTTTTAAAAATGATACTATTCTGGATGATGAATCGCCAAGAACGGCTAATTAAGAGCTTCTATTCGAACGGTATGCTATATTAAGCAGATGTTAAAAGATTGGTTTCCACGCATTTTTAGATTTCCAACCGCAATCTATTTCGGAAAGCAAAAGCTCTACTTGTCGTCCCACACGAGGCGTAGAATTTTTCGGGTACCACTCTAATTGTTTATAAACAATTTAATGTATTCGTTTTAAGAACTGACGGCTTAATAATGACCGCTTCCACACAAACAGCTCTCAAAGCCGCTACTCTATATTTAGAAAACACGATTTATTAGTTGACGTAAACATCGCATCAACCTTAGCGGCTTAATCCACAAAAGAAGACATCTTCATGTATCATCATCGCTTAAAACCCTGTTTTACTTAACGAACAAATGCAGAGATCCGTCCTGCGGCTGAACTTATTTGTAATTTTCATCAACGACATGATTATTATCGTCATAGCTGTGTGTATAGGGTGGCAATATCGATTTCCCGTTTGCGGTATACAAAACAATTGAATTAACAATCTATCTCTACAGTGCGATAAATTTTTGTTGATTTTAGGTTTCGTTTTAGGACGATTTACGTTCGATCAGTCTGGTTTCCATAAAAATTGCCTCCCTCGATCGGCGTGCCTAAAAAGCGTTTTCATTCCACGTTTAGGCCTCTAATTAAAGCGGCATTTTAAAGGGTTGTAGTTTGTCGGCGAGAATCCAGCTTGAACCGATGGAGTAAAAAAGCAGTTAACACGATGAAACGTGTCTTGACATACTTATGATGTCTTTATTAATTGGTTCACATTTCATTTCCTCCGGAGCTGCGGAGCTATTCGTTTTGGGCAAGGAAGGGGTGGGCTAAGTATAGGGTGGCTCGAAAGCTTGTTTAAACAGGCCGATTGCACGCCTGAGTAATTGATTGTGCCCGTCAAGCAAACACATGCACACCGAGTGGAGTGATAAACATCAACCTCTAACCTGCACTCCCTCCCACAACGAGAAATTACTTTTTCTCAGAATTTAAGGAAACGCTGGATAAATATACAAGGAGTTCGCTTAAATCTGTTTGCTTTGATCCGAGTTTTTACGGCGAGAATTAATAGAAAAGTGGAAAGTAACTCGCAGATTACGCCATTAAAACAAATTGATGATATATTTTAATTTAACTGAGCTAATTAACAAGAGAAGTTACATTTAGCATAAGCCGGCTTTAAAACTAGCAAATGAATTTACAAATTAATCCTGCAGATCTCTATTTCCTGATCTCCTAAGCGCAATCCTGAATTGTCATGGATACAATTAGCGTTATGATATCTCTTTCATCGCCGTGTTTATACGAACTACCGTAAACATTGTTATTGGCTTAATTAAAACGCTACGCACTTTTTCTTAAGCCGGAGCTTCGTCGATAATTAGTGACGCTTCTTTTCTTTAATCCTGATTTTTAACCGCCCTCCGTCTTCCGGTTCGACCGTCCTCTGACGAGACTTCATGCGACATTCGGGCTTAAATTTCCAGACTTCATTGTTCCAGCTCCAATTTCTCACGAAAACTTACAATTATATACAAATTTTTGATTTTCGGTACGAATACTAACGACTGCGTCATTTTCACAGAAAACGATGTTTTTAAAAAATTCCAAAAATAAAATTGAAACTGGATCTCGTCGTCTAACAGCCAAACAGCAGAATTATAGCTTATCCAGAGGCAATTAATGCCCGAAATTCAGCCAGAAACCCACATTTAGTAATTACATAGATTGTTAGGGCAAATGAACAAAGACGTATTTGTGCATGTTAAGCATAATCACATGTTCAGTTTTTTATCTTCTGTCCAATTAGGGCTCTGTTATGTGCTTGGCGTTTTTGTCTCAAATTAGATCGAGTTTTGGTTGTAATTTCTGTACCTCTTTTTGGTCTTTGTTCGGGACTATGTTCTGCCAAAAGTTGGTAATTATATGAGTGGTTGCTACCCTGATTGTAGTCTTATCATCGGCTTGCGAAGTGTGAACACAATAAAAATCTCCACAGATAAATAATGCGAGCTCGTTTTTGTCGTGTGACGACACAGACTTCAGAAACTTGAATCGGTCGTTTCGTTTGTAATTCATATAACACAATTGTTTTAGTTCAGCGCTTAAAAATGAATTTGAATCCTACCGACTGCGCCATTTCCAGAGGCCTCAGAAAAATGCCGGAAAGCCCGCGTGCGGTGTGCAAGTCGGACATTTTGTCGAGTGTCTGTTTCTATTTGTGAGGGGAAAATTCCTGTCTTGCCGAAAATGTTTAAAATTTTGCATTATAATTTTGGGTCTGCTCATATAAATTCTTGGCCGTGTTGTAAGCTGGGGTGTGTCGGAGGCATCCTGCGCTCGCGTTTGGAGCACGTACGTATAGGCGGGTGCATTTGGTTATTCTTATTATTCGGCGAAGCGCGGATTAATAGTAGGAGCGGTGCGAACACATTTTGTAGCCTACTTGCAAGGAAGTAAACGTCCTTTAAAATGGAGCTTAGCGCATAATGCAATCGTGGGGTGGTTAAAGCGTTTGAAAGGGCCGTCATGTACGCGCGTTTACCTGGAAGTGTAACGCAAGTCGCAGGCGCCGTTAATTCGAATTTAACGCTTTAAAAAATCGAGATTTAAATGAGATATGAAACCTGATTAATTTTCCATGATATAATTTAGTGAAATTGTAGGACGTGCTTTGTTTGCTTAATAAGCTGAAGTTAGGACGGGGGCGTCTGAAGGACGACATTGTAGGGTGTATACCGGCAGCGGGTACACAGAGCGACGGCAAACGGTGGTGGCTCGTTACCCTGAGACAGCTGTGATTAAAAGGACTATCACACTGCGCCCGCCACGCTAGATTGTGCTGACATCTATCACGGCTTTTTGTATAGGTCGGCCTGTTCCTGAATTGCCGAAAGTTAAAGTGGACGGTCCATTTTTTAAGATCGATTTTCCTGATAAATGACTACGCCTATGTTTACCGAATAATACGAACGTTAGTTTCACGAAAACGCCACTTAAAATTCACCCATCCATTTTACTTACAAAAGAGATTACGTTTTTAAACGCAGAAACAAAACATCACTCAACTATGACTTCCTACAAATTAATGGACCTAATTTCGGATCCGCATCTACACAAGCCGTATCCATCATCTACACTTTATGAATCGTGCAAACATCGCATTTTATTGTTTTTTCCTCTCTGCGAAATCGCGTTATCTAAACACTTTTGTGTTTCGCTACAGGACCAACAACGCACGCCCCGATGACCGCAGACACAAAATCCGACCGAACGCAGCTCGGATATAAGGCGCCACACATTAACGGCACCAACGTAGGTTTTACTAACATGCACACTTTCAGGCTATGCGCCGTTTGACGTTCGAACTGAGAGTGACTCTCCCGTCACGATAACAACCACGAGGATGACAAAGGTAGGACCCATAAACTGTCTGAACTATTAAACGCAATAAGTCGGTAAAGGAGAGTTATACAAATTTTGAAAGTATAATCCTTCTGACTGCGCCAAATTCGCAGTCATCGTCGTTTCAAACTAAGGCGATGACGATTTTCGTGACGCTCGTTGTATTATCCGATGAAATTTATATTATACGCTCGAAGCGTACAATTTTTTATTGTAACGTTTTAGTATTACGTTTTCGAGGCAAAATCCATGTAACATAAAACCGAGAGCAGCACATTCGGTGACCTTTGTTTGCGTTAATTTAGTTGATAGCTAAATTTAAAAATTTTGAAAGTCAAATCTGTACGTCGAAGCTAAACAGGATCATGAAAATTTAACAGCGTAATTTGCAAGACAGAAATCCAAATTTAGCTTTAAATCGACGAGCGTGTGGGTGGTAGTCGGGGCAGATTTGAATGTTTTTTGAATTTCCGCAGCCTTGATGTGTAAAAATGTATAAACTGATTAAAGAACAATATTTACCGGATCGATATCTAATTCATTTTAAAAACGGTTCACTTCCGACTTTTGTTTATCTACAAGTAGTTGAATTCGGGTAAGAGAATTTTAAAGCCTCGAGGTTTCACAATCGCCGTTTTTTTGTTTTAATCGAAGAAATTGCGGCCGTTCTCGCATGAAACGAGTTTATGCGAAATTGTGGGTCGAAACTGTTTGCGCAAACCGCCAATTTTGCCGGACAATTGAAAAGTAATCAACATTCTACATGGTTAAACTGTGTTGGTGATGTATTGACTCAAATCATTGTGAGACAAGTGTTAAATAAACCGACAATCAGTGTCAACGCTTTTCACCTGGAAAAATCATTTTCATTATAAATTTCCGAAGGGGACTTGGACTTGATAATAAATTAACCGAGCGGATGATTTGGAAAATACTTCCCTGTTATTCTTTTCCAAACAAAACAGAAAAAAAAATAAATCACGACGGCCAGCCGCATAAAATAAATTAGTGGTTCTGCGTTGAGTGTGCGTTCAAATAAAACAATTATCTAGAATCAGAGGAAAATTGACATCGAACAACGCTGCTGGGGACTAACAGGGAAAAATTCATGACGCTGACAAAACAACAAAAACTTTGCCCCGTAACAAAGTTTAGCCGGCTTTTTAATAATTAAATTTGCCTTTTAATCGAATGGTGTAAACATGTTTAGTGTCTACGCAGAAAGTGGACAATGTGTAGACGACTAATTAATTACCTGTTAATTAGTTAATTAATATCGTCATTCAAATGGCGATACAAGTAGAATCACCGCCCATTTCAATTTCACGTATTTATTTTGATTGCGTTAAATCAAGCCTGTAAGTTTCAAAGCTGATTAAACCTACGCACAAATTCCATGCTTAATCGATAAAAACGAAACGACATTTATTCAAACACCAAAAATTCACTTTCAAAGCCAATAAAATGTTTCCGAACGTTCGTCATTTTCGCACGTGGTGTGGTAAGACTTCGCATATTCTACCGACTGCTCCATTTTCGCGCCACGTACGAAATTGTCGCTCCGTACGTACGATTACCGTTTCTGAATTAGTGATTCGTTTGTTTGCGTACTTTTGTTTCTTGTTATTCAGTTGTGATTTCCGTTGGGCAATCTAACAGCGAGAATCGACTGCAGCGCTAGTAAAAGATTTACATATCTGGCAGGGTCGCTGGTAATTAGGGCGGCCGAGAAGTTCGCTTTCATTTAAATAGGTCAAAGCGATTTAATAAATTCGTCGCGTTTGTGTACGGCCGAGTGTTTGTATTGAAGGGATTTAAAGATGTAATGCGAGTAAAAAAACGCAGATGATCCTGAATATCGTCGTCAAGTACGGTTTCAAAGCAAAGAACCGACCGTGGTAATCTATTTTTAGTCGTCGTGGCACGGCGTCACTTCGAGCACACTAAACTGCCAGAAAAACAACTATTTACAAAACAACAAGGCGAAAACGCCGATTGTGTTGAGGAACACGGGATTTAAAAATACCTGCACATTTGTATTCTCAACACGGCCGTCTGAAAATCTTCGTCTTGTCAGCGTAAGTTATTTGGTACGCTAAAAACAAATCTTAATTTACATATTTTGTGTGTCGACTGAATTCTTAGTGGAAAGAAAGCGCTAGTGGTAGGTTTGGGCTTCAAAATCAGGTAGTGCCTTATTTAAATGGCGCTTCTGTACGAGCTCTACCAATTAGACGATGAACAATGGCTTAAACTCGCGACCCACAACTCTACGCCTCCACACTAATTCGCGGTATTATAAAGAAAGCTCTGTTTAAGCACACTGCAACTTCTTTCATTTTATCCCCCGGCTTTCCACGCCGTGTCGAACTATACGACATTTTAATTAAAGTGCATCTATCAGTCGGACATAAAGACTTTACTGCCCTCAGGCGTCTCGACGACTGCGATATAACTCGATCGCTTTTATGGCGGATTTAGACTTACCTGCTGATCTCCGACGACCCACATATTTTATTTTATTGCAGCGACCAACGACACGAAAAAATGCACAAAATGTCCGCGCAAACACACTTTTTTCTGTGAGTGCGAGAGAGACAACACGATCTCGTTTTAGTATATTTATAATTTTAAATCAACGTTATATATACGTAGCGAAATGAGTGTTCTATGTTTTGACCGCAACTATAGGAGACCTTCCGGCACTTTATCTCGAAAAGAAATTGTAAGTGATATATGGGTCGTATTTTTCGAAACACAGCCTGCTTCGTTCGTTGAAAGGCGCTGGTTTCTTTTGGAAGTTACGTTCCGGATTTATCTTTAGTTCTTAAAATGGCGTAGAAAAAAACAAAATGGCGGCTGGTCATTTTTTGATTGTTTGGCTATAAATTTGGCGACAAAGGGGTATTTTGTGCAGCGCTCTGTATCAATAAGATAATTAGTGACACGTTAATGCGATTAGGGCGGCAATTCGGTACAAAGGAAGTTCCGGTTTGTAGACCTTTGGCACACCACACAAATGAGAAAATCTAATGGTGAAATGCGATTAAACTTGGCTTTCTTTAATTGTTGAGTCGTCTGTGACCTTTATATTTGCCAGCGCAGCAATAATTTAAATAAAGTATTTTAAATCTCCGTGGCTATTATTAAAAGATTTCGGGCTCGTCGTGTCGGTAAAAAGTTTGAAAAGGAAAAGCTAAATTGCAGGAAAGAAAAGCGTTAAAAGTGACAGCCATTTGTGTGTTTTTTGCACTTTTCTGTTGTAAGGGTGTAATATTTGTTTGAGGTTTCCCGGGTTTTTGTGGAGATTATGTCGAAATGCAGGCGAGTGGGAGTCGATTGACAAATCGATTCATTTTTAAAGAGCAATTTAAACACAATTTTGGTATCTAGACTGAGTCATGCGATCGTGTAATTTTTGAATGTGTTTAAAAGCAAGCAAATATTTAGTCGAGTAAAACATTTGATGTGAGAGGTAATTTTATTGGATAATTTTGTAAAAGTAGGTATATACAGAGAAAATTCAGCTAAACTTTGCACGATAAGGTAGCGGGCGAATGTACGTAGATTTACGGCGAGATTAAGTTCGCGTTATGACATTTGCTAACATGCAATCGGTTCATTGAAGCCACTTAAACCCCTCGAATTAGGGACAATTCGATATATCTGCCGGTGTATCTAAATTTTTTACGGATTCTATGGATGTTTTTATTGTATTTTCTGGCGAGGAGATAATGGCGTCACGTTAAATTTAAATATGAATAACATCAAGCGTGACAAGCTGAAATTTTTATATATCTGAAAAATTTAAAATATGAGGTGGCGGAAAGTTTATTCAGGTGTTTGCGCCAAAAGCGCTCGACTTTTCCTAGATTATTCAAACCACACACGTTTTTTGGATAACCAGAACATGAATCGATAAGCTACCGTGTCTACAGAACACGGATAATACACAATCACGTAATTTTCTTTTAATTACCTCAAAAACTTGCTGGCGCCACTGTACACACAACACGAACTGATATGACGTTCGCAACAACAAAAATGCGCCTCGATTAACGTCGCTAAATTTAAGTTACCAATAACGCGAACGTGGCAAGTTGAAAATTTCACGTATCTGAAAAATTTAAACCATGTTGTGGCAGAAACTTTATTCAGGTGTTTTCGCCAAATGCGCGACGAGTTTTCGTAGATTATTCAGACCACACTTTTTTTTTTAGATAATGCGGCTATTTTTATTCCGAACATGAACCGATAAGTTATTGTGGCTATATAATACTGTCATTATTTAGCAATATATAGTTGATGTTTCGAAACTTTGCCATCATCAATAGGCATACGGATCCCAATAGGTATGCCGAATGTTTTTCTACGCGGATAAAATGAATAAAAAGAAAACAAAAGAATGCGTCTGAATAAATTCATGGATTTAGATATTCCACTATGGCGTCTGCAAGTTTCGGCTTATTCAAAGCAGCGATAATAGAAGTAGGGTTTGAATTCGAGAGCACCTCTAAATTATTTGGCGAAATTTTCGCGGCGTTTCACGTTAGAAAAATGAGTGTAGTTTTCGGCGTGATGATTTAAGTATGAATCCTACCGACTGCGCCATTAATACGTTCTCGACGTTATTCCGATCGGTAATTGGTCGTGTCGCACCTACGGTAGAAAAATAAATGCAGTGTAGTTGTGGAGCAAGTCCACTAAGCTGCTATGAATATTTTATAGAAAAGTGTCGACACGTAGAGCAATTTGTTTTCATTAAATGAGACATTATTTCAAAATAAATTGTTCATGGGAACACTAATATTGCTTCTTTATATTTACTAATCTTCCGATTTTAAACTCTTTCAGATTTTAAATTGGTTCATTACGAGGATCTCTAGAGATGAAAATGTAAAATAGAAATTTATTTTTCCAATAAATTACTAGCAGGCACGACGTAATTTATTCGTAGTTTAATTTAAAAGTAGTGGTGAAATATGGATTTTTCAGCTGGATGCCCCACATGAAAATCGAATATTAAAAAATTTATTGGAAAACAATATATCAATAAAAATCTGGCGGTGCAAACTTCCTAATTTAATAATCCGAAATTGCTTTCTAGGGGCAAAAAAGCCGTCGATTTTTCTATATTTCGTCAGAATGGCGTAAGGATCCGAATGCGAAATAAAAGACCACAACGTCGCTTTATTAACTTGAAGTGTACACCAATCGAAAATATCAAACACGAAGCAAGAAGAAAGTGAAAATAAAGAAAATATATGAGGAGTCAATCAATAAGGCGCTGCTCTAAAAGACTTGCCCACACAAAAACATTTAATAATCCATTACGTGTCCTGACCACCAAACAAATTTCTTATTGATCGCGCAAGTCTGTTTGACTTTTTCTGATTTGGGTAAAAAATGAATGCTTTGAGACGAATCATCGCATATTCGTTAATTCCGTAATCAGCTTTCGTTCGATATTCGCTAAACGTAATTAACAAAACGAGTTCCGTCGAAATGATGACAAAGGCTAATATCCCTTGAGAGCTTTCTGGTTTTCGATACAAAAAAATAGCGCATTCATTAGTCAAAGAGGCTTTATTAGTCGCGCTGTACGAATTTACATTTCGACGACACATTAAATAACGAGTGAAACTGTGCGTTATTTATATAATTCTGTTTCATGGAAAATTCATGAGAACTTGTGATTTGAACCGGCGGAAAACTGAGTTGTCTACTAGATTGTCTATACAAATTTCCCAAAGGTCTTAAGACGAATACGCAACTAAAGTGATGGAACGTCTAATACCGAAACAAGAAACAGTCCTAGTTTTGCTCAAACCAACTTTTCTCCCTTCCTTGTATTACAACTTACCGAACTTCCGACTGACCATATTTTATTCGTCAGTTTAAATTAAACGTTAAACTCCCATTTCCTCTTCTAATATTCACTAACTAAATACAATTGTTTCTCATTTTCTTTTTACAACTTCTTAAATTGCATACCATATTCAAATTTGAGCCTGTTAGGAAAACCGCCAAATTTACATTTTGCCACGGCAATTCCGGCGAACAACCGCACGAAGTAGCCCCAAGCGACAGAATAGCTGCCTCAGACAACAATGTTATCAACGCCGATTTACTAAATTATCGTTTTATAATAATTATTATTCAACAATTACACTTCCTTCCACGTTCACTAATTACGGATCAAAAATATCCGCGATATTAGCCTGCGAACGATATTAAATAACGCCTCCCCATTTCCCGCCACTGTTATGAAAAGAACTAATTTGCATTTAGATTATTTTCGTAATTTATCTCTTAACCATTCGACAAATTACACTCTTTGTTTTATTCTTTAATTGCTATTAAACACTTGTCAAATCTGCCAACTCATCTGCTCGAAACGACACTCATATAATCGCTACCCGAGAGACCACTTCCACACAACTTCTGCTAGTTTATATTTACGGTGGATAGAGCAAATGTGGGTTTAATTTCCCAACTCTTAAGACAGTTAGCTCGTGATGACAAATAAAACTCGACCAGGTTCCTACCGCTCGCCTCGCAAATCCCAATCTCGCACGATAACCACCGCAAACCAAAGTCTAAACATTAAATTCCGTTAATTGCGCCAGAAATAGTTTAATGCATCTCTCTCGCGCGTCGGAATGACCGGCGGCACCAAACTCGCCGACAAAATACAAGCTTTCAAAATCGTTTACCCTAAGTTGTGTGGTGCAGTTTCGTATGTTCAATTACGGTCATCACTCCACTTCACCGAAGAATATGGTCAGAATGCACTTTGGGTCTTTTTCAGATCAATTTCAATTCGCAAGTGCGCCGAGACTAAGTTAGTGAATTTTTATCGAAATTAAATTTAGTCGGATGAAGTTATTCGGCTTTTAATTTGATATTTCTTGGAAAAAGTTAGTCTAAATGGATAAAATTGTTATTGGATATGATAAATGGATAAAACTAAGCGGAAGGAATATAAAAGAAAGGGGCGCTTAAAATGTTATCGATTCATAATCGGTGACAGCGCCATAGATATGTTAGAATAACCCATTCTCTTTAAACCGGAAAAATTGTGATGCTAAACACAAAAAAGCGCATATTTACTATCGAATTGAATTTCCATGATTGAGTGTATTTGTGAACAAAAACTTCAACGCACATTAAAATCCTCCGTTATTGATTGAAAGCGAAAAATGCGAAGGCTACGATCGTGTTTGTTATAGCTTTTTTCCTAAAATAAAATTAAAGCAAACAAATTCTGTGGCCGTTGCAAATTTTTAACTCGCGGTTTGGCGTTTCATTAATCTGTTATTGGAAGGGTAGTTAAGCGGTGGTAATTAAATAATGCAACGACGAATGAAATCGGCGGTCGAAAAATGCAAACTGCAGTTCAAAGAGAATTGCCATTCCAACAAAAGGCTAATATAATTAAGGGAAAACAATGGCCTAATAACGGGACAAAACAACAACAAAATTGAATTACTTTCTATTGAGTTACATTTTAAAATAGCTGTAACAAAACTGTTATTAGGTTAGATTCGGTTTATAATCAGCTTGTACACCTGAACAAATCAGATTAGTCGGCAAAGGGACAAGCTCATAAATGCGTCTGAAACTCCCTTTTCGTCATGTATTGAATTAAAGCGAACGCAGGCTTGACTTATTGTACCCGATTGTTTCGCCATCCTATTTATTTCGGGTCATTTATTCCATTATCGTGTGTCTTCGCAATTTCCAAATTTGATATATAACAAAATTAAAGACTCAGTCGGATAATTAATCCTACCGACTGCGCCATTTCCCCGATCTCGTTGTACCGTTTTTGTGTGGCAACGTTTCGGATCGACAATTATCTTTTTCGACACACAAATTTGCTAAATTGCGCGGACGACAAGTCGGAAGTGCGGCGAAATATGAGTTAAAAGCAGTCGAATTGTCAATATTCGAGTGTCAGCTGCAGATTTGAAAACAATTCGCTAGCACATAGATTGTATTGAATGAGTCGGTTTGTATCGGAAAAGACAGTCGGGGGCATATTTTTCGGTGTTCAATTTTTTAAAGGGAGATTTGCGAGGAAATCGGATTAATTCATTTAAATCTCATTAAATGGTTATTTTTTCTTTCCGGAGCTGTGCTTGTTATTGACCTACAGGCAGACTCCAACAGAAATCCGATCGAGATTAAGGTTTGCCTAAATCCTTAATCACTTAATGGAAGTGCTTAAAAAAAAGTCATTAATGTCGTGCGAGCTCCCGATTGTTCTTTGACATATTCTTTGCAGTTCTAGCGTGAAATTATTTTAATTCTGGTGAGTGGATGATTTATAGTAGATTAAATTGATGTAGACGTTAACGATAGCTTGACGCACTTATAGGACAAGTGATATAACCAAAGCGTAATTTCATACATTAAGCGCTCGGCTGGGTTCAGTTGAGCTTTGATGTATGGCCTCAAATTGATTTTCTACATGTCTTAAAATAGTTCGGCTAGTGGTGTAGCAATTATTCGGGAAAAAAAGTCCCCATTGTCCCGCGGTGACTTTGAAGGATCAGGACAATGTGTCTCCTTTTCGTCCTTAAATACATATGCTTAAGAAGAAAATCTACAAAAAGAAACATCAACGTCTGCAAGGTTAAAACATCAAAGAACCAAACGAAGTCAAGTTGGTCCCAAATGGACGGTCATTTTAACATCACTAAAACTTTACTCTTTCTTTATACTTAAACGCAAAGAAGCTCGACATACTATTCCATGACATATATTCCACTCCATTTCGTTCTCTTGCATTGCTTTACTTTGGATAAGTCACAAATTGGAATTGCACCCACTTCCACGATATTTCACGTCGCAAAAATAGACGTGTCGTCTCAACACGCCTAGCGACGATTTTTAATTATATTTGACATGGCAAATATTTACTCCTTCCAAACAACGGTTTCGGCGTATTTACTTGCTACTTCAAAGTAATTAAATTTCGTTTAATATTTCATTTTTGACGGTTCCACGAAACACTTTACTCTTTTCCCAAAACCACTTGTTTTCGGGAAGATATAATTCTTACCTGAGGGACAGAGATAAGTCTGGAGAATCCAGCGAAATCAAGAGAGCTCCTGAATTTTCAATAGCCTGCCTCCAAGCATAAGTATGTTTTCCAAAGGACTCGCATAAGTCAAATAATGCACTAAACTCATGATAACTTATTTACAAGGAAACACTACGGGATTTCGAACTCGATAAATAATATGTGGGATCGTAAAATGAGAAGTAATGTGCACATAGGTGTCCTAAAACCGACTTTACTTTGTCTCACGCATTGAATTTATGTCGATCTATTTTTAGCAGCACACCGGAAGTTGCAAATTGCAAATCCAATTCGCACATTTTCTTATTATTCATGGACACAAGACACCGAAAATTTACTGCTAATAAAACCCCCGGATGCACGTAATGCATTTCCGCTTTTAGCAGAAATCGTTTCATTTATTTGCCACACTTATCCATGATTTATAGTAAGTCTTAATTGCGTTTTATCGCCTCCGCTGCAACTTAATCTGCTTCGAAACAACCGATTTTTTTGCAACAAAGAATTATAGCGCTTGTTGGTACCCAGGCGGTAAGTGCATCATCAGAAACGATATATTACCGCATAAATTAACGGCGCAGAGAAACATTTACAGAATACATAGAAAGCGAGCTCGTTTTTTTCGGATGACGTCATAAATCCCCGACAACTTTTGTGTGACCAACCCGCACACAAGTAAATGAGCGCGAGATTTCTGCCTCGTCAGGCTGATTTTCGCCGACTCAGCAGAGTGGAGATGATGTTCGGAATTGATTGCGTGTAATTGCGATTAAGTTTTTATTCGCTAGGAGTGGATTGACATTTCGTAAGCATGTAGCGGGAAATTCGATTGCTTTGTTCATTAAAGTTTAATTGTTCCGTGATGAGAAAGGCGACATTTGTGGGATTAAAATATTAAAGGGGGTGCCAAGGTCTAGGTAAAGATTAAAAATAAAAAGCGACGGAAGATCTTAATAAGATAAAAGAGATTTGCTGGGATGATGTATGTCGCTTGTTTATTTCGATGCAACGTCTGACAGCCTGCGATTGAGCTGAAGCCTTAAATCCGTTTGCAGTTTCATTAGGGAGCTAAGACGGAATTACAGGGATGTCGCCGGAGACGGAACTGTGTGTTGGTGGCTGCCGAGCAGTTCCACAGAAGCGATTGCTTTGCATACGCTGATTGATGACTCGAGATTATCTGATTCAGCAAATATGCGTGCAGCGTCTCAATAATTTCAATCAGGTATGTCTGGCGGTGTGTAATTAAACATAATAATATTATGGTATGCGTTTCTCGGTGGTACGTATTATTCGCTACCACTACAAGGATTATTTTCTGGTTAAAAAGCCATTATTTGAATATTCGACATAATTATTTTCACATTATGAAACCGCCAAACACGCTGGCTTTTGCCTTTTAACCGCAACGATCACAAATGTTAAACTGCCGTTTA
This sequence comes from Zophobas morio, assembly GCF_036711695.1. Classification (NCBI taxonomy): domain Eukaryota; kingdom Metazoa; phylum Arthropoda; class Insecta; order Coleoptera; family Tenebrionidae; genus Zophobas; species Zophobas morio. The sequence goes on from NW_026972149.1 coordinate 11,080,581, forward strand.
ATAACATAGGTGACACGAAATAAAAGGATGCTGGGTGACGTCACACCAGACGCGCGCATTGTTACCTAGTTATTGTAATTGAAGAATTTTTTCGCCGATTGGGTACGAAGGCATCCGGTCCGATACAAACAAATAGGAAAAACCGGCCTCATTTATCACCGCGTCGAAAGTTTTTACCCAGTTCCATAAGGAAAACGCCGAATAATATTGATTTCGTCAATTGCCATGAACTAGGGCTAAGTTTTGCAGCTCCCTATAAATTTCTAGAGGGTCTAACCCTATAGATACTCCGGAACTTGAAGAAGTCGTTTAATAAAGATATGAATACCGAAAATCCCCTACATGGAAGGTCGATATATAGTCGGGCCTTCTAAGCATAAAATACCAAATTTTCCTTTTTACTACTATAACGGGTGCTTGTTTACACATCGACTTCACTGTCGCGTTATTGGATGTTTCATTGCGAAAGTTCCGCGATCGCCAGCCGGAAAATCCTAAGCTCCACATTTTTCCATACGCGACAAACACCCGAACAAAAATTTTCTCGTTGATGGTGTTAAAAATGCGCGTAAATTCTTCAGGTGCAATATGGACACGAATAACACGTCCAATACGTTCGCCAGTCTCCGATGAAACTGCAAGATAAATTACGGCTGCAAATGCGGTTTCATGTGGCGCGACGCGACGACTTTTTTTAACTAAATTTTCGCTTTTTAAACCCGCAGGTATTTTCGCGAGCCAAATTACCAGCGGGAATTAATAGCCTGGGCGGGGCTACAATGGGCCCGGAATGACGAACGGCCCCCATTTTTAATATATCTACATGCGATTTAATTGGAGCTCGAGGTAAGTTCTGTTGTTTTTCCGCTTAATTCTGGAGCTGCCTGATGTTGTTTTTATCGCTTCAATTAAATGTGGGTGAAGGTTTCGTTTTTGACGTGCAGAACCGGTTCGGGGCGCGCCGAAAAACCGGTTTTTCCGGTTTCGGGACCGGTTCGCCGCGAACTAGCGGCAACAGTCTTCGCCGTGTCCGAACTAGGCCGTGCATTAGCGTTTATCGACGTAGCGAAGGAGACGATGTGGACAAAAAGAGACGGGTCGGAGGGTTTTGCCGTATTCTCTGTCTATAAGGGAATACAATGGCGATCATGTGATTTACATTCAAAATCACTATTACAGAAGGGTCCAGAGATCGTCTTTCGCATATATTATTTGTATTCTGTCAACATACAACTCGAGCTTCAAACAGCTGAAATCGCTTTTGGCAAATATTGAACTCTTGTTGGTCTAAGCAAACAACCCAGGGAAAACGAGTGTTAATCCCGAGTTTGTTTATGTTTTCCGACGATGTTCTACTAGTCGTTAGCTTTTTACTTTAACTCCGATATTAATTAGACGATATGATCGAAAAGTAAACATGCTGTCGGGAGTTAATGTGATCGTAAATTTTAGATAAGTCGATTTGTTTATCCGCGGAGAATAAAGCTATAATGAGAGAGAGACTGGGTTAGTTTTTAATAATTTAATACCCGAAGATGGGGGATATACGTGTATCAATTTTGAACTTTATTTATCGACTTGCTTTAAAAACACACTTTTAATTAACAAAGCTCTAAAACAAACAGAGCGAAATGTGTTTTTAGAGAAAAGAACGTCGGTATGTGGAGTCGAAAACTGATCATTAAGCACTCAATGACGCAGTTTTCATTAACCGCGCTAAAAATGTATTTGTATTAAAAATAGAAAAGCAGATTTATGGCTCGATTTTATGAGTATTGGTTTGTTTCGAGTTTTAGTAGTTGGGTCGTCCTTTCCCCCTCTTCCACGTATCCCGGCTCACCCTATTACACTTTATTTGTTCTTTATTCCCTTCGTTGCAACCCAACAACTTCCTTCGCCTAATTATTGCGAATATTGTTGGATCTGAGATGCAAATTATTGCGGGGTTGAGTCCGCGCTTGTCTGCTAAAGGCAAAAATTGCTTCTTTTATTATTAGAAAATATAATCTCGAGAAGTATCAACGAGAGCAACGACTTAATGAGATTTGCGAGGAGTTGCTCTATTTTTCTGCACTTTAAGACGGCATTATTAGAATGCTAAAGGTTGCTTCGAGCTCTGGAAATTTTGTTTGGAAGTGGGGGGCGACGTTAAGTCGCGCCGGTACTCATTGGTATTAACTGCGTCGTTCGCGCGGATTGTGGGCGGGGCCTGCGTCGGTAATTTCTTACTTAGCTGGCGGGCTCCGCCCACGGCTGAGCGCTTGATTCTCGCGACGTGTGGGCGCGTTTCAGCCGTTATAATAAAAAAGCTTGCGTTATAATAAAAAACCAAACAGCCGGAGAAGATACTGTTGGGGTTTATTATACGTAATTCTCCAGTTTGGGCGTGTTTGAAAATTTGTAAAAAGTTTTAATGCAAATTCATAACGCTATTAAAAAGTTCCTAATACTCCGTAAGTAAAAACTGGTTTATTGTGCTTTCCCTGGATTATGTTGTGTTAGAGGGTGTATCGCAAGAATTCAGTTGGAGCGTTTTAATTGAAATTCTGAGGGAGAGTGGAAATGCATTGTGTATGCAGTCGGAGAAAATTAAAGATTAGTATCAGCGATTACGCGTTGCGTTTGTATCGGGGATTGTATATTCAATACAACATTCATAATATTGGAAAATTAATGCTTCCACTCATGGTTGAGCTGATGCATGTCATTTATTAAAGTGAAATTAATTTCATTACGGCCGTTAAGCGAATATTTCAATGGTATTAAAATAATACGGTAAACATAAATGTCGAGACAAAATAATTAATCACAACGAGCAATTACCCGGCGTTTAATGCAGCTAGTTACTCTGGTACGTGCGGGCGTCGCCGGGTGGCGTCGCGACGCTTAAGGTGAACGCGAGCCGTGAGTTTAAAACAAGAAAACTCGCCGTAACCGATCATGAGTGACGGTCGGTGTGACAGGGGCTTAAATTGATAGAAGAGATCTGTTGCGGATAAATGGGTAGCTTGCGGTTATTGATAACAGTTGAACTGGAGCCAACGGCAAACTTAGATGGTTTGTTTACGCTTCTAGAATGAGTAATGAATGCATGACAAATTGATCAATGCGTACAGAAAATATGGAAAATCCGTAGAATTGTGGCGAGATATAAATTTCTGGATTTTTTCATGTCAGAGTTTCACATAAAAGTTTTTATATCCCGCTTTGTTACTAAATCGATAAGAAAACTCGTTTTATGAGAGCTCATCAATAAATCCCTCGAATTAATACGTCAAATCGGATTTTTATTATAAATCACGGCATTTCAACGTAAATAATCTTCGTTTGTTTGCCGCGTTCGCGCACTTGCTTATAGATCAATTCGCTTATTATCGCAACAATTTTTAACCTCGCCCAAAAAATACTGCACGCAAAAAATTCCATCAAATGCTCTCTAAATCGCTCACTGAAAACCAATTAATGCACGAATGACTATTATCAACTAACACCTACAAAATCGTCATTGCGGCGCTTTTAAAAATCACACCGGCACGTCGCATTAATTCCAGATTTTTACACTCTTTTTATCTGCTCGATAGCCTCTAGCGTGGATGTTTATTGACATAAACGTGCCATTATTCAGCTTTTAAAAATATGCACAAGAAAATAAACACGACTCGCGTTGCAATATCCTGATTTTCAATTCAAACGACCATCCTGAACCGTTTCGCCACCATCAAACAACCTAAGACGGAATAGTGCTCCAGGACAACTTTCACGACCGTAAAACCTCCACTCATCGTTCGTCGGTCCATACTCAATAAACCTGGATTCTCGGTTTATGTTTCTGGTTTCATAACTTTGACAACCCGTCATGCGCACTAAATAAATAAAATTTTTGTGTCCGATTTAGCATTCTAGCCCAACACAACATGTATTCTGTATATGTATTCTAGATGTGAATTTCTTTATCAGCAGCTCTTGGTCGCAAAACACCCATGAATCAATTCGTGTTCTGCAGCATCTAAAGATTGAGGACTTAAAACTTGTTCTATTTGTAATAGTTACAATTTATCCCGCGCATAGCCAGATTGGTCTTGGTACTTTTATGACTCCCCAGCGAGTGTTCTTTTTCGTTTTCGTTTTTTCTGCAGAATTTGTGTTATTTTTGGTGTTTAGAAAATGTGAGTGGAATCCGAGTGCGCGGTTCTTTAAATCCGGCAAATTCGGCGCCGCCGATGTAAAGATAAATTATATGAAGGTAAATAAATGTTCATTCTTTTGCTGCACCCCTTCTTTTGTTTACTCAGCATCGCTTCATTATTTCGGAATGTAATATGAACCATTTTGAAAAAAAGAAAAAGCATGTCGGACTAGAAAGGGAATAATTAAATCCGGTTTTCCTCAAATTAAACAAGACGCGGTATTAAAAATGAACTAAACCTTAATTTACTTAAAAATTTCACGAGATAATTACCTTTTGAAACTTTGAACAGATGCGCAACTGATTGCATTAAGTTTTCAGGACCTTTTACTGTCAAAGAAAGGATAATTTTAGATTATAACTGGATACGTTTCATTCGTACAGTCAACATTTACAGTATTTGCGAAGCTGAAGAACGGTTTTAATGATGTAATTGTCACGTTAAATATTTACGGAGTCGTTTGTTTTGTTGACTATATTTGTTTATTCATTTATTATGCGTTAACAAAAATGTATTTGTGACAGTGCACTAATTAAATACGCCTATAAATCGGTTGCCTGGTTGAAGCAAATTAAGTTATTTTAATTTGGGCGAAAAAGCTGGGATTTGATTGGAGGTAACCGGCGAAAAGTATCCGATAAATTTTTTCAATAGCTCGCGAGCCCGAATTCTGATAAACAAAAGGCCCGTTAAAAAAAGGTTAGATTTAATCTCGCTCTTGACAGAGGAAAAAGTGGGAATAATGGTCAGATGTAAATTGGGCTCCGGTTTTTACTCATACTCTCCGCGGTGATACCTGGGGAAAAATAATTCTGGAATTCTAAGGAAATGGATTTGTTTGGAACGGACATTCGGCAGGGTAATTTATTAGGTGCAAGCGCATCAGATTAATGGCGATGAAAATAAATAAAGCGCTCGCAAAAATTGTACAAATTCGCTGAATGAAATAAAAATTAGTCTTTGTCAGAGGGAGATAAAGCAAAGCGTGATGATGCAGTAATTAGATGTGGATTTTCCTGTAATTATAAACAAATATTTCACCCGAAAGTTAATGAACGTCCACTTTATGAGGAATTAATACTGTCCAGGTGAATAACTGACGGAATTCCGGTCTCGACCCGGCATAGTTGGTTATCCACCCTCTGCAAACTGACCCCTGCTTGTTCTCCCGTTCTCTCGCCTTTCAAACCGAAACCTCTAGGATTAGTAAGGGCATTATTCTTGTCACTATACGAATTAGTAGTCTGGAAAGCGATTGCACGGCTGAGAACACACCTTAACTATGCAATAATTAAGTCACCGTTATCGCTCGCAAAAAATCCGACATCTACATTGCAAATATGGACCTCTCCAAACCCTTCTTAAAACACCGCCGGCAGTCACGCAATCAAAAAAAATTCCAGCCAATACACTATCGAGCGCTGTAATACCCCCGTTTTCGATTCAAAAAGACAATTTTTTTGGTGTGTTGTTGTTTCGTATGCCAGTATGCTTTAACTCTTTTATTTATTTAAAGAGAATATTTCTCGCCTGTTGGGCGCGGATAAACGGCCGAGAGAGTGTCGGAGTGGGTGCGGGTGCAGGAGGTAATTTTTTATTAATTTAATCGCGACGTGAAAGCTGTTGCATGGTCGTTCATTTTCGAAAAACGCGGAGAATCTCGTGAAAGCGCGAGCGGAATAAAATTGAGGAATGTAAAAAATTGCAAGCGAGGTCAATGTTATTTATAAGAGGGTAAACCTGGCGGCTCGGGGAGGAGTCTGGCATAATCTGGATTCCCATTCCAGAGTTTGGAGCAAACAGCACACATGTGCAGTGAATAGGGAAAGGCGGCGGGACAGCATCGTGCGTGAATCACATATATTTAATAGTACAAATGGTCTTGCAAACAACGTTGCATAAATCATAGTAATGCGTACTTGGAAGATAGCGTAATTTAGATGATAAATTTGGAGGCTTAACGTCTAGAATATGAGCTTTGGGACATTTCTTTCGCATAAAGAGGCTGGAAATAATTATAAATGTAACGAGGAGTTACATTTTTGTTTCGAACATTTTTCATGATTAGTCTCTTCAAGGGAGAAATATTTACAAGAGCATAACAGTTTTTACTATTTAGGTTTTACTACCTCCTCTACTGTCATAAAAAAGTTACGAAAGTAACAAAAAGCAAAAGTAAAAAAGTACTAAAAGGCTCGAAAGCCGGATAAAAATAAATCCACTAAAACCGTGCTTCTTTGAACTTCATATTCCCTCAGAAGTATCAATTTAAATCTTCCAGTATTAATACATTATCCGTCGATAACGTATCATCGATCGAGTTCTTCGTTTGTAAAACCCACGAACTCACGATACTATCTAATTACGCCAAGTTTTGTTTACGACAGCCCCAATTGAAGTAAAACCCGAAAGGATACCGTCTCGCGTAATTAAATTAAAAAGTTTAATTTTAAACAAGCAGTTTTAATGAAAAAGTATTCCTCCCAAAATTTAGACGATATTGATGAGAATTCTCCCTTTCATAATTAACTAAACTGCGCGTAGTACACATTTTTCTTTAATAAGCCAAATAAATGCCCCTTGCAAGACCTTACTCCTATCATTTTATCTCCATTACATGAAAAGTTTTTAGACGTTTTTAAAATTTTGTTTCACTTGCACATTTAATTAGCTTGGCTTTGGAACTTATTTTTACAAAAGTCTCGACAAACCATGGACCCCGGCGGCTATTTAATATCATAATGAAGTTTAAAACCTTAATTTTCACAATGTACTTTGCGTAATTAGTTTTTATTTTTCCAAATTTTACTCCGCCGATCAACCGGTTACGAGGAAATAAAATTACCTCGTAATTAACCTAAGACAATTTCTAATTCCGTTATTATGACACTATTCCCTTGATTTATCGTTTGAAAAAAAAAAACGGCATTGGTGGGATTCGAACCGCTGACCCCTCACAAGGCAGCTGCTCGGTACGTGCTTGCTACGTACGTAATTACGTCCAGTTAAGCTCGGATTAATTATCGCTGCTGATTAAACTTGCTTTCTAACTAATTCGGAATTTTACTTGTGCCATTTTTATGAGAAATTGTCGGCCGGATTAAAGCAATAAATCCCTACTATCGATCGCTCGGAGGGTGAGTTATTTCAAAATAATCGCGAAAAATTTAAAATCAATTTGGAACGGATAAACAACCTGAATATACATTTAATAGTTAATCGTCCATGTAATGGACAATAAATGACGAGCTACCTATATTTAGCCCGAATTTAAAACCGCCGAAACAGTTTTTCGCTCGTTTTCTTTAAACAAACATAGATGGGATAAATGTTTGATTTACGTTACAACCGATTTTAAAAAACCGGTTAGTATTACGCACTAGTGCGATAATTTGCGTTTATTATGCATCAGTAGCAACGCTTTCATCACTAATTGCAATATCTGCCGCATTAATTAAAGCATCGAAACGTCAAAATTTATTTCAGGTTTTTGCAGCAATTTTTTTTTTATCCGTCGAGGATATTTTAGCGTTATTTATGTCCGAACGAGTTGTAATTATTTCTTGGTAGTGCAAGCACGAGTTCTGGATTTTCGGGCGATCATTTCAACCAAATAAAATCGCTGGATACTCGAGACCAACGAGGCTAACATTTATAGTTACAAAAAGTGTTGATGCATCGCCTTGCTTGAGTATATGGCTTGGAAACAATCGACATGCTGAGCGAAACTAGTTTAACTGGGAAAAACAACGTCTAGTGTTCCATTATTGCGATTTTCAGTCTCCATTAATTAGAAGGAAAAAATTGTCTTTGTCTTGGATATCGATTGAAGCGGTATCAAACACTCCTCTGCGATACATAAATAACCGCTCTAAACAATGAGGTATACCCTGGAGAAAAATGCATCATATTCCATTAAATTACACCCAATCCAATGCATATTAATTTAAAGTTAATCAAATGACAAATTAGGTTTGCCATCCTCACGCCTCGCCACTTTTAAATTCAGTTATGCAGAAAATAATTTGGGAATGTGACGTCATCCGACCCGAGTTCATAGGTAGTTTGGTGACTAATAGGGTCTAGGATACCAAACTTTCTATTTTTTAGTGTATTGTAACCAGTGATAGTCAACAACGTCATTAAAACTCGAACTTCCAATCGTTCCAGTTCAGTGGAAAAATAAATCTATGGAGAGTTTTGTTTACTGGTACATAAAATATAAACTGCGTTGTAGTTTGTAGACGGCGCAACAGTTTGGGGTTTGATGATCGTAAAACCAGACGACAAAAATGCACAAAGTTGCATAAATAGAACGAGATTTCGTCAACAAGCGACAGCGAGCTGCGTTTACGAACTTACGCAAGATTTACTAGACGTTTGACCCTTTTCCGCTGGAATGACTCCTGGTGTCTTTATTTTGGGGTCCTCGTATTGTGTGACACCGAGTGATCCTCCCTCGTGTTTTGGTCTTTGACACGAAAACATCTTGCGTCAGTTATGTGTTGTTGAAACCTCATTTAAAGTCTGATACATCCATTGTATTCTAAATAGAGCTCGAGTTTTGTGAGTCTTTATTCTGGAACTCCCCTTTCTGTGTTGCGAGAACAACCACCCCCGTAAAAGATGGCGATATCATCAGGATTTCAAGCACCACTACCAAAATGTTGTAACTAAGTTTACTAATCTAAGTCTTTGTGTGGCTAAGGAGGGTCACTGCAGTTGGTGTTTGCTTTTCATTGCTTCGGGGCTTCGAGACCGTGTCCGTGCAATATACAAATATTTGCTGTATTTATATTTACGATGAAGTTCGTTTTTTGAAAAAGAATCAACAAACGCGCTAATGAAGTGCATAAATCATTAGAACGTTCGATTAACGAGAATTTCGCCCTCTGTATAATCGACAGACGTCGCCACTTCAAAATTAGCACCGGAATCCAAGCGTAATGAAGCAATTTAGGAAAAATTCCCCCTTTCGTTAAGTACCGAGATATTATGGAGCCTCAAGTTTCATTTCCAATAAATAATCAGAAGAAAGAGTTTTATTTGAAAGGCCATCCGGAGAGCGAGTTCAGCACAACGAGATATGTTCAGGTATAAATCTGATTTGATTACTGCTCTATTTTATTACCAATAGCGTTCGCGTTTTGGAGGAATCTACTGTAATCTAGAATGTCAGTGAGACCGCAGTAGGGCTATTGCTCGCTATTGTAGCGAGAATACAATAGGGATTGGATACCATAAAACTTGATGGCATACCGAATGACCACTACAATGCAGGTGAATTTTTGAAAGTGTTTTAGAACTTCAAAACTGCTAATGTTTAAACGAATTGTTCCCGAGATTCAACGGTAATGGCCTCTTTAGACGTTATGTTTAGTGAAAGTCGATGGCATTATCGCTTTCGTTCCGAAAAGATATTTCGACGTCGGTTTTTTACGTGCAAGCGGGGTTCGATTTTTAGGGTAGACGAAAATTTGTCATGTTTCATTTTGCCGATTCTGGCATAATGGTATGAATTTTCGGCGAAATGAAACAAAAAAAAATTCAGGAGGTTAAAAAAGAAAGTATTTACAAGTATTACAATTTTGATTTGGTTCTTCTTACTAAAACTGATCTGATCTTAAGATTTTAATTTTCTTATTCAAAAACATTTGTTCCCAAAATTTTGAATTTTTATTTTACTGTGTTGACCCTAAATTTAAATATCTGAATTTGTAACTTTTAAAAGGTATTTATTTCTCTTTTGAATATCTTTTTGCTTAAATCTGGACGTTTTCAGTAAAATTTTCTGTAATTTCTATAAAATGTAGAAATCAAAAAGAAAAATTTCACGGCTATCTGTTCTAGAATGTCATGTTTGCCGAGATGAGATTCGTCTTTAATTAAGAACCAATGAAATTAGTCAGTCATTTTATTGGCTGTGAGACGAAAAATGGATTTTATGTTGACAAAATAGACTAAAAGGCAAAATTAAAATCCCACCCACCCGCGTCTTGCCTAGTGGTCGAATCTAATTAAAAAAAACCTTCAAATTTGCCCCGCCCACCCACCCGGTTTTCGTAATCACTCATTTTATTGGAAAAAACGTTGCATTTACATTGATAGTGTATTTTCTATTGATAACTAGTGGAATCTCTACAAAAAGGTAAAACTAACTCCACCCAGCTACGTTTTTGAATTTCATTGACTCATTTTGTTTTCTCTGAGATGAAAACTTTACTCATGCGCCGAAATTTGAAGAAAGGGGAAGTATTGGAAAAATTTCACTTTTGAAAAAGTTGTCCAAAAATCCGCAAAAAATTGGATTCCGACGTGCTGATTGCAAAAATATAGCATGTTTATGGCCACGGAGTAATATTTTCGAAATGTTCGGTTTAAAAATCAAATTTTTTAAAAATTTGAAAAATTGTGATTTTGCAATTTTTCATTTGGCAATTCTGGGAAAACGGTTGGAGCTATCGAAAAAGACACGTCGGAAGTGACTTCTGGAGCTCGAAATCTACAAGAAAATGTGTTTAGTTCAGTTTAGAAAATGGGCCGAAATTTGAAGAGGTGGGGAGTATTGACAAAAAACTTCACTTTTGATAAAGTTGCCTAAAAATTCGCAAAAAATTCTGAAATAAGTATAGATCTCGACGTACTGATTCAAAAATATCGAAAATTGGCCGAAATTTGAAGAAGGAGGGGAGTATTGGAAAAATTTGATTTTTGTTGAGAACACCATGATTCTCATATCCTCAGAACACTATAATCTTCAAATCCTCAAAACAGCATAATCCTCAAATCCCCAGAACACCATGATTCTTAAATCCTCAAAATATCATAAGCCTCAAATCGTCAGAACACCATAGTCCTCAAATCCTGAAAATACAATTAACCTCAAATCCTCAGAACACCACAATCCCAAATCCTCAAATCCTCATAACACAAATAATCTTCAAATCCTCAGAACACCAAAATCCTCAAATCCTAAGAACAGCATAATACTCAAATCTTTAAAACACCATTATCCTCAAATCCTCAGAACACCATAGGCCTCAAATCCTCAAAATAGCATAATCTTCAAATCCTCAGGACACCATAATCCTCTAATCCTTAGAACAGCATAATCCTCATATCCTCAAAATACCAGAATCCTCAAATCCTCAAATCTTCATAACACCATAATCTCCAAATCCTCAGAACATCATAATTCTCAAATCCTAAGGGCAGCATAATCCTCATCCTCAGGACATCATAATTCTCAACTCCTCAAAACACCATAATCCTCAAATCGTCAGAACACCATAATCCTCAAATCCTCAAAACAGCATAATCCTTAAATCCTGCAAACAGCATAATCCTCAATTCCTCAGAACAGTATAATCCTTAAATCCGCAGAATACTACAATCCTCAAATCCTCAGAATACTATAATCGTCAAATCCTCAGAACACTATAATCCTCAAATACTCAAAACACCATTATACTCAAACCCGCAAAACACGATAATCCTCCAATACTCAGGACAGCATAATCTTCAAATTTTCAAAACACCGTAATCTTCAAATCCTCAGAACACCATAATCCTCAAATCCTCAGTACATCATAGTCCTCAAATCCTCAGAATAGCACAATCTTCTAATCCTCAGAACACTATAATCATCAAATCCACAGAACACCATAATCCTCCAATCCTCAGAACACCACAATCCTTAAATACTCAGAACAGCATAATCCTCAAATTTTCAGAACACCATAATCCTCTAATTCTCATAATACCATAATATTCAAGTCCTCACACTATAATCCTCAAATACTGAGAACACCATAATCCTCAAATCCTCAGAACACCATAATATTTAAAACCTCAAAACAGCATAATCTTCAAATCCTCAGAACACTATAAACCTCTAATCCTCAGAACAGCATAATCTTCAAATCCTCAAAACACCATTATCCTCAAATCCTCAGAACAATATAATCCACAAATCATCAAACCACCATTATCCTCAAATCCTCAGAACACCATAACCTCAAGTCCTCAGAACACCATAATCCTTAAATCCTCAAAACAATATAATCTTCAAACCCTCAGAACACCATAATCCTCTAATCCTCAGAACAGCATAATCTTCAAATCCTCAAAACACCATAATCCTCAAATCCTCAAAACAGTATAATCCACAAACACTCAAACTACCATTATCCTCAAATCTTCAGAACACATAACCTCAAAGCCTCAGAACACCATAATCCTTAAATCCTCAAAACAGCATAATCTTCAAATCTTCAGAACACCATAATCCTGTAATCCCCAGAACAGCATAATCTTCAAATCCTCAAAACATCATAAACCTTAAATCATCAGAACAGTATAATGCACAAACCCTCCAACCACTATTATCCTCAAATCCTCAGAACAGCACAATCTTCTAATCCTCAGAACATTATAATCTTCAAATCCTCAGAACACAATAATCCTCAAATCCTTAGAACACCATAATCCTCAAATAACCAGAACAGCATAATCTTCAGAACACCATTTTACTCAAATCCCCAGCAAACCATAATTCTCAAATCCTCAGAACAACATAATCTTTTAATCCTCAGAACACAATAATTCTCAAATTCTCAGAACACCAGAATCCTCAAATCATCAGAACAGGATAATCCTCAAATCCTCAAAACACCATAATCCTCAAATCCTCAAAACACCATAATCCTCAAATCCTCAAAACACCATTCTCTTCAAATCCTCAGAACACCATAATTCTCAAATCTTCGAAACACCATTATGTTCGAATCCTCCATAATCTTCAAATCGTCAGAATAGGACCTTCAAATTGGAAAAATTTCACTTTTGAAAAATTTCAAAAATATAGTATGTCAATGGTCACGGAGCGATGCTTTCGAAAAATTTGGTTTTAAAGTCAATTTTTTTAAATTCCAAAAATTGGTATTTTGCGATTTTTCAGTCGGAGATTCTGGAAAAACGGTTGCAGGTTTCGAAAATGGTCGAAAATTGCCGAAATTTGAAGAAAAATTTAAAAAATTTCTCTTTTGGAAAAGTTGTTTAAAAATCCTCAGAAAATTTCGATATATAGATCTGGACGTGCTAATTTTAAAAATATAGTGTTTTAACCAAATACCTTAACGGCCACGGAGCAATATTTTCGATAATATTCGCTTTTAAAGTCAAATTTTTTAAAAACTCCAAAAATTGCGATTTTTCGCTTTTTCAATGGGCAATTTTGGGAAACCTGTTGGAGCTATCGAAAAAACAAGGCCGGGAGTGACTTCTAGAGCTCGAAATCTACAAGAAAATGTGTTTAGTTATGTTTCGCAAATGGTCGAAAATGGGCCCAAAGTTGAGGAAGCACTTTTGAAAAAGTTGTTACTTGCTAATACCAAAAATGTATTGTGTTTATGGCATATTTTCGAAACATTCGGTTCTCAATTCAATTTTTTAAAATATACCAAAAATTGCGACATTTTAAGAGCCGATTCCGGAAAAACGGTTGGAGTTATTAAACAAACGAGACCCGAAGTGATTGTTAGAGCTCCAGGTCTACAAGAAAATGTGTTTAGTTAGGTTTCGAAAATGATCGAAAATGGGTCGAAATTTGAAAAATTTTGAAAATGTTGCCAAAGAATACCCAAAAAAGTTCAGGGACACAGATTTGATGTGTTGTTTCTAAAGATATAGCGCGTGAAATATTTGGTTTGGTATTAAAATTTTTTGAAAATTAAAAAAATGTAAAATTTTAGTTGCAGTTGGCCGAAATTTGTGTAATTCCGAATTACATACACGTTTCATTATCGTTGTATTAGTTATTTCTCACGTCTGGTCCGACATATAGTATTAGCACTGGAGGGTATTATTATGTATTGACGTCACGGATACGTGTAATTTCCTTACCGTGTTACGTAAATGTTACGCAGAGGTAATGTAATCGTCTTTAATTTATTGTTTTCTGATTAAATGCAGCCGCGGTAATTGTCATTGGTGTTGACACTCATTAAAAGCAGTTTAATTTGTTTTGTTATTAGCGATCGCTAGGATTAAGCAAATGATATCAACGTCGGTTAATAGAACTCACAGTCCGCGTAATGTGAATAAATTATTTACACAAACAACTTTCGTAATGATCTCGATGTTTACTTATCGTTACCGATGCGACTTCCTGTGACCGTCGAAGCTTGTGTTTTGGTTTGAGTTTCTTTTCGTCGCCGTATTAAAAATTCATGTTCCTTCAAAGTCGCATGTACCTGTCGCACAACATAAATTCATAATTAAAATGTGTCAGGGTGATTTAGTATCCCTCAAACCAGTCGGGTTAAAATAAAGAAACGACGTTGTGTCGACTTGGCATTTAGCTTTCAGAATAAAAGCTTGTCTCTGCCACATTTAAAAAGTGATTGATTAACCTATTCAACTCAGTAAAAGTATATTGAATTAAAACGCCGGCGGAGGTGCAGCATGTCAAGTGGCATAACCACCAGTTGTCAAATATGACAGACGCATGCGTGCCAGCCAGGCGTCGCGGGTTTCCGGCGATAGTCAGTTTGACTTTGGCGTTGCATGCGGACTCGCTCATTTGTTATGATTGTATCGTGTATCAAGTTGTAATGAAGTTACGCTGTTCTTGCCGAGACACGACTCCTGTAGATCGACGATAAAATAGACAAATTATGTACGTTTTACGTCGCACACCTACGCGGAAACAAATTCTTTCCGACACACTTCCGGAAATTTTACACAAACGTACCGGAGACGAATAATCAAAAGGGCATCGCCTTAATATTCCCGAAATACTGAAACCTGTCGGTGAATAGTCAACAAGTTCGCTACGAGAAACAATTCAAGAGATATCGCGGCGGCGTCCGTCAGCTCGACCGATAGAACATAGAACGCGGAGAAGCTCGCTTCGCTCGCTGCAATTCCAGTTGGTGGTGCGGTTATAGTTTGGAAGATTTGTTTTTGTTTCTGAGTCGGTCCGCTTTAACTCGTCGGGGTCCAATGCGACGTGCATCAAAGAGCGGCGGCGGCGATTAGAGCAAATATTCGTGATTTATTTGGCTTTAAGTTTGATTTATAATTTGGTTCCGGTTTTTCGCGTCGGAAGTTGGGACAAGTTCGGAGTTGAAATGTTGTTCTGGCAAAGAGTTTTCTTGTAACAACATATTCTCGTTATACTTCGCGCTCGCCTTATTGTTTTTAATTAAAATAATATTCCGTCGTAAATTGTCGGGGCGTCACTAAAAGAGCAGCGAACGCCATGGGACGGAATAGGCATTCCAGTTTCTCAAGTCATATTTTGGGTTATTACTGGAAATTAGCGAAGAAAAGTTGGTGGAGGCGAAGGGCAAGATTCGGCGAGGGTAAAAAGTGTCGAGGGCGGGGCTCGCAGGTGGGGTAATTATAACGTAGATAAGGATCGCGGCCATAATTTAGTATTTTGGGTTATCCAGTTTAAAGGGGTAATTACACGTTAGTGTTGTAAAGTCGGTCCGGTTTAGTGTGTTATCTCGGGATTAGTGGAATAGTAAGAAATCTTTATCCTTAATTCTGCGATGCACGTTATATCGATAATAAAATTCACGTAAAACAGGAAATGATGGTAGTTTGAAACGCGAAGGGGCGAGTTTATGCGTTGTCCATTTCGTTTGAGCAAGGTGTGGTGCTATAGGTATAGGTGGAACGGCGAAGTCACAGCTGAGCGCTATCTCGACCTGCTAAACGTCTTCTTGTATATGTTTAAAGAGATAAGATTTGCCATCCCGCCTTGTAATGTCTGTGTTTAGAGATATGCCGTCTTTATTACGTTTTCTTTTGAGAAAGCTCGCCGAATAAAATATTAACACCCACGTTTCCGAATTAAAACTACAAACAAACTCGACGGTAGTGGCACTAATGTTACCGCTAGAATTTAATTAGAAGATAAAACGGATTCGTCGTGCTGCAAAGACCAGGAGAAGAAATTAACAAGCGCTATTAAAAAAACTATCCTCCTCGAGTGGAAATATGGCCACTCGGGAAGTTTAGAGTGTCCATATTTCACCGTTCTTGTTTCGGACGATGGCCGCGAATGAAAGGCAATGATTTCGAAATATGTAGGAAAAAATAGTTAGCCGACCAGACATGAGGAAAAAGGGAGGAAAAACAGCAGTATTTTACTTTTGTCGGCGAAATTCAAGTTCATTGCTTTGCCAGAATGTGGAGGCCAGTCTTTGCTCTACAAACGCCACATCTAACAGTGAATTATGTGATGAACATTATTTTTTTGTCCTTTGCTTTCGTTGGAAGTCTGAAGAGGGTGCCCCGGCGACAATACCAAACTCTGAACGCTTTCATTTACTTGTTCTATAAAAATAAATCACTATACCTTTTACTCCCCGAGAAACGGATGTCCGCGTAATAAGTTTTACAAAAATCCACCTTCTTTACTGCCTTTCATTAAATGCCAGACGAGACCGAAACGCTCGTTGTATTTTGTCTACCGTCACCTTATCCCTAAATATTTCCAGATTATGTCACTTGGACAACTCGCCGGGAAAATAATAAAACCGAGCTCGACAACTTTCATTTCGCAGCCCGATCAATTTTTTCCACTATTCTCGTTTAGATTATAATCGTAAGGGCCATCTTGGCGCGTCGGCCATTGTTATCGCCATCCGAAGGCGACTTACGACCGCACCATAAGTGAGCCACGTTTAAATTCCTCACTTCGCGTCCATACGCCCTGGACTCTTCTTCCTGATGAATTACTTTACGAGTTTTATTTTTCCGCTGGGAAAGATATTTCTCCGTGATGAAGTTGTAGGATCAAAATATTATTATATAGCGTTTATCCGTGTTTTTATAAATTTGCGCCGTGCGCCAATCCACAACACAGCCTACGTGCTGTGAAACACACAAATTATACAAGCTGTTTCCAAATGAATTATTTTGGCTATGAAAAAGGACCAACGTTACTAATTACACAGCGATTATGTACAAAATAATTCCGACGTAACTTGGCTGGATTTTCACGACACTCTCTGGACTCGACTCATTGGCTGAATAATAGTTCCCGACGGTGGTCTATATTTAAATCCATACATTTCTCTGAATGGATCGCGATCGCCGCTTCTAGGTTTTTCTAGACCCCGCAATCGAGACTTCCGGTAACCGGCTCCAGACTTGTCTTTATACGAACGCCGCCCAGCCGCCGTCACCAATGATGAGTCACCCATCATCGCCGCACATACTAGAAAAGCCTCGATAACCCATAGGCGTCGTACCGGGGCGGCGTATGGGTTTATTTCGTAACAATACATAAAACCACACGACGTTTCATTTTATTAAAAAAGATGCTATAATGTGTCTGCATATTAAGGTAATTTTCTTGATTAGTATTAATTCTTCCACGCGATACGGCTAACCACAATCCAACTTTGACGGGATTACATTTAAATAAATTCCAACGCTAACTAGATGAAAATCGTTTTGAAACACCTTGTATAAACCTCTTTCGGTCTAACTGCACTCCCAGGAATTAATCAAATCTCTCTTTAACTACGCATTCCCACTAAAGACTAAAGCTACGGTATATTATAGCCGGTGTTTAGTGGAGCGTAATATAGGACATGCCATTTGTGGCAATAAATGTGACATCATTTGCGGTACGAACTGAAAATCCACCATATGGGAGAATATTCACGCCGGAGAAAGACGTAAAATTTATCCCTTATCTCTTCAACAAAAAGCAGCTTACGTTAAGTTGCTTTCATTTGCAACTGGACGATCATTTTATAGATCCTTTCTCGAGTTTTACGTAACGAGATGAAATGAAAGGAGGAATTTTTAACACAAATGGAATTTTCGCACCCCGAACGGCTTCTAAAACGGACAAACGCTCACCAATTATGTTTGTCCATAACGGATATATAAGGTTTTAGTGAAACGACCACTTCTACTAAATGTCTCGCTCGAATTATAATCACCGTACAAAAAAATTACACAATTTTATTTAAATTAAACGTCGCAAGTGTACGTCGCAAGCGAAAATATCGAGTGTCGCTAACGATATGTTTGTGATTCTGTGTTTAACTTACTTTTATTACGATCCCAATCACGCGTGCCCTATTTGAAGTGTAATTATTCATTTAGTTTAATTAATTTGTTATTTGCGTTCGCTAAAACAGTAATTAATAGCGTTAATGTTTTTGACTTTGTTTAATTTATCGTCAACAGTTCACAAAGGAATTAAAAAGTGAAATATAGCCGAGTTGATACCACACATCTATAACACAGGCGGTAGTCGGAATGTTATTACTTTTTCAAAAAGCTTTGTGTTCTGACAACGACAATGATATTTAGTGTTCGCTTTTCTAACTCCCTAAATGCGAGATCCCACACCGTGTGATTCTATCAGCAATGCGTGTAAAGTCCACAGTCTCTGGTGCAATCTGCGGCAGTCCTAGTTATATTAAAGTGTCAGAAACAAAAAGCATTGTGTCAGATGTACGTCGTCGCAGTGTCGTTATCCTTCGTTAAGAGAATCCGAGCATTCCGAAACACAGTTACATTTTCAGACAGGTTCAGACAAATCTCTCGGATTGATTTAGTACAGCTAGTTTCCAGCAACAAAGATAAATTTTAGCGTTCTTGTGGTATTGGGTGACCCGGATGATCGTAACATTCATATGCACAATTCATGATATCTTATCTGATATATAAATTATTCCTTTTGTGAGTATCAGTTCTGAACAAACACCAGTCAATTATTAGACCTAAACCAATGCAGCAGTAACCGATAAAATGGTTATTTATGTCCGCGGCGCTACAACATTCGAATTAGTTCATTGATCATAATACCAAATTAGCGTAATCTGTTTAGGTATTGTTTACTGCCGTTCGATTAATTCGATTCCTTGCTCTATTACCAAGTTTATTCTGATAACGCTAGTCAACACATTATTCTACCATAATGGGGATTAGAAAGTGACACAAGTCGGGAACACCGAACGCCAGCCGGATTTCAGTGTTCAAACCACTTGTCATTATTCCAAAGTTACAAGGTACAGCATCAAAAACAAGAACACGTTATTACTATCACAAACGGTCATAAAATCGCCCTCATAAATACCTCCTCTAATATTTACACTCGGAATTTAAAAATCCTGGCCATTGTTTAATTATGCGTATATTTGTTTAGCAAACAATATCTGCTGCATTAGCGTAATCCCGTTCTCACTTTCGTTCGCCTCAGAGTCAGAGGTCTCGCCCACTTCTTTATAAAGTCATGAATCTCAACTTTTTCCTTCACCTAAGAGTCAACAAGTTAAATATGGTATTGGATAGTTATTGGATGAACCCAGAGGCTAGTCGTTCAGAATGGGCCACATGAGATAAATTTCCGTGGAAATCGTTGCCTATGGGCGTAACGATGAGTCTCGAGCCACCCCCTCAAATTTCCCTCATAATTTTCCGGCGTAATTCCAGGGGAAATGTTTATTTTGTGATGAAAATCGAAAAATGATTCTCGGATTCAAACAATTTGGATAGAGTGATTATTATTATTAATATTGGGTGGGTAATGAAATGGACCTTGCCCCAGCCGGGGGCTGTAGAATTTGATATTCAGTGTTCTCGGTGCTCCGAGTTTGAATTAATTTTCCTCGTCGGAGGGATGGTTAATTCGTTATTATATTAATATATTATGTCTAGGTATTAATTTTTCTTGTGTAAACGTTTGCAGGAGAACGGAAAATCGTTTAAAATGAAATTTGAAAATTATTTCGCTGTTTCTCACGGTGGAGTGGTGCCGCGACCAGTATTTCGGTCATAAGAAATCGCAAAAAGTACTTCAGTTGCTAGGGGCGGCTGTCGCAGCCATTAGAAAAAATTGGTCGTATTTATTCTTGGTGCTCTACATTACATGAATAATTTATGGCCGCGATGTGCTACCTGTGGGAATCCCCGGCAACCACCGAATCGGTAAATCGAAATAAACAAAGTAACTTTCCGAAATGATAAATGTGAACGCCCGAAACCATCTACAAATCTGATGTATGTATCAAATTTAATTGAAAACATAATTTTATAGTTATGTAGTCGTAAACATCAAGTTATCATTCATTCGAAATCGAACGCAAAATTGAAAAATAAATTTATGTGTGCAAGGTCGCTGGAAAGCCAGTGGCGTAATTTTCCATATTTTAGTTATTCGAGTTTGTTTTAGTTTCGCTCTATCAACGTTAAGAAAAACAAACGATCCCGAAATATGCTAATCGGGCAGGTTTTCCAACTTTTCGGCGTACATGCGGGATGTCGTCGATCATTCATCATTAACGGTCGTCGAGTTTGTTAAACACACACAGTACACACATTGTTCCCCGTTATTAATTATTGTAAGAGTTAAAAGCTATTTAAGCTGAAACAAAAGTCCGCGCTTGGAAAGTTTGCGGCGCGCAAAAACCGGTTTGATCGGTTTCTTAAAACGTGCGCCGGATTCAAATTCGCGCGGAAAAACTATCCAAACTTTGCGAAATCCGAAGTGACAAATTTTTAAGTCAGTTTCTTCATTATTGTAGCTAACTAAATTAGACTAATTGTTCGGCAGTCTTTGTGCAAAAGCAATTACTTTGCGCGCGCCAGAAATTTAGTGGATATTTTTAGACAAAACATACAGTCTGCCATTGTTGTAAATTTGAAAGGAATCCTTTTGTTTTAAGGTGATTTTTTTCTGTCTGCTGTAAAAATCGCCAAGCTGTGCTCGGCTATAGATTTGCTCAGCACAAACTGAAGTAATTAAACAGAACCGAAGTTGGAAAGTTTCTGATTAGGCAGCTGTAAATCAACGGATGTATTGAAGTTAAAAAGGACCTAATGACCCCGTGATTAAGTTATGAGCTCCACCGAACCGAGAATAAACAAAATTATCGACCATGATGACGAGTTCCGCTTGAAAAACAATTATTGCACTTACGAATACTTAAATGTAATTTTGAAGGATTTATGTTTTTAATTAAATTTTCAGTTTAGTTGTAGGAATTAGAACTTTTATTCATTATTCAACATTCATTACAGTGAATTCTAACAACTTAATTGAAATGATGCTCGGTCATACCGAGATTCGTGATTTATTGTCCCGTGGCCATATTGTGAAATATCACGATGTATTTAATATAAAGTTTACTTGTTGGACTCGGTTTTCGCGCAATAACTACATGCTTGATGTGTTTTCACGTTGACATAGACACGGTGATTCTCTATAACAATAGCTTGCTTCTACACTGCAAATAGAAACTGATGACATTTCTCCGAAGCACCAGACAAACACTGTCACTTCATTCAGGCAGAATCTCATCATAACTGTTAATTATAGACGCGTTATTCATTCTTCATACCTTTCCACCTTTTGTCTAAATAATCCCTTTACATTAACGTAAGAAACCTGCGTTGTTTTACAAACTCTAACGTTACAAGAGACACGGAAACTTACCAGACGTTAATTTGATTTTGTGAATTTTATTGGTGCATACAAAAAGAGATTCGATTAAAGTTTAGCACGAGAGGATTCATTTCAAACTTAATTAAAATATGTTGGAAGTTTGAAAAGGACTTTTCTGGTATTGATTGAAACGAACAAGCACTGAATTGATAAAAATATCGCCCCCCTTCACCAGCCTAAAAAATTAAAATCATTCCGACTAAAATCGAGCATGCGGAACATCTCCGTAACATACCGATAGACACATGTATCGGATTTTCAAATGTGGCGTGAATCCGAGAGATTCGCAATTCAAGTAGGTAAGGGCTCACCTGCAACAAGAGACAAATTTAATAAAACATGCGGATATAAGACGTACGCGCCTTGTCAAACATTCGATTTATTTCCATTTCTTAGCGCAACTTTAATCAAGCGCAAAACCGGTTTCTCGCCGTCTTAATTAACCGGCCAACTGGTTTCTCGTCAAACCGGTTTATCGCGAACCTGAATTCTCACCGCGTTGGATTTTTATTTGGTAATGTGTGTTTAAGTAAAACGGAGCAATAAAACATTCCCGTAAAAATAGGATCCATATGCGGAGAATAAAAAAGGGTGCATCCGTGGATTCGCGTGCTCTATCTATAAGTTCCGCGTAATAATATATTCAGACGGTTTCACCAATCACAAAGGAATCTCATAAATCGTACGTTGAATTTGGAACGGTTTTGTTCCAGAATGTGGAAAGTTCCCGTGAAATATTTTCCACGAGCTATCTTAGAGCGTTTGACAAAAGTTAAAAAAAAGATTGAATAATCAGAATTTATGAAAGTCGGGAGGGGTATTTGGAGCCGTCTCCGATGAGCCGATTTTGTAAACCGCATTGTACCCGGCAAGCAGCGTGTCGCAAATCCGCGACTACTTTACTTAGCATATTAAGTTTGTCAGTGAGCGAGCTAATTGAATTGGCTTGATTCGCTAGTACACGAGCCATGTAACCAGGCCCGTAATAAGGGCCATACAAATTGCTTTGGTGAAACTTAATCCAGTTATGCGTCAGTATCCGACCCCTTTGTTCGGTCTCGAATGTATATGAGCGCCACAGCGCGACAACTCTCCGGTGCATCTTTCGATCTTCTAACTCCAAAGACAACACAAACACATGCCCACAAGTTATTTCTATCTGATTTTTATTTAATTCATATTTTTATCGCTAGGTGTCTGTCGGCCGGGGGATCCGATTCTCATCGGATTATTATTATTATTATTATTATTATTATCTATCGGCCTACCAGGCCCCGCTCTTCGTGATTTCGACACTTTTCACCTGATTGCAGTCTGGGTACCGCCAGCCATCTGCCAACTGGGTCAAGAATTTGCAGTTAAAAGATGCCTCGGGGCGACCGCTGCACCGAACGAAAATAATTCAGACCGGGGAGATTATCCAGGGGGCAATAGCGTCCGCCGGAAATGAATTACTCACATTGTTCTACATAAATTTTATTTACTCGTACGTTCCCGCCCTCATAAATTCACCCACTCATGTACAGGTATTACCGCCCGCAGAATACATTTTTTCATTACTCAAAAACAATCCCGCTAAGTGCCGCACCACGCAATGTTATTCTTTTCGAATAATGTACAATTATTGTTAAGCGCTCTCGCTCTTTTTGGCACCGCAAAAATTCCCTAAATTCAGGCGAAATTTCACTTTCCGCAATAACGACCCTCTAAACGTTCGACGGTCCTTCTATCGACGAGCTCTTCTTAACAAGAGAACGCAAAGCAAAATATGACATTTTTAATACGCGTTGGAACTTTGTGTTGCAAACATTAACCCTTATTTTAGTGGCCAGAAGAAAACCATAGTTACGAGAACTTGAATATGATCCCACCGCTTCCACCATTTTTACATGGAGCACGAATCTTTCTTATTATTTTCGCCGTATCTGTTCAAATAACGGAGAAAAACGTTTCTTCGTGCAAAAAGGTTAAGTCATCACATTACGACTCCGTTTGCATTTCTTTTTTGAAGATTTTACAACATTTACGAAAAAATCTGAAGGTCCAAGCAGTTCGAATCTCTTTTAAAACTTCGAGCTTCTTTTTTCAGTTAAACGCACATTAGGGCGTCGTCTGTTCCCGTACTTCCCGTCTCTTTTCGATTCACGTTAATGGAAAGAGTTTACAGTCGCGTTTTGTTACATTAAATCATCAATTAGACGGCGATCGCTGGCAGTCGCATTAATATCTATTTAAAAGAACCGAAAGTTCGACTGAAAGGTAATAAAAGAGCTGACAGAACGCTAGCCAGTGAAAAATTTTATCTTTATCCTATTTTCCAAGGGAGAATAAACAATAAATCGTCGAGCAACTTTATGTGCCACCAGGGTTTAGACGGGTTAAACGGGTTAATGCGGCAGTTATCTCTAAGATATCGACTTCAAAAGAAAATCTTCAAAAATTCGCTACGTCATAACTTGTAAATAAAATCTCGTCCAATCAGGTTTCAATTCAATTTGGCAGCCTCGATTAATGTATTATTTAGACGAGCACCTGTAAATAATAAAGTAATGAGCTTAGTTAGCGAAACCTGTTTCATTAAGACTTAGTACTGTTTGCAAACATACTAAACAATTTAATGGCCCATCAATTTATAAACGAGTGCGGATTCTCTAATTTACTAAGCCGTTGCGTTACCGTTAACGGCCGTCCGCTTTGCTTAGATCTCCCACGAAAAGTAAAATAGTTAATAAAAAGACTCGGCGAGATTCGAACCCGCGATTACCCGAGAAGGTGCTAACTTCGCCTCCAGCGTGGGCTGTTAATATTATGATAATTAAATTCAAGCAGCTGCAGCGTGATGAAATTTTGCCTCATGTTTGTCGAGAGGATGAGCTAATGTGATATTATCGATATTTAACTTTACTTCGAGCAAGCGTGGGACGAGATTGATATTTTGCGGTGATTTTTGCCACGGCAGAATATAAATCTGTGTCGAAATGTAAGGACGAGGCGAAACGAGTATGATTGTTGGAATCAAGGTCAAAGGGTGACACCAGGGGCGTGGGCAGGAGTGATATCGTCGTTCGGAAAAAGCACGAACCAAGTCAGATACCCCGTAATAATCCCTAGTCGTTTTTTAATTAAATCTTGGAAATTCAAACCCTTATATATTCGACGTAGCAACTAGAGTAGTTAGAGATGTTTGATTAATCGGGTTGTTGTGTAAACGGCACAGAGCACGAAATTTATGTGGGAGCAGGTATTTGTAATAATACTTTACACAGGAAAAAGTAAGTTAAAACGGAGAAAGAAAATGTTTTCAATTGGATTTGGCGGAGTTAGGGTATGTTTGTGAGTGAGTGGAATATATAATTTGATGTGAAGTTTTCTTGGTCGGAGTAAATTTTTGCCGGGTAGTCGAGTGGCATAAATTACTTTATTAAGAGCGTATTAAAAGTGACGTACGGATGACGCTCGTTGTCATGACTCGTAAAGTTGAACAAAATGGAAGCTCGACTAATTTGAATTAGTAGTGTACTTGTTATAACTGTTGTCGTTTTGAACTTTGCTTCGTTGGCGCTTTGGGGCAATATTGAAGTCGCTTTGACCTAGGTTTAAAGGGTCCCTCGATTAAATCAGTGGCCTTGGGGCTATTTTTTGGGGACGATCGAGTATTAATTTCTCGCTCGGTGGTATGTGGAAGTTTGCGGCGAAATGTAATAGTAATTGTCTTCGACGAAACAGTCGGGAGAATTTGGGAGCTTGCGGAATCTGGTAAAGTTAGTGCAAGTTTGGGACTCAGTCTGTCAGTCTCGAGACGTAGATCTTGACGCGTTTGTTTGTGGACAAAGCTGCCTCGGATAGCCGGTTTATATTTATTTATTTGGACTTATCCATTACTTGTGAAGTTTTATGATACTGTAGTACACGTCAAAACATGTTAAAGTAAGTGATATTGGACGGAATTTATTTTCGGAGTTATCTGATATCAATTAATTCTGCCGAAATGACTACATTTGAATATTAATTGGTAGTCGTGAATCTAGGGTGAGTTAGGGCAATCTAAACAGAGCGCGCGATAATGGCTATTGGCGGAGCGACGTAGAATTAAGAAAATTGGATAAGCGAGCCGGGTACAACGCACAACGTTGTAGAATGATGCTGCCCGTCGGAGCTATTACTTAGTGCCGGACAGAGCATAGCGTGAACGTTCTCCATCAATAAAAGTATAGCATTTTCTATGCATGCAAAACCGTTTTCTTATTTTGTACAAAACAAAGATGTTGAACGCTCGCGGAGCGAGCGAGAGAAGGACAGCCATGTGTGATATCAAATGTGGCGTGTACTATTGATTTACGACCTCTGACATAAATGAGCATAAAACGGAGCCACTAGGACACATGAACAACTGGAATACCACCATGTTCATTAAACTATCTCGAACACGAACTCGGCCAAATGTTACGACACCGCTCCAAAACAAATTCATTATTATTTCCACCGTTCCCACGTGCTCCATCTCCAAAACTAAAATTTCGAGCAATTCCCTTAACCTATTTCCATTACCGGCGAACATCAACAGGACAACGAAACGAATTTTCCCTCTATCGTCACAATTCAAAAACCCCCAAGGAACCGCACGTTATTGCCGTTTTAGCACTCCAATTAGTCCATTACGTTTGCCGTCTTAATTAATTACGGATGCGTTGCGTTTCTAAGTTGCGAATTAACGGCATGCATTAAGGAGTGCATTACGCGATTACTTCACGAAATGTCTCCCAGCAATATTTACGCAGAATTTACACAAATATGTGAACGGCAAATTGGCGAAGATTTCTGTCACGCGAATTATTTGCATCGAAACTTCCCCAGCACACGACAACTTATCTAAAAATATTCAGCCAGGGTCGGCTCGGCCAGTCTTATTGCGTCGGAAAAAACTAATCTGAAATCCTAAGAGATCTCACGGCCATATAACCTTGTTCCCGACGAGATGAGGGCCTAATATTGCCACTTTGTCGCGTTTTTACCAACGCACTATTCACAAAAACGAGTGGACACGCACAAAACGAAACTCGACTCTAACGGGGCTTTTTATTTTAAATTTCGCATTTGTAGCTGTCATCGCATCGATGCGTTCAACCAAAACACACAAAACTCAAATTTCCAACCCGACTGTTAATATTCCCGTAGATCTGAAGCAGCTGACAATATTACAAATTTCAACAATACTGCATTAATATCCGTCAACCCCAGGAATTTCTACATTTACGGTTGCACATATTGACACTCAATTATATTCCGCTGACCCGTTGCAACAATCATTTGTTTCGAATTGGGTACGAGCTTCTATTGTATGCCAATCCGGAGAAGAGCGCAAAAAGCGCAAAAGGCGCAAATTTGCAGCGACCCTCATTTACAATATAGTCTTGACAATAACTTCATAATTGTCACAGGGTTTCTATAAATGATTATAGGGTCGAAGTAGGTTATGGATGTGTGCCGCCTATCACTTTATGCGAATATTACTAAATGCCCAAGGATTCACGACAGATGTCAGACGTTATATACCACCATATAACTGGTTGCCTAAATTCTTCATACCTCTTCATCATTTTGTTAAAGGCACATATTCACTCTCTTTTTTTATTCACATTTTTTCGTCAATGCTTTGTACCCATTGTTCAATTTCATGTTACAACAAGAACTCCTGACTGTTGAGACGCTCTTGTCAAAGATGTTTGTGGATGTTGATCGAGTCATCTCAAATCTAGAACCCTCAGATACTGAAGGGAGAAAATTTCCCTTTGTTGAGATTGCCAGTTCGAACAAATCTGTTGATTACATCTCCTCTAATGTGAGTCTCTAACGATGTTTCTTGAATTTGCAAATCAGGGTATTTGGCCAGATATTCTTGCTTACAAGCGGTTACAGAATGTACCCACTCTCTGTTTAATAATGTCTTTTCACGGTCTTCGGTTCCTTGCACAAAAACAAAATTTTCGTACGCAAACACCAGCAGTTTTGAAAACGATTGTTCTGAGCTTGTATCGATGAGAATTACTGTAATTCACACTTGAAAAATGTGAGAACAATAAAAGCGATGAGTTTAACTGACAGGTTACCAATGACATTAGTGACAAGTGAGAACTGTCATTACGAGGCAAAATTTTAGTGATGCGGGATTTTTGAAATCTATGGTCAATTACGCCCTTACAATTATTTATACATCCAAGATTCTAAACCAAAACGCTTACCTCAAAATCGAAGAAAACACTTTGCGTCAACGTCATTTTGTGGGAAAGTTCCGCCTCTGTGTTTCGTTTCTTATTTAGAGTGTTATTGTTATCGGTGTTTTTTAATTCCCAGCAAGAAACATCACGCAAAGAAAAATTATCATATGTGGTGTAGGTGTTTGCATTTATTTAAACGTTCGGGATGTTATTCGATAACATGACCACGTTTTGTAATTTTTCCGTTTTGCAGAACAAACGGATGCTTGGAATTCTTCGCTCAGCATGAGAGAGAAATGGAATTTTTAATAAACGATCCGCGTCTTAAACAGTCAATTAAATAATAAAAGAAAAATGTATGGAATACCGGAGGCGTGACAGTTTCAGTTAGGAAGAAAATCGCTTTTAACTGATAACCCATCTTGTAAATAGAGACAAACATCGATTCAGCTGTATGCTGGATATTGCATCATTTATCATTTCGAGTAGAGAGAAAAACTGAATGATAAGACTCCTCTGTATCTCATCATAGATTGATATAAAATATAAATGATACATCCAGATTTGCATCTACCGTCTACTAGGCTTGATTTATTATGCACTGTTTCCATTCCAGGCTTTGTTGTTCTTTTTTTAGAAATACTCCACAAGAACTATTACTGTGATGCGTGCATTATACCGTTCGTAGGGGAAACGCTGTAGACATGGATCACAACATTTACGTCGAAAAGTATGTATTTTAACTAAACGCCTTGATATGCTTCAGATTCAAGCTCCCTTTATAAACTAGAAACCAAAAGGATTAACAAAACACATATCAACATAATACTGCTACTTGTAACTAAGGACATTCTCTGCGATAACCCAAACAGCCGTGAATGAAGCGGTGCCTGCGAGCAAACTGAAGATGCACTGTTCTCGTGCATGGATGCTTGAAAGCAAACTGTTTATTTTCCTGAGTAAAATCCACTCATAATCGTTTCAGAAATAAAAGACTTTAATAAATGTTCTTGCCTTCCATTAATAAGAAGTGCGCCACTAAAGCATTAAAAAAGTTCCAGACCACTCGAGGGCATACGAGACAAAGAATTCTGCATGCACTCCACTTAATAATGGGGCTCCTGGTTATAGTCCCCACAACCTATATAGTCGGCTATATTTGGTTACTGTGGTTTGGGAATATTCGGCATGGAGATAAACCTCATCACTGTATTATTGGGCACTTAGCAGACACCAGAAGGAACACCGTACAATGTGTTTGACGTCGCTTAATTGCTAGTTTAGGTGTCTGCCGGCAGGCTGTGGGTGTCATCTTGTTAAGTTTGAAAGTTTTGTTTAGGTATGGGTCGGTCTATGAAATTCCGCATGATATGCCGTGATTAACTCACGTAAGGCGTGATCAACATTTAATACACGCTGGAGGAATTTTCCGCTAACAAGTTCGGGCAGTGTTACAGTTTAATTAGAAAAATATATCCAGAAGTTTACGATGCGAAAGTGTAAGTCCGAGGTTCGAACCCCGCCGAGTGCAATTATTTTTTCGGTGCTAATTAAAGCATTTGTCTGTCTCGATAAAGTGTTTGCAGCTATGTATTATTGTTAAATTAAATTCGAAGCTCCAGCGAAATGAATTTTAATTGAGATATTCAATTTAAATGCAATGCGTGTACATTGCAATACATAATAACAGAAATTATTGAATTATAGTTGTCGCATATAATTGGGATTTGTTTAATCAGATTTTTTAATGTTGTGTCGTTTTGACAAATGAAGTAATCAATAAGCGCTCATCCATTGTCATGAACAGAATCGCGATTCGAAAATTAATGAATAAATGTAGTTTTTAGCAAATATCAGTTAAAGCGAATAATTAAAAAAGCAAAGAAGCGAAATCCGACGACTTTTGAAGTATCGAATAACGAGCAAGATAATGAATTAAATTGACGTCGAAGAATGGAAAACAAAAATACATTTTTCCAGTGAGTAGGTGTAATGAACTTGTTTGGGGTCGCTTTGAGCCGGATTGCGTAATGTCATAAATTAGCGAAAATCATTTTTCCCACGCAAATATTTTTAAATAAGCGAGTCTTGCGTTTTCTACACTCGGGGATTTTGCAGTAGTGGAACTTTGGGGAAGTGGAGGCAAAAATTAATTACGGACATCTGCAGAGACGTTTTAATTTCATTAGGAATTTTTCCATTTCAATTGAGTTTCGATGTCTTTGTTTCATCGACGCGTTATCAGTCGATAATTTTGCCCCTGTTCCGACTGACACGAAATTATTTTATCAACCAAAGTGACTTAAATCACCATTTCGCCACTTCACGACCGCGTTATTCAGACACATCGGAAAACAATTTAAATACATATATAATATAATCGCGGCCGGAAAAACTGGTTTCAAACTAGAGCGAACCTCATAAAACAGGTTTTACAAACTCGTTAGACCGGTTTTGTTCAACTCTGCCGTCACATTTGAATTTCACAGAGTTAAAAAATGTTTTCCTAACAATCGAACATCTCCGGTCGTGTTGCTGGTTTCGGTGAACAAAAACTGCCGCTGGACACGTTTCAGATAAATCCGCAACCGCAGTTGGCAAATGACATTAGCAATAATGAATTAATTATAATAATGTTTACAAATACGAATTTTAATAAAACTTTAATGTGCTGCGTCAAATAATTTGCGTATCGATTGCAGTCAGCAGAATAATGTAACAAAAGCGGCTTTTTGGAGTAGACGCAGATCCGGACTTCACAGACCTGTTAGGAATTTTGCGTGACAGTTTCGCTGGAAGCTCTGATTTTACAAACAGCGAGTTCATGTTTCTGCTGCAGTACGGGAGTCGAGTCGAGAAATTTCCGGTTGTTTTTATACAATGTTTCGATCTTTTCATACGTTTGTCTTTGTCGCCAGCATTACCATTTTGTTGCATGTTCAATGGGCGTAGAGATCTTGATTTGTGATTATTTTAGTGCAGTGACATTTCGCCTTCGTACGCTTTTTCAGGTTATGTATTCGGTGGTTTTGACGTAAGCCCGAAATTGGCTGTACTTATTTTGTTTTGTATAAATTAGCATCCATTAAGCCTGTTATTGTCAATAAAAAAATTCAGCTAATTTTCAGATTTCTTTATCGTGGTAACCTATTAAATATGAATAATAAGAGCTGTTTCACGATGTTTTCATGCAAATTGTAAACTCGCTAATCTTTCGTCATTAATATGCGCATATTATTGGTTATTGCACGAAGAGGCAGTTTATTTTTAGTGTTTGCTTCGCAAATAAAATAAGTAGGTGTCAACGTATCCACGTTTTATCGAAACTCGAAATTGATTATTATGGTAAAACGGCCTCCGAATGGGAATTATTATTAACAGGTATGCGATATAATGCCAGTAATTTAGTGCTAACTGTTAGGAACGTCCTAATTATAAATTCATTACTTGGGGCGCATTTCATGTTGATCGTGAATCGGTAGAAATCCAGAAACACGAATCCCGGCAATTAATTACTCCGGAAAAATCGTTGCAACTCTACTAAATAAGTTATCATCCGATGCTAAAGCTTTCGTTATAATGAGTATTTAAAAAATTGGGTCAGTAAAATTTTTCGTGCACTCCAGAAAAAATGCAATTAGCCAAATTTAAACAACATAATCATAAATAAATGTCAAAAAGTAGCGTGAGCTATCGCGGTTTTTATCAATTTAATTTTCTTAATCAACGCTATCCCTGTAATTTTCATCACAAACGTGCCGGAATATCTGGCGTGCTTTTCAGCATTATCGAAATTTACTATGTGCCGGTGATATCTAAATAGTGCCGGTGGATAGCTATTGGCACCACATTCGACCGCTTTGAGTGATAAGTAGGTCGCTGCTGCACAATACTCCAGCAACGACAGCGATTTTTTTCATAAATGTTGGTTTCCGTGCGACGTCGCGGTCGTTGCGTTACGCGGTAGACTGTCGCAACGCGTGTGGGAGACGTTTTTTCCTGTCGATTTTAGAACAAAGGCTGTGAACGTGACACGTAAAAAGTGCTTGTTGGTGTTTTCTGGGCGAAAGTGTGCCTTTAGGGATTAAGTTTTTGGGCGTGAGCATGTAGGTTAGATAATGGCGTTCGGCGGTCTTTACAGTGTTTGCTTTTGACTTGTCGGCAGGTATTTGTAAGGGTCGTAATCAGAAACAATGGAGCATGGCCTGTTTTACGGTAACGTAAAAAGTGACAAGGGCTGTATTTTGAAGAAGAGCGAGTTTCCGGTATCGGCAACATCGACGGTCGAGCGGAGAAATCGAAGGAACGTTCATCAATCCATGTCAGTGTGATCGGAGATGATATCCAATATGGCGTATCTACAGCACTAATCGTTGTAAGACATTGATTTTTATAGTTTTACAGATCTGGCGTAATTTATACCGAGTAAGCTGGTTTTACAAAGTTTTGTCAGAGAGAGTGTAAGGTATTCATTTTGGAGCTGGATTAAAAAACTAATTTCAAACTCAATGGACTTTGGAAACACTAATTTCTCAGTTTCGAAGTGCAGTTAAAGTAAAATTATTTCACAAATAAACTCTTTATTTGAGCTCATTCAATTAACTGGAATCTATGTGAGGGATAATTAAAATGATTTGTCGGGAAAAATACGTCATTCGAAAGAGATCATTATGGAAGTTGCAGATTTGATAACGGCTGAAGTTTCTTTGATTTTATTGAGACGGGATTGATATTGCCATAGTTAAATTAGTTTAGCTTGACGGTGGCAAGTGTTAGAGAGAGGAGATTAAAGCTATAAAAACTTTTTTGATTAGAAAACTTAAACACCGCCAAATAAACAAAGACGGGGCGAACTTTGGCCTCCTTTTTTATTATTATAAATTTCGGTTTGGGTGAGTTGGAAGCATTCCAGTTGTAATCCAAGTAAGTTGGAGCATTGGGCGAGAACGAGGCGGCCTGTGTAAACGCTAAGACAGTAAGGTGTAAACAGCAGGGATATTACTAATCATCCGATTGGTGGGTACAGCACAACTTAGGTCGTATCTTGCATAGGCAAACGTGGGGTTCGTGTATTATGCCTAAACTCGGCAATTAAGTTAGCAAAACAGGACTATAAAACTATAAACTAATGAAGGGATGCGGCGAACGCACAATAGGATATTGAAGAGAATTCCTCCACGACACTATAACTCTCCCAGTACTTGTTCCTCGTAGTCCTCGCGTCGCGTCGCGTCGCTGCTGCATCTACGTTGTCGACATCTTAACAAATTTGTCATTTCGCCTCACTCCTTGCGACAATAAGATTTGATTAAGAAATAAGGCAAAACTTGCAGCACGCTCTCGGATAATTGTCTCTTTAGTAACTTTGTTTACCGCTGCACTTGCACATTGTCTTCTTGCTACCGCTAAATTATTCCACTTGTCATCATTTAAATTTCTAAGTAACCCACTCTGCTAAATTACTTCAAATTCACGCTTAAACGTCTCTCTGTTTCCAACTCGCTCTGCTCATATTTCTTCCGATGCTCCGATCGTCATGACGGAACACCGACCGCAAAACATCATCTTCCTTAATAAAACCAATTACGAGAATGCACACGTTACAACGCTCATTCACAAAATGACGCCATATTTCCCCACTAAAATTTGCAAATCTTAATCGCCCTCAGATTTGACCCATTAGCGTATTGATTCGCCCAAAAATTAATTACACGAGTGATGAATGGAAAGCTAACTTTTTATTTACGAGCTCATTACCCAAATTCGACCCTATGAAACATTCAATACGCTGCAGCTTCGACTACCGATTACTCGATTTGATACCGTCGACACGAAAATACTCGTTTTCCTACACTACTTACAATACCAAATCAGAAGACCACATACTATTTGTTTTATCGACAACATTCGAAACTTCTTAAATTAAAATATTCACGATCTGTTTCTTTATGATAGAGCTGCATCAGCACTTCCAGAACTTCTTTTTTATTATTCGCAGTTTATAACTCGTAAATGCAACTGTTAAAGGCACGTCAGCGAGAGTTTTTCCCCGGTTTTTGAGGTAAACGTTACATTTCACACAATCTCTAGGCTACCTAGAATTCTGACGAGTTAATATCTCAGTTTAAATCCAGGTAGACGGTTTTATGGCTGATTTCGAGAGCGCGAACTATACGTGGTTCGAGTCCACTTATACAGTCCGGCGGAACTCTTGTTCGAGAAGTAGTTGTTTCCAATTATGTTTGCGACAAAATGGAACCCACTGGTCACTATCTTCTAATCCCACTAATGCCACTGCTTTATCGCCCTAATGGGTTTTTAATTGTCTTCGGAATTCGATTGGTGTTTTAGCCCATCACAACCTCGTAATAAATTAAAAAAAAAATCAAAGGGCGATTTTTCGGATTATGAAATAGCGTTCGTAACGAGATCTGAGTTTATGCAAGAATAGATTAGTAAACAAGAGAGTCGGGTCATCGTGGAGGTTGTATGATATAACAGTTAGCGAGTTAAGGAAGGGGTTAAAAGTGAGTTGGGTCTCGGTTCCTTTCCACAGTCTTGTTAGAAAGGGTTACGACTTTGTTCTCATCTTTAATGCTTCGTAAAACCGGGCTCTTTTACGACCGTCACCGATTTTGATGAGGAAATTTGTCCGTTCGCACGTAAGATTAATTTTGGTCAAATGGCTTTCTCAAGTATTATTGGGATACTAACAGAATTAAGATGTTAAATTGGCTGGTCGATAAATATGGACAAGTTATCTATAAATGGAACGACTACAGTTTTGTGTTTTGACAGCAGATGGAATCTTCGCGTCAATTATCGCGTTTTTCATCAATTTTAACCAGGGTAGACAGTTTGATGCCTCGGCAATCGATTCTATTGTTCATCTAGTGTAATAAATCGGACAATAAAAGCATCAATTGTTGTTTTCGCATTGAAATTCTATTAAAGCGGCGTTATTAATTTGGACGATACGAGTGAGTCTGTATTTACGTAGTACACTTCCTTGTAGTGCATCGGTCTACCGACCGGAGCTATTATTCGTATTTACTATTGTTTCCTGGAAGAGCTTCACAAGGAGTTTTACTTATTCTTTCCGCTTTCCCGCATCCTCATATGAGAAAGTTTATATATATTTGCTATTTGACTTTGAAACTTGCCTTCTTTATTAAAGCGAATTCCTTTCTAGAATCGTTCCAGGAACTCAACAAATACAATATTTAAAGAATTAAATGGGATGTGAGTCCAATTTTTTTTCGGAATGATAAAATAGCTTCTTTGCTCTTTAAGGAGATTCAGTGATTAAGGTCGACCCTGTCATGAAGGATTTGTCCTGACAAACAAATGCAGGGAATACTTTTACGTCAGGAGGTTGAGTGGGGTCTTCACGGTGTTCTTAGTAATATACAGCGTGCAAAGTGGCGTAAATGACATAGGAGTGAAGACCTCATTTGCAACCGCGGAAGGGAAAATAAAACTACTCTACCGGTCAAGAAGATTACTTCGGAAGGTAGTTATTCCATATTATGCTACGACCGAACTTTTTCGTCTTAAATTGCATTTAGAACGAAGTAGATGCGACGTAAATTTCTATTAAGTGCAAGTAAAGTCTTCACTTTACTAATTACGGAGTTTAGTGAGCAAACGTGATGCAAAATTCTGTCTTGGTGATGTAATTAACCGATGATATTTGATCTCGTGCCCCCGAATACGGAGAGTCGGCAGCTGACGCCTGATTTGTGGAACATGGCGGCTTGGCTTCTCCAGACGTAAATGTCGGTGTCGTGTGAGGGTTTGCAGATTTCCACAAGGAAAATG
Organism: Zophobas morio; assembly: GCF_036711695.1. Lineage (NCBI taxonomy): Eukaryota > Metazoa > Arthropoda > Insecta > Coleoptera > Tenebrionidae > Zophobas > Zophobas morio. The sequence goes on from NW_026972149.1 coordinate 11,116,286, forward strand.
GTCGCAACACGATTAATGAATAATTAAAGTCTCAAGCAAGGTAGGAAAAAGGGTAAAATTTGAAGGAGTATCGGGCTCCGCAACTCGGTAGTTTTGCTAACAGCGAAATAACAGTTTGAGGAAAATTTAAATAACAAAGGCATCCCTAAGTGAGTTCTCATTCATGCGCCGGAGAGTGCTCGTGAAAGATATTAATTGTTTCGTGGACAATCCTCTAACAAGTGACCGAATAATCGTCGAGAAATAAAAGTCATTAGTGGCAGAGGATCAAATTATTTGATAAAAGCCAAAATGTAATTATAATTGAGCAAGTAATCAGTGACCTGGAAACCGGCTACCAAAAATCTGATTGTATTAATATTCATGTGGGGATACACAAATGTTGTGTATGATGCCTGCGCTTCTGGACATTGCCGATAAGGGCTTGGTGTAATAGTCGACAGCCACTGCATTCCAAATATGCCAGATAAACAACACTTGATTTGTTGGACCTTTCACTTTGAAAAAATATTTGCTGAAACTCGAATATACTTCATCTGCTCAAATATGCATTCGCTGCTTTTTGTCATATTTATTTTTTACGCGCGTCATAGTTCGCTTCATTATTTATGAGGCTTAAGGCTAAGCTTGCGAATTATCAGCGCATCGTCAATTTTGCACACAACAAATTTTCTACAACTATGCACCGATAAATTATTTCCATATTTAAATGGAATTGTAGTGCGTTCGAATTTAATCAGACTAAATGAACCGCCGACAGGACGAACTTCCTAGCGACAAACACACACCGCCTGCCAAATCCGCGCAAAAAAACCCTTGTTTTCCGAGTTTAATCATGCCACCATTCTAATTTGTTCGAAAGGGTAAGCCCCCTATTTATTTATTAAACATATTCATGCAAGGATTAAACTTTCTCTTAATTGCTTAAAATAATGCCATTCAAGTTAACTTGGAAGTTTTCCCGCTTCAATTAAGCTAAGCGGTTTTACAGAACATTTCAAGTGTATATAGTTATATACATAAGAGATTTATCTCCCTTTATTTTAACAAATTTCTAAAGTCCCGGATACTTTATCAGGTTCTGACGTACAACGAAAAAAAACCTTAGCGGTGAATATCTTAAAACGGATCGCCGGTATTAATTATTCCAAAGTTATAAAATACGGCGAACTAGTTCTAGTTTTATCGTGTTGTGCGGAACGCCAACTTCGCGATAGTAAATCAAAAACTGATTCGCTACACTTGGATAATTAAAATTTGAGGCGACTCGGAACTACTCGATTAGCGGACGCACGAAGTATCGAATGTACAATAGAATGTATTTTTTATCTCGACATATATCTCGCTAGCCGACACGACGCTTGAACAAGAAACACATCCGCCGTATGTTTACTCATAATTTATACAGATTTTCAGTTAACGCTTGCGAGGTCAGGCTAAGAAATCGAAAAACCGGTTTATCGCGACGTAAACCGGTTTTGACGCGGAACAACGTAATTCGATACGTACTTAAGAGAGATACAGTTTATCGATTATCCGCAAAATGCGGTTTATTTGGCAACGGGAGAAAATCTGTGGAATATAAGACCCGCTACGGACGTCGGTTAACAAGTTTTGTAAACGTTAACAATGCTCTGACGCGTGCGGTTGGCTGCATTCGTGCAAGTATTACATTTTTATAATGGAATAGTGTTGAAGTTTTGTGGATTTTCATATTTCAGTGTTAAATCTGACTCGTACGTCCTTGATGTTGTCGCCGAGGATGAGTATTTATGTTGAGCGTTAAGTCGTATTAAAAGATTTACGTTAAGGGTAACAATACGGGTTAAATAAGCAAAGACGCATGTTCTCTGTGGGGAAATCTGCGACTTAATATAATAGATCAACAGTGTTGTCAGCTTTGTTTAGTGTATTGGTGTTCACTATAGAGTTCTATCTAGACGGAAAAATCCCCCGAGATTGTGTGAAATTAAAGACACACTTTTCTCCGCCGATTTGCACATCTCATTGTTTCTCCTAGTGAATCCGAACCCCGATATGAAGGTTCGTTATCGATCTATTAAGCGAAAAACGAACAAACGTCGGTTCATTTCTTGTAATTTAATTCCCGTTAGTGACAAACTTGCTATGATTACACGAATCGATAATATATTTCCACGAGTTTTCGCTTGTTATTCCAGAAGTGAATGAAATTGATGACAGTTGAGCACGTGACCTAAAATCTGACTAAGGGTGTGCGTTTCTTTTAAATCTTGCTGCCCTACTACCTATTCTATTTGCCGAACACGGCTCTCAATTGGCAGTCTGACCAGGCTTTCTTAAGCGAACTAGAACTGTGTTGCAAAACCCACAATCTTCTTACCCCAAGAGCTTACGGTAATGTGTATTTGTACTTAAAGACCCCTAGATAGCAATCTTTCTGCCGCCGGGCTCCCTTTTTATCCTATAGACCTGCCCCGACGCAATGGCCACCACAGCGATTTTTATCGCTAAATGAAGAACTCACATAAAAATCAAATTGATTTAGGACCCACGTCTTTAATCATCCGCTAACTAACCGCCCCATCTCGACGCTAATTCATGTTTTCGTCCGGCCATTTCTATAACCGCTTCGCCGAACTGATCCTGCGACCAAATAAACAACAAAAACTGATTTCTTGAATGCTGAGATTTCGCTGAGAACCGAATCTTAATGAGGGCGTTGTTGCGAACACCTCGCTTTCCCTTCGCACAATACAACTAAAGTATAAATTACTCGAGAAGGGATAATAACTGAACCAAATCCTAAAATGAGGCTTTAACATTCCTTTATACAAAGTTAATGTGTTTAATTGTCATTAAATTTGCTAAAGTATCTTATAAAATTTTCATGCAGCTACGTATTGCATGAAGAAATACATATATTCCTATAGGAAATTTCCCTAGGATCACGAATCTGTGTTGTCGCCGCTGTATCGGTCCGAGAAGGTGTCATTTATCTCAGTTGAAATTTATCCTTGTTTGGTTATCTTGTTCAGAAATCAAGATATACACAAAGAAACGAATAATTTGTTTTAGTATATCTTATTTTATGTTGACGGTTCTTAAAAATTCTCGAAACAAATATCTACTATTTCGGCGTTGATCAAATCAACCCTTGTTAGAAATCTCCTCAAAATCATCAATCTATAATTATTAAGTACTTCTCGAGCGTAAGCTAAGGAAGTATTGTAGTCTCTTCTGTTTTCTCAACATTTCATGATCCCCAGAGTACGAAAAAATAGGTCTCTTGTTTCCGCCGGTCCGTCTGTCAGATAATCTTCGAAACTGCTGGATCCATTATTATCAAATTTGGTATTTATATTGGGACCATCATGTAGATGGTAAAACATCAACCCAAAATTGGCTAATTATTTCCATCAACAATTTTATGACGTCATCTCAAAATGAAATATAAATATGCGAAATATTGTGATGCTATGTTTATGCACTCATAGTTTTTAGAATTACTTATACAGGGTGACTCAAAACAAATTAATAAATGGGGCACTTTATTGTATTAATTAAATCAAGAACAACTTACTCCATTTTCCCGAAATTTGGGAAAACTGTACTGTTTTTTTTTTTTTTTTTTTTTTGTTGAAATGATGTTGTGTTCGCGGAATATCAAAATAAAAAGTTATTGATGTTCGATTATTTGTTCTTGGGCAGACAAAATGTAATAAATCTAAAAGCACTGGGCAGTTTATTTGGCCATGAATAAGTTTTTGTAAAAAAATTAGAGATGCAACTTTTCTACGGGCCCATAGTTGGTCTTCATTAACTGCACTGCATAAAATATCAGTTTCACAATGAAAAGGGGGATACAAATGAAATATTTTTAAGTGCAAATATTTGCACAATTTCCGCAATACATTTTCTAACATAGTAATATAAACCTGGTGATAGGGTGACCATATAGTACTACAATATTCTAACTTAGATCTTATTAATGTGTAAAACAACAATTTAATACAATGGATATTTTTAAATTCACTGGTGTTTCTTATTATAAAACCTAGATTTTTTAAACATGCTTTTACAGTTGCTTCAATATGCGGTATAAACGTTAGCTTCTGATCAAATATAATACCAAGATCCTTATACTGATTGCAATGCTCTAATGGTATACCGTTGATATTATAATAGTAGTTATGGCTTATTAATTTCCTCGTATAACTCACTTGTTTACATTTATCTATATTGATTTCTAGAGCATTATCAGAACACCATTCGATCAATTTGTCTAAACTATGTTGTAATTGCAGGCAGTCATTAAAACAATTAATTACATTTATGATTTTTAAATCATCTGCATAGATTAACGTTTTGCAGCCTATATGTCTTGCAACATCATTGAAAAATATAACAAAAAGCAGAGGTCCAAGTGTGGAGCCTTGTGCGACACCGCTTTTTACATCAACATCAAAGGATTTAAAACCACCATATTCAACAAATAGCTTCCTCCCCGTAATAACAGATCTTAATACAAACAACAAATTTTTACAAATACCGTACATTTCTAATTTTCTCAAAAGTATGCAGTGGTTTACCCGATCGAAAGCTTTGGTTAGATCAGTATATATTACATCCACTTGCATTCGATTATCCAAAGCTGACGAAACAAACTGCGTGAATTCATATAAATTAGTTGCCGTAGACTTTCCTTTAACAAACCCATGTTGCTCCGGTGTAATATAGTTAATCACATGTGAATAGATCTTATCTCCTAATATAGTTTCTAGAACTTTCGAGAAGTTTGACAAAAGAGCAATCGGCCTAAAATTACGCACGTCAGAGTTGTCACCAGATTTAAAAATTGGACTTATTTTAGATTTTTTCCAAACAGCCGGATAATTACAGGTGGTAAGTATTAAATTATAAATGTAACATAACGGATCAATAAAACAGTTAATACAGTCTGCTACTAGAAAAGCGGGGATGTTATCTGGACCGCAGACATTATTGCACTTCAGTTTCTTAGCGGCTTTTAGTATATCTTCATCATTAATTCTAAATGAATGCAGCACAGCCAAATTATCACATAAATTAATCGGACGAGCAATACAGCACTTTTTCCCACAAAATGTGCATCCTTCACTATCATTATCACAGTCTTGATCAAAATTATGTTTAACATTATCACAGAACACATTGGAGAAATGAGTGGCAAAGCCATTCACTATATCTTGTGAGGTTGATAATATTTCATCACCATATTTCATTTCAGCAGGTACCACATGACTTCTTCTCTTGCTATTAACAAACGACCAGAACTTTTTGGCATCATGCTTTATTGAATTTTCGGCATTATTTATAAATTTTAGATATTCTGTACGAGACTCATTTCTAATTACCTTTCTGAGAGTTTTTACTTTATCTAAGTGGTACAATGATTTTGACTTTCTATGCGATTCCAATGCTTATTTTTTAATTTTATCTTGAGAATGATAGATTTCGTGAACCATGTTGGATACTTATTTAACTGTTTTCCCTTAAAGGCGTACATTGGAACAAATTGTCTACATAGATCATATAGCTTATCATAAAAGTAATCACAGGCAGTATCAACATCGTTACAGTTTTGTACAAAACTCCAATTAGTGGCAGACAATGCATTATACAGACTATGTAAATCAGCCTTATAAAAATTAAATCTCCAACTGTCAGAATTGCGCTCAAACGGAGCCTTATTTCGTTGTACAATCGTTACTTCTACACTTAAAGTGGGATGGTAAGGATCCTCCTTTAACAGCGGAAACTCATGTCGATTAACAACGCTATCTAAATCATTTGTTAACAGTACCAGATCTAGTAAACGTGAGATATTGTTTTTAATAGTATTATGTTGCGTCAAGTCATTAAGTGTAAGGAAATTACGATATATGTTATATAACTCGCTAGTTTTAGTACCATTAGTATATTCCACTAGCTCAGGCACATTAAAATCTCCTACTATAAGCACAGGATTGTCAAAGTCAATGCAACTCTCTAGATAATCAAAAAGATGCATATATTCAATAGTTTGAACCGATGGAGGTATATAAATAGCTACAATAGTTAACTGTCTATTTTCAACTCTTATTTTGACACCAACCACATCAATTTGAGACACTGGAGATGTCATTTGTATCTTTTTAACAATATGAGTGTTTTTTATTGCTATCAGGACTCCTCCTCCTTTGGCGTATGTTCTGTCACAGCGAAAAACATTAAATAAATGAGAAAACAATTCAGTAGAAAGAACTCCATCCGTTAGCCAAGTCTCGGTTAATATGATAATTTCATCATCTGATGCACACATATTAGAGTAAAAGGTACCTATTTTAGTATTAATACCTCTCACATTCTGATAATAAAGTTTTAGACAGTTGCTGTTATTAACTGAGGAAATAGATGTATCCTTCAAGTAGTTCGCAAAGCTTGATTGATTGGGCGAAAATTTCTTTTGCTAAGATTAAATCTTCTTACTATGACTCCTGATGGCCAAAAGTCAGCTTTCATAACAAGGTCCTTTGAAGCAAAATCAACTCCCACACAAAAAGATTGTGTTTCTCCTTTGCACGATAATTTTCCACACAAATATCCTTGGTTTCATTACATCGATTTTTGATGAAAGTTTTGATGTCTTCACAACTAGTCTGTTTTTTTGTATTACCAATATAAATCCACGCCCGTTTGAGTTTTGGTTCAGCCGCAAAATTTATATCTTGATTTACTTCAGTAGTACCAGTTATTTGATTTTGATTTCTAACTCTGTTTTTTCTTCTTACTGTTATAAAGTCATCAACATCAGGAACATTATCTGTTTTATCCATTTGTGTAATTACAACTTGCGGTGTGTGTTGTGTAATTTGAGACATGTCTATTATGTCCTCTTTTGTAACTGCAGCTTGTGGTTTAGATTGTGGAATTTGAGTTTCCATCTGATTTCGATTCTTTACTATTTGGGTTCGTATGGTTTTTTTCACAGTAGGGTTTTGTTTCATGTCGGTCATAATTGACTTAACTTCATTAACCTTTATAGGTGCGATATCAGTTTTTTCCAAAGCGTTGTTACTGTTACTATTAGTATTGCATTGCATCTATCCAAATTGATGTGTCCTTGCAAAAACAGGCTTCATTACATGTATAGATTCGCCAGTTCTAATTCGGTTTAATGATGTGTGCAAGTTAACTTCCTTAACAATTGATTACTACTGTTCTATCACCGACTGTAGTAATCTATTGTTAAGGAAGTTAACTTTTACACAATGGGGTATCTATCTATCATGAAACCGAATTAGAACTGGGGAAACTATACTTTAACAGAACATACATATTTTTATTTTAACTTATCAAAAAATAAAATTCGCAAAATCAAATCTATAATTTTTTGGCATATCTGGATTTATTTATGTACTTCAGTTTTTCGATTTGCAATTTTATTGTTTCCCAATTTTTAATTTTTCGATTTTTCAATTTTTCAAATTTTCGTTTCCTCAATTTTTCAGGTTCTTGGTTTTTATTTTTCATTTCCTCAAATTATTAATTTTCATTTTCTGGATTTTCTATCACAATTTTTCGTTTTTTTCGTTTTGTTTATTTTTTTCAGGTTTCTTTCAATTTTCGATCTTTGATTTTTAAATTCCTCGACTCAACTTAACCTCAACTGAAGTTTTTCAATTTTTCAGTTTCTCGACTTCCAAATTTTTCAGTTTTTGGTTTCTTCAATTTTTCGATTTGCAATTTTTCAATTTTGCAATTATCCGATATTAAATTTTTCATTTCCTCAGTTTTTTTAAGTTCTTGATTTTTATTTTTCATTTTCCCGATTTTTTAATTTCCATTTTCTCGATTATATCATATTCACAATTTTTTTGTTGTTTAATTTCCTTCATTTCTTCAATGTTTCTTTCAATTTTTTAATTTTTCGATCGTTCCATTTTATTTAATTTTTCGATCTTCCCATTTTCTAATATTTCGGTTTCATAATTTTTTGTTTTTGCATCTTCAATTTTTAAAATTTTTCAATTTATGCACTTTCAAATTTTTCTCTTTTTCGTTTCTTCAATTTTTCCATGTCCGTTTTTCAATTTTGAAACTTTTCGATATTACAATTTTTCATTTTTCGATTTTTTAATTTTTCAATTTTTCAAATTTTCGTTTCCTCAATTGTTCAAGTTCTTGACTTTTATTTTTCAATTTCCCGATTTTTGTATTTTCATTTTCTGGATTTTGAATCACAATTTTTCGTTTTTATTCATTTCTTTTATGTTTTCAGTGTTCCTTTCAATTTTCAATCTATGATTGTTCAATTTTTAAATTTTTCAATTTTGCAAATTTTGAATTTCTCAATTATCCGAGTTTCCGATTTCTTTGATTTTGAATATTAAATTTTACATTTAATCTTTCGATTTTTTAATTTTTTGCTTCTTCAACTTTTCAATTTATCGATTTCGATTTCCAATTTTTAGATTTTTCAAAGTTTTTGTTTTGTTGGTTTTTTCATTTTTGATTTTTCAATTTTACAATTTCGCATTTTTTCCATTTTTTGATACGAAAATTGAAAAAATCGAAAAACTAAAATATCCGAAAAAATGAAAAACTAAAATAACCAAAAATTGCAAAATCAAAAAGCCAAAATCGAATAATTGCAAATCGATGAACTGAAGAAACTTGAAAATCGAAAAAATTAATGAATGAAAAATTGGAAAACCCAAATATTGTGAAATTGAAAAATTCTAGAATCGTCAAAATTGTAAAGTCGAAAAACTGTAACATTGAAAGCACGAATAACTGAAAAACTAAAAATCGAACAATTGAAAAAACGAATAAATGAAAACGTTGAAAAATGGAAAAATTTTAAAATTAAAATTTTTATTAGACATTTAAAATGAAAACTGCAAAAAATTTGAAGAAATGAAAACTTGAAATTTCAAGACTTGAAATTTCGAGAAACAGAAAAATACAATTTGAAAAAACGAAAAATTTAAAAATCTGAAAGTTGAAAAATTGAAAACCAAAAATTGAAAAAGCGAAAAATTGGAAAGTCGAAAAATTGAAAAATCGAAAAACTAAAAAATTTGAAAAACTGAAAAAACAAAAATTGCAAAATCAAAAAGCGGAAAATCGAATATGTAATTGCAAATCGAAGAACTCAAGAAATTTCAAAAGCGGAAAAAATTAACGAACCTAAAATTTGGAAAGAAAAAAAAACAAATTCAACTGAAAAATTGGGAAACACAAAAATTGTGAAATTGAAAAATTAAAAATCGAACAATTGAAAAAACGAATAAATGAAAAAGTTGAAAAATGGAAAAATTCTAAAATCGTAAACTTGAAAGTGAATAATTTCAAAAATCATAATGTTTTATTAGGTACATATTTAAAATGAAAACTAGAAAAATTGGAGAATAAAAATTGAAGAAACGAAAAGCTGAAACATCTAAAAATCAAAAAATTAACAATTTAAAACTCGTGAAATTGCAAATCGGAAAATTGAAAAATTTAAAAACAAAGAAGAACTTGAATGGTTGTTTATCGTAAAATTGAAAAACCAAAAAAAAAAAAATAATAGAAACATCGAAAAGTTACAAATCGAAAAATTGAAAAAACAAGAGATTATAGAATCGGAACATTGTAAAAATAAGGAAAACAAAATACCGAAACAAAAATGTGCAAATTGAAAATTTGAAGAAATGAAAAATTAAAGGGACGAAAAATTGAAGACTCACGAAATTTTAAGTCGAAAACTTGAAAAATCTAAAAAGTGAAAAAAAAACAAATATTAAAAAATTGAAGAAACGAAAAAGTATGAAAGCATTGAAATTGAAAAAATAAAAAAATTACAAAATCGACTTTCGACCAATTTTTTTCATCGTATCTCTTCAAAAAACGAGAAAGGAGGTGTATTTTAACAAAATGGTATCCAGATTTGCGTAAAGTCGCTCCAGAGACCTTGGTAATTTATCTGACCAGAAACTCTCTGAAAGTGTGTAAAGGTTTGTAATATACCTTTAACCAATGGAGGAAAAAGTGCACCATTTTTAGAAAAATTTTAGGGTTCCTCAAATTGGTCTAGATTTGTGGAAGTTCGGTCCAGAGAGGTCTATCTTACCCTAAGTTCTATCAGGATTTACGAATCTATGCTAATTTTTCCAATAGGTCTTCAATCAAAGGAGAAAAACGTCTTTGGTCCCAACGCCTCCACCATATATTGCAAAATGTTAGAATTGCTCATCAGTTCAGATCTGTGTAAAGTAGGTCCAGAGACATATTATTGTGCGTTTATTTTACATTCATGAAATTCTAAACTATTTACACTCTTAGGGCTCCTACTAGATGTGTCTCTGTCTGTATAATTTAAGATATGTATATAATCTACAAAAATACTGCGAGAGAGAGAGAGAAAGGGTGTGTGTGAGAGAGAGAGGACGGGTTTTCTTATTCCGCGTAAATCCGTAATTTGTCGTAAAACTGATGTCTGTTTAGTATGGCGAACGCAAGCAAGCCCGGGCTCTACGCAGTGGTCCAAGGTGAACATTCGAATTAAGTCTGGAACCGAAAGTAGTTATAAATCACGGAAAATTGGAACATTTTACATTTTATCCGCGACAGCGGTGCAAAAAGGCGAAAGATTCATGATGATCTGGTGGCAATACGTAGGCCCCAAGCAGTGTATTTATTTGACACGGTTGTCCGCCAGATTCATTTCATTGATGCTGGTAGAATGAATCTAAGAGATTACGTTTTGGTGAGGGTCTGGCGGAAGTAGCGGAAGAGGCGAAGTTCGATCGCGGGCCCTCGTTGATACCAATCTTTATTTTTCTGTTGATGATGGCGTTTGCAGTTATTTAGTGCTAAGACCATTTTTCATCGTTTGTTTTCGAAGCGGCGTAAAAAACGTTTTGATTAATTTCGCTTGAAAAGTTGCGTCGTGCAATTACGGGGAACTCTCGCAAGGTACCGATGGAGAAATTGCGGGTTCGGCGTAAATGAATATGTTTCGGGGGCGGCGCGTCCCGTTATAAAAAGCTCGTTTCATTTGAACTAAAGTATAATATCTGAGGGATACAGGGACGCGACAAAGAAATTTTCCTGTAGAAATCATCAAATATTAAGGGGGAAAGGGTGAGTGGAGTTCACTATTTGGCCCCGAGTTATCAACAGAGCCGTATTTCATTAAAAATAATGGGGGTTTGGAGTCCCCGACGCTGACTTTAAAATGCTCCGTAATAAGTTCGTCTCCGAATAAATACATCAAGTCGTCGATATTACAATAACGGAGAACATACGAACTTATAGAATAATAAATAAAAACCCTCCAGAAGCTCCTCAAAGGCGCCGGCTAGTCGAGCATCCGGCTAACTTACGTGTTTATGTTCCTAGAAGCAAGTCCGTGAGTTCCCACGTTGAAATTAACTTTTTCGTCTTCTCTCTCTTTAACGGTAATCATTATTACTTTTATTATCTTCATCCGCACCTTTGTTTCCTTCGTGTTCGCGAACACGACTGGAACACCGGGAGCAAAAAAGGCGTCACACTGCATCAAATTAGGGCCAAAAATGAGAAACTTAATTACTGTGACGGTTTAGTCGGTAAGTTAAAGCAAAGAGCACACTCGGAAGTTCCTGGGTACCGCAGCAATAGGTCAGCTTGCGATCGATATCTACAAGCTCTTGTCTTTCATCTGCCAGCAGTGTGTTCTATTTTCGTTTCTAAATTTTTTAGCACATCTACATCGTCTTAGAAGAAATTCAATTCGCGACATGACTTAGACAAAAAGAGAATATTAAAACGAAGGTCCTATTCCAAAATTAATCCTTGTAAAAGAAGTGCGATGGTCAGTTCTGTGACGAAGAAAAAAAAAAAAACGAGGAGCACGACTCCGAAACGGAAGCGTTAGAATCCAATCGAAAGGAAAAGAGCTCAAAGAGTGAATTGAAACAATCTCAATAATAATAGCGATTCAAATCAAAAATTCTTTAAAATAATGGGATCGCAATAAGACGTTCCGTAATTCTTTGAATTGTATTTAAACAAATCCTGCTTGATTGTGTGGAAAATTCGTGCCCAGTTACTAAAAAAAGAAACCTAGAGATTCGTTATTCGTTTAAAAGATAATTTTGCTTTTCCTGGAGGCGAATGCATTGATTTCCATGAAATTTTCGGGAGCGTTAGTAAATTATTCAGCGATCTGACTACAATTTCTGCGTTATTAATGACATGTTGGATACGATTCGATGTTTATTTTTTTCCTGGCGAACGAAATACAGTCAACAAGTACTTTGGTTAGGGTTTAAGCTGAGCTAATTTGAATTTCCTCGGGCGGCCATTTTTCATTACATGTTGTTTCAGGACAAAGGAAACATCGAAATTTTCGCTTTGATGTATCGAGACCTTAAGAAACATCTTGCGCATAAATATTTTAACAATAAAGGAAAGCGATGGTGTATTTTTGTTGTAACGTCGGTACAAGACAGTGCGATTTGTCCCGAATAAGATCCCGGATTACGTTAATGTAGCGAGATTAATGTAAATTTATACGGTGACTAATAAAAGTGGATGATACATTGACGATACAATTTTAATGGAAAATACCAACAGAATTTGCATGTCAAAATATTGTTCCGATATGATGTCGTGTTTAAGTCAGCGATTTAGTTTGGAACTAAAAGCACATTAATTCAATTAAGGGTAAAACCGCATTTGTGAAAAACGAACATCGATTACGGCGAAGAAAAGGGCAAACAGAATCGGTAATTCAAGACAAATTTATGAATCAACAAATTTCGTCAAGTGAAAGCTAAATATTGCTAAGCACCGCAGTTGAAAGGGTTTCAACATTAGCATTAATTCAAGCTAAATGAAGTGATAATTTTGCAAATAATTCTGGGACTTTTGGCGAAGCCGTAATCGACCAAGTATAAATTTCTGAAAGAACTCCGCCTTTCGGGTCGTTTTCATTCGTAAAACGCCGACTTTGCAAATAAGAAATATGGATTTTCATTCTTTTATCGGCGAAGATAAATGAAGTTTAATATATTTCGTCCCCTGTCTGGATTTCGATATAAAAATTATTCCTTTGATTCGTTCATGATGGCGGCGATAATGAAAAATATTTCTGGCTTATCGCGTTGCACAACACGGAAATATGAAAATTCGCCCGAAATATTATCAATCCTTGAAATTAATTCCACCCGAAAGCGAAACCTGGATATATTAAAAACGGCTATTTATGGAACGCAGATGTTTGTTTTAAGCAAATGAAAAAAGATTAAAAGAAGAATCACAATAAATCAGTCCGAATTAAAAAAGCAAATTTAATAACCGGCACAAATCAAAAGTATCCTCCAAAATAAACTTTCCTAGTTAGTTCTGTTATTGTAAGAAATCCACCAGATGCTATATGTATAAGTAAAGTCCTTTAATACCGGAGCTTCCAGACCGTCTATAATTCAGGGCTGCCACTGCCTTACGGTGTCATACGTTCGTTTTATTGCTGCCGCAGTTATTTTATTGCTAAATTTACAAAACTCTTATTGTTGCATTACTTTATTTATGTGACTTTCTTAATTTACGACGTTTCGTTGCTTAAATTCGCGTCACAAAAATAAATTCTTACAAAGTCCGCGAAATTAATACCATAAATTATTGCAAATCTCTTCCCTTCCTGGACTCCGACCGTCTCTCGGGTCGAAATTCGAAGACACCGGAAATACAAAACCTCATCTCATATCCTTCACCTATTAAATCCTCAAACGATAGGAAGGAACGTTAATATTTCTAAAACGGAAGCTTTGCAGGAAACGCTCAAGCAGAGTAACGTCCGCTCATACCTACCAGACCAACGGCCGAAATTTATATGACACTTCTCAAAATGCCCACCGCCCACAACAAAAACGCAGAAAGAGAGAGAGACGAAAACGTCTACAACTGAAAACGAATTCGAAATACCCACATATTTAATCTCGAACTTGATGTGAACATTAATCGAAAGAGCATATGCGATTTTTCCGAAAACGCATCCTACCGACTGCGCCATTTTTACAACTCTCGTGGAGAAAACCGCCTTTTTTAGTTTAATTGGACGGGAAAACGCTTGCAACTTGTCATTTTGCGCTAAAAAGTTGCGAGCTCTAGGTTCATTAAAAAAAGCACGATGTATTGATTCGTTACGGTGAGAAATTTAAATTTGGAGCTCGAGATGCGAACGGGCGAAATCTGCCGAAAATAAAATATACTTGGAAGTCACTTTTGGCACGAAACTAATCTAAACTTCACCACAGAAGGCCTTGAAGACACCCCTTTTCCACTTTATATCGTTACACCCAATAACTGTCATTTAAATATCGGCACGACAATAAAACAAAATGGCGACTTTCGAAGTTCGCTACGTCGCAATGGCACGAAATTTGTAAAGTGTCACATTTAAGGACGGTAGTTTACGTGTTTAAATTTCCAAGATAAAAAGTAAAGTTTCGGGGCTAAACAACTGTTGAAAAAAAGAAGTACGGAAAGTTGGCGTAATAATTTCCGATTTTTTCCTCCAGATTTATCAAACGTAAGAGTTGAGTTTATCGTAACAGTTTAGCAAGATGCATCGCATTTTCGAGTCGTCGTAAATCAACGTATGAAACGCAAAGATTTAGGAGTTCGTGTTTTCGGGTCTCAACTTTTCTAATAAGTCTTTCTCTGGAAAATTGCTTTATATGAAGCGTCCGATTTGGACAACTCTCCACAGAATCGTATTTTTCAATTAGCGACGTTACAAAGTTTCGCGATGGAATAATTAATAAGATTAGGGTCGGTGCGCAGCGGTATCGGTAAAAAAAGTTGACATTTGTTGAAGAGAAATAAATGAGAACGCTTCATAAATCAAATCTTAAGTTTTTGTAGACTTTACTGTCAATCACTTAATTTATTTTTCGGCCGTACTCGTTTTAGGGTACCTTTGCGTCGGCGGATATCATTTTCTCGGCGATCATAACGTTTCCGACTTGTTTCTAAGATAAATAAAAAGTCGACGTCGAGTAACAGGTTGTTCAAAATTATTAAGGTGGATGGCAGTAACTTACGATTGTTAATGCGGAAGAGGGTCGAGGTTCGCGAATGATGAAAAGTAATCGCACCTACTAAATAATAACGAAAACAAAAACAAAAACAAAAGTTTACGTATTCATAATTAAAGCGAATAAAATCGGTTCGGGGAATAATAATGTTGTTTTAGTTTTGTTAAAAATAATAAAGTTCGAAAACCTGTGTTTCCCGGCAGCAAACTAAATCGTTAAGACCCTTTACGTACTCTTACGTAAGTAGATAAGTAAGCAGTGCAGACAAACACAGTGCCAACTTTAAATCCATTAAATGCCGACAAAGAAGATCAAATTTAGCAAAGACTACAAATTGCGATAAAATTAATGCCTAAATTGATATTCATTTAAATAATCGCCCCTTCCGTCACTCTTATTACGCCACAGCAATAAATACAGATAACGAGCAAACGGAACTTTATATGTTTAGATATTTCGGAACTTAGAGCTCCTCCGATAACGCACAATTTACGGTTAACCGGATTGAGATAAAATGAAGTTGAAAGTATTGTCTGGAGGTTTTCGGAAACATTAAGACCCTCCTCCAAAAATGAACATCTCGGAAAAATACATACGCTTGGCACCGAAGCCACGTCGGTGCGGAATTACCCTTTATCCCGCAGGTACACCGTATTCTTCATCATAACGATATTTTTTAATCAAGCACCATGCGCCAACGCCGCGATTAAATTAACTCAAGTTTCTAACGTACAGTTCCCACGTCAAGGATAAATCGGCCGCAGACGCAAAATAATAATTGATTATGATTGATTACTATACACCGGCAGGACAAGAAAACTTTAGGCTCGAATTTGGTCTTATTGCCTGGTGATCAATTACCGATTCATTTTGCTCGTCCGTTGTAACTTTCACCGTGCTATGTCACTGTCGCACGATCCATCCATTTGATCAAACAAATAAAAGAACGCGCGTTACGTCTCCGCGCCCAGCGACGAACACACAAAAATTCGTACCGTCGTACGACAAAAACGAGCTCGGTTACTGCATCGATACAGTTTGTGTTCATCCATTTGATTAAGTAAAGAAAGTTGCCTCTCCGTTTTAAGAAAAGATCAAAGATACTCAGTTGAAGCACGTGTTAAGTTTGGAAACCTGGCGATGGCGAGGATTAATTTCGCAAAGAAGATGGCGTATTGGAGTAAAAACCCTTTAATGAGTTTTTAATGAAAAAGTCTTAAAAATCGCTGTGTGTGTATTAAACATTAAGTTAATTGAATTAGAAATGTCAAAGAAAGAGGTTCTTTGTTCTTCTGTTTCGTTTCATTGTGTCGTACTTGGAAGAATTCGTTTTTAACTTAGTTACCATCTCGGACAAAGCGAAATAATTAGAAGGGGTTTGTACATCACTTAAATGAATATTGAAGTTTTGTAGTTCGCCTTTGAGAGATATGAATGCAGCGGCACTTATCATTTGCATTTTAACAAGGTGGAAGCAGGATCGGCGAGTCTCGTCGGATCCATCGGTTTAAGTTCGACCGGCAAAAACTAGCTTTAATAATGTCGAAGTAGCACAAAAGCGTTCTATCATAAGCTCTCTAGGTAATTTCAGAAATGTGTATAAGGAGAGAGAACACACTTCGAGATATATCCGTAATCCAAAATTAGCATTTTATCTCGTCAATTGTCGCGGAACGTTTGCATTTCTTAACGTTAATCCTTTTTTTGGCGAACCCGTACGAAACGGGTCGGATTTTTTATCGGTCGCGTGTCGGAGTGCATCCAAAAGTCGTTATATGGTATACGACATGCCAACGTGCCGCCGAAGCAGCACGTTCCTCGTACAGAGTTCGCATGTGAGTGGCTTTGGCAGCCGATTCTACGCTTGCGGCAACTTCAAAACTTGTCTAATTACAAACGGAGAAAACGAGAAAACTCGCCAAATCTGGCGAAGTTTGAATTGTGCCGCGACGAGGTAATAGAAGATGTTTCCGCGTATAATCAGCGACTGGACTTGTGTGTGTTTGAGTCTAAATTCGTTAATTCGTCGTTGGATGCTCTTTGTCGTTGCCGAAATTAGTGCACCGGAACTAAGTGATCGCAGACTTGGCTTACGCTGCAGCTTCTGGCTCACTAATTATCTACTCAAATATTGACGACGAGAACACTCCCTTTGGTGGAGTTGGGAGAAAGAAGCCGCCAATTAGGGTCACTAAATACTAACGTTGCCGTCTCCGTTGCCGTTTCCGTCGTGCGCGTAACGAAGTCGCGTCGTCGCTTCGTTTGCAATTAAAGTTGCATTCATCGCTGCAGCGACAACAAGAACTCCTTGAGCGCTGCCCCAGATTCCGGTTGTTATTAGAAACAGTCCCGCCAGTGCTGTGTTCGACTTTAAGTAAATAAATCCATAAAATGTAAATTACGGAGCAAATGTGATGAACCAATATGTTTCCGAACTAAGAAGTACGGCCATCTACATAATCTAAGTATTACGCTTTTTCTGTATTTTTATTAAACATCAAAGTCTCGACCCGGATTCTCTGCATCTTCGTGCACCGCAAAAAGACAATTTCGCAGCTGTACCTCTCGCTTCTGAGGACACTTTGATTTCTCAACGCCAAAACCACACCAAAAACGAGCCCCTTGTTGACAAGGTCGGTCGTGAAATACGTATCTCTGGAGGGTCAAACTAATTGAAAATTATATTAACGTGCTCGAGCATTGTATCCAGTACAAAACGTGAAACTGAGAACTTAGACGACGACGGCGACGACAACGTTATGTGATCTCCCAAAGGCAGAGCAAAGAGGAATTTTTAGTAGGGTCTCGTTGTCTGGAATGATTTATCGCCTTTGTCAATATTCAATCTGTAAGGTGAAGAACTGCAAAAGGCTACGTTGCTACTAACATCTGGGGACAATTTGACCCTAATAAATTTTATTTGCGCCAAAACTTCGCCCACCTTCTCTTCAAGAACAAAGTTATTATCGAAATCATGCAGTGGCGGGGGGCACGTGCGGTGACGGCGGTTGTTTCGTTTAGTAATTTGTACGCAGCTTTGGCAGTTATCTTTGTAGAGAACGTCTGCATACAATACTTAGTTAGTCTAATTGGTCTCGCCGAGCGAATGCAAGAAACGTAGGCCGGGGTTCTTACACTAATATTTACAGAATTTGATCATTAGCTTGCGCTAGGAGACCCAAAAACGCCTTTGTTTTGTGGATGTCTCAATCCTTTGACTGCTTAAGTAAAAACATTTTTAATGACGAAA
This sequence comes from Zophobas morio, assembly GCF_036711695.1. Taxonomy (NCBI): domain Eukaryota; kingdom Metazoa; phylum Arthropoda; class Insecta; order Coleoptera; family Tenebrionidae; genus Zophobas; species Zophobas morio. The sequence continues at coordinate 11,134,607 of NW_026972149.1, forward strand.
TCGAGTGCGTTTCAAAGTTCGCTCCCGGAAAATGGGGAGTGGGTGTAAAATATTAGAGATGTTTTGGTTTAGATTGCTAAAGGGGAGTCTGTGATGGCGTAATCAATTTGTCTTGTAATTGTTCGAAGGCGGCGGTGGGTATTTTTCGATTTAACCCTTGTTCCGTTTGCGCGAAGGTGGGGAACGAGAGAAGTTGAATGTTGAGGGTTTATTATTTGCATTGCGGCAGGTAATACGCTGTCTTTGAGATTGAATAGAAAGCCTGAAAGTGAAAAGTTTATGTAGAAGCATAAAGTGGAATTATTTACGTTCAATTTCAAAAGTACCTGTTTAGAATTGAAATACTGGAATAAAATAATAAAGGGTAGTTATTTACATCTGTTCCCTGTATCGAGCGGGAGCGCGCAGTCAAGTGGAGCTGATATCGCGACTCCTTTAAAGCTAAATGTCTTGAGTTTTTGGGCCTTAATGAGACTACTGGCGCCATATTGTCATTAGCCGTACAGAAAGCTACAGAAAACGACCAAAAAACCGTCAGAAATACGGCGATACTGTCGCCTTTATATCGAAATGTTTGATGGATTGCAAGTTCACTCCCTGCAGTTCTGCACAGACGGGTTTCCTTAAACATGATGAATCGCATCTCCGATACTCCCTCGACTTTTGTTTAAATTCGCCCTCATTGTTTCAATCCCTTCCAAAATTTCCTATCGACTCTGCATGCGGTGATGTATCACATTCCCACCTATTCCGCGAATAGACCCCGTTCTCGACCCCCTCAAAATTACTCATTCATTATTCCCTAAACTGAGACGTATCGCTCTCGATTTTTTACCCCCTTTCTCCCTTTAACGAATTATAACGAATTCGCCGCCGAAAAAATCAATTATGGTACAATTTGGTCCTCGCCACTTTATCAACTCCCGATACTATCTGGAGCGTAATAAAAGGTTTGCCGCGCGAATTTTCCAAAGTTTATTGAACAAGATTCGTTGATAAAACTTTCTAAATAGATAATAGCGGTAGTTTTCTATACTTGAAAAGCGCCATTAACTAACGAGACGGGCGCGAACACTGACGATTGTTAAGTCAAATTGAAATGCTCTTCTGTCAGATTCCTCCAAGATTCCGGTGAATTCCTTCTCAGATACCATCGCGATTCACTGTCCTGCTATTTCCACCTCATCGCATTTCTCTAAAGATTTCTGCTATTCATTTAGAATCTCTTATCTTAAACAAACCCCTACAACGCCCCGATATTACACCACCACTAATCTTCCCGTCCGAAAAAAAATCATCTCCCGTCCGTATAGAGCACGCTTTTTTAATCACCGCAAAAACCATTCACAAGCAAGCCGTATCAACATTTTTTCGATTACACATAACCCTTCAAATTGACGTCAAAAACTATAACGGGGCGGGAAATGAAAGAGGAGGAGGAGGAAGGGGTGGCCTGTGATCGATTAGCTATCGGTTAAGCCGGGTTAAGCTCTCTACTACAAGCAAGCAACTAACGTTAAGTACATAACGGTAAGCGACGTTTTGCGGTACACTGACGAACGGTAAGCGGTAACGACTAGGTGAAGCACGGATTAACCGAACCGATGACAAACTACAAAAACCTGCTTCAGCAACAAAAGCAACAAAGTATGACCAGAAATTTCTACACAAAAACGCAATGCAGTCGCAATATGCGCGTAAGCGGTAGTCGGCTACCGCGTACGATTTTCAAGTGACTACTTGTAGCGTACAACTATTTACAACGTTTTGTAGCGGGAAAACTGTCATAAGATAAGTCTAGTAAAGAGAATTTGCGGATTAGTGATGCAAGTTCCCTGTTATGCGATCCGACTAATGCGGTCGTTAGATTTATTAGCTTAGGTGTAGTAATAGCGGGGTGTGCAAACAATTTTAGTATACAGAAAGAATTGGTTGTTTTCGTAGCGAGAAACACGGCTACACTAGGGAAATGTGTTTAGTACTGTTTAGCTGGGCGTAAAATATATTTCAGTAAGGCAACTAGGAAATTACCGGAATACTAAACAAGCTACTGAGAGAAATATTTGCGTCTGCTTGAGAGCCCCAAGAATCTTGCATTATTTCCTTAAAATAATTAAAGCAAAACACGTTATTCGAAGAAAAATAATTAAATTGCGTATCAGGTCACGGTAGATTAACTCGTTCCAGTCACTCGATTGTTGTTTTTGCAATTATATTAATTTCCCGGTTAATGTACATCACCGCACAAATCCCGTTCGCAAAATTACGCCGTACCGTTGTCAATTCGAATTAAAGCGAAGGGTTGCTGCTCTGAGGGGTTGCGTCGTGATCGGAAAATATGTGCGGTATGCACGTTAGACTACATACATGAATTATGTTCACCTGCCAGTTCCTTAGCCGGGATCACGGGATCCGGGAAAGGGGTAGGAAGAAACACGGGATTAACCCAAGGCTTGACAAGATGCGGCTGTCATAAGCTCTTAATCAAACTCGAAAAAGCAAGAGGTGCACGCAAAATATTACGTACACTTTTTATTATGGCAGATTTGAGTTTCAGACGAAAATATCCACCCCCTTATTACGACTGCCACCGGCATCGGGTTTTATCTTTAAGCAAAAAATGGGCCTGCGCACTACACTCTCCTCGGGAAAAACTTTTTTCGCCGACCCTTCTCAAATGATGTATCTAATTAGACGCCAAAATAAAAATTTGCGCTGATTAACATATGCTATAAATTTAAATGCTTGGCGGAAGGAAAAACTTTTAATACCGGCCATTATTAAAAACGTAGTGTGGGTTTAAAGCAAACCGTCCCTTTGGATTTACCGTCATGCATTTTACTCCAGCGTTAGAGGTATAAAATAAAGTCAAAACAACGGCCAGAAGTTAATATGGGAAAATCAAGCCGTCAATCATTTACTTCCCAGTTATTTTCATCAGTGGAATGTGCGGAAAACAAGAAGTATTTGCGTCGGTATTGATCAACGTGTCTGCATCGTTTTGCACAAATTTGCTCTTCATTTTCTATATATTTTATTTTCTGTATGAAAAAAATTCAACTTCCATTGTGTAGTCGAACGTGGAAATAATCTATATTTCTGAAATTTCCGTTTCGTGTCTATTTTGAAAAATGCAATTCCGACTATAGTGCTTGTAAAACTATCCGGGTAGCACAAATCGGAAGTTTGCTTTTCCACAAAGAAATACACGTTGGCTTCGTCCTTTATATCTCCGTCCATTACCATTATTCGTCCGTAATCTGGCTTACAAGAGAAATTATTTTCTCAATATGGCACAATTCAATCTCTTAACGTTTCCTTCCTTTATAACACAATGGATTCTCCACTCTAAGCAAATTTATATTAAGCTATCGATTCCATCTAAAAACTGCAATGGTCCAAAGTGAAAAGAAATAATTTTCGTCCGAAGTGGAGATAACGCGAATCGATATTAAAGTTTCGTTAATAGAGAATGAACCCAAGATTCATTGTGGCAATAGGAACATGCTTAAAAGCAACATCAAAAGAACCGCTACGAAACCGTTGTGCATCCCCGTTTCCTTTAAATTCATTGCAAACAGGGACCATTACTTACCTTATTCTGCTAGTATTTTGTTTCAGAATATCTTGTTTATTTTGAAAGATATTACTTATAATAACAAACGGTTCCTTTGAACGTTACTCCTTATAAATACTGAATGAAAGCGAACATGCAGGAAAGCTTGACGCTCTCTCGGATACAAATAAGAAATACATAACCGCATAGACTCAAACGAAATCTTTGCACCTGCTTCTTCCGCAGCCTGCCAAAGAACGTATAAAGGAATACGTTTCAAGATGGTCCTAGAGATCCTCTGCATCCTCTTTTACTCACGCGAAACACCTCTCCATTCAACGGAATGCTACTTTTGATACAATCTTCAAATTCTAGATAAACGCGCGCTCTTCCATACCCACGCTGCATACACCATAATTACCTGCAACAAAATTGAAAGGTGTTAAAGCTAAACTCACCCACGAATCACTCGTATCGTATCATCTCCCCGCAACACGATGTAGTTATATAATGGGGGTTCTGGCTCAATTTGACCTCATTTGACCCCAACCATGACATAACTACTGTTTTGCGGGTTGTGTTGAAATCAAAATAAGTGGAGCGGAGGAGTCCCAGTGCGCTGCTGCGGAAGCGAATTAGAATTTGATGAGTTTCCAAAATGGCGGATATTAGGAGTAAAAGTGATTAGTCATAGATTAGTCAAGCCATTTGGCGCGGGATCGGGGTCAGGGACGTAATAGAAGGCGCAATTGGGTGGAGAATTCGCTGGAGTTCTTTAGCATTGTCCTTTTTAGTAGCCGGGGGTGTGTGTAGTGGCGGCATAGCGCAGATCTGACGTGTGTGCCGGTGGAGTTTCCGGTTGCTTGTTCTAAAATATCGCGACTTCCGGGCTGGCGTCTCTCGGCATCGTAAACAAGCTGTCGACGGGCCGTGCCTTGGGACAGAGCTTGGGACGCTTGACGGGAAGCAATGCAGGCCATCCGCGGTCCGGTCTCGTCGACCGTAAATCAAAAAGACCGATTTAACAGAACACAATAGCTGCTTTAGCCCATCCATTATGGTTCCCAGGACGTTTCTGCCTTAGCGCAGAAATTGATAAAACGACCTAACCCCTTATTTTTATAAGGTGTTTCACTTTTACCACCACACACACACACAATTACGCTAGACGGTTATTCACGCCCCATCTGTTTAGATTACCGAATATGCGAGATGGTGCATTTAAACGTAATTTGTGGGATCTTTACGGTTAGTACGACGCAGAAATATTAAAATTTTACAAATGATTATTTTTCATTCTTACGTGACCTGTAAATTCCCTTTACGAAACAATCTCCCCGGAATTAATTTTGCCGGAGTGATGGATGCTTTCGGCATCGATTAGGTTATTGGGTCCTTCCACATAAAACCCACATACCTATAAAATTTCACCGGCTACAACTGACCAAATTTACTACAATCGCAGAATTAGTTCATAAATTCTTGTGCATATAGAGCAAACACGTTTATAGATACATATATTGCTATTTTACTTCATCATAAATGTTCCACTTTGGATTAGTTTGTTTTATTATGAGAAACGTTCCAAGAATTTCTCCGATATGTATAAAAAACCTATATATTTTCTTTATAGAGGTGCACCCTAACACTAACCGACTCGAATGTGGTTTTTAATGTCGCAAATAAATCATGGCCGAATTTTTGAAAATCATCCGGAAGTAGCGTCGCCAACTTCCAGAGTCAACAGCAACTGACGAACCGTTTATATATATGTATATATATATATCGCCACAACCAACTTTCTTCCTAAATAACTTAAAACGAATCCGTGTTTTTTCCTTCGTTATGTTGCACGGAGTGACTTTAAAACTGTAACGGTTGCACAAATTGTCGGAAATTAATTGAAAATCCATTTATAACGGAGACACAAAGCGCGTAAGATAGAAAAGCGGGAGTGGTCGCTATAACTCTAGAACCACATTGAAGGTGGAGATGTGTCACTTCGCCGCAGACTAAAGAGACATTTCACTAGAGCAATAAATTTTTAAGCTTCGTATACACCAAATCAGAATACGTACGTATTCTACGATAAATGCTATAAATTCAAGTAAAACAAACGACGAGTTCAAGTCATTTTCTTTTTTCTGAAGTAAATGTTACTGTTATAAATCGCTTCGTGACGTCACGCGTCACTTGCTTTCTACTCGTTTTGGCTACTTATCCATTTAATTTTTTGCCGACTCCAAGAGTTTCTTCAATTATCAATTGTATCATTGTCTCGAGCGCGCGTTTCTCCTTCATCGATTACTAATTTGAAAACGAGAGATAATTTGTTTCAAAATAGGATTAAAAACTTTTCCTTTGAAGGAAATCGGCGTGTGCTCTTTGTTTTCGTGTGAAAAATCGACTCCGAATTTTTCCTGCCTTATGTCGAGCCGAGGCAAAATGCCCCTAATTGCAACTTTGTGCAGAATTTAGATGGAACGGTCCAATTGTAAGGCAATAATTTCTTTACGACACGGACTCGGCGAAGTGAAGTTCGGCAATAAAAGGGAAATTTATAGTAAGTTTATTCCTGCAAATTCATAATCAAAATCTGATGGCGGAGAATTGCGTTCTGAATTGAGCAGGAAACAATAAAAATTTCTTCGGAGGAGTTGTTGAGGGCGAGAAATTTCCTACCTCTTCTAATTACAAAATTTCGCTCAGGATTAATCGTGTGACTATTTTTAACGATTACTTGGCTGTAAAACGTCCGCCGATGTCACGTGTCGGGGTAAATATTTGCGTTTATTAACGTCAATTATGTGCGCACCGAGGGATAAATAATGTATCGAGAAAATGCGATCAAATGAATGGGGGCATTTTGAGGCACGAAACAATGACAAATATGAACTGTGCCAATAATGTCAGCATCAACAATACAAACAAAATGGGTGGGTCTAGTTTGTGCCGTGGCGGACAAATATTGAACATAAGCTCGCGTTTCACGGATACAAGTAAGACCTAGGGCCATACCAGCACAATCATGACTTGTAAACAAATGCCCGTATCAGATTGGATGCTAACAACTTCTAAAATTGAAAATTGTTCGCGTTGTATATATTGCGGTTGCCGGCCGAAATTAAACTTACCCCGGTCTGTTTGAGCTCACCGAATTAGCGCCGTTAATATCGGTAGATGTTCGCCATCACTCAGGGTCAGCCGATCAAAACCGGTTTTCAACCTTCCTCATGCACGACGAAACCGGTTTTGCGGCCACGTCATGCGTACAACTTGGCGAAACCGGTTTTTCGACTTCCGTAGCACGCTCGACCAAACTAAATCAAGAGAAAAATGTAACATCTTCGGAATCAATTTTCTTTGTGCGCAAAGAAACAACTTTCCAGAAAATAAATTATAAACAAACAAAACCAATGTCGTCGAGAAACATTTAGAGAAATACTTGAGGCGTTCGCCGATCGGAGACATGTTTTCGAGTTATCTGTTCATAGCGGAGTTAAATTTTCATTGCACGAGAAAATTATCTTCCGCTTTGGCTTTCAACACACAAATACTTGTACTACTTTTAGAATTTTCGTGTCACCTGCTAGCTACACCGACACATCTGCGGAAAAGTTTGTGTCCTTGCAATTTGAATCGTTCCTCTCGTCGTGGAAGCTTTTAAATTCTTGTCGAACTTGCGAACATATTTCTTCAATCTCAACCACTTGGAAGTGTTCACAGCATTTTGTTTAATTTGCTTCTGGAATTTATTTAATTTTTATTTTTCTCGGACGCTTTTCACGGAGTTGAGTTGATTTTAACTTCGAAAAATCAATCTTTAGAAATTTCTTGCTACTGTGAGAAACTAAGAAAAACGAAACTCTCAATTAAGAAAAAGCTGAAACTTTGATATGCAGCGTACAAAGAAAAAGCAATTTGCTGAGTGTTGCAACTAACTCGGGAATTATACAACTTAAAAGAACAATATTGATGCAGTTCAGAGCAGTCACAAAAACTCGCTTGAAGCCAAAACTTACAATCTTGCATTCAACGCAAGAAAAAAAAATCGAACGTCACGTTGGGGGGTTGGAATAAATAAGGTTTCGAATCGAGCGCGTTTCAAGTAAAACTCCATACTGATCACATCAGTAATTATTAAGATAAAAGCGTCAATAAAACCTACTTGAAAATTTGAATAGTTAGGAATAGTCGGAGCAAAATTTCGGTTGGCGATTGTTAAATCTTTCGGGTGGCCGCAAAGCCTTGAACTACTAATATACTAATAATGGAGATAAGTTTAATAGGTTTTTCGTCGACAAATGAGTTTTCTGTCTTGAAGTTTGCGGAGAGGAAATCGATGGATTCGTAGAAAATAGAGCGTCGGGTTCGAGTTTAATTAAAATCTTGTATCCACTGTCAAAATTTTCAGGAACATGCCGTCGTCGGTAAAGTTTATTCTGGTGGTGTACATATGAGACGAAATGAATGGGTCCGAACAAGAGAATCTGAGTTATTATTGCAGTTGGATGGAAGAAAGTTGGAACAAAGTTCCATATTGTGTTAGAAACAAAAAGATGAAAATTTCCATTTTGCGACAGATGAGTTGAAAACAGAACTTCAAAAGGGTATGTATAACGCGGTTTGACAATCACGTAAGGAGAGAGGAAGCGGTTTGTTCTGGGAGTAGGTAGGTATGTATATTAAATGCAGCGAGTCCACGAAATATCAGAACGATGCATAAAAGAGAGGTGTAGTTAATGATGTAATGGTAGTGTTGTAAACGGATGCAACATCGTCACCGACGAACAATCAGTGCAACCGGCATCAAATCGACTCAACACCGGGGACCAGACAAACGTCAACTCAGATAATGACGCCACAAATTCAAATCTGCTCTCAATAGCTCTGCCTAGTGACACACCCCCACGGTTTTGAATTGGGGCGATAGACTTATTGCCGCACCATTCAGGGACTGCAATTCACCTGAAGCGCCCTTCTGGGCACGAATTGATGCCTTTATGCAAAAAACGAGATTACTTCAAATGAGCCTTGATTAAATTAATTTTGCGGCGTTTAACCCCACACGTGTACTCTGACCGTCTACTCGGGCAAAAAGCGGACTCAGGGTGAGTTCTTGGATACGTTTTAACGATTAATAAGGGGCCGCACCTTAAATTATTCCACGACGAACGAGATTTGACACATTTTCTCCTCGCGCTACTTATAATTCATTTACTAGCTCCACTATCAGCCGCTAAACCCGAAATGCGACGCGAGTGTTATGAAAATTCCGCTTCAGATGTGTGCACATGATTAAAACGTAATCAATGTTCCTACGTAAATTATCAACGCGCTAACAACCAACGTACCCGAAGGTGAAACTCGAACTTCTCTTTTCGAAAAGCAGGATCGTTTAACCGCGCTTAAACGGAACACGCTGTATAATAAAAAAGTTTTTTCGCGTTCTTATTTGTGGTTATCGGTTTCGGAGTGTAGAATTGATCCCATTTTCACGACCCTCTGAAACCGGTAACCACAAATAAAATCCTGTCGGAGGAAAGAGGAAACCGTTTTTTACTATACAAGCTGTCTATTTATCTCATCTACTCGCCGTAACAAATATTATTAAAAAACAATCATGCCTGCTTTCGCTCGCAGAGCAAAGTTTTCGTGTCGTTTCGGCGAAAAAGGGAGATAACATAAGCGCGGAAATTGCCATCAACGACAACAATAAAGTAAATCTTAGGTGATAACTGATAACTAAGTTTGGCGCCAGATTCGAACTGACTTAAACCCTTGCGTTAAGGATCTTCCGTGTTAAGCTCCGCGTCTGGAATCCCGCCAGCACGAGATATGTTTCCCTTTTTGCTGGATGCAGTATTGTTTCTGTCCGCAACGCCAAATTGACGATATTAATTCTGACTCGTATCAAAATTCTTTATTCCATAACGAGAACGAAGACACGATAGGAGTCAGGTGTTGGGCTCAACCTACGCTCCCTCGCGATCAAAATTTAAATCCGAAGCCCTCCACTCTTGAACAACGAAATTTGCATCTTTAGCGTCTTAAGTTTAAAATATGCTTCGGTTAAAAATGATAATAAGAAGTCGATGATTAATTTAACGTACATAAAATTGAACATGCGGAACGGAAGACGCTTACGGCTTTCGTAATAATGCTCCGAGGAGAATGCGACACCACCCGTCGCAATCTCCCTCTTCCGAGACAGCAAATCCCGTAATCGCGTTAAATCTTGACCCTTTGGTACGCGGACGCATGGCTTATTTATTTATTTTGAAGATTTCGCAAAAGGACTACGATCGGTGACAGTCTTCCGCCCTCCTGTCGTGGGAACTTACTACACGTCGATTTCACACCGAGATAGATTTAGATAAATCGGAATTTGGTCAACGTCAACGTGCTTCCGTTAACGGTTGTGTTGGAAACGGTACTGGAAGGAACGAAGAAGAGTGCCGTTTTTGGTCGGGTAGAGCAATACTTTGGCGAATTAATTTGGCGATTTTAGGCTGACGATCGCCGATAAAATTTTATCTCTTCTATGGGGGGGTATTTTTGTGTAATGTGGAATAAATATTTTCCGAGTTAAATTGGAGGAGTTCTGGGAAAGCGGGCGTCGTTTGCATATCTTGATTTAGATTTTTTTTTTTAATGCGGCCTGTGCGGCATTATTCCGGACGGTTGCACTTAAAAAATGTCGCGAATAGAGAAACGCTTTGAGGGCGCAGAGGCATCTAGGAAGAATAATGGGGGCCGGAGGAGGAAAAGAACGTGTAAGACCGATCATTTAATTTAACATGTTCTTAGTCATTTGTAGGAGACATTCACAAGGAAGTTGATAACAGACTTTAAAGTTACAACGGAGTCGGCGAGGTAAATCTAATTTCTGTCCCTTGCTTTTAGGAATCAGATCCTTACTTGGTCGTTAATTTTAAGATAAGATCGCAAATTTAATAATTAAGCTTGGCGCGTAATTTGCAGTTTACTTTTATTATTGGCCGGTGTGACGGAAGTATTCTCAGTAAATGGTGCGGTCCGAGATTGAACAAGAGTATGTAAAGTAGGGAGATCGAGACGACGTGTTGCCGTTCCGAACGTAATGATTGCGCGGAACGGACTTCCGTTTCCGGAGCTACCAGTAAAGGGTTAATACTGCTATTCTATCGATTCCCCATCTTCCCCCGACTGTCATTGGGCACTGGCCAATAACCTCATCCCCTTTCGTTTCGGAATCGCACAACTTGTACAATGAATAAAAATATCCCTTTGAGTTACGTTCATATCCATTTGATGACGGCGTCGAGTCGAGTGCCTAGCGTTCGAGCACTATTTTCTTTTGTGACATTAGGAAATTTTGCCGCCCGCCTTTCGCGTGGAGCATCAAAGACTTCGTGACGACGGATTTATGGGAACTCCTAATTAAGATATCGAGGATGCAGCTAATTACAGAGCTTCAATTAAGCCCGCGTGTGAGTCGAAAAGCAAATGACCCTACCTGTTTCTAAAACTAGATCATCTTCAATTTCGCCCGAGGTCTCCATCGATTGCCGCTTCTGGCTACATGCATCCACTTTTGCCTTTTATTCTTATTTGGCTCGGTTGTTTTGTTTTTAATTAAAATACAAGGTCTAATGAGCCAACTTTTAGCGCTTGCAAGTTTAATAAATATGCGAACTAATTTTAAAAAAGGTCTACGAAATGGCAGAAGGTCCGTGTGTCCGGCAGTTATTTCGTATTTAGTTGTGTATTTGTATGAATGAAAATAGATTCTTTTTTGGATGTTGGAATTTTAATGACGGTCAGTTTGGTTTTATTAGTTGTTGTTCGTTGCAAATGAGCAGGGATGTTCATTAGAGCGGGCTTTTTGTTCGGCAGAATGCGGCCTTGCGGTTACGAGTCGTGTAAGCGTAAGCGGATTAAGTAACAATTTGAAAATGGCCCGTTGATTTATTTATTCGTAATCCGCAGTCTAAGCGCGTCGCGACGTCATATTAATGTTTAACGCGAACATTACGCGCGTCATAGGATCACCGCTTTGTGACACTTGAAAAACTATTGGCGTTTGCCGCGCGGTATTGCGTTTTCATAACCGGAGTCCGCTGTTCCAAAATGTTTCCGTTTCGCAAAAATTGAACCCACTGCATTGTCTTCCGTACGTGAAGGTTGTCCCACTTTGTAGGAAGGCTCTTAGAAGAATACGAATTACTTTCGATATTTAGATTTTTATGTCGGGCAATAAAAGCGGAGAGCTTTTCCACTTAACGAATAGCGGCTCTTAGTTTTTTGCCTATAATGTTGTGCTAGTTAATGCCGTGCTCATTTCCCGTTTTATTGGCTTGTGGTGGAATATTTAAACTGTTAAGTCGCGTTGTTCGAATTATTATTAGACGATGGAAGTGAGGAGAGTGTTGAGCCCATCCCGATAACGCTAACGTTTTCCAGGCCATGTACCTTCTGCTGAGCTAAAATATTGAAAATAGAATCTCATTGCATTTTATAAATCACTCCTTCAACACAATGCTTTGATATCTGACGATGTGGCCAGATATCCACTCGTGGGGAAGAATGGGGCGGGCAATATATCGCACTTCGCCATCCAGCATTGTGCATTGGAACCGCTCAATTTATGAATAAAAATACCATAAATTACGACGATATCAATGCGGCGGAATAAATGCATATTTACAACGGAGTCCATTGAACGCCTTGCTTTGGCAGTCATTAGGCTATGATTGAAATTCCGCGGGGATCGCCGTATCTTTGTGACGACACCTCGACAGACGCGTCATTGTCACACGCGTCGCATTTACCTATCTATCTTCACCCCTGCAATATCGCCCCCAAGTTACGCCCCCGCAGGTGTAATTTTATATGTTCATGTCACATATACCATATCGGCCGCCTCCGCAACCACTACGCTAATCACACGCTTCACTAACTACGCTGTCATTAAGGGACACCGATAGATAAGCTCGGCATATTTTTATTCCCTATTAGCCCAACCCTCGCATTTATAATTCTTTGGCATCGCTGCACTCCAACCTCTCCGCCGTGGGCTTTGAATGTCAGCGATACTATCTTTCCAGATTTCTGACCCACCAAGAACTTCGAAGTAGATTTTTTAATAAGAAGCGGCTCCGAAACGACTGTTGTGTGCTGCACCGGCGGGAAACCGCCAAACAATAAAGCCTCTAATATCTCCCATATTATTCCCGCAATGCCGCATTCAAAAGACACAATAAGTGCTAACACTGCGTTAAGCAACAATCAAGCCCTACTTGTGCTGGAGTTGACAGAATAGGTGTATGGAAGGGAACAAGAACTAAACTAATAGACACATATTCTCAGCTTCAGTCTTTACCCTTTTCCACCACTTAGACTACACTTTAGGCTTTAAGTGCCCATGTGCTCTTAAAACAATAGAAACGGACCCATTCCACGTTACTTAAGCCGAAGATTGCGCATAAACGTCGCGTAGATTTCGGTCTAGTTTTGCGAGCACAGTGTCACTCACCCATTTCTAATTCAAGAGCACCAAAACCCTTCGCGATATAACTTTTAATTTCAACCTTCGTCAATCCGAGGTAATGGAACTTATCATTCGGATCGTATTGTCCTCGTTTCTTTTTGGTGCGCGTTTTGAAGGTTTGCGGTGTCTGATGTGATCTGATCTCTTTTCTTGGAAGACGAGTTGTAGAACGATTATTCCGTCATGTCCATTCCGCGGGCCTATGTGTGATGATGTAATCATAAGAGGTCAGCGAGCTCGTTTTCCGTATATGACGTAAGCGTTCGGGGATCGTAAGCGTGGGGGCTTAATTCCAGAATTACTTTTAGCTTGAGGGTAAAGGTCTTTACGTCTTTGTGCGAGTTAATTTAAGGCCGACACTTAAAGCTTGAGATGCCTATGTGATTAGTGATTATTTGGGGCGGTGTTCGGTGGCAGGTCGGTGCGTGTCCTTGGGGACGGCGGCATTCTTTGCCGAAAATGTTTTTGAGAGTCGAGATTAGCGGAGTCTTTGTGCGCTGCAGGGGCGCATAAAGACGGCGAAGACGTGATTTTTTAGAAGTCGAGGGTAATATAGAAGGTGCTTTCTTTTGCAATATTGATGGCATCAGAGAAACATACAAATGAAGGGGAAAATAGGTAAGCATTTTATGGGAATATAAAGAGCACAAAGAATACACGTCAGAAAATATTTTCCACAAATATTCACAAAACACCACCCGGCCGCGATTTCGGTTTTCACAAAGGAACGTCTCCACCACACCAATTTATACCAATTGAGCCCTTACACGTCTAACATCGGGGGTTCATCCGGCGCCAAATCCTGTTCCTGTCAGTCAAAAGCGCTTACAAGTTTGCGATCGGTTGTCGGTGAGATAATTGTCGGTGCCGCTAGCACCTGCATCGCGAGATCGATTAACATAAACTGTCGATTCCTGTCGATAATAGAAACAAGAGGATCGACGAGTTGGTATTTGTTCGGGAGCAGTCGGTGCTCCACCGTGGGAGCGTGCTTTTGAGCATAAAATATTTTATGATGTAAAAAATCTGAAAATCCGGCGACTGGCTCTGGAGGAAGAAACGAAACAACACAATGTCTCTCGACTTATGCAGGTAGAACAGACTCATACATATAAAGTGCCTATTTACCTGTATACTTTGTTTTCATCAGTTACTACTTTTTATTGTTACGATTTGAGAAATACTTTTACCTGGTTTCGCGTTCTGTTCTACCCTCCTCTACCAAATGACATACTTGTAACATCCTGAATATAAAATTGTATTAAACTAACTTCTTCGCAGTTTTTTTTCGGGGAAGCCAGGTGCACCTCACCTCTCGTAAACATCTTCCGAATTTCCTCGATTCTATAAAGGAAGCTGCAAGTGTCTGATCCGCGCGCACGACACATCGAAACGAAACGTCGTTACCCGATTCAAACGCCCTTAATGAAGGACGTGGAATAATTTCGAATCAACTACCAACAATGTGCCTCCACTTCGCCCCCACGAAAATAGCTCATTAAAATTACTCGCTAAACTATTCCCCGCAAAAACACCTTCTTCTACGGGGACAAGACAAAGCCACCAAGGTGCGCGGTTTCTAATTAACGTCATCCGACAAGCCCCATTTTTTACCCGAAAACCAACATAGTTAAAAAGTTATTGAAATAGCCGAAACAGTTCCCCCTTCATTGTAAATCTACTCGTTATATTTAGATAGGACGTGAAGGGACCGCTGAATGGCCAGTTAGATCCCTCGATCTCCTCACGCCTTCAGACATTTTCTTTGGGGTCGGCCAAATCAATTATTTACAAAACGCGAACCGCCGATGTTCCGGAAATTTAAATACAAGATTTATAAAATGGAGATTAAGATTTATTTCGACGTATCTTTTTTATGCGCGCAGATTATGCCCCCCAATGACCCTTCTAAAACTATGAAGTCGTTTTTGCACCAAAAAAATCCATACAAACGCCCCAGAGACTATTGACGAGGATTATTAAAAGCAAGTTTAAACAAAAAGCGACAACATAGTCCGCCACCGCAGACAGGAATTACGACATCTCGAGGACAATTTTTAAGAGTTCTATATCGAATCAAACGTGGCGGGCACTAGATCATACTACTTTTGCGGTGGTGATTAGTGAGCTAGAAGCCCCAGTATATAACTACCACTACTACTACTGGAAACAAGGATCCAGTGTTTTGTGCAGTAGGTGTGGGGGATTTATTTTTTTAAGCAGGTAGCAAGGTCACGCTTGATTGCAGGCTCGTTCTGGAGGGCTGCTGGTGGTGAACTGCGACATATTCTGCAACCGGGATAATGAGTTGTGTGGGTGAAGTTTGACGCAGTTTTGTTTAGGTTAGTTCGACATAAGAGGCAGTTTGAGAATGGCGTTCCGGTACAGGTATAGGTGTCTCGGTTGGTTAGGTGGGATAGAACGAGACGAAAGACGTTTATCGTGACGGTATACTTACCGTAGGTCGTACGAGAAGTGGCTAATGATGCCCGATAATAAGTGGAAGCATTCCAATTAAGTCGATTCGAAGAGGTCGTCTGCAGATGCAGGTTTCCATTAGGTCTTTTTCTTTTCTCGAAAGCGATCGGCGTAAGGGTATTGAATTGTCGTTGTTAGTTAAATGCGAGCGTTTGTTGTTGCGAAAGATTTGGAAGACGTTTAATTTAATATAAATGTCATTTGGGGCTAACGTGGCAGCTGAGTTTTAGTGTTGTACGCGTCGAATGTGGTATTTTGGGCAGATAAAGGATACACAATTTAGTTGATTTATGTGAGCCGGTTTTCGTTGTCACCCGGTGTAATTGAAACACATCACTGAATTAAAATCTACTTCTTATTGGAGGTCTGTAATGGAAAATTTTCTTCAGTCTCTCTTTTTCCTTTGTTTTGCTTTCTAGCCGACCCCGATGTGTCAAACAGTTATCTAATTGTTTCGTTTGTAAGTGGAACTCGGGAAATGTCAAAAGGATACCATTTAATTAAATCTTGAATTAGCGGAAGAACGCGTGAGACGTAGGTAGCTATTAGTTAATTTAAAAACGGTAATTAGTAGAGGGTTCTGCAATGAATAGTGTAAAACGAAGGTGGCGCCTTTTAATTTAATCCAAGACAGAGATGAGGACACAAGGTAATAACAGCTACAGTCTGTGAGTTCGCATTGTCATAATGCAGTCCTTATGAAAGAATGAAGCACTTCGTGAACTTAAATTGTCCATTCTAAGGTATCCTCGGCGACATTATCCAGATGCTTCCGCTTTAAGTATTCCTGTTTATTCGGTAAAAGTTATTCAAATTAGATTTCGTCCGTTTAGTAGACATCTCGGTGTTCTTGTCGGTCTGTTCGAGCATCGAAACATAGGTTCAATCAACGAGCCATAAAAGCCCTGCGACTCTTGAACCTTCGGTGGCAAGATGGGTGATAAAATCAAAGTTGTGCTCGTTTCGATCCAAATTTAGTTTTATTTCTTTCATTGTAAACTATGCTTCCGTCGGCCGTCGTTTCTTTTGTGTTATTTAACTCGAATCTGCTCTTCGACGGACGACAAATCCTCAACAGCCAGCCTTGGAATGGAAGCTAAATATGTCTGTTTATAAAGTAAACGCGAAAAATTTTCGTTTAATTAAATATATTTTTTCAAACAGCTGATACAATTGAAAAGCACTTCGCGAGACAACGCGATGGTTTACTTTGGAGAGTTAAGAGCGAAATCAAAATTTGCATGTCAGAGGAATATTTGAAACAGTGTATGGAAGACTGGAAAAAAGCACATAAAGCGTGTGTTCGGGAAGGCGATTTAAATATGAGTTATAACGAGAAGTGGTTGTTAAAGTGGAACGAAAGTCGAAATTGAATAAAGCAAATGACATTGACGTCGCCTGGCAGAGTATGTAGTCCAGAGGCTACAAGAGACGATTCTTACTGGATTAAATAGAGAGAATGCACTTCAAAGACGATATTGTTGAATTACTGAGAGGGAGCTAAAAAGCAATATAGACGATATATAAAGAGAGGAAACAAAGAAAACGAAAAGTTGCAAGGAAGCATTGTTATTGAAAGTCCCATGAGAGAAGATTGTTATAAATTGTCCTTTCTGTCCTTTTCAATATATTTGTTGGACATATTTCGGGTCACGCGTTCTAAATTGAATCTTTCTTCGTTTTATCAATTTATTTTTTCTCCGACGGCCTGTTCAGTACTGTCTTTATGTCGTAGAGGAAACACTACATTTTCACTACATAATAACGCGTCAGGAATTGACCGCGTCCGCCGCTACAAATCGACGTAATTTCTAATAAAACGTCCCACTTGTGTGTTTTTCTCAAAAAGGATACAACGTGCTACTGTTTCTGATCACTCGACTAAAAACCTATCGACGATTTTAATTTTAATTCGTGCGGTGTGTTTAGATTGATTAGTGTGCAGTCGCCGGACTAAAGCGAAACGTTACACCCTTAGGGTCTCGGTTTGATGCGAGTTTAAAAATATCAATTGTAGGTATTTCTTCTTTGAGGAAAAATGTATCGTGCCGCGTAATATTGCTTTTATCGTTTTTATCGTCTTTGATATTGGAGTCACATCTAAATATTGATCATATTTTCTATATTGAACCGGAATTCGTATTATCAAGAACAAAACGGAATTTCATATTCAACACATACATGATTTTTGGCGAATTTTTTCAACAATGTGTTATTTTCTGATTGTAATAGCGGAGGAAATTTTTCCGAGCGGAAAAGTATTCAGTGCGTTTCGGAGCTTTGATATGAATGCGTGGCGACACGCTTCAACAATACTGCAGTCGCACTCTTAACCTCAAATAAAACTCCTATAAATGATAGCGCACACACGTTTCGTGCAACGTATTGATTTTGGGGGTGTCTTGCACACGACGAAACGCGACAATTACTAGTTTTGACAACGCTGACGTAAAATTTGTACATATTGATCCCCTTCCCTTGACGACGATAAATAATATTTTGATGACAAACACATAAAAATTTCAGCTGTCGTGTTCTACTTACCCCGGGATAAATGTAAGCTCGAGCTTTAAGGCGTTTTGTAAATGTCATAATTTTTCAGTTCACTAGGTCAGTACGGAACAAAGGAGCAATCCTGAATAACACGGGAGAGAATCATCTATAAAAAGGGGTCCATCTAGAAACAAAACATCGGCATGAATAGAACAGACGGTAATTAGGGATCAATGCTAACTGAAGAATATATTAGTCGCGCTCGTTCCGCGAACAAAGATGGAAATGAACCGCCCAATTATTCTACTAAGAATGAATTAAATATTTCAATTGTGGTTAAAACCATTAACACGGCATGTCGTTTTATCCACCTCTTCGCTACTCTTGAAAGGAAAAGTCAATGCCGCCAGTTTTCGACAACGATGTTTCCTCCAAATTGCCATTTAAAGACCTTTCAACTTAACCGCTATAACCAACCGATGTTATTTCATTACACCTACAGAAAGTATCGCGTAATTAAAAGCGTGTTCGCTTCTCACGCCCCCGCAAAGACGAATCACAAAAGGCTGTTAGATGATACGCCAAAGACGGAAATTTCAGACGCGATTTACTCGCGCTCGGTGGACCTACGTTGTGCTCCCGACGGATTCCTGTGTCAAAATTCTATTCTCGAACAGATTCTTTGTCTGACGTGTCAATTATATTAATTACCGGCGCTAGGCGCAATAAAACGACCGACCTATGTGGCTTGTTAAAAGTGCAATATGTTGACACCACCGGATGTCACTCTCTAAATTCCGCCTATAAATAGCGAGACGCATCTTAATGACTGCAAGCGCCGCGGGTTAATGAATTTCGGTCCTCGGGTTGTAGTTTTGTTCCGAACAAGCAATAAAATTAAAGACGAAAGGAAATATTTTCGTCGCCGGCAGTCACTTGCGCTGCCAAGACAACGTACACGTTAATAAAAAATTCACAAACCGAACCGTTTATTACACGAGGTGTATAGTTCTGTATAGTTTCTAGAATATGAAAAAGTAGGTCTCCCGTTTCCTTTTGTTTGTCGGCAAGACTCACATTTTACGACGCTAGTTATTTTTCTGTGTGTATTGACATCTTTTTTGTAGACTTGCGCTTGTTTGCTAATATTGATAATTTTCTGTAAATTTGCAAATCTTGCATCAATATTGACGGATTATCCATAAATTATGGCTCGAAATAAGTAAAACTTCGGTTAGCTCTTCCGAAAGGAATGTAAAGTTTTGCGGAACTCAAACACAACAAGTATCTTTATTTATTTATTTTGTATTTCCGAGAATAACAAGTCGAGTTGGGATCTACGTACGTCTCGGTATTTTACTTTATACGCGTTACCGCAGCGCATAAACATAAATTCGCGTTAAGATTAACTAGTAGTTGGTTATTTGCATGCTCGGATCGCAATTTGCCTTCCTTAATCAAATATTTGTTCACAACCTTAAATGTCAAGAGATATTTCTGGCGGAAGTAATCCTTTTGAACCGTTTCTAGCTACAGAGAAGTAGATCGATGTGAGGAGAAAAATGTGGATCTTTATTCCGACATATAATTCCAGAAGGTGATATTTCGCGTTACGGACTGCAAAAATTCAGTTTGTGGGTTTCGTGCAGTAAAACGTGTAGTGTGAATTTTAAATAACTGTCATCTGCATGTAATATGGACATGCAGGTTGGGCCGTTTCGCTTCCCGTTTTTATGGAAGCGGGCGAAAAAATTAATCGGCCTTCGCAAAAACGTGCAATGTTATTAAAGTGTTTTAATATTTGTTTCGTAATTGTGGAAGGATAAAAACCTTAAACCTCAACGTGCAAAAACAAACGAGAATTTAATGGTAGAAACGTTCAAATGAAATTTGTTATTTCACTTGACAGCGTACCACGAAAAGTGGATTAATTATTTTAGTCCTTCCAATTTTAATTTCAAATTGTCAACTACGTTTATTACACCAGAATAATTAGAGCTCCTCTTAATTATTATTGCCGAATCGACGTCAAAGAATCCGCTTTTTGCACCCTCGAGCGAAATGTTTTCCGTCTTTCGCTTAATATGTGACTATAAATTAGAGATTTCGGCGCTGATTTATGTTACTGTTCACTTAACCGGAATATATTAAAAAAATTTACGTCATAAAAACTTCCTATCATAATCGCCGTGAATTATTATCAGTTCGGTATTAGCGAAGATGTAGTGCGCGTTGCGCATGCGATTCCACCGGCTCGATGTTAAGTGCTCTTGATTTCTTTCGCAGCATTGGGCACCATCCGAAATTATATCAAGTGGTACTTTTCCCGCTAATAAATTTCGTCGACTATTCAAAAACAGAAATCAGTTTAAAACCCAACCGGCACGATCGGGAACTACCGTATTGAAAACATCGAATTTCTCGACCTATTAATTACCACCAAATATCCTTCTCAGCTGATAATTGTTTGTTGGCGAGGAGACGCCACATTTATTAAAATTGTACGCTCAACTTCGCGCTTTGATTAATACAACTCCAACTCGTGAGAGCTCCAAGAAAAACTTTCTGTAAATACGACTCTTAAATCCTTTCCTATGGGAACTGCCCGTCCCATAAAATAAGAGCACCGTACTTTATTTATTCAGCAGATCCGGAATGCTTCTTATACATGATTTTCGGTCACGTGCGCCAGATCTGTTTATTCGACCTTCCGCCAAGATCGCCACATTTTCAAATCTCCAAACCCTAACGTCGTTACGCTACACTAATCCAACTCCAGCCGAAACGTTCAAATTACCATTATAAACGTTGATATTAACCTATGTTAATGTTTTTGTTCATGCGTTAAACGTTGCATCTTAAACCGAAATGAACGTTGGACATTGCTCTTATATGTATACGTATCAACGTTCAAATTAGATTAAACGTTGAATTCCATGAATGTCAACGTTTAGATTTTGCGTCAAATTGAACAGAAAAAAACGTTAAACGTTGAATTTATTTTAAAATTAAGTGTTAAGTAAGGTTTTACGCAGCTCGCTGGCGCTCGTTCAATGCGGAGTCTGCGGTATAAAGTATCGTGTTGTTTACACGTTTGGACACGGAAAGAGGTAGGTATCTTATCTGTTATGCGTAGTAAACAAGGTTCGGTGTGAATATAATAGACATATATGAGGGGTTTCTGAGAAAAGCCGAATTTCCGCCGTGAAGTTGGTATTATTTAGCAAAGTTGTAGTTGAGGGAGAGAGGTAGGCAACTATTTGGCGGTTAATCATGTTTTATAATGAATGCACATAACGGAAGCGGCAATTTACCTCAGTGTTATCCTGGAATAAACTACCAGCAGCTGGAAACTTTCATCTGGGAATAGGTTTGAATCTCCTGAATTAACTAGGCACACCTTCATCGAGTAAAGCATAACCCTGGATTAGGAGCATCTCATAAAATTGAAAACCAGTTCTCAGGATGCGTATTTATTTGCTTCAATTTATAATTTATACGGAATTAATTATAAAGTGCAAATTAAACGCGATATGACTTTGAGGTGGAAGATAATACACGTCTGGATTTTGGAGGGGAATTTAATTAAGGTAATCGCATAGTGTCAATCGAATATTCGTAATTAGGGGAAAAAGTGGGCGTGAAGGGCGGGGAAGCAGAAAGTTGTAGTGTAGTGGCCTTAGTAGACAACAAATGGATGATTAAATTGGTAAACAGGGGAACTATTTCACCGACAGATTAGCACGTTTAGTTAAATAAACGCGCTCAAAGCCTTAATGCGTTCTCTTCGAACACGACCGATTGCTCTTTGGTGTGGAAATAAGACGGCCTGAGCTGGTCTAGGGATAAAGTGAAGAAGGGCAGCTGGAAATAGGAGAGAGTAGCCCTGACAGGACACCTATTTATGGTTTGACCCCATTGATCCATCGGTGAAAAGGATTGGGCGACCTTTTCGAACCCCTCTTATGCTTCTTCATGACTCGTCCAACACATGGTAATATCCGCCGAAGAGGACGAAAGGCGGAGAACCGCATTTCTTGGCGCAGGCATCATCGGCCGTCGTAAATAAAAACAATTTATATTAAAGGCGCAGTCGGTAGGATACAACTCAACTAGAGCGACGCGTGCAAAAAAATATATTTTTAAACGAGCTGCCGCTGATGAGCGTTCCGCGAGGATGAAGAACGGAATCGTAATAACAAGATGTGCTGAGTGGAGCAAAGTTGTGCAAGGCTCGAAGCGACGGTTTCCTTTCGCTCATCGGAGATTTGAGATTGATTATGCCCTAACAAAGAGCCTAATGAGTAGCTTGCAATGCGTATTAAAGACCTGGTCTTGTCTACCTTAGCGAGGAAGACCGACCGACACTCAGTATTCTGGGAAATCTTGATTACGAGGTCGACGTGCCGGGGTTGTCCGCTAACTCGCCCGAATTTGGAGCGAGCCTCTGGAATATACGGCCAGATAAATCTTATTTACCCACACAGAATAATCTAGTCCTAGACTCTCGGCCAATGCGGGCAAAAACCCGGATTCTACACCGCTAACTACGTCCAACGCCACATTCTTACTAAATTATCTCTACATTTCTCAAATAATCAACATCGCTTTGCACGTTCTGGTTAAGAAATATAAATACTATAACGGGCGTTCGGTTTTCTCGCTTCGGCAATAACCCAGAAAGCTGCGCCCGTTAATTAATATATTCTTGGAAGCGCGGATTAAGAAGTTAAGGAAGTTGTAAACTGTAGGCATTTTTAAGATGCTGTTGCAGATAAAACCGAAATCTTTATGGTTTGTTTAATAGCCGCATTAACTTAAAAATGAAAACTCGAACACCTAACTCAAAGGGGGAACGGGGTTTAAATAAAATATCTTCTAATAAAAGTAAAACTTTTCCACTCCACATATTCGCTATTTCGTTCGCTATTCGATTTTCTCACCCTTAAGCCAAGTTGAACAGTTTTTATCTCTACCCTGAGAAGGCATTGTCATCACTTTCTTATATCTTTAGAAGAGTTATTATTTTCGGAGTTAATTAATAAATTGTTATTCGGGTCAGAGGTTTTACTATCTCCTTTTTCCGCCTCTACCAAGATTACGGGGCTTACATTTTACATGCCGCTTCGACATATCCACGGAAGGTTCGATATTCGTGTATGCAACGAGTTCATATTTAAAGTAAATATTCATAAATAAATTGAATTGATTGACGATAATTTGAATGTACGGACCGAACAAATACATTAATTTTTAATTAACCTCGGCAATGGTATAAAATATTTCGCCTCGGCCAACCAAAATCCTCGGCCGGCGAAAATGGCGGATGCGCCGGGTCGAAAGAACAAATCGCGCGCCGGTTTAATTTTTCGCCGGAGATATATTTAGCAAAAAAGACGGCGAAAAACTGTTGAATAAATCTATAAATTTCGTCTGAATTTGTCGAGTTTCGCGTGCTGAATTATCACATTTACTTTTCATCGCTCGAACCGAGTCCAAAATAAGGAACAAACTCCTCCAAAGTTTAACTTGTTACAGTGATTAATTTGACGGTTTTTAGTAAGGCGACAAGTCCTTGTTTTCGTGGCAATCGTGATAAAGTATTTTTTATTAGCATGATTTACGTCACCGTAATCAAGAGCAATATAAAAATTCAAATATGGCGCTCGTAAAATATAGGAAGTCGAGTGGTCAATTCAGAAAAAATGTGACAGGTAATTGTTTGGATTAAATTTATGATGCATGAGTTGAGCAAAATACATAAACCGGTTATTTGGAGAGTTTGTGATGCGGTTAAATTTTTAATGAGTGTTAATTTGAAATTTTCAGCGATGGGAATACGGCCGAAAAGACGAATAAAACGCAAATCGGTCGTCGAAACGACCAACTTTTCGAGAATTCTTAATTAGATGCAGAATGATAGGTTCGGCCTTGAACGATGCGTCCCTCTAGAATATTCATGGCAAAAAGTTAGAATTGAGTTTTGTTCATCAGAAAACTTGACACTTTTGTCTGGTAAAATATTTATAAGTTGCTGTACGTGAAATATTACAACTGTGCGTAATTTACATGTTCATTAAAAAGTTTTTAAACTCCCAGAATTTTTTTAAAATATCTCATTTGATTTGAATTTTTACGAAGGAATAGGAAATTTATTAGAAAACTTTTACATTTAATATTCATAAAATATGAGATCCTACCGAAATTCATTTGTACTTGTTTCGTTTTAATAATTCGCCACAATGACCGCCAAGATTGCGTTCTAAATCAGAAATACCACTAGCGCGCCGAAAATTTTCGGAACGTGTATATGTGTCGTACCCCAAGGCTCTCGATCGAGCCCGTTAGTATTTGCGTCTCGTGAGATCTTGTGGAGAAATGACGAAATAAGTTTTGATTATGAAGCCGAACGTTTTGTGTTTACATGTCAAAAGAGAGCGAAAGGAGAAATAAGTGGAACCAGACGGCGGCAATGCGGTGAAAAACAAAGAAGAACCAAATCGGGATTGTTATTTCAGAATCTTTATTTTCCGTTCTCTGGGAAAATGAGAGTGTTGAATGTATCGGTATCGCAATACAATCCTCAAAAGCGAATCGGTGACGACAGGATCGAAGTAGGGCGCATGTGGTATTCATTTACGCGTACGAAGCCAGAGCTCCTATTGATTTCCAACCCTCTTCCCCTACGCTCCATACACTTGTACGTGTACAGATTTATATATCCTAGATATATTTATAAGATAAACGAAAAGGTACATAATTGCTGCCGGCTTGTTGTTATCATCGATACGCCCTATCTCCACTTCTCTGGCTACTCGCCGCAAAAACCGCCACTATCAAAACAGCCAAACTTGTTACCTTCGCACGATCCAATTAAACTCGCCTCTGCTACACTAAAACGTCTAATTAATTGGACAAGCGAACGTTTTTATGCAAAACGAAATCTTTCTCGACCGATAATTGTTCCAATTAAATCAATACCGCCCACGCGACAATTTACTGCAATTACACCCCATCGGAATCGAATTTTCGCCTTCGACTTCTGAGATGAATTATTTTCGACGAGCTCGTCAAAAGCCAGCAATTACATTATGTTAGGGGAAGTGCGGCCAATTTAGACCAGGACTAAACCTACTGCTCTGTACGTTTCAACAGACACTGCTTTTCATAAACCAATTTTCGACACGTCAACACCTTACAATAAACCAACATTTTCTCTATGGTTTTGTTTCCGTTGTTGTCGTTCCGCTGAATTGTCGTCAGCGCGTAAAATGTTGAACACAGTATCGCACTCATTTGTTATTTTAATAGTAGAACTTGAGTTAGTATTAAATTAGAATTCTTTATTACTAATAGTGCACATGATATATTTTCCGTGTTGGTGGTGCGTGCGTCGACGGTGGAAATTTTTTAATTGGGCGTTCCTCCCTCGAAAGTTGTTGCGTTCACCCTCCGAGCGATATTTTTTATTGCGACTTTTTCTCTGACATGCCTCGAGTGTAAATCCCCTTACCGAAAATGTAGGCTTTTGAAATGAAGAGATTGTGTAAATTCCCCCCACATATTGATCCCCTTCCGCTTGCATAACCAGAAATTGCTATAGATCAATGGAAGCTTGTTGACAATGTCGGGGCCATTTAGTATGTATGGAGGTAGGTCAGTTTAAAGCTGCCATGCCAAGAAAATTTACGTCTAGGGTAAATACGGCACAGGGCCTCTCCATCAGGATCAACTACTTCTTGTAAGTGTGCTAACTGCGAACTTACGACCATTTATTCTTAATTTATGTAACTTGCGTGATCTGCATTAGTTTGGAATTAAAACAAGGCTTCTGACCTCGTCTTTATTTTATCGCGGTGCTATTGAAATTTTCGAGGAGTTTTTATGAGCACCCGAATAATTCACCTTCAGTTAAATAAAATATTCATTTATTTTACCTCTTCAGTTATATTGTCAATAAACAAGTGAATGGTCACGCAAAGCAAACAATTTTTATTAAAATAGTAATCAACAAACTTTCCGATGGCGACATGAAACTTACACCTTGTCTATTATTAGAGCACTTTTAAAATTGATTAAATATGATAATTAGTCTTTTTACGGTCGGTACTTAATGGCAAAATCAATGCTGATTTGGGTCGAATGTGTTCGACACTTTTAATGATTGAAATTTTAGTTGGTTGAAAGTTTTCAAAGAACTCCCAACTTCATTATTAAAACTTTTGGGTTTCTTTTTTCCTTTCCAGATTCAATATCACCAGTAAATAGACCGTAATATGCGATCTGTCTAGTCAGATCACAATAATTACCTCTTAGAACTCCACCAGACTTGATAAATTGATCCAACCTAATTGAAAAATGAGCTTAAAATATGACGACCAAAAAACCTTTCCTTCCACCGTTCGTTTTATTTGCTACGTTAAATCATTACAAATTTTAACCACCACTAATTTCCGCACCCTACAACAATACATTGTACCGCCCATAAAGAGATTACGGATTAACAAAATTACATCGGGCACTTTCCGATAACACACTAAAATGATTAAATCGTAAATTAATGAGTCGACCGAGGTAATAAATGCGACTCAAATTCAATTTCTAATGGGACATTTCGTTTTTTAACCCGATGGACTGATTTGTTGCACGTCGTTAATGCACCGAATTCGACCCGCGAAACCTTGTCAATGTTTCATCCACAAAACCCAATCAAATTTCGGCAACTTCAAACTATTCGAATCATCGTTAAACAAATTAACACAAAAATGCACATGCAATTACTTGATTATGCGGCTTTTGATACATAATCGCATTTACGACCAATTCGGCTGGCCACAAAACGCACGAACCCTGTTCGAAATATGTTTTGCTTAAGCGATTTTTAAATATAATAAACGTCGAAGCAAATTAATTTGCACTTTTGTAAGAGACGTCACTCCGAAACGCGCGACCGATCCCACTGCTGACGACAAATTATGCGAGAGCACGAATTATTATTTTAAGAACTTATTTTAGTAAACGACATGTGCGAGTTTGAACTAAAAGTTACATATTTCTACAACAATATATGAATAGCTGCGCTTCAAGGCGAAATATATGCATATATGGAAATTTAAACCGAAGCTGTAAGTTTCAAATGAGGTGGAAAATAACAACAAACAGTAAATACACAACACTGTTTATTATTTTACGTAATAAGTTAGAAAGCGAAGCATAGAATTACCGGGCGATTAATAATCGGCAGACCATCGCAGAAATGTTCGTTTTAACAAGACCGCACATTCCGACGTGTGCTTTACTGTTTACGAAAACACTTTTCCGCAGCGTCAGTTTAAACGCCAGATGAAGGTTTACTTTAAAATTAGAATCAAAAAACGCGTTGCTCAGCACTCACCGTTTAATCTTCCATATGATACATTATTCTCTCTTTCATTGGAAATAAATACGCATTTAGCCGCATCGCTCTAAGCAAAAGTAATGTCGCAGCGGAACGATTTTGACGCAATTGTGTCGAAAAAAGGGCCCGCGAATAGTTCTCCGACGCAATTTCTAGGCGAGCGTAGCCTTATTCTAGCCCGCTTTTCATTTATATCCTCAATTTGACAAATACAGTTTCCCCTTTCATACGACTCCTTTTTTGTAGACGTCTGTCACCTGAAAATTTATGTTTCTGTCACATTCGGTGGGTACCTACATCGAGAAACTCGGGATTAGGTAACTCACTCCTCCAAAATGTTTACTGCCTGCTCCACACGACAAATCACCTCTCATGAGAACTCGGCTAACAAAACGCACAATTCTTATTGAATGTTTCATTTATAACACACAATTTTTGCACAAAGCGCACACACAAAAATATCACGCTTCGTTTGTCACGGAATAAAAAATTGTACCGACCTGGATGGCGCGGTTTTGGAAGCGGAACCAATTAGACGAGCGCCAGAAGTACAAAAAAGTAAATAACTTTCAAATCTCGCCTGTTTCTCTTTGACCTGAGAGAAGAGTGGGATGCCCAAACGCAACGCCGCTGAGAGTGTGTAGCAGCGTAAGCGGTAGCGGCTGCCGCTTACGCTAGCGTCCGGCGCGTCACAAATAACGCTTGCTGCTTTTATTGATACTAGTTTTATGAACAAACTGGGACAAAGTCTAGTCGTGAAGTATGATTTTTTTGTTAGTAATTTAATAGTGTGTCGTCGCGGCTGGTCCTCAGTTTGTTCTAATTTAATTTAATAAACGTCCGAAGTATTTGTGAACGATGCCGTGGGCTCCGTTTTTTCCCATTTTTCTTATATAACGAGTAAAAAATTATTTTTTCTGATTCCGGAAGAGCTTTCATTTGTGTCGGTATCCACCTCGGCCGTGCTCCGGGTTCAAATGCGTTTGTTTCCGAAAAGTAAAGGCCAATAAAGATGTCAAAAATTGATTTACAATACATGTAGCCGATAAAAAATATTGTAGCTCTCATTGATCTTTCGTAATCGGCAGACAGATCGCGTCTATAAAAACTGAAGAGGTGGAATCATTTAAATAAATTATCACGTCTTGCCGAGAAATCGTCACCGGCAATCGAAAGGTGAAAAAGGTCTTCCATCCTCTCAAGATCTCGAAGCTGCAAGTGGTCTAGCATTATCGCACCGAAAATAGGATTATTGATTCTCCCCCTAATACAATCTATTGCAGTCATATTACCATCAATGAAAACTAGGGAGAATCTCCCCCTGCTATTAGGACCTCACCATAACTTTCAGAGAACACATGTAGCTTTCTTAGCAGATTGAAAATTGGGTTTCCACATTTCAGCACCTCGCTATATTCGTCTCTGTTGAAGATAAGTGGACAGCGAGTGGGAATTCGATGCTTTATTTCAGTTATTAGGGTGTGGCACCGGGGGACGCTCGCTTCGCTCGTTCCCACTATTTAAATATTACTTACCCTAGTCTACGTCAGTCTATGTCTCTTGCTAGAATCGAATAAAGTACGAATATGTAAGACATCGTCTGAATAATGGAACAAGGAGATAGTGAGCTCCGCTCGCTTCGCTCGCTCTGTATTGACGTCCGGGGTCTCAGGAACACAAAGCAGGTCGCTTCGCTGTCTAGATGTGGTGTGCTTACGTATAACAAGTTGTGGTTAACTTTGTTGTTGTTGTTGTGCTATAAGGCAACACCCTGCTTAACGGTGCTTAGTAAAAATTCCACATTTGCCGACTTTGTTGTTTCAATCTCGCGGTTTTACCAACACGAAATGATGTTTACCTATCTACAAATTCAAATGAGCGGTAAACAAGCTTGAAAACGTTCCTACGTTTAAATAGGACGAAAATTTTCTTAATTTGGGCGTCGTATGAGTGGAAGTCTGCGATGAATAATAAAACAGGTATAACGATTTTTGTTGGGAAAAATTAATCTGCGTAGTTCGTACTATCGCACGTATTCAGCGAAAGTGCGTTTATTAACTTGTAGACCTCTAGGTTCTCGGGAATCGATCAGGCGGCATTCTGGGACGCGTGACGAATAGCATAATTTGTTTAAATAGTTGTTTATTTTGGAGTCGGGAAGCTGGTTAAGGGTAAGTAAATAAAGGCGTTTGAGAAAAAGACCATAAAGTAAATCGTCGATAAGTCTGCCATTTTTCAATTTCCTCCCAAAAGTGGGTAAAGTCGTCCTGGTCCATAGGTGTTTGTAGGTTTAGCAACACTCCATCTATCTCCATTATTGAATTCTGTGGAAGTCGATACAGTACGAATTCACGGTGAGAAAAGGCATTCGGAATATTTATTTTGGCTGTTACTTTTAAACTGCCCAACAAACAGTTCTTCGCGGAATTCGTAATAGTCTAAAAGTATGATCGAGTCGATTTTAAGGTCTGCGTAAGTTAGACAAGACTAAAAAAAATAGGGTTTCACGTCAACCGTTGTTTACGCCGTCGTCCTTTACACTTTGGAATGCAATTTCGTTAAAACTCTACCGTTAAATAATTGAAGCGATTGCTTTTCTGTTTCCTCGATTTCAGTTGGTTCTAATTCGACTTCCGGCGCCTTCCAAAGGCGCGCTTAAATTTAATATATTTGTACTTTTAATTTTGATTTCGGAACTTAAATCGCGAAAACGTCGAAGTTCTTTTGGTCACTTTGCTTAATTAGAACGCGAAATTCCAATTCGTAGAAGTTATTTTAGGCGGAAAATGCATAAAAGGGGACGTTAATAGCTGGATATTAAGGTTCCACCACATGTTCATTAGCAGCGTCATTTTGATATTCTTGATATTATTCTAATTACAGATTGTTTGAAAATAATAACGCATTACGGAAATAATAACAGTTTTAATTAAATCGACGCGGTATAAAAAAACTGCGCCGACATCATTATTTAGAGCCCATGCCATACAAAACAACCCTAAAAGAGAAGCACGACGTACGAAACACGTCAAGTAAAATCAATCATAGGGTTTATGTGACAAATTTCTGCCACTTTAACGACAATACTCTCAAATCCTATCCCCTATGTCATGTAATACCCGAATTGATTGTTGCTGTTCGATATGGATTAGCCAAAATTTAACTTCAACAGGAACACAGCGTCAGCCATCTGCATTCGCAATAATTTATCTTCATTTGCTCCGCTGCACCGTTCCGCTGCTTTTTAAGTATTGTACCGCGTCTGGGTGAACTTACCAACTCATAAATAATATCAATTTTGTTGTACATCACAATGCTAAGGAAATAAAGGTGATGGAGTGCTTCCTTGTATTTTTGGAAACAGCAGAATTGTGCAATTGGTGGCGAATTGTATGTAGGTTAGATTGTGTGCGATGCTAAACCTGTCCAGAATTTCAAATACAGATCATCAATATTGAAGAATATCTGTCGGTGCGCCCATAACAGACCAACATGAATGCAAAATTCAAACCCACCAGGAAACTCCTCAATGCGATGTTTGAACTTTAAAACGCGATCCTCGAAGCACATTTTAGACATAATGTGTACAAAGTAAAAACCGACACGAAATTTTTGATTTGTTTACTCTCCAACTAAATGGAAGTTGTATTTTTCTTGCGAAGTAAATGTCAAGAACTGTTTGTCTTAGAAATTAATTATTAAATTCTCCTTTCGTAAATGACCAGTAGAAATTTCATTACGGCTCGCAAACATGCTGAATATTAGATCACTCATTTCTTGCGTCGAGTTGATTATCGCAATTACAAGAAGTCGCTGCTGCTACACCAAACTGATGCAAATTCCGGGTTTCTAACACTAATTCGACTAGAAATTCAGTCACTAATCAAACACAGCAAATCAGAACATTATATATGATTTCGGCGTGGAACGTAATCAACGGATCGAGTTCGGAACGAATTAATCTACCTTTTGCCTACATTTTGATTACCCACTGAAAGGATCCGAAGCCTGACCAAAAGCTTCTAAAGATACCAACGAGCAAATAATCCTGCCTACAGTTTCAACACACGTAAAACACACTTACCTCATCTTTCATCTTCCAAGCTATGCGCGCACAAATTTGTTCCGCAAAATGCAGCTTACTTTATTATACACTTTCATGACACAACGAGAAATAACCCATTTGTAATATAGTAAAATGCACTTAAAACATGTAAACAAAACCAGTTACGTGTTGGTCCATTTGTATTTTGCACCACATTTCAAAAAATTGTAGATTAAAGAATAGAAATAATAATAATAATAAAAATGGAGCGACACTCGAACGTGTTGAAGCGTTGTTTAGAAAAATTATAACCTATTGAAACGTGCGCGTAACGATGTGGCTTCAACACAATTGTGAACACTTTTATACACTTGAAAAATATAAACAAAACTCACTAACTTTCCCCAGGAAAAAATGTAACAAAGCTTACTTGAAGCGATTGTCGTAGAAGTGCCTTTGTCGCTGCAAACAGAGATCTGAGCGATCTTTGTTTCCACATACCAAAATTAACTCGGAACTGGCCTCACATCAGATTACAAGATTATGCATAATCTAAGGAGCATCAACGTCTGACTCTCTTATTCGGAAATCCGATCATCCCGTCTAATCCCTCGTATTGCTGGAGTGGCTTCGCGTAATTAGTGTATATATATATATCTATGGTCGAATTTCTGGTTATTCTCCGGTCTTTTTGTCCTTGTATTGGATCTGTGGCAATTATCTCATTGTGCCGTTTAGGTATCGACGCTGCAATTTGTGCAGTGTAAGCCCTACTTAGTGATAGTGTTTAAAATCCCGTCACGACGCGGTAATCTGCGACATTCGTGACTCTAGACACTGACCAAACGTGCCGAATCGCCCCAATTCTCCACCTTAGATTTTTTTCCGTTTTTTCCAATCATATCGTCCTAATGTTGCTACAAATACTTGTTCATCGTTCGGCCCTAGACGAGATTGATGCTCCAAATATTTTTATAGAACGGTAATATTTATGTGCGTCCCTCGGGGTTGTCGAGAGAA
The DNA here is from genome assembly GCF_036711695.1 of Zophobas morio. Classification (NCBI taxonomy): domain Eukaryota; kingdom Metazoa; phylum Arthropoda; class Insecta; order Coleoptera; family Tenebrionidae; genus Zophobas; species Zophobas morio. The sequence continues at coordinate 11,167,128 of NW_026972149.1, forward strand.
ATCGACTTTCACGCTTTTATGTCAAATATTTTATCACTAAAAACTTCAAAATTTATTCAGACAAACAGTAAATACCCGCGATGTTTTTGTCGACTCATTCCCGGTACCTAAAGTTGGCTCTATCGAAATTTATGTTTGTATTAGGCTGTCGTTCCCAACTTTTCGCTTTGCCGCCGACTTATTAAACGAACCTCCCATTCACCGCAAAAATTATTTTATTTAAGACAAACAGGATTACTCATTCATTCGATTCGATGTCGAAAAGTGGTTAGTTAAGTAAAGCGTAATTATTTACTTTAAGCGGGTTGCGACCTTTGGATAATTAATTGCCTTTTATGGGGGCGAAATCAAATAAAAGACTACATTTGCTTCAAAAGAACATCTATTTAACGTCCACTTTGCTATTTCGTGCGGCGAGTAAACGCAACAAAATTTAAACGTCTAAAATACACACCAACTAAAAATTTCCAAATTTCAGAGAAGTGATGCTATAGTTACCATTGCTAAATGTTTTTCTGCGTTTTTGAAATTCTAACTACTTTCTTTTCATATTATAGAACACGTATACGACGCGCGTCGGAATAGGATGTAGAGTTCAAGCTACGAACTAACGTTTTTCCGTACCGACACCGACACCAGTCTGAACTGAGTCTGAACATAGGCATGTAATGCCGCGCTATAGAAAGAGGGAGAGATAAACTGGTTTGAACGTGTAGGTAGGTAAAGAAAAAATGTTTGCTGCTCCGGTACGGAATCGAACCACACATATCCCGTTTGCCGGGTAGGTGATTTGACCACTAGACTACAGAGTCGCTGATCTTTACTTCGCTTATCCAGCTGTTATTGTGCCGCCACAAATGTAATCATGATGCGCTGGATCGCCGGGACTCAGTAGCGGGTGATAATCATTGAATTTAGTCGACATATATACCATAAATACAATTAACGAAAACGTAATTAGTAAAGCGGCTAAGTAAATGAGAACGGGAATTAACAGCAGAGTGCAATGAAGCAACGTTATTCTATTCTCAAATAAACGAAGTGCGGCCTGTAACTGCAATGAATTCCCATCCCGTACGAGCCGTAACGAGTTTGACCTTGCGTAACCCGACGGCCATCCGCTGGCTATTATTAATAATTAATTATGATATTTCTACATGATAAATAATTAAAAAAAGTACATTTTATAATAAACAACAATTGACAATACATGGATATTTACTTTAATTAACCCAATCATTATTTTGTCAAAAAATACAAATGCAACATATTTTTGGTTTTGATTATTTTTTCAGAGAAAATTAATGACTTTTTCGCGTATACGTATTTAATTTATACCAATTGACAACGCAGAGTTAAAACTCCATCCGTGCGTCCCTGGGCCTTCGGAATCTTTTTTTTTTAAATACCCATATCGACACCTTCTGCCCAATTCCTTCGAGGTCTCTTGTTTGTTCTTACGTTTCAAGATCGCCGCCCCCAGGTCCAGGAGAAGCCAGTCCTGAAGGAAGTCGCCGTCCAGGAGGGAACGACCGTGCCGGAGGTTTTGTTCTTATTCTTTTTGTTTATTTAATTTGTTTTGTAATTATTTAAGTTGCTTTTAGCCGTAAGATTCATTATTTTAGCCGTGTAGCTTGAGAGCAACCCCCGGTGAGAGAGCTGGCGCCCGAGTGATCACCGCTCCGGACCGAAGGCGCCACCCCCGATGGCGTGAAGGTGTCCGCATAAACCTAGGTCGGCCAGACGTGTTTCTATTTCAGCGACACTTGTCGGCTCAAGGCTTGGCACCGAGGCACGCCACCCCCACGCGTTAGCGTCCGTCACACGGAATTTCGTTGCAGTTTTTACGTCTTTACCAAATCATACAAACTTTTCTTGTTTTTACGGAACACAACGTAGGTCCTCTCTTTCTATGCAGACCTCGCTTGTGTGACAGCTTTTAACGTTTTATCCGATCTGGCGCAAAGTGGGGCCGTTATGTCGATAATTAACATCGTTTGGGTTCGCGAAGCAGATACTTGCACGGTTAGGCCTATTGTTCGTGATTATAGTGATTATTAGTGAGTTAAATTAAGAATAATTATATGTGTTTGAGTGTATAGAGTCGTGTTAGGCTTTGAAATTTGGCAATACTTTCTAAATATAATTGCGGCAATGACGTAGGATGATTGAAGTTATTGAATAGAAAATTACCGTTATGAGACGCGGATGGGCGGTGTACCACAAGTATCTAAGCGAAGAGAAACGAGGGAGCATCTAATCCGCGTTTAAATACAAAGGTGTTTAATGTAAACATATGTAAGTAATTAGGGAGGCGAGGGTGACGATTTCCACATCCTGAAGGAGTGCGCGTAAATAAAACGGTCGTTCGATGGAACCGCGAACAACACTATTAGTTCGTTATATTCGCGTCGACACATTAACGATTTCCGAAAATAAGCCAATATTTCAAAAGTTCCAATAATGAAAACAATCCTCTTTTATGCCGTGAAAAACAACAAAAACAAATCCATAGCTCGTGGGTTTTGACATGTGTGAAATAGAACTAGGATTGAAAAATGACAGAAGAGGGTTTTCATTGCTCTCGGCTCGCAGTAGACACATTATATCATTTTTATGTTCTCTTCGCATAATTCTCGTGGTGCGGATCCCAGTCAGACGATACTCTTCTCATTATGATTTTTTCGGAATCAATCAGAACGTTATCGGGATGCAGAAGCGGCATTTTCATTCCGGGTCCGTTTGCGGAATCTTTTTATGACCCCTATCCGGACGTTTACCAGAAGAATTTGCACAGCTGTTTGTATGTGGAGTCGCCCGCATCTATGCCGGTCAGGGACTCTTTGAACGAGAAAATTCCCCACGTCTCGGTCTTTTCTATTAATTTACTGCTAAAACTTGAATACATTTCCAATTTGCTCTTGCACGGTTTGGTCCGTTTCGTTTATTATTAAACGGCTCAGACGGCGTAGCGTTCCCGGTATCTCGTCAAGGGTCGTCTTGGCCAAGCGTAATTGTCGAGATTAATACATTTCTCAGAGAATAATAACTCGCAACTTGGTACGACTCCTTGCGGTGGAAAACAATCATTAACAACTTCAGTACAATATGTCTGCGTCGCTAACTTCCCGAACGGCATCTTTGTTGCGACGATTGAAAGCTGGCTAAATGCGAACGCTTTGGGGTGGTTACGTTCAACGCGTGTACGCACAGATACCGCCCCGACTTGCCGTCGACTTCCTACATATATTAAATACCTAATATCAGTGTCATTTTGACATAGTGTCTATGTTCTTGTCTGTTATCATAACGACCTGTCTAATTTCCCAACCCACACAAATGCTAACCGCATTAACCATTCTCTCCTAAAATATAATGTCTCTAACTTTACTTTCGCCGCTGATACAACACCCGTTCCAAATCTCCAGAGTGTCATTTTCAAAATTGAACCGACAAACAGAAGACGCTCTCCATATAACTTTCATTATCGCCACTTAATACATTAAAACTTACTCCCCGCATCCCCTTGCCCATTCCGCACCAACTTCCGGCTAGGTTTATACCACAAGATGATGACCTAACATATTTATGCCATTTTCGAGGTTATGCCCACTGGTTGGTCCTCGAATTTTGAGGTAAGCGTTACGTTAATTACGTTAATTGTCTCATTCGTAATTGCGTAAGTAGTGTGACAACTTGCTGGCGCCCGTGCAACATCGAGCCGTTCCGTCCCATTATATAAGTGTATCTTTTTTAATGTCCGAACCGGATATCGAGGTTTCGATCGCACTCCGGAAACCCCGCCCACAATGATTTTATTCGGACCGCAATAAACTTAATAGTTCGACTAATGTAAAGCTCTTGGAGCCAATAATTTAATAATAACGTCACCCCGTGGCAACTAGTGTTGAATGTCCAGGAAATCTCACAAAACCGCCAGATTGTAATTTAATTTTAATTGTCATTGTGGCCTCAATTTATTTCTCTTTTTATCCCATTTAACTTGTTTACTGTGAAAAGAATACCGTTTTTATGTGCCCTTCCCTTTCACAACAACTAACACGAAACTTGGAGCGAACATTTTCATCAGAATGCTCACATCAGACAATAAAAAAACAAGACACCTCAATAAAGGCAGATGTTACAACACATACCTGCTGTACAACAGAAACAAATAGTCCGACACATTGTAGAAATTGTTACATTAACGGCTCAACCACTCCGCCATGTTTATACAAATATATATAGTTGTCATCCGAAACCGGTTTAGTAACTCGAGACGACACAATTATGTTATTACGCGAACGCGTATTCCCCCCGAAATCAACAACGTCTTGTTGGCAAACACGCTAGTTTTTGTCGCTTTGCCAGCGGCACTTGCATCCGATAATCGAAAACTTGGCGGCGTTTCTTCTACTCGTTAAAACGCTTTTGTTGAAAAGAAAATACAGGTGTATGGAAGAATATCCTCGCGGCAGCGGCACTCTTTACAGGTCTACCTGTTGGTTTGTGTGGCTCAGAATTGACTCCAGTCGACGTCGAGCTGAAGTGGCGTCTGAAAATCTTGAGTAGTCATTTGAATGTAAGAAGCTTTGTTAAATTTCGCGAGACACCTGGAGCTATCAATGATTAAATGTTGAAGTTTTCGCAAAGGAGGCAATTTTGTGATGTAACAGTGCAGCTTTGACAAATTTATAATTAATTCAATGAGGTAAATTCGTTTCGGCGAAGAATAAGTACGTAAGCCATTTAGGGCGTTTGGAAAAGCGGGAAACTTCTGTTCTGTCGACGTTTCACGGCGCGAGAACGAAGCGTTCATTTTCGATTTCCGTCTGTCTGTCTGTTGGCGATTTTATTAGACAGATAATCTCCGAAGCTAGTGGAGCGATTATCGTGAGATTTTAGGTGCGCTTCAACAGTGTTTGTTCATTCATCCCACCCAAAAATGTGCTGACGTCGTTTTAGAAATCGGTAGGTGTTTGGCTAATTGAGATCGCCGCGCATTCTCCCATATAAAATGCATTGTTTACGGGTTTTACACGCTGCCTAGTCTGAGTGGATCGGACTTTAGACACTTTAGGCTTGTTTTTGAGATGGCGAATTTAAAATTCAAGTATGGCGGAATGAGTGACCGTTTTGTAAAGGCAGCGTGCTATCAATCAATATCAGGCGAGTGCGAGATTAGCAGTAAATACTAATTCCAATAATGTATGTGATGATGTTTTATGGCTAAACGGCATTAAATGAAAAATCTGATAACCATTGCACACGATAGAAAATTTATGGTCGATCGGCGCATATTTTTGTCGAGGATGCTTTTTTGGGTTTATTTGCAGTACTGAAATATGTCCTTTTGAGAGTGATTATGATGGAAAGCCGCGGTCGGAAGTATTGGGTTCTAGTTTCAGCCGGCAAACACTTAGCACGAGAGGTGGCAACACTCCGCCCGGGGCGACAGGGTGGCGAGCAAAGGCCCGCCGCCGAGTTCTGAGGAGACAAGGTATCAGGCAGCCAGACGACAAGAGTGGCTTCCAGGACAGCGGCTGAGGTTCTTCCGGAAAGGAATGCTGAGTTATGCGCCACGGAGCTCGAACAGGAAATGAAAGAGGCTATGTGAGATAAATGAGACCGCCGCCCTCTACAATGGCTGCCTGCACTACCAACTTTACTTTCATTAAAACTTTGTTATAAGATTTAAATTGTAACAGGAAGGTGCGGTTAGATTCGCTTTCGGGGTGATATAAAACTCCCGATATAAATACGGGTCATCAAGCTTTGCTACCTGCCGCCTATTACATTACATATTCATCGAACAAAACCGCGCTCAAGCTCTCCTTCGAGTGGACCCACCCCTTGTGCATTTTTAACACTAGGAGGACGGCGTTTAACGCATACCTCTACGGACGGCTTGCGGTCATTTGACCGCTGTACTTTTTTTTCAGTAAAACATGGCCAATAGCGTAAATACTTTATTAATATTAATTAAATAACTAAATTACAGTAACATAAACATTAGAAAGTGGAAATCATAAATGAAACTTATGATTCAAAGCAATTTGCATACAAGAAATTTGTAACTTTAATATATTTTCCGTATAAATTATTTTTGCATCTATCACGCGTTCGGTTTGCTTTATTGCGGCATTTAGTTGCATGGCATTGTTTTCTTTTTCCTGTGAACTTTTTCTTAGGCAGTAGGTCATTTTATTATTTTGACCTGACCTGACCCAACATCACTTGCTGGGAGTTCTTTTCACAATTTCAAGAGGAATTTTCGTCTGCTTATTTTCTTCGTTATCACTTCCTGATATAAAATCCATGCATTTATTACAGCCAAGTCTAAAATGTTATAAATAACTTGTCCTTGATCCCGCTTTGAACGAATTTTTTCCAGCCACTTGGTCCACAATATCGTCGCCATATTTTGTAAAGTTGCAATAGGCTATGGTGTCCAGAAGCTTTTTTCGATTATCTTGAATTATTATTTCAGGATGCATAGTGCTCAAAAGCAGAACATTTTTGTTTTTTTCTCTTGATATACAGTCGGCGTTATAGTATTATACTTCAGAACTTTTGTGTCATATACATTACCACTATCCGTCTCGAGGCGAATTATTCAATTCTGCGAGTAATTCCAAATCTATCATATATTTTCTCACCGAATGTTGCGACATTTTCAAAGCAAAAATCACCAAGAAAAAGCACACACTTCACGAAAAGAACAAGATCCAAACCAAAGAATGTAATCACGTGCAAAGCCAAAATAAATTAAGTTACCACGAAAATTACCAACCATCTTAGTGGAAATTAAGTCCAGATGTTAACAGTATGTGGTATGAGGTAATTTAAATTATTTCGAGAATTTTTGAAGCGATTTTATTGCAGCGGTCAAATGACCGCACTCCGTCTTTCTAGGAAGACATATCCTCACACAGGTGACGAACAGTCCTATTGAATTGCGATTTTTTCCACATACAATCAAGAACAAATAAATAATTGTCACGAAGGATGATAACGAAATACGTTATGAAACCAGAGATATCAAGAATAAAAAATTCGAAAGCGGTCAAATGACCGCCTCCGTCGTTCTAGTGTTAACGCACGAGACCGCAGTGCACCCCAATTAAAGTCGCGTCACTTTCAGACAACATTATAACAATCCGCGTTCCACCATAATTCACCCTTTGTCAATTATGTCCCGTATACAACGCTTTTTCATAAATCAATTCTATTACTAAAACGTCATTTAATAAATCTGACAGTGGCCGCACTCATAATTTTGGACATTTACATTCAATCTGTAATGTTAATGGGATCGCTGCAAACTTAATTTAACTTTTCCTCGTTTTTGCATTTTAACAGGTTCTTCTACAAAACGAGGCCGAAACTGTCGTTACTCTTTCTACAATTTTATTACAGACATACGTGGATGAAAAAACCGGCGCATCCGCCGCGAACAATACCCGGCGCATCCGGCAAATTCGGCGTCGATGACGAGGCCGCGCTAAAGTCGAGGACAAAAATTCAAAAACTGTTACTCGGAAAAAATAGAAAGCGCGCGATTTTATCGGCTCCGATGCAATTAGTCAGTGTCGGTGTACCACGGGTTGATTTAAATTAATGTTTCGATTGAGCATTATCCGAATCCCTAAAATTAATCCAACAAACCGACATATCAAAACGCTATGAATAGTTATTGGATTTTATAATTATCGTTAGCTTTAATTAGTACCGTTTGCGGTAAAACAAGCAAGAATGAGTCTCTGTATCGACGGAATATACTAATTGTGATTAAGTCGAGCATTAAAAAGACGCCGGATAATGCGTTAATGCTCATTTGACATGTTAATTATTGGTGACTGCTACACAGGCTCAGCTGTTTGCTTTGATTAACGATAAACCGAGTGTTGGGTTAAAGTGGATATAGTCACTTCATTCTTGGAAAATGCCGACAAACTCGATTACCGCGATTTTACCCCCGACTATTTTCACCGGATTCATTTACATGTATGTCCTTTTATCACACGCGTCTATTTCGTTTTCTCATTACGCTATATTGAAAGCATCACCTATCTTACCCTATATCTCTTTTCGATTTACTTGCTTTCCCTTTTCGTATATCATCGTGATCTTTACCATCCAGGTGTTTAAAATTTTCAGACACACTGACACACATGCGGTTTATCGACGCTCCGCGGCAAACCGATCTCCACAAAACAACTTCAAATTTAACTTCCATCTGATCAATGACGCTTAACTAGACAAAAAATCCACCCGGCGGAACTAGAATTTTAACTATGTAGAGCACAATTAAGCCACACCAGCCAGCGTGCTGAAAATACCGAAAGCGCCAAAATGACAGGCTTCCCAGAACGTGTAATTACCAAAATCGGGGGAAAGCTTTCCGTGGATAATAAATCTTGAATACGCTCGAGGTACAACATTCAGTCTTTTGGTTAGTTGCAAATTTCTATCAGTTTGATATTACACACGGAATCCTTATTACAGCTACGAATTATCGGGCTTAAAGAGGCTGATATTGATTCTAGAAGCCGTTTGTTTTATAAACTGTACTTAAGAGGATAAAACGGAATTGAAGTAAATCATCACCCGGTTTCATGAAACTCCGGCAACCATTGGTTGCAAAACATCGCGGCTTTATCATTATGAAATTAAGTGTTAGCTGGCGATTTTTATAAGGTTCGTCTCGGGAGATCAACGAGGAGAAAAAATGTGATGTTTTACAGAGTTTTTGTGGGTTTGTTCGCCATGCAGGTATAATGAGCTGTATTTATTTAATAACAATGCGTTACAGTTGTTTTGTTTCGGGTGATTATTTTGTTAGAGCGGTGGTAGCAGCTGGTCAAAAACTCCGTCGAGTCGTAAATCTGGACGCTGAAAGCGTCGGTTGTTATTTCTGAAGCTAACGTGCTATGATAAAATCGTCTAAAATATAAATAGAGAAATAAAGTTATATGAAGAAAGCGTTTACCGTCGACTTTTCGATTTATTATTTCCATTAAGTGACTTTTAGTTAAGACAGTCGATTAAAACAAGTCCGAATGATTTATGTGTAAAAATATAAGAATTGACAGAAGTGAGTGTACTACGAATGAAGAGACGAAAACAAAACCGCTAGATTCTTGACTTCGAAATCGGTAATAACGTCGACAACCATCTTCTCGGTGTGTGGTTAGGTGCGAAGTGGCGCACTGTGCAAACGAAAAACTAATAACGGATTTTTAATAGGGGAAGTCTTGACGGTGATAAATAATCCCGAATAAAATAGCACGGGGTGATTAATTTTGTTCTAATTGTGATTGATACCGTAATTTAGAGCGATTGTTGATAATTTGCGCGAAATCAGCATGTTCGTGCAGATTTCTTTCCCGGTTGTTACAATACGGCGAGCTTTCTCCGAATTGCCGAACGATTTATTTGAAAGGAAACCTTTGTGTACTGTAAACAACTCTTCAATCAAATCTTTGATTCGTAATTTTAAGTTGTTTTCGTAGTCGTTCTGACGCCTTCTCTAACAATTGAGCTTAATTTTCTATTACCCGCGAAAATTTTAATTTATTTTAAAGTCCGATGCCCTCGACAACCGTGCCGGATTTTGCGGAAAATTCGGATTGATTAAGTCGAGGAGAATGTCCCGTTTTTTTGGATTTTAGTGATCATCATAGAATCAATATTAATGGGGTGGTTTAATCCGGTTCATAATATTGTCAAACGAGTTGGCACATTTGTAGAGTTAAATTACGAACTTAAATATTTAAAGCAAAGAAGCTCTGTGAGAGTTATTTACTTTTCGAGCTTTAAAAATTGATGGCAGAAACTAATGGTGACCGTTAATTCTGCAGTAACGGCTCGCTACGTTGAAATAAGGCAAATAAAGTAAAGCATTTGTAAGTTAGTCTGGGACCCTTAGTATTCGCCGAGGGGGATAATAAAACACCTTCGGAGAGTCAAATCGTAAAAATCGTCACGACAGAGTGACAATCACGTAGGGCGAAGCTCGTACAAAGTTCGGACCGCGTGTGATGTGTGTCATGTGCTAATGCCATTCCATGATGCTGACTTACCGGAACATAAATATTGATTATCCATTCATTTTAGCCAGATGTTATGTACTAATTGAGAATTTCGGGATTAAAACGGACTGCCAACTTATAGCCGCACCGTAATGAAAATTTATCTACGAGATATTAACTGCTTTTACATTATTACCGAACTTCACCCATAACTTAATCATGTTAATTTGCCGACTTCGCAAAATTCCTAAAAATTATTTACAACGGCACGTCAAACTTCCCGTCCCATTTATTACGTCATATTTATCCTGCCAAAACCATAACGCCACAAAATCTTAATTATAAAACTCACCCTCCTCATCATTAATACAAAACCTTTCCTTTCTTTGCTCCGATATTGTGTTACTTCACAATTCACTAATTTAAACCTCTCCGACGTTTAAGTAAAGTATTGTCTGTGATATATATTTGTAAAACAATTGAAAGCCTCAGATTCGGTGACAAAAGGGTTTGGAAGGTATCTAGGACGCGCCATAATTTATTAAGCTCGTTCGTTTTATTCGGAGTTTTCTCACTTCACCATTCAATTCCTTTTAAACTAATTAACCAGTCTTAAATTTTATCAAATATGCCTTCAATTTAACTTCACTCCCTAAATAAATCTTTGTCAAACACACCCATCCGCGTTTACCTTCCAATCATAATTAACTCATTCATCCCACTCAAAAACGCGTTAATTACAAATCGAAAATCCCGGCGCCTCCGCCATTTTTCAACATACCATAAATCGAACCCGCAAAAACACCCGCCAACTTGGCCAGAGGGGGAACAAGAATTTACAACACGCCCACGCGCACAAAAAATCAAAAATCTTAAACCACCAACACCCGATTTTGAGCGCCAGCAAGTTTACAATATCGTTTTTAAATATCGACTTGATTTAGTTTTTCCTGTTTGAGATTGCGAGTGATACAGTCGAATTGAGCGAATCGGCGAGTAAACTTTTTAAGCCGAGAGGTCATGTTTCAAAGAAGAAGTAATTTGACGGATGTTTTTCATGCTATTCCATAATTCGCCCTCACTTCATCTAATCTTACTTGTTCAGTGTCTCCAAGAAAATAACTAAGGTTATAAATTTTAAAAGAGAAAGTTATAAGTTACATCTTGCCAATTTCGGCTTTACGGAGTTTCCCGGCAAGTCTGGAAATTGACGAAAATCGTGAGTATAGTCTGAATTTAAGTCAACATGTCCTTACAGTGACATTTATAAATTATTTTGTATTTTATAAACATTATTAGTAAAGTTTCGAGAACGGCTAATTCAGGATTAATCAAGCCCTAATGATAATTTGATTATACGTAATCAAACCTAAATTGCTACCCGCAGTCTTGTTGCGAAATTTATTGAATAAAATTCGGTTCGGTAAGCAAGTTTCGTTTAATTGTTCGACGTTTGCAAGCACGGAAAAACGCAAATTTCTCACTTTTCTCGAGTAAATCCGCGAGCGGAAAACTTTCCGTTCACCTAGCTCTTTGAATACCGCAATTGTATTTACAGCTTTGTGTACTTGAATCGCGATGACGCTCCTAGCGAGTTTGGGGAAGTCTAGACTCGTGAAAATAAATAATTAAAAGTTAAGTTTGAGGAAGTACAACGACGGTATCGATTTACGCACGGTAAGCAAATACGAAACGATCATTTCGTACACCCAGACAATCAGGCGTAGGAGTCGAATATATAAACATTACCGAAATTGCTCGACGACGAAACAGGATGTTGCAATAGGGAGCAGGTGCAATTAATGTATATTTGTACCACCGCGAGACGAATACAAATAACGTTTTAATAAAGTTAATGTAGTGAGGTCTTATTAATTGAATCCGTCTTATATTGAGTTTTATTACTTCGTCGACGCTAAATTATTCGTTCGTCCGCGTTTATTACCTGGAGACAAGTTTAATTATTGTTGTTTAAGAGTCTTAATTGATAACATGAAGACCGTTTATAAAAATTAAGAAATCGTTTCTTCAACCCCTTGATATTTTAATGAAACGGTATTACAAAGCGTGCTCGCTACGCCGGAGAAATTGAAATAAAGTGTTCTCCTTCTGAAATTTACACGAGAGCTATGTTTACTATATAATTAAGCTATTGTTCTTGGGCATTAATTGTTTTAGTTTGCATAAACCTGCTCGAGCTGTAGTTATTACATATTCTAAGAAGGCTTTGTCTGTCACCGTAACATGCATAAATGATGCATGCGCAGGATTCCAACAAGTAAGTTCTTTTCTTTACTGCCCGTTTCAACGCAAAGACATGCTAATCTCAGCCCACGTCCACCCACAAAAACACACAAATTACGACAATTTGTTGCTACGTCGTTGTTTGTTTTGTAACATTATTTATATTTCATAAATAATTTCGATGCCGCCATGTAATAAAACTCTAAAATCAACAACGCCCATAAATCATGCACGCCGTAATTACTCAAAACAAATTGGTAACTCCCCCGTTACCAAATACACACATAAAACGAGCCTCACGCACGCGTCTTCGCCTACCGAAAACCGGTTTCGTCGCGAGAAACCGGCTTTTCGCACGCTAAACCGGTTTTCGGTCGATTTGCGTCGATAATTTTATTTCCGTAACGGTACATAACTCGTTTTAAGATATATGAAGGAATTCTTTATTAAGTTTGCATGGCACAAGTGCATCCTTTGAACGGATTTCATTTTCTCGGAGGCGGGAAACTAAATTTAACACAGTTCGCGAAGTTGTTAGAGCCACATGGTCCACACGCCAATAAATTCGCTACAACTATTAAAGTGATATGAATTTTTGCGAGTTCGGGATTAACCTCGACGGCGGTGAGTAAACAAACGTTACGTTTATGTCATGAACAGTAGCAAATAGGTTCTAGAAACCAGTACAAGCACATTACGCTATCGACCTAGATGATGAGACCGCAACACGGCTATATTGAAACTGGGATCTTAGCACATGTCACTCTAACCCTGTGGTTCCGGCGTTATTAAAGCGCTGCTTTTTATGTGCCATATTTCGGGCAAAGTTTTATACAGAAAAGCTCCATAAGCCACGACAAGTTCTTGAAACAATTAACATCATCTATTTTAAATTTCGTTTAGTGCAAGTTGTGAAGTCTTTTCAAAGCGAAGCCACTAACGTTACCCCTTACACAAGTTTCTAATTATAGGCCTTCAATCTGTATTCAGTAAAGTTAATAACGTCCCTTATCGATTTTATATATTTTTTCATTATAAGACCTACACAAATAAACTGTTTCCCTATCCAGGCTCGGGTATCATTCATCAAAGCGAAAATGTTTTTGACAGACAGTTCAAATATGCGTCAAGATAGAAGGCAATGGAAATTAGAAAACTAAATCTATAACTCGGGTCATTTAATCGCGGGGATTTTCACATCAAACCATGAAAACGAAAAATTCTTTCTCTTCTCGAAACAAAGGTCGTTAATTTCTAAGTTCCTCGTGGGAACGAGTGGAGCTTTGTACGTACCGATCCGCTATAATGCTTCCTCTCCATGGTTACTTTTGTCAGACATGATGACCAAAGCAATTCAGTCGGCATTATCGTACCAAGTTCAAAAGCAAAATCTGCATCTCGTAATAAAAGAATCGCGAAATTGCTGCAATAACAACGATCTCGATTCAACTTTCACGGAAACAAAATTTCGAAATTTCGGGACACAATTAATAGTCGACGTTTGTTGACGATGCACTAAGAACGGGATCATGTTGTTTTGTAAACGCGCTAAGTAAGACTCGTAATAACTAGCCAAAGGGCTCCCGAAAGCGCACTATGTCAAAGTAAGTGGCAATTCCCAAAGCAAACGAGTACTTAACAAGTTCACAAAGAAAGCGTAAATGTACAGTATTTTCGATAAAGTGTATTTACTTAAGTGTAATTTTGGCTCGCTTTGAGACGCAATTTCAAACTTCTGCTGTTTAAAGAACTGTTAAGTTTTTCGAATCGCGTTCCGCTCATTTAATAAACAGTCGCGTTTTGGATCTCACGTTCCGAAGTCATAACGGCCAAATCTCAACTTAACCGAAGTGGTCAGTAGAAGTGACAGCCGATTTAAGCCGGATCGTTTGTGAAGGCTGGCGTAAATGAGTAGAACGTGACGGTAAGCATCACAAATCGATTATAGTTACGTCCCTTGGTAACTCCAAATTTATGTTCTCGAGAGCTTAAGAGTTAGCGACGAAAAAACAAGTTTTGTCGAAAGCGTTATTAGATGTAACTCTAACTTCACTACTTAAAACTAAAAAAGAAATAATACAACTCAGCCATGGTACATATCGATCTCGCTACACGTCGTTCAAGCAACGTGGCAACCTTGCTCGACTAAGGAGATAATAAGTAAGAAGTATTACTCCAGTTTTACTACTTTTCTCGTTTAGAAGCACGCTCTGTTTTCGCCGAAACATATTTTCTTCATTTAAGCAAACGCATGTACTTAAAATGACGCCGGTATTTTTCTGATAAGAACAAATTAATGACTCTCTCGTAAAAATCCTGTTCGCCTCGGGCAGACATCACCAAGAACTTTCAAACCTTAACTCTCACACAACTTGCCTGCAAATCTCATCATATTCAACCATAGTGGAAATTAATCGATTTCGGTATGCAATTTCCTTAAATCATGGAAGCGGCGGTACGAAGCTGACATAGAAATGCAGTTGTGCCAAAATAAAGCTTTCGAATGTATAAATCTGCTGCAACTTAACGCGCCACTAATTTCCCAGCTCCCCGACAGAGTGCGGTGTTGTCAATTATACAACTACGTCAATGTTCTGTGCTCTAGCGGACACAAACTACAAACTACGAATTAAAGTGATTCGAACCGTTGCAATCGTCCCTCTAACTTGCAAATGCGCCATTTCGCCCTTTTTAACCGCAACGCGCCGGGACGTGAAATCCACTAAACGGAACTGGGCCGCTTTCCGCGGACGGCCGGTCCTGGACACGCCGCAAGCGACACGTGCAACGCGCGGACCAACCTCATGCGGCATTTCCCACTTCCTGACATAAAAGCTCGAGGCAAGCATTGCACGGTTGGGTATCTTGACATAGTGGGGCTTCTGGAGCACTTTTGGCGGGAAGATTCGAATTCCTGACACAGAAGCCCGACGTCTCGAATGTAGATTGAGAGGTCAGTGAAATTTTTGAAGTGGTGCGGCTTGCGGTGAAAGGTCTGACGTAAAATTGGCGGTTTGTTCCTGCTTAGTGGAATATTCTGGCTTGGTAATGGATTCGTCCTCGCTTAAGTTGACCTTTTTTGTGTCCGGAAATCGCCATTAGCGCTAATCGAAACATAAACAATTCGGGGACTTCGGTTCGGTGGAGGGCCGTTTTGCGAGGACGGTCGGTCTTGGATCGGGCGCCGGTGTGAGTTAACGTTTTTCTATCTAGGGAACGCGGCGGCGGCTTCGAGAATTGATAAATTTGGCTGACGAGTTTGGAAAATTAGAGCAATTAGGGAGGCTAGTTTCAATTTCGGTTGGTTCGTGACGACGACACAACTGGTCACAAGTGCAAATCAACATCCTATTCGCTAATACGTCGGGAGCATGGGCCGTTCACGTCCAGCAATTTCTTGGCTAGAAATGGAACGGCGTTCTCCCAACTTTACAGTTGCCTTGTCACGTCTAGTTCATCTGTCTATGACGGGAATGAGGCTGCCTCGGCCACCACGTTACTAACTCTAATTTCAGAAAATACTTCGATTCAACTACCACGTGCCCGCTCGGTCATGTTAAATGTATCATCGCAACCGGCCATAAATCTCGACCTTTGAATTAACCCCCTTATACATATTGCACAGTCATTTAATATAATCCGATTCTCACGTGACCCTAACACCAAACAGGCACATAATCTACTTACACGTGAAATATTTAAGGACGAGGATTTGGTCTTGCGACCGATTGATCAGAAGTCCGATTGTAAATCGGGTTGGAAACGATGCAACCCTCACAAAAACCGGTAAAACCGGTAGGACCGGTTTCGAAGTGGCGATACCAGCCCGAGATGACCCGATGCGCTTCGTCTGGTCCTTTAATTTTACATTTCCTCCCGTTTCGTTGCAAATCAACAAGCAGTCCTCCCTAAAATTCCTATTTTATCAGAGATTTCCGCGGAAGTGTCACATTTGCTTCCTTCCGAGCAGATCGAGTACGCTTATCCAAAACAGCAAGAGCAAAATGAAGTCGTGTTGGCGCACGTATGAGGAAACAAACTCGGAATTGTTTGCCCTAGTGTAGGCTTTTTTTGTGCGAGGTATTAAGAAGCGACTTCTGATCGATTGCGCCACTCGATACGTACAATATTGTCACACCCGTCGCCGCTATTACCGACTTCTAAATCATGTAAAGCAAGACGATTTGATCTCCTGGCGATTATTATTGTGGTAGGTTCGGTGAAATACCGACTCAACTAATTTCCGATCAAGTCGGTGGGCGACTTAGTACACAGATATTATCTTAGACGAGGTCAACTTCCCGTTCAGCCGATGAGTTTCAGGTATCTCAACTGAGCTTTGATGGAAACAGGGCCTTGTCTTGATTATTAAACGGGTTTAGAAATGGAGATGTGACAGACCAAAATCGACCTTACGGGCTTCGTTTTCGAATCGAAGAATTTATTGATTGCAACATGAGTCGTCTCTAGTGTTTTCGCTTTGTGTGCTACAAAGGTGAAACGCGATATCAATCGAACGAAATCACCCCTTTTAAACGTGCTGTTGTACATGGAGACACTCCGTTATGGTCATCTGATTTTCATTCAAATAGGATTCGATTTCCATTTTTAAGCGTTCGTGTCTTTTACACTTTCGTTCCGCGCCGGAATCCACCGAATTTTCTGGACGTTTCTGTGATGGGCTCGATTTAATTATGCGTTCTTGCTATGTCAAAAATTTTCTCATTTTTCGTCATATTGAGATGTGATATCGGCGACGCGAATTTAATATGTATTTCGTGCGTAATTTCATTTTGTACATTTTTATAAATAAACAGCGGAGATACGTCGTTCGGTTTTGTTTTCAGCGGCAGTGCTAAAACAATTATTGTAGAAATACATTTCCAAGTGAATTTATTAAATTCTACGCAAATATTTATCCTAATTCGGATGATAAATGAATATCAATAATGGCACTCTTGCTATTAACAACTTGTAAAATACATATAAAATAATCATCGCACTACAATATCTACAAAAGCAAAACAGATATAAAATATAACTAAACGTATAAATAAAATATCGACGAACGGCACAAAATAAATCCGGCAGCGTTATTATTTTTTAGAAATGACGTTCCAGGGTGTAATTATGATTGATAATCCCGAACCAAAATTACCTAAATATTTCAAAAAGTTTAGGTTACCGTTTTTTCCTCGATTCTTGTGGCCAGTGTTGCGATTTGGCGTGAAATATAAAGTGAATAGCGTTAGTTTCTCGGTGTAAGTGATGCGAGAATCTCTGAAAGCGAAGATTCCGCGGGAGGTGAGAGCTTAGGGTGGCGCGTAAGTTAAAAATCTGCGGTTTTCGGGAATTATTACATAAATCATCGATTTCCGCTCGGGGGTGCGGAACTGAAACGTGATAGATAACTGGAAATTGGTTGCTAAATAAAACACACGAAAAGCTCGGAATTACGGGAAGTTTGAAATTGAAACAAACCTGTGAAAGAGAAGTTCTGCTAAAACAATATTGAAGGAAAGAGATATGGTCGAAATGTTCCAATTAAATATTTAAGGTGCTTAACCTTCCCCAACTAAGTTCGAGTACTATGAGAAGGGATAAGTGGACGTTAATGGATGTATTCAATTTCAGTATAAAATATGACTTTGTATTCAATGAGTATGTCGTTGGGGCAAATAATCGATAAATTATCCGGCATCCCTCGATATAGAACTTAGAGGGTTTAGCGCGAAATACCTTAAAATCCTAATCTTATTTTATGGATGTACGTATTATATTCTACATGGCCTAAGTTGATTAATGGTCTAGGCCTTCAGATTTTCTCCGAGGATCGCCGGACAAATAATCACGAGATCCTTCCAAAACGCTAATTATTTACGTTTCTCTCACTTCCCTCGAGATAGGATTACTTGCAGATTTACCTTGACTTCATTTAGAAAATTAAATAAATAACGACATACTTACGATCCCTAATTAATTAGTCGTTAATAATCGGGTCTGTGCTACTCGTTCTAATTAAAAAAACAGAACGGGTTCAGTTCAAAACGACAGGGTAAAAAAGCAAATATCTGTTTTCGGCGATTTTCCGCTGGAATAATTATCGAAAGCTCTGTTTGGTATTCAATTCGGTGCAGCGAAAGGACATGGAAAACCATAGCGGTGCAGTTTTAGCGGAGGCGAATCAACCGACGGGTGAAATTCCACATTGCCTATGAAAAAATCTCACACCAATAAATCTAAATTCAACAATATTTTACATTTATGGATCGAATGCTCGCGTCAATAATAAATATTTTATTTCGCCAGATTTATAGCATTCTGCTTCCCCGCTATATGAAGTAGTTTCGTCCAGGATTTAACGTTCTCTATAAATAATCCCGGCATTATTGCATGTTACTTAGTTTTCCTTTTTTTACACACTACCAAAGTTGAAAAGAAAACAGCAGTTTTTCAAACTTTCCCGATCAACTTTCCTTTGATTCATATATAACGTACACGTAACTTAAGAATAATATTAGTTCCAAACCTTCGCCAACTATAGAAACGCAGACTTTATACAAGTAAAAATAAAACTTTTCGGGAACTTTTAATTTGCTTTTAACAATTTATTGTCGAAACGGGCATCAACCCCAACCAATCGACCCACATTTCAAACTTTCCACATAAAACACCCTTAATTCTGAATGAAACGAATGCCATTATTAACCAACAAACGAATATCCCACGCCCCACCTCCCGCCTAACCGCAAAAAATACCATCAATTTTGATGGAAACCATTACGATGTTGCACTAAATTAACACAACATCACAAAACTTCAAACGGATTAAATAAATTCAGTCACATTTCGATACCCGATCCAACCAAAAACACGATTCGGCGCCGGCGCACGTCCGATTTCCTGACTCCGCAAAAGTCTCCAACTGATTCCTCCACAAGGTCAGTAACGATCCTTTATCCCACTTCTGATATTTATATTTAACCACCGAAGTCGGATTACACAGACGTTAACTGTGTAGACTTAGACGTCAATAAGGAGCGACCATTGATAAAAAAAATGGTGTAAAAACGTAGGTGTCCGGGAGCGTGCATATCCATATGTATGTATATAAAATCTCTATGACCAGACTCTGGCAGATTATTGTATTTGCAAACACGTACATCGGATCTTAGTCCTGTAATCCCGTATCCCAAAGGATACAACCCGCACCAGAGCTCATGCATGCTCCGTTTTGACTTCACAATTGAATTGTTATAATCGGGGCTGTTAAGTGGTGTAAGATTAGGTTTCGGATCTATAAATTATGTTTAATTCTCCCGTGCTAAAAAAAAGTTGCTATAGCAATCCAATTAATTACGGCAGGTTGATTGAATTACCAAAATTCACGGGCTAATAGAATTTGAGCGATGAAGGCAATAAGATTAAGTGGCAATAACGGGAAATAATAATTTGTCATATTCGTTTAAGCGACCCCGCGAAGTTATTTATGATGCGTTAACAAGTTTTTTTCTTTATGAAACGTACGAGAGAATAACACGAGTGTAAATCGTGCATTTTATACCAGTCGGTTAACAAAAGTTAAACTAAACGCCGCGTTGTGCACTTCAGAAATTTGGCGGTGCTCCAAACGTCATTAAAATTTTTCAACTCGCGTCGTTCTTTTGTGAAATTTTTAAAACAAACAAGTGGAGGGAACGAGTGCGATATTAAGACGACAAGTCGCCGAAAAACGGTGACCGGGCGGCTACAAATAACTTCATCAGTGAATTTTAAATTAACACCGGCGTCCGTCAACCGGCCCGTTTTTGTGTTGCAGATATTTTACTTTTGCCGAGCTGTCTGCACCAGACGAGTCTAGAAAAAACCTAGCCTGACATGCAAATATAAATTTTAAATTATCGGGGGCCGTTTGAACTCCGGGGAGTATCATTAGAACCGCCCGTCCAAAATTATTAATTATCCTTTTCCAAAAAACTTCGAGACGAACGAGGATAATTAGGGACGTGGCGAACTTCGGATTCTGTTTCCATTATCTGCTAGTAGATACACATTACCTTTGTAAGGAACGTTCCGAACTTGGCCGGAGTTACAACGAGAAGAAACGGCAGAACGTTTACAGAACCAGTGGCGTTTCGCGTTGCTTCTGACGTCGTAAATCTTGTTAAATACACAATGCGCGAACTACCGTACCGACTACTTTTAAGTGGATTCATCATTAGCGCGAGTAATGTAAAAAAATGGTGTTTGAGGTTTCGTGGAGGGGCGTGACGTCAGCGTGGTATAAGCAGTCATATTTCTTTGTAATGTGCAATTGCTGTGTTCAAACATATTCGCATGCGATTTGCTAGCGAAAAATACATCATATTTATTCATAATTGCCCTTATCCGCATAATAACCCAGAAGGAACACGAACTGCATATGTAATCGATCCTTCTTTTCAAATAAAGCTGTAATTCTTCCAAACAAACAAGTTAGCTTCGGATTTCTGGATAGAAGGACTGCAAACGACGACGTTCATAATTTATTTAGCTTCTAATCCATTTCAGACTTACAGCCGCAGGAAATCCACTGATTCCCTTAGCCGCAATAAACAAAAAAAAACACAGTATTCCACCTGCCATCAAAATCCTACGAACAAAGGAAATTCCTAAATTTACACTTCGTTAATAACGCAATTTATAACGCACAAAAGTGATTCCTCTTCAATTTGCAAAAGTACTTCATCAAAAGACCCCCACAAAAACATTTTTCAATTTCCATTAAATCCTTTTCAACGGAATTCATTGGATATGTGAAGTGTTTAATTTTATTTTCCTTCCAATACACTCAAACGACATGACAAAACCTGTTTCGACACTCTAATAAACAAAAATCCTTTTAAAATATCTGAATTTGATCTGATCCAAATTAAGCCGCACCTACTTCTTTGAACTTGCCGCCAACCCTAAATATGATACGCCAATATTAAAAGTGCTTTATACAACTTCGAAGCTCGTGCTCAAAAACCCCACAGCGTACGAATTCGATTACACCGTTCGTAAATCTTACCTAACACAAAGCACAAAGTTTTAAATTCCATCATGGTACTGCATTAGTTAATAATTAATTATTAATTTCCACTGAACGAGTTCTCGCTCTGATCTTTTAAATCCCGCAGCTTTCGTTCTTTAATCGCCGAGCTTTCGTCTTAAATCTTGAAGCTTTTATTTTTAAATGCCTAAGCTTTGCCACTCATTGCCAAATCTTTCGCTTTGCTCTCAAAGCTCTAATTTTTAAACCTCGATGCTTCAATTTTGGACACCGAAGCTTTACTTTTCAATTTCGAAGCTTCGAAACTTTCATTTCTCGAAGCCGAAGCTCCACTTTTAAAGTTACAAGGTTTTCGTTTTAAATTCTTCAGTTTTGCCTCCTATTTTCGAAGCTTTCACTTTTAAATTTCCAAGACCGTCTTGTTTTGGAATTTTTGCGGAACTCTTTATTTTTAAATCCTGCAGCTTCGGCTTTTAATTTCGAAGGTTCTGCATTAGTTTTAAAGCCCGCACTTTTAAGATTCAGGCGGTTCAGTTTATAAATCTCGATAATTTCACTTTACAAGCTAAAAGCTTTTTAAATATAAAGCTCAAGTTCTGATTTATAAAACTGGAAGCTTCGGTTTTTAAATATTTGAGTTTGCGATTTTGAATTACGAAGCTTTATAATAATGAGATCTTTTTGGAAAAAACGACTGGTACTTAATTTGTACAAACATTTTAAGATCGATAGTGTTCTAGAATGATGCAATCAATCAAAGCGTTTTTCTCCATTTTCCCAATCTATTAAAGAGCTATAACTTACTTTCAGCAATGTGTGTTCGATACCTGTGAGGTTACACACGCGAGCATTCAACAATTAAATTGATGACCACCGTAGTGCCAAATTCTTGTCCGAAGCGTAAAACAAATCGTAGAATTCTTGTAATTGATCGAGGAAGAGGGAAATCTGAGTACTTTTCGTTCTGGCTGGGAAGATAACGGACGTAAATGAGTTCTTTATAAGGCGATTAAAAATGTCGAAAATTAATTGCGGGAGTAGGTGCAGTTAAAGCTGTTCCAGGTATCTTTGAAAGTAAGAAGGGTCCTAATTTGGTTTATGAAACAGAATTTTCTTCAGTAAACAGTTTAAAAATGAATTTCAGTGTCGTTCCCCCATTTAAATTGAATGCGCGCGTTCTTGGTAAAGCATGAGTGAATATAAAAGACTGGTAATGTAATTTTCTTTCAAACACAAATACTCAATCTGACTTAAAACATTTAATTTTATGTTGTTAGTAGTTGAAGAATGCCGGGTATTCAACTCATCAATAATCGAAGCCTCGCGTCTTATAAATTCCGATAAATACCCTTGTCATTTAATTAAGACACGAAGCTCGTCGCAGAAAACCCGCATTGTGTCAATAACAAAAATTGCGTCGGGCAAATAAGGTCGGCTAATTCAAAACACACACAAAAAATGTTTGAAATAATTGTTACGTCCGGCTTAAACCACATAATACGGTTTAATTAAAATTTCTTTTCTGTACTATTTTTTTATGATAATATACTTAATTTTAAGGGTGTTTTTTTGTAAAAGTTAAAACGTGTTTAGAATGTACAAGATAGAGATAAAAATCCAGCGCCGGGTATGCTAAACAAATTTGTATTGTGTAAAAACAAGGAAAGTTATTTAGAATTTTAATTACTTCAATTCTTGAAAAATAAACTTGACCAACCCAACGTTCATTAACTGAGAATTTTCCCTCTCTAGTTTAAATGTGGGGCTTGTGGAAAATGGTAGAGAAATATAAATGTTGCACTCATGCTGCAACCTTTGTAATCGCGAGCTGTATCACACTATGCACCAAGAATAGACGCTGCACTTCCCTCTGCAGTATTATGCCCACAATGAGAAGTGATTTAACCAAGATCAGTTCCACTACAACGAGAAAAACAATCCCGAGGGAAATCACGCTTTGCACGCTGATGATCACCCGGACCAACGAAACCGGTCGATGACCGATAATTATGAAAAATGATTCCGGCGAACGATATATACAATGTTACAAAACTACAACTGTTGCCGTTAATGGCGACACTAAAAATTGTTAATAGCTTTCTCCACTGACCCGCCTTGCGGAAGTAATATTTTACTTTAATGGCACTTGCTCATACCTGGTAATGCTCATTAATGTGCGAACAGCAAACGTTCTCCTTCTTAATAAATACACGAGATTATAGTTTTTAATTACGGGCGGAGCAGACTTTCAAACGCCTACAACCATCATAAAAGCAAGCTTAATGATCTTATAAAAAAGACCACTAATTTTTAAACGGTGTACTGAAATAATGCCGATTTAGACGCCCTCGGGTTTTAGCGGCGCATATTTCTGCCCTCATTAAAGTTGAACAGCCACTTGACTTTATATAATGCACTGCCGTAAAGCATAGACACTCTTTAATGTGCGTAAGCGAAAAAGTGCAACACGTAACGACTTAAAACAATGTGTACACTTTTGTAAAAAAATCCTACCGACTGCGCCATGTCATTTCTAAATACGCACGAAATCTTTATTTAAAGGAGTAGAGCAATAGTTCATATAAATTCACAAAGTAGAAGCTTCAGAGATTTATTTGCATGCATAGCTTTTTTCCGGTTTACATCGCGTCGTTCTATAAACGGCCTTATTCGCTCGGGACCCCTTAACATTACGTGCGTTTGTTTTAATAATAACACTTGTCTGACACATTTTTAAAAAAAGAATCGTATTCTTGACAGATTAGAGACATAGGTGTTTTGCTAATTCAGAATTTACGGCCGTAATTACTCATGCGGTATAGACCCGCGAGAACATCGGACATACAGGTAGCCAACCCTTCCGCTCCCCTCTCTCTCTCTCTCTCTCTCTCACTGTCTCTTCCCTCATTTTTACGGATTTCCAGGTTTAGCTGCAATTCAAGATTACTCTACCCGGCAAAGTTCAGTTATCATGAGGCATAAACCGGTTATAGATTGTCCCCGGTTTTATTGGAACGAATTTACAACTCGTCGGAGAAAGTGCGCTCGGTTTGACATAAATCTGGACAGACATTTTTTTCCGTCTGTTGAAAATGCTATTCGCGGTTTTTTCATTTATCACTACGTGTGTCGAATTTTTGTAAAATCCTACCGACTGCGCCGAGTGAGTTAATTTAGCTGCTGCGCTGGAACATCAAGTCGGCACAAGATTTTAAATATCGCGAATGTAAATATGTCAAGTTGCATGGAAAGTTCAGAAGTCGTATTATTCATGAGGATTTTTAAGGCGACCTCGTGTCGAATTTTATGACTGTTTTTTTATTGACGCCTCGTATGATGAAAAAATATTTCCTTCAAAATTTTACGATCTTGAACGTTGCAGTTTGAGTTTAAATTAAACAGAAGTCGAGTGGATAATGCGTGTGAAGTGAAAACCTTAGTGGTATTTACGATCCATAAAAGTAGATTTGTTTAAAGTGATGCCAATGCACGCGGCGCAGTCTGATTTCTCGTACTTTATTTTAAGACGTTCAATTAGTAGTCTGT
Source organism: Zophobas morio (assembly GCF_036711695.1). Lineage (NCBI taxonomy): Eukaryota > Metazoa > Arthropoda > Insecta > Coleoptera > Tenebrionidae > Zophobas > Zophobas morio. The sequence goes on from NW_026972149.1 coordinate 11,191,986, forward strand.
CCTGGATTTGAATTGAAAGCTTTCTGAAGCTGCGCTGGTCTCTGATTAATGTCTATATACGGCACGGCCCGATCCGTTCCGGCTTACGGACTCCCGAGCTTCATTGTCCATTGAAAATTGTAATATATTGCATATGATTACCTGGTTAGCCGTTCACGACCGCAAGGATTATGCCAGCTTATGCCAATTACTTACGCAGGATTTGCTTCTAAGACATTCCATTTGCGGCTTTCGGAAAATGCGTGTCTACTTTACATCGAAAAAAAATTATTGCAGCGGTAGAAACGCTACTGTTCGCCGATTGATCTAATACTCCTTCCAGCTTACAAACGTAAGTTCTAACGTATCCATGTAATCGCCATCGTTTTCCAAAGGTTCGGTCGTAAGCCGTTCCTCATATCCTGGATTTTACCATTACAAAGAGTGATAGATGGATAAATTACATGACATAAGGTTTGATCCCTGCCCGGTTCGTCGGGGCGGCAAAATACTTTTGCAAAAATTATATGTTATTTTGACGATAGGAAAATGCGCGGATGAAGGAGTTTTTCCGTTCCGAATTTAAATGAAGATGTTACGAGTTGTTTGCATGAGAATGTGAACAGCACGCATTTGGCGTGACACACGGCGAAAGAAAGGTCTGCTTTTAATTTCCCGCTGTTCTCGAAATCGGGCCGATATTGATTGCGTTAGGAACGAAGGAACTCGCGGTCCACCGGAAGCGAAAAATCCCACTGACTGCGCCAAAAAATTCACTTGATGGATGAAACACCTAAAGCAAGTGAATAATTAAAACGTTTCCAGCAAATTCTTGTGCGAAGAGTTGGGTCTTTTGCTAGTGAATATAACCGCCATCGTCGATGAAACGCTGATCCCTTTTAGAACGTCTAGCGCAATATCTCCCAGCTAATCCGCCATGCTACATTTTAGCGGCCAAAATGAAGGGCAACCAGACGTGAGATCCGGCAAATCTCTTTTACATAAAAGAATGTTTGAAGTGGACCTTTCACTGCAAGAATCGCGCCTATTGAACTCTAGCCGATTCTACGTTCTTTGGATTCATTTAACCGACTAGTTTGTTGCGCTTCGGCTCACAATCAAAGGTCATTTAAGACCGGGAATTCTAATCGCTCTAAGTGTTATTACCTTTTTATTGCCATGCCAATCTCATTGCGAAATTACGGCACGACACGATTACAAATTAAAACACTGCGAGAGCCAAAGCACCCCGTGTTATGTTACATTGTCTACGACTTCATTACATATTGTTTGACGTTCCGGCTTCAGACTCTGAATATTAATAAGGACACTCTTTCGAATCTCACCCGGCACCCTTTTTATCACAAACCTGACATTTTAATCAATCCAGACACTTCGTATTACGTTTCCGAACGACGACGCCCGTTTCAAACTACCCAATTATTCACCTCGCCAACAAAACAATTTCACTCTGGAACAGACACCTTCCCTTTTTATTAAAACCGAAGAGAGAATTACATAAATTATATTATCGGTTACGTTTTTTCGATAATAAGCTGCCTCGACGCTACTTCGAAACCATAACGGTCATAATTTGCCGTTAGACAACTGACTAGTGCTGACACTTTCGTTAAATGATGTAAATCGGCGTTTTTTTTCCTCGATTTTGAGGTGAACGTTACATCAACACCTAATCCTGCTGCGTTTAATCATTGAAAATGTCTGGGGCAAATCAACGCCGCATCTATATTTTATATCTTTATATATGCAAACGATCGTATTGCTTTTCCATATTCGATAATTAATTCTTTACATAATTCACGATGCTCGCAGCGCCAATGTTGTTATGTTAATCACGGCAGATAAATTATTCCGCTATTTAAAGATTCATGAGAGATTCCGGTGTCGAGTAGTCTGTGGTCTAAATATTAAAATGTTTGTTAGTCTTATCAAGTGCAGCGATCTTGCTCGTTGCTATCGATTGTGCCTTTCAGAGTTTCGAAGTCACACAGCTTCGGGCCGTCGATCGTTCTAAATTTATTACTCAGCGGTTGTCATTTGCGAGACGTGATGAAATTATTTAGAGCTCTGGCTGAAATCACACGAAAGCAATAACCTGTCACAAATTAAAAAGCAACGTGTGAGTTTTCGAGTTGTGTGAGCGAAAATCAAAAACGTAAAGGGGCGTCCTTTCGTCGCAAGACGACGAAGATAACGTTTCGAGTTTATGCATTAGGGCGACAGTCGTTATCGCGATGGTAAAGGACTCACCTCTTAGCCCTTGGGTTCTTCACTCATGTACGAGACCATTAGATATGCTTTGATGTAGTCAAAATTGAATAGCACTGTTACTAGCACAATGGCAATTAGCAATGCTCGACCTGCATCGCGAACATGCTAATTACTCAATTATGAAAATTACTGTAAAAGGAATAAATTAAGAGCGGAACGAGAGGTCTAACGGCACGCTAAAACTCATCGGTTAAGAAAAAATTCCGAAAACAAAAATTGCAAAAATCCTACCGACTGCGCCAAAAAAATTCCTAGCATCGCTTCATTCGATTTATAAAAATGTGAGCACCGCATTTACGTAATGTTACATTCCCGCAAAGTTAGTAATTTGGCTTGATAATTAAACGCCGTAAGTGCATACGACAAGTTGTAGAGAAAGTTCAAAAGTCATAATTAGTCAATTATGAAAATTGCCGCGAAAGGAATAAATCGCACGTAATATGGAAGGATTAAGCTGCGAGTAAAAACTAACGATCTGTTTACTTTTTAGTATGGCAAAAAGTCCGCGGGCGGCATCCAGAAAAATCTTAAAAATTTATAGCCGTCCGCGCAAGTATTTTTTCTGGTGGTTGGAGTTGGTGCGAGGAACTGGCTTCATAAATCACCGTCTTTGTTTTAGTTTTGAGGAATTTTAAAAATGGGGTTGCACCACATACGGTTTCACTTTAGTCCCGTTACGTAACCAAAAACTTGCTTTTCCTGGCTGTCGCGAAAAAGGAGGGCGAGATTTTTTCGAATCACCAGTCCGCGTTCTTTGCGAACTTTTTGTTGGGAAAGTTTTCTTCGATTATGGAGCCGTCGCGATCCGGATACACATCGTGCACCGCAGGATCGATCGATCGTTCGAAATAATTAACGGACGACGTTTTCGAGAACGCACAGAGGGCGTAATGATAATATTGTCGATGCACACCATCAAAGTCCTGAATAAACAACTCTATAAACCAACTTTCGAACTGACAGCGTTCCACAAAGAGTAACACCATCGGTTTTTGATCACCGTGACACTTCTGTAATTAACTGTCTTGATGGAACAGTCGCAAAAACTGATGCCTCATATCGGACTCGATTCAAAATTGCCTCTCATCTAGGCGGATTTAGCTCTCGCAGTTATGTCTCGAGACGAAATGAGCATGAAAATACGAGCCTTACGCGAGTTACACGGTGACGGGTTTCATGCGTTTGCGAATCAATCCTGTCAGTTTAGGGTAGACGTTGACGAAAAGGCTTAGCAAAGTCACGTACGATTGGGTTCACCGACGTCAGACACCAGAATACTGTCTGCATGTTTACTTTCGCGAACACTTTTGCCCTCCCGGTTCCGCTTTCAGACTCGCATTAACATTTGAGGTAAATGTGGAGTTCATTAAGACGCTAAACTAACCCTTGAGGCATTCAGATGTAGATATTTAATAGCGCACCAAGCTTGAATAAGTGCTGCCCACGGTTTTTAAGGCCAGTCGTTAGCAGACAATGCTCGAGCTCCCTTGCCAAAATTATTTACGGCCGCCTAACTACTTGACGCAAATTTTCCCGCCAATAAAGTATCGTGCAACCACCGAATCCATAACGACGACTCTTCCTTGTATCGCTCGAAAGAATTCCAAAATATCGTTAGATAGATTTTTACAGCGCGAAAACGAAAATTCCTAAAACGTTATGTAAGGGTCCAGGAATGTCGAATCTGTGCTCGCTCGAAAAGCAGACGCAGACGTCTTCGTCGAATCCCGAGAGGGCTCAGCCTTAAGTTCCGTCGTCCTTTTTCCACCCACGTTTTTAGACGAGGAACTCCCAACGGGTTTTATTATATTTAATCCAACAAAGAGTAACAACAATTCATGATTTATCGAAATTTAATTTTTTGCGTTGTGCAAAGACTGGCGACGTTATAAAACACTACTGCATATTCTGTACGAAAATAATAATCCCCTAAAAACGACATAAACATACTTTTTCTCCCGTTTCCTCTTGTTATTGTTACTTTTATTGTTAATATCGCGTTTCGCTAAAGGTGAGTCCATTAGCGACACTTTATGTCGTGTTATAAATATAAAAACGTTTTTAGTGTACATCGAGGCGTCTCGTAATTAATCTACAACTTACTTACTTTGGGGGATGATTAAAGGTGTCGTTTAAGCAAGAATGTGAAAAAATGAATGCCGCATTCGTAATCGTTGTGGAGTTACAACCCCTCAAAGTACGTCCTTCCTGAGATCGGATTTTATTTCGGATCTTGCAAATAAATATAAAGCTCGGTTGGAGCAATTACGTACTTAAAAAAGATATTTAAAATGAGACGTCAGTCGGTTGTTGTGCGCTTGCGTCGTCTGCTGACAAAGTGTCGAAAAATAAAATTCATTTCGGAAAGCGGACCCCTATAAATATTAAATAGGGTTGATGCTTTAGTGCTTAGAGCTAGAAACATGGACTCAAACTTGTCAAATTTTCGATTTGCTATTAACCTAGGAACTTGTACTCGGGAGGATCCATAACATGGGATGTTGTAAAAGTTAGATAATATAATATCAAGTTTGGTTAATAATGTGAACTGTTGAGCTGGCGTTTAGAGGAATCGATATGTGGAGGAATCGCTATGGAAATTTTCTTTTTAAACGTTGCCCTCCCGAAGTATTCGTTGTAAGCCTAGTTTACAAACTTTAATACGGCACTTATTTTGTTTGTAGTTTTTAAAGAACTGCGTTATCTGCAATTTCGTTTCGTGCTGTTTCCGACTTGTTTGGAGCGTCGTAGCCGTTCCACGTTGACACAGATATAACTATCGACCAACAAATCATCGTACTGTCGGAAAACGTATGCTGATTTTATTTAAATTTTAGATAAAAGTCGCTCTCGGCGCTCCCGGAGGAAAGTTGCAATTTTTTCGACCTTCACCTAGATCTGTCGGATCCGATTGTTCCGCGTTCCAACTTTTGCAGTTATTACTGATTGGATTTTTTGTCGAACGGAACTCGTTAGGAGGAGATATAACACTAATAGTACCGGGAGCGTAATTGTATTTAAAGTGTATTTTCTGTGTACTTTCGAAAATTAAATTTCTTATCTGAGCAAGCTCCAAATTAAGCGTTCGTTCTGCGTCTAAATAAGATTTAATCCCAGTGCAAATGTTTCTTAATTGAAAAAAGGCGTTTTGATAGCGAACGCAAAAAGTATTGTCGACGGATCCTACCGACCGCGCCAAAAAAGCGTTGTCGAATTTTTTGGCGCGCGGGATTCGCTGTTCCGATTTAGTGTTTCTGCACATTTTGCATAAAAAGTAATTACGCTGATTATATTCCATGAGGAACGACGGAAAATGATTGTATTTATCAAGACATCAAAGTGGGAAAGTTTTGAAAAAAATTTGCGGGTAGCTTGATGTCGAGCGGTATAAAAAACAGATTACTGTTATGAAAGCGGAGAAAAAGGAAGGTTAAAGGGAAACCAAAACTGATGATCCCCGCGAGGGATGACGCGTTTAAACACGGCGAATCTCAATCGATGGACTCGAGACGGCGACCAATAGACCTTAGAAACTTTTCGACAGCAAACATAGCTGCACTTATGCCGATATTAAATCCCTCGTCTAATCGAAATTGTGCTTGAACGTTCTTCCGCTACGTCGTTCACCTAGCAGCTCATAACGCCGCCGGATCCCAAAAGCTTTGGAAGAATTTAAAAACTCAAAATATTTTCTCGAAGGAGAAGTCATTTTTTATCTTTAATAAATCCCGAGCATGATACATTTCCATTTATTCAATTTCTCAAGATGACATACGCATTTTTTCTTGATTCCTCCGCGGTGGCGCTAGATTAATGTGTGCAGATTGTGGCTCACCTGAGATCGATAAGCGTACCGTGTTTGTCAGTCTTGTCAGATTCGCCACAGGAAAGGAAAATGGTTGGTTAATTATAATCCGTACGGTAATCGCGATAGGTGTTAGGTGGTAATTTTAACGCCCGAGAATGAATTATCAGTGACGTGAGCAAGCGCAACACTCGACGAACTGACAAAACATGATCTACACGCTATGCATTACCTCCATGCGTGCATTACCAACTTCGCTTCAGATTTTCTCAAACAAAACATAAACGTTCTGAAACAAAAATTTCCTGTTTCGACCGCCCAATTAAATCTTACTTCGCATTTGCATGTTTCCCGACCGGGAAGGTATATAAATGCCCTGCCCCGAAGTTTGCACCAATAATTCTGAATATATTACTCTGCCCCACATTACACGCCATTTACTGTACATCGGAAACTCGCCCACCTAAAATTCGCTCTTGTAGCTCAAACCGTCGCAAATTCTTTACGGCTTATCGAAATTAATTACTTCCGGACCCATAATGAGCTACGGCCTAAAATATTTCCTCCGAAATTCTAACCTACACACAATTGCTCGGAACGCACTATATGCAGGAATGTCCATTTTAGAAAAATATACGTAATTACGTAGGACAACAATAACACCTAGACCTGAAGGGTCATGCTGCAACAATTACACCGAAAACGTGAAAATTTCCTGCCGGCATCCCACCAAAAAGGGGAGGCAACCTATTAGCTGTTTGTAATCATCAACTTCAACGGCTCTTCCATGCGTTGCCCTGTCTATCCTGGCTGATTTTAATAGTGCCATCGTAATTAACTCTTTCCCTCTCGAATGTCAAGCAAATTTTATCACAAACCTACTTATTACTTTTGACATTTACATTATCCAACTAAAGTTTTATGGACTCGTACCCCTCTTCCAATCTCTCTCAACCGACAGCCAGAATTAGATACACCGCACGATGGCTGACAACTTGATACATAAACAGGTATCTAAGTCGATTTTCAAAATACATTATCTCTTAACAAATCGGCTCTTTCGTTTTACTCTTTTAAACCCTTCGTACTACATTCCGTACGCTCACGCCCACACGTTTGACAAAAAAACGTTCTTCATTCAGATTTACAACGTTTAAAGATAATTGTAGAAATTTTATCGCGCATGGGTTAAATACACCATGCATAGACGCGTCAACACATAAATAACTTTTACACGTTCACGCGTGTTTACGCATACGCGTAGGATACGAATATATCACTAAAAAATGCGAAAACATCACTCACGACGCCGTATTTAATTATGATTTAACACACTTTTCAAAAATCCACGTAAGCGTTTTAATTCCACTTTACCAAGCTTGCGTCGACACCCCAGTTGAACAAAACCAGAAAAAGTGCAACCTCACTTTCCAATATTAGTAAATTCCAAGAAAAACGCACCAAGTCGTTAAAAACACCATTCAACGATTAGTTTCGTCTGGCGTCCTTGAAAACAACCGTGTTTCTATCTAGAGTAGAAAGTACGCCTCCTCATCTGACCATATCGTGTCACACGTCCTTGAGAACAACTCTTTTTCTACTATGCGCCAATAGTTGCTATGGTGTACCCTTAGAACGTCAAGAATCGTTACCGTACGATGTAGTTTTCCCGTTTCTCGTGACAGCCTGGTCACCTTTCGTCACGGTAAAGAAATATAAATCTTTTGTACATAAAATTACTCCTCGACGTGGCGATTAATGGCTAAGATTACGTCAAGGTAGTAGTTTAGCAATTAAAGGTGTTAAACCGGAAAGTTGTATTTTTGCAGGCGCGCCTCCAGAACAGGTTAAGTTGTTGTCTCCCAAATTTCGAGGTAAGCGTTACAATCTTCACCAACCTGTCTTCATTATCCTCCGTAATTTTCTCTCTACGAGAGTC